>NW_008346548.1:7551673-7572336 GCF_000622305.1 Nannospalax galili
CCAAAAAGGGGACTATAGACCTATATCCTTAATGAACATAGATGCAAAAATTCTCAACAAAATACTTGCAGACCACATACAAACACACATCAAAAAGACCATTCACCATGGTCAAGTAGGCTTTATCCCAGAGATGCAGGGATGGTTCAATATATGCAAGCCAATAAACATCATTAATCATATAAACGGACTCAAAGACAAAGCCACATTGTCATCTCAATAGATGCAGAAAAGGCTTTTCACAAAATTTCACATGCATTTATGTTCAAAGTCCTAGAGGGAATACGACTGGAGGGAACATACCTCAGCATAATTAAAGCCATATACAACAAACCCACAGACAACATCATTCTAAATGGAGAAAAGCTGGAAGCATTCCCATTAAAATCAGGAACCAGACAAGGATGTCCACTATCACCAGTCCTTTTCAACATAGTGCTTGAAACTCTTGCTAGAGCAATAAAATAGGAGAAGAAAATTAAAGGAATACTAAATGGAAAAGAAGAGGTCAAATATTACTTTTTTACAGATGATATGATACTATACCTAAGAAATCTCAAAAGTTCCACCAGAAAAGTCCTAGAACTGATCAACACTTTCAGTATAGTGGCAGGTTATAAAATCAATCTACAAAAATCAGTAGCTTTTCTATATACCAATAACAAGCAATTGGAGAAAGAATACAGGGAAATGCTCCCATTCAAAATAGCTGCAAAAAAGAAAAGAAAAGAAAAGAAAATATTTTGGAGTAAATCTGACCAAAGACACCAAAGATCTCTACAATGAAATTTTAAATCGCTAAAGAAAGAGATTGAGGAAGACACCAGGAGATGGAAGGACCTCCCATGCTCATGGATTAGAAGAATTAATATTGTAAAAATGACCATTCTACCAAAAGCAATATATAGATTTAATGCAATCTCAATCAAAAGCCCCATGACATACTTCACAGAATTAGAAAAAAACATCCTTAAATTCATATGGAAGCACAAAAGACCCCTCATAGCCAAAGCAACCCTGAGCACAAAGAGCAATGCTGGGGGGATTACTATACCAGAGTTCAAAGTATACTATAGAGCTATAGTCTTAAAATGAGTGTGGTACTGGCACAAATATAGACACATAGATCAATGGAACATCCTAGAAGATTCAAACCTGAGTCCACGCAATTTCAGCCACCTGATATTTGACAAAGATGCCAAGAACACACAATGGAGGAATGACAGCATCTTCAATAAATGCTACTGGAAAAACTGGATCTGTACCTGTAGAAGAATGAAACTAGATCCTTATCTTTCACTTTGCACAGAAGTCAACTCCAAATGGATCAAAGACCTCAATGTGAAACTCAAACCCTGAAACCATTAGAAGAAAATATTGGCAGTAACTTACAAGATATACGTGTAGGAAAAATTTTCTAAATCAGACAGCTCAGGAATTAAGGTCAGCAATCAACTAAGCATTAAACTAAAAAGCTCTGTACAGCAAAAGCAACAATCAAAAAAGTGAAGAGAAAACCCACAGAATGGGAAAAAAAATCTTCACCAGTGACATATCTGACAAAGGTTTAACATCCAGAATATATAAAGAACTCAAAAAACAAAGAATTGAAAAACCAAACGACCCAATTAAAAGATGGGCTAAAAGTTGGGCATGGTGGCACACACCTTTAATCCCAGCACTGGGAGTCAGAGGCAGGCAGATCTCTGTGAGTTCAAGGCCAGCCTGGTCTACATAGTGAGTTCCAGGACAGCTGGGGCTACAGGGAGACTGTCTCGAAAAGACCAAAAAAAAAAAAAAAAAAAAAAAAAAAAAAAAGAGGGGAAAAAAAAAAAAAAAGAGGGTTCAGAAAGGAAGAAATAAAATGGTTAAGGAACATCTCAAAAAGGGTTCAACGTTGTTAGTAATTAGGGAAATGCAAATTAAAACCACCCTAAGGTATCACCTTAACCCAAAAGGCTGGCTAGGATCAAGAGAACAAATGATACCAAATGCTGGCGAGGATGTGGAGAAAGGGGAACACTCATTCACTGCTGGTGGGATTGAAAACTCATGCAACATCTATGGAAAAAAGTGTGGAGAACTCTAAAAAACTAAAAATGAACCTACCATATGATCCGGTTATACAACTCCTTGGCATATACCCAAAGGACTCATTTTATTGTAGAGACACTTGTACAGCCATGTTTGTTGATGCTCTTTTCACAATAGCTAAGAGATGGAAGCAACCTAAATGCCCCTCAACTGGTGGTATATTTACACCATGGAGTTCTATTCAGCAGTAAAGAAAGATGAAATAATGAAATCTGTGAAGTAACTCAGACTCAGAAAAACAAATGACGTATGTTCTCCCTCATATGTGGATCCTAGCACCAAATCCTTTTAAATTCCAGGTCCTTTTAATAAGATGATGCTATACAGCAGTCCCTCCTGCATGAAATAACTACCATCATCATGACTTCAGCTGAGCCTGATCTCTAAACATCGGCACAGTTGGGCTTGTTGATGGTTGCGCTCATTCATTAAAGGAGGGCCAAGCAGGGTCATTGAACCCTCACAGCATTATCCAGCCACTCTTCCCAGACAACAGTATGTAATTTGACCCTAATCACACATGGCCTCCTGGATTTGGGGAGGGCTAAAGTATACAATCTGGGGTAGGCTAGGAAGAGAAGGTCTGACCCATGCTGGGTTAAGGCTTTTCGGTGTGCATACCCTCAGGTCATATATACGCCTCAGCAACCCCTCAGTTATCTTGGTAAGAAAGCTCAATAAATTCATTGGTTCCCCAGTAAAACTTTAATCAAACATTGGCTGGACACTGGAATCTTGAAAGGGAATAAGCGTTGCTTAGCATCCCCAGGAAAAGAAGTCTCACAACAGATGGAAAATTTATTTGTTAATGTTATAATGTCTCATAATAATTTTTTTAAAAAAAGAAAATGAGAATGTAAAAGATGTTAAAAGGATATGGGAATGGAGATATTTTCCAAAAAAAAAGAATGCCTAAGCAAGTGATGAAGGTCTATTTAGGTTTGTTATGATATATAAAGGATGAGACAAAAATAATATACACATAATCTTAAAATGTCTATGGTCATAGTTTGGTCAACTAGTTTAAGGAAAAAAAATATATATCTAGTCAAAGTTTATCCAAGAATATTTGATTTTTTACCCAAGCCTTATCTACCTAGCACATAATAATTAAAAGTACCAGACTGGTGGAACTAATCTCATTGGATGTTTAACAGCCATAGTTTGAGGCCTATATTAATGTGGTGAGAGGGACTTAAAGGACAGTTTTTGCCCCTTACCCTCTAAGGTCGACTAAGTTCCAGGGGACTATGGAACATCTCTCAAAATGTCCTGTAACTGTGGTGAATCACCTGTCCTCTTGTTCAGGGAGGACATGGAGACCCCATGAGATGGACTTGAACCAGTGTCTAGTCTATAAAGAGGAGGGTCAACTCAGAGGAAACATCTCGTTCATGCTTCCAAGTGAAGCCAGATAAGGTTGAGCAGGACCTTTGACTTATCTTCACATAGATGGAACTGGTAAAAGAAAGAAGCCAGGAGCTCCTCCCAAGCCCATGTGACCCCTGAGGAACTGATCTTCAAATGACCTTAAGTGTAAGAATAAATTGATTTATTTGGGCCAACTGTATGGCGTTAAATATCCAAAATGAAAGTATAACCAAAGAGTAAAGTCATCAGTATATTTCTTTAGAGTTCAAGGGATTACACTTCTCAGACATTAGGCTTAAGTCTATATAAAAAGTTATTTAGACAATTATTTATCATTGAAGATTTTGTTCCTAGCCAAAAAGTGCTGCTCAGATGTAAGACTTCAAAGCTTGGTTTCCAGTACCGTAGTGCCCATGTGTAGCTAAAGGAGACAACCAACTATTGTTCTAAAATAGTGGATGAATTTGTTTTCTCCCCCTATCTAGAAGCCTTTGAGAGGAAACTGACACTGATTTTAACCACTCCAACAGCTATCAAAATACCTGAAAGCAAATCCTGGAATCCATCACTCTGGAGTCCATCCTTGGAAGACAAAAGAAAAATGAGGAGGAACCCAATAGAGGGATGTTTTTGGATGCTCTTATCAAGAAATTCGAATGAACTTTCATATGAACATTTGAAAATTGCGCTCTTCTGACTTTTTTCTAGTTCCTTGTCTAGAACTTGTAATGCCAATTACTCTTTCCTTTACTTCTCCTTCACATCTATTCACAATTCAAAGACTTTCTTTTCATCCTTGAGGTAAGGGTTATGCAATTTGGGAGTCTTTTAGATAGACCCACTGAAGGGGTACTCCAATTTCCTCACCCTGCATCCCTGTTCAGCATGGAAGAAGCCAGAGCTGTCTGTGTCCTGATTCCCTATTGGCATCCTCTTCAGAGGATGGTGTGATAGAAATAGGAGGTAGGAATTGGCTAGGCAGTTAGGGTGAAAAGACCCCTAAGAAATGTAGCCAGTTTCTTGGCTAAAACTCATAATGTCCTTTGGCCTCTTAGCAACCTACTCTGTTCCAAAGGCCAAAAATGTCAAAAATATAAAATATCTTAAAAGATTTTAGGGCTACCTCTTCAGAGGGGGGAATGTTAGAGTAGCCCAAATAAATAATAAATAATAAATAAATAAATAAATAAGAAAGAGTACATGAAGTTATCAGAAAAAAGTGAAGGGGAGATATGGGAGGAGTTGGAGAGGAGGGATCGGGCATGGATTTGATCAAAACACCTTATATGCATTTATGAAATTCTCAATAAATTATTTATTTAAAAACAACAACAACAATTGATGCTGAGCTGAGGGTGGAACATCTGTAGGGGAAATCTCAGTTTGATCATCTTCCTGAATGTGGTATGAGTACAGGCATGCCCTCTAAAATGACTGATAGTCTACGGAGTGTACTGCAAGTCCTGGAAGTAGTACACATGCGATGTGATGGTAAGCAGGCTGTGAAAACAGTTACATGATGTCTGCTGTGGGTTAGAACACATGAGGCTGAAGCTGAGCTCTCTGCTAAAAAAGAACTTGCCCATATAAATGAGGAATCCTAATGGGAAGAGGACATGCAGATGAAGGAAGAAATGGAGGTGTAGAGTTGTTTCTTACAACTAATAGGGCATAAGAGAAAGAGACTGTAACTTAAATCTGTGCTAAAGAGCCCTTTCTGGGATCAAAAACCTTGGAACCTATGGGTAGATGTTGGGAATCCCTGCTGTTAGGGTTGTAGTTCTCCATGTCGGGATAGCCCTAAGGGGCTAATGGAAGGACTCCCCTTTTCAGCAGGGGGCCTCCTGCTCTCTTCCTGGCTTACCTGGAAAGTGCCACTAAGCACGGATGCCTGACCTTATTTGAAACATGACCTTTGGCATAGTTACCTGGAGTGAAAACTACCCCCAGGTTTTTTCTATATGATAATCAGGCATTGCCTGATAGTCGGAAGATAGGAGCCCACTACCACATGTAAATAAAGCATACTATGAGCACCTATCAGCTGAGGCTTTGGCTACTGCCTCCACACTATAATTTCTCTAGTTCTCCCACTGAATAAACAGAGCTGTTTCACTGAACCTGGAGCTGTTTCACTGAGTCTGGAGTTGTATCACTGCATCTAGAGCTGTTTCTGTTTCACTGTGCCATGGAACCAGCCTCCCCAGAACGGCTTTTTTCTGTCAGTGCTCACTGGCCGTCCTGACTCTGTTCACCGCTGCTGCTCCCCTTGCCCTCGTGGACAGGTGGCCAACGACCCGCGAAGAGAGGGAGAGACCCTCGCAGCTGGCGCCCAACGTGGGGCTCGAACCCATGACCCTGAGATTAAGAGTCTCATGCAACGGCCACTGTGTTTTGAGGGCCCATGCAAGGAGTAACAGACACCATGGGCTTGGGTTTCGGCTTTCCCTCCACAAAGCTGGAGATGTCGGCTCCTTCTACCACACCTGGACCAGTCTCTCTGCTCTAGGTGAGCAGAACCTACCTGTTCTCCAGCAGACCTTCCCAGGTCCCTGGGAGCATGAGGCAGGCAGGCAGGCCCCAGGGAGCCTGGTACCCAGAGGGCACACAGTGGTGATGCATGCCTAGCTTTCCATAGCCTCTAACCAGACAGAGTGGTGATGGGAACAATCTGAGTGGATGTTCAGACTCAGGGCTAAAGGGTCAGCATCTCCTTATCTTGGTCCCCTGATTCCTTCCAGTGGCTCAGGGTGATTTCTGAAGGTGATGCCCATGCTAGAAGCACTGTGGAATGAGAGGGAGAGACCCCCGCAGGTAGAATTGGATATTAATGAAGTGTTAGAATATACCTGTCGTGGGGCTGGGCATGTAGCTCAGTTGTGGTGTGCCTGCCTAGTATGCTCAAGGTCCTGAGTTCAATCCTCAGTGTTGCTCCTCCCCCTAAATTATCAATTATACCAGGCATAATGTGTAGAACCCCAACACTTGGGTGATGGACCTAGGAGGATCAGGAGTTCAAGGTCATTCTCAATTTCGTGATGAGCTCATGGCCAGCCTTGGCTATATGAGACCCTGTTTTGTTTTTTAAAGATATTTACCGGGTCCATACTTTACTGTGGAGGAAAAAAGAATTCATGATTCGGCATACAGATGGGGGCCTTCCTTAATCATGGCCCAGTAAAGGAGACTACCCTAATCAGGGAATGCTCTGCCTCTGAACTGCTTGAATCAGAAAAGACTTTTAAACAAGAAATGAAAGAATCACTTACAGCCTGGCTTATGAGGCTGTGGGACATGGTGGCAAATGGGGTCATTCTGAGGACTGTGGAAGCAGAAAAATGAAATGACATAACTACTCATCCTTCTTGAGACACAGGCTGCATTGTCTGGAGCAATATAAGGGAAATCAGTCCTTGATGCACTGGCTCATTCAAGCCATTAGGGACTCTGGTTATTGTGGGCTGAGGTCCCCATGAATACCAGGGGCTGGAGGACAATAGAGGAAGGACAGGCATCACTGAAGGAACTGATCATGAGAAAGGTTGATGTATAGTCCATGGTCTAAATAGGATAGTGTTCACAGGAGAGTTGAGAAAGAAGTTAATTTAGGGGCTGGAGAGATGGCTCAGTGGTTAAGAACACTGGTTGTTCTTGCAGAAGACCTGGGTTCGAATCCCAGGACCCACATGGCAGCTAACAACCATCTGTAACTCCAGTCTCAGGGGATCCAACAGCCTCTTCTGACCTCTGTGGGCATTGCATGGCATGGGTGCACTTATGTACATGCAGGCAATACATGCATACACATAAAATAAAAATAATAAACAAAAAATTTTAAAAAGTTTTTTTAAAAAAGCAGTTTATTTAGCAGGAACCTCAGGATTGGTATGGGGCTTTAGTAGCTTGGCTGAGCCATATGATTAATAGGAGAGGTTCTAGCAGATCTAAATGATTTAGACTGGCATGTAAATTGGGTCCATAATGTGTTAAAGCATTCATGAGGGGATTTTATGTTTTATCATTTCACTTTCATTATGCCATTTACATATATATATATAATCTTATCTCTTATTATCCACCATGTCCCCCTTATCCACTCATGTTCCCTTCCCCTATTGCTGGCTCCCTTTTCCTCCCCAAATAGTTTTCTTCATTTTTCATGTTACATGAATTCTATTACCCTCTCTTTTTCCTCTTCCTTTAGGATTTCTTTCTCCCTCATGGTCACCTTCTACTTCCAACACACAAACACACACACACACACTTTAAATCTAGATATTGCATATGAGAAAAGAACATGCAGCATTTGTCTTTCTGAGTCTGACTTATTTCACTTAACATAATCTCCAGTTCCTGAGCCAGGCATGGTGGTGCATGCCTTTAATCCCAGCATTTGGGAGACAGAGCAAAACAAAAACAAAAACAAAATCATAACCTCCAGTTCCATCTCTTTTCTTGCAAATGTCATTATTTCACTTTTCTTTGCAGCTGAAAGAAGTTCCATTGTGTATATGTACCACATTTTATTTATCCATTCATTTATTGATAGGCATCTGTGTTGGTTCTATTTATTAGCTCTTGTGAGCAGTGCACCAGTTAGCATGGATGTGCATACATCTTTGTGGGCTGCTGACTTTGAATACTTTGGTATACATCCAGGTGTAGTAGAGCTGGGCAGTATTGCAATTCTAGTTTTTTTGTTTTATTGAGGAACCTCAACATTGACTTATAAAGTGACTATATCAGTTTACACATCCACCAGCAGTAGATAAGCATCCTTGTCAGTGTTTAATGTAATTTTCTTCACAATAGCTATTGTGACTGGGGTGGAATGGAATCTCAAATAATTTTTAAATTGCATTCCCTTGATAGTTAAGGATGTTAAAGACTATAAATATTTATTGGCCATTTGTATTTCTTTTGAGAACTGTCTACTCAGCTCATTAGCCTATTATTAATGTTGGGGTTTTGGTGTTTAAATTTTGTATTTCTTCGTAAATCTAGGTATTAATCCCCTTTCTGATGTGTAATTGGTAGGCTTTTTCCCCACTGTGTAGGCTGTCTTTTCACTGCAGTGGTTGTTTCGTTTGCTGTGAAGAGCTTTTTCATCTCATGTAATCTCATGTGTCAATTCTTAGGATTATTTCCTGTGCTATTGGAATCCTTTTCAGAAAGTTTACCTGTTTTGAAGCATTTTGTCTGTTTTCCTCTGGTAATTTCAAAGATTTAGGTCTTACACTGGGGTCTTTGATATGTTTTGAATGAATTCTTATACAGGGTAAGAGACATGGATTTAGTTTCATTCTTCTGTAGGTTGATGTCCAGTTTTCCCAGGACCATTTGTTTAAGAGGCTTTTCTTTCAATGAATGTTTTCTGACAGCTTTTTAAAAAAATTAGGTGGCTGTGGCTGTTTGAGTTTACTTTTGGATCCTCTATCCTATTCAATTTGTCTGTATGTCTGTTTTGGGGCCAGTACCATACAGTTTTTGTTACTATGCCTCTGTAATATGATTTGAGATGATGTATTTGGATATCTCTAGTGTTACTCTTTTTGTTTGGGATTGCTTTAGCTATTCAGGGCCTTTTGTGCTTTTGTATGAATCTTAGGATTTTTTTTTTAGTTCTGTGAAAATGTTACTGGAAATGTAGTGGAGATTGTGTTGAATTTGTAGATTGCTTTAATATAGCCATTTTCACAATATTAATTCAGCCTGTCCATGAACATTGGAGGTCTTTCCATCTTGTAGTGTCTTCTTCAATTTCTTCTTCCATTCCTTCAGTGTTTGAAAGTTTTCATTGCAGAGGTCTTTCAGCTCCTTGGTATTATTCTTTGGTATTTGTGTGTGTGTGTGTGTGTGTGTGTGTGTGTGTGTGTGTAGTGTATGTGCATGTGCTCCTATGTATGCACACAGAGGCCAGAAGAGTGTGCTACTTTATCATGCTCTACCTTATTCCCTTGAGACACTAGCTCACCAGGGAAGGGTAGGGACCCGTGTATGAGTCCCCCTCTCATCCTTGACTGATTTTCCCAGTCTGTGCAAGCTCACTGCAGGCAACTATAGGTGCTATGGGTTCATGATGACAATGATTGTGCCATTCCCAGAAGACAACATCTCACAGCCCTTCTCCCTATTATTTAACTTTTGCGTTCTTAAGCTATTGGGATGTGATTTTTTTTTCTGATTTCTTTTCCAGAAAGTTCATTATAGGTATATAGAAAGACTACCCAGGTTTTGTATGTTGATTTTGTGGTTAGCTACTTTAATGAAAATGTGTATCAGGTCAGAGAGGTTTCTGCTGGAGTCTTTAATACCTAGGATAACATCTCTGCAAATAAGGATACTTAGACTTCTTCATTTCCTGTTTGTATCCCTTTTATTCCTTCTTTTTGGGATATAAGTTTGCAAAAATATTCTCTAATGATATGGACTTCATTGCAATCTTTCATAACATTCCCCTTTTCATCTCTATCAATTTGAGTCCTTTTTCTTTTGGTTAGTTCTGCTATGAGTTTGTGTCTTTTTATCTTTTCAAAGACCAGCTTTTTGTTGGATTGATTCTATGTATTTCTTTTCTTGTCTTACTCTAGCTAAGATTTAATCAGGACATTGAAGAGTAGTGAGAACAGGGTGAATATGAGCTTTCCTTTTTTGATTTTTTTTTTTTTTTTGGTCTTTTTGAGGCAGGGTCTCCGTATAGCCCCAGCTGTCCTGGAGCTCACTGTGTAGACCAGGCTGGCCTTGAACTCACAGAGATCCGCCTGCCTCTGGCTCTATGTCCAGTTGAGACAGTGAAATCATGTCTAGAAATTGGCAATACAGTTCAGTGAGTTATGCAGCTGAGGTACTCACAGTTCACTGAAGCTCTGAATCCACAGGGGTGCCACTTGCGCAGACTCATACTCTGTCCAGGGTCCCAGCCTAGCCTCCAGCAAGATCTTGGTTCTGGTTTGGGGATTCCGAAACCTCAGACTAATAGATTCTCTTCTTTCCTAGTAGGTGTAGCCCTCCTTAAGTTCAACTCATTAAAATGGTTTATAGTTTGGAACAGTGGAAGAAATATTTAATATTTTGCTTTTAAAAAGATGTAAAGGTCCAGTTAGGGCAGACAGTTTTTGAAAGTAACTTGTAAAGCATTTACCATATCTTAAATTTGCACTCTTTGCAGATTTGTGCACATGTATTCTGCTTTCAGAATAGTTTTGTAAATTGTATACAGAAAAAAAGATGGAAGCTTTTTAATAAAAAATTGCATTTATAAATAATCTGTATTATAATATAATAAATATCCAGTTATAGACAATTACTACCCATGTTGTATAACAGATACCTGCTATTTTAGTTGCTAATAAAAGGCTACACAACTCAAAAGAACTAAAAGAAAAACCAAAAATTCCTAATAATGAGAAAGTTTGAAAGCAAAATTAGATAACTGTAAAAGGGGGAATAAAGTGAAAACATATTTAAATAAATTCAAAGTACTATTAAGTGTGTAGTAGAGAGGGGGAAAAGGTGGAAATGCTGAGCTTTTGGGAGATGGAATTAGAAACAATCATCCTGAGTGAGGTAACCCAAATCCAGAAAGACAAACATCTCATGTTCTCTCTCATAAGTGGATGCTAGCTTTGAATTTTGATATGCATGTTTCAATTAGAAAAATCCATTGTTGTCAAAAAAACTAGTAAGGGGCCATGCTGGGAACGGGAAAATTTTCATGAGAGGGGAGATAGAATGCAGTGATATAAAGGGGAAAGGGAATAATGGAATAGAAAGGGTTAAATGGGGTGGGAAGGGAAGGGTAGAAGAGGGAGTATGGGGCGGGATTAAACAGCACTAAAGATCTTTTGAAAAAGCCACATGAAAAACTACCATAATAGAAACTTCTTAAGATATAAATGCATGCAATCTAAAAGAATTTAAATGAATTTATCCTCTAATGGGGACAATGCCCCTATCAGACACCACAGACTAACAAATAAAAAGCCCGGTGCTAGGAATGGACTCTGTTTTTTCAAGTTGTTGACCAGGAGGGTCCCAAACAATACTGGCTATTGCTATTGTTCTTGACTACCCACCAGAACGTGACAGTAAGACTTTATTGTTGAAAACATTACATGAGTTGTAGGACCAACTTGGAGAAACCAAGCTGGTACTGACTTCAAGCGTCATTTCCACTGGTTAGCTTTCATAGTGCTAGAAAGTGCTACTTTCAGCTACTTTCCAGTAGTATACTACTGGAAGAGAAAAGTATTCATCAACCCAGCCAAGCTGTGAATTCTGTAAGCTACAATAATAACTGGCTTAGCAAGATATTCTCCCTGGTACAATAATGCCATGAATGTTAAGGGAGTAATCAACCACTTTCTGATCGAATTTAAGGGCCACTTTATAAGATGGAGCCCATACCTGGTGCTGTTATTGGGGCCAAGAACCTGTGGCTACACAGGTCACAGGCCATAGGGGAGAACCTATTATTATTATTCTGCTAAATGGACACAATATTAAGCTGACTCCTAATGAATTATTTTTATACCTATAGAACAGTGCTTCTCTCAACTCTCACCAGAGAAGTTTCTTCCTACAACAGATACAATTAACACAGAGACACCAACAACGGGTTAATGTGCAGAGAATAAGAGATTGTGTAGTGCTAGGCCCTAAACGGGACACCTATATCACACTCTTTCCAAGATCCACCAAGGCTTAGGGATCTTTGTGGAAGAGGTAGCAAAAAGACCAGAGGTGGTGGATGACTACAGGGGAACAGAGTTTTCCAGACAGTAGTGGTATTGCACATATAACTCACAGCAACTGTGACACCATGCAGAAGCTTAAGGCAGACAAAATTACAGCATGGGTTGGCGGTGGAGGAAGTGGGCAAGAAATTCCAAAGCCCCAACCATAGCTGAGGAACTATTAGCAATTGATAACTGCTGGGATAGGGGGTCAGTTTTAAGGGTGTGATGCTGGGTAGGCTGACCAGGTTCCAAGGGGCTGGAACCACACACAAGAGCATTTGGAGACACAAAGTAGGCTCAACAAGCCTTAAAAAATAGAAATAGAGGACATAAAGTTGGGAGTGAATCATAAGGTATGGATGGAGATGGTTCTCTCACCCTGCATGATAAAAATAAACTATGTTTTCAGAGACAATAAAAATTTTTAAAAAATTATTTTTATTTTATATATATGAGTATATTGCCTGCATGTATGTAAGTGCACCCATGTCATGCAATGCCCATCAGAAGAGGGTGTTGGATCCCCTGGAACTGGAGTTACAGATGGTTGTTTGTTGCCATGTGGGTGCTGGGAATCGAATCTGGGTTCTCTGCAAAAACAGTCAGTGCTCTTAACCTCTGAGCCATTTCTCTAGCCCTAAGAATCAATAAAAATATTTTATAAAAGAATGAAAAAAGTGGGTTGGAGGGATGGCTTAGTGGTTAAGAGCACTGGCTTCTCTTACAGAAGACCCATATTCAATTCCCAGTGTTGGGGACCCCTGCTGTTTAGGGTAGCAGTCTCCCCATGTCCGGATAGCCACAAGCTGGCTCGGCGTGAATGGGGAGATTCACCTTCTCAGCCGGGTGTCTTCTGCTCTCCTCTCTGACTTACTTTTGAAGTGCCTGTCACAAGATACATGCCCTCAGGCACAGGAGCTACCAGGTTTTAATCAGGCAGTTGTCTGATATGATAGCCTGATAGAAGCCCACCGCCCTATGTAAATAAGGCATCTTAAAAGTACCTATCAGCTAAGACTTCTTCTACTGTCTCCACACTATAAATAGTCCTAGTTTTACCCCAATAAAGCTGGAGCTGGAGCTGAATTATAGTCCTAGTTTTACCCCAATAAAGCTGGAGCTGGAGCTGAATCACTGAGATCTGAGCTGTCACTTGTCTGAAGCTGTGACACTAAATCCTGTGATCCAGTCTGGAGGGGGGACTATCCTTCCATCATCGACTCATGAAGACCCTGCTTTCGGCCGTTTCGCTCACCTCCCCTCGTGACCTGGTGGCCAACAGGTCTCAAACTTAGAGAATCCAAGGTGGAAATTGAAACAGAACCGACCGGGCAGCTGACAGCAGTCTTAGAGCCGCCCTCCGGTAGCAGAGACCCACGGCAACGTGGTGCATGAAACCCGAGTAGCCCAGCAGCAGAGAGCAAGGGGCCCGAACAGCAGACGCAGCGGCAGGACCGCTACACTCCAGCGACGTGTAGGAGACCACACCCAGCAGCTGGGGCCCTGAGATCCCGCACGCCCATATCCCAGCATCCACATGATGGCTAACAACCATCCATAACTCCAGTTCCAGGGGATCCAACGCCCTCTTCTGACCTCCTTGGGCATTTCACAATATGAGTGCACTATTACACAGGCAGGCAATACACTAACTCACATAAAATAAAAATAATAAATAAAACGTTTTTTTAAAAAAAGGAAAAAGGGTAAGAAAAATAGTGTCTGATAATGAAAAAAAAAACCTGCTGGAACAAAATTGGACCTATGAAAGGTAATTTAAAACAAAACTTAGAATATATTGGAAGTTGGGGCTGGAGAGATGGTTCAGTGGTTAAGAACACTGGTTGCTCTTAAAAGGACCCAGGTTCAGGTCCTAGCACCCATATGGTGGTTAACAACCATCTGTAACTCCAGTTCTAGGGGATCTGAAACTCTTTTCTGACCTCTGCAGACACTGCATGATGTGGGTACACTTGTATACATTCAGGCAAAACACTCATACACATAAAATTAAAATAATAAAAAATTTTAAAAAGAATATATGGAATATATATAGTTGTAAAAACACTGCTAGAAGTGTTTTTTATTTTATTTTATTTTTATTTTATGTGTATGCATGCATTGCCTGCATGTAGGTAAGTGTACCCATGTTGTGCAATGCCCAGTGGAGGACACAAGAGGCTGTTGGATCCCCTGGGACTGGAGTTATGGACAGTTGTTAGCTGCCATGTGGGTGCTGGGATTTGAATCCAGGTCTTCTGCAAGAATAGCCAGTGTTCTTAACCGCTGAGCCATCTCTCTAGCCCTAAGTGTTTTGTTTTTTAAGTGAGGTTGAGGCGTTGGAGCAGCTCTTTTCTGGGTCCTCAAAACTTGGAGACTGTCATTTATATGCATGGGATGGGGAGGATGTCAGCTGAATGTTTTTCCTATGATTCGTGCTGTTGTTGAGCCCATATTGGACAAGTGTCCAATGTCTGCCAGAGCTGTCTTCATCATAGCAGGTTCTCTTCTTTCCCTGCCAGGGGCCTCTGCTGGCCACACTTAGCTTTGCAAGCTGTCAACTGGGTGGGTTGGGTTCTCCCACCCTCTTGACACTCCTCAGATCATATTTGTCAGAGTGGCTAATGCTCTAGTGGCTAACGTATGTTGGGAACGTGGTAAGCAATTATAGTACCAAAGTCTGTACAGGCAAAGGACTGCCTTTCATATTTTATTATTAATATTAACATTTATTTATTTTTTAAATTCCTTAAGTTTTTATTCCTGGTACTGCTACCACAATTTATAGGGCGATATATCTCCACCACCTCCAAAGTTTCCTCCACGGCTCATAAAGTTGCCAGACCCATCACCTTGGCCTCTTTGTGATCCAGCATACTGCATCTCTTGTTTAGAACCGGCATTTTTCACTTCACAGTTATGCCCATTAACAGTGTGGTATTTCTGAATGATTTTATCAACTGTATCATGCTCAACGAAAGTTACAAAAGCAAATCCTCTCTTTTTTCCACTCTGCCTGTCTTTCATAACTTCAGTGGTTTTGATCTTTCTGTATTTCCAAGTAGTTTCTCAAATTGTATTTTTCCTTATCTTCTTTAATACCACCAACAAAAATTTTCTTCGCTGTTAAATGGTCACCAGGCTTTACAGAATCCTCTCTAGAGACAGCTTATTTTGGTTTCACTACACACTCATCAACCTTGTGTGATGGAGCACACGTTGCTACCTCTGTAACACAAGAGTAAGTCACAGAACCAAAGCTCCTAGAATGTTTTGTTTGGGGGTCTCACATTTCCACACAGTCTGCAAGTGTGCCCCATTTCTCAGTGTTCTCTTAAACTATCACCTGTAGTTTCAAAGCTTAGACCACCAATAAACAGCTTTCTCAACTACTCTGGTTCCTTTGGGTAATGGTCCTCCTCCTCCCGGCAGCGATGGCCAGAGTCAGGTTAGGGGCAACCAGCTGGCGGTTTTACCTCCATTTTGAGACTGGAGTTGCCTTTTCCAACTCAAATTCAATATGGGACTGAAACTCTTCTATTATTTTTAAATTTTATTATTTTTATTCTATGAGTTTATTGACTGCATGTGTGTAATTGCAAATGTGTTGTGCAATGCCAGAAGGAAGGTGTCAGATCTCCTGGAACTGGAGTTACGGATGATTGTTAGCTGCCATGTGGGTGCTGGGAATCGAACCCAGGTCCTTTGCAAGAGCAGCCAGTGCTCTTAACTGCTGAGCCATCTCTCCAGCCCCTTTTCATATTTCAAAGACTTCCTGCTGGAGGGATGCACTTCAGTGTTCTTGAGCTCTACAGCAGTGAATAGTGGATAGGTGGCCCCAGAGGTTGGTCTACCCCCTAACTTCAGGGTTGGGGCTAGCAAACCTCAGTGTTACTCTCAGTTGATGACATCTGCTCCTGGCCACTGAGGGTAGAGTTTTGTACTTCACTGTCAGAATTGAGCCTCCTACAATCTGCACTTTACAGCTTATCAGCATCTGGCCCTGCTGCTCTCCACAACTGTTTCCCAGGTCTTGTCTCTCAACCTAATGTTATGGTATTTTGAGACTCCCGACTTATGGCTGTCCCCTCTGTGTGCGTGCACATGCATGTGCGTGTGCGTGTGTGTGTATGTGTATATATATATATATATTTTTTTTTGAGACACAGTCTTCTTGTAGCCCTAGCTAGCCTGAAGCTCACTATGGAGCCCAGGTTGGCCTGGATCTCACAGAGATCCAGCTGCTTCTGCCCTTTGCCTTCTGAGTGCTGGGATTAAAGGCATGCCATCACACCCAGCTGTTCCATGTGTATTTTTAAAGAAGTTTCTATGATAGCAGGCTCCCATCCTGATCTATGCTATATGCTGAAATTTCTTCAGTGAGATCCTAAACAAGATCTCTCTCAAGATGGCACCTGGCTGCTGGGTGTTGTGGTGCGTGCCTTTAATCCCAGCATCCAGGAGGCAGAGGCAGGCAGATTATCTGTGAGTTCAAGGCCAGCCTGGTCTATATAGTGAGTTCCAGGCTAGCTGGGGCTACAGAGAGACCATCTCAACCCCCCCCCCCCCAAGAAAACCCCAAACAAAACCAAACTAACCAACCAACCAACCAACCAACCAACCAACCAACCAAACAAACAAACAAACAAACAGACAGCACCTGGCCACTGCCTCCCAGATCATATAGTGAGAAAATTGATGGGATTCCTCTTCACTTACCTGTCTGCCAGAGGAATCTCTCACCAACACCTACTACTGGATTTGAGGCTCATGGGGGCTGTGGCCTGTCTTGAGGGCAGGACTTGTCTCTTTCACCAGAACTGGTTGGATCACCTTTTAAAATTTAATTTATTTTTATTTTTCTGTATGAGTGTCATATTTCAAAGACTTCCTGCTGGAGGGATGCACTTCAGTGTTCTTGAGCTCTACAGCAGTGAATAGTGGATAGGTGGCCCCAGAGGTTGGTCTACCCCCTAACTTCAGGTTTGGGGCTAGCAAACCTCAGTGTTACTCTCAGTTGATGACATCTGCTCCTGGCCACTGAGGGTAGAGTTTTGTACTTCACTGTCAGAATTGAGCCTCCTACAATCTGCACTTTACAGCTTATCAGCATCTGGCCCTGCTGCTCTCCACAACTGTTTCCCAGGTCTTGTCTCTCAACCTAATGTTATGGTATTTTGAGACTCCCGACTTATGGCTGTCCCCTCTGTGTGCGTGCACATGCATGTGCGTGTGCGTGTGTGTGTATGTGTATATATATATATATATTTTTTTTTGAGACACAGTCTTCTTGTAGCCCTAGCTAGCCTGAAGCTCACTATGGAACCCAGGTTGGGTTGGATCACCTTTTAAAATTTAATTTATTTTTATTTTTCTGTATGAGTGTTTTGCCTGCATGTATGTAAGTGCACTCATGTTGAACAATGCCCATGGAACCCAGAAGAGGGCATTGGATCCCCTGGAACTGGAGTTCCAGATGGTTGTCAGTTGCCATGGGGGTGCTGGGAACTGAACTTGGGTCCTCTGGAAGATAAGCCAGTGCTCTTAACCACTAAACCTGCTCTCTAGCCCTGGCTTACCTTTTTACTGGGGCTCTGCCTCCCTTCCTTCTGCTGGGAAGTTAAACTTCTGTGGCTGTGTTCAGCTTGGCTTTTCAGTGTGTTGCATCTTGTTCTTAGGACTTCTCAGATATTTTATCACTGCTGTTGTGAATTTTCAAGCTCTTATTCTCTGTCTCTTTAAAATAGAGTCCACTCTTTCTTATACTAACTCTCTTCCTTTACTGGATTACATACAGTCATCTTACAGGAAAATCTGCTTTTTAAAAAAATACTATCTCTTTAGCCGAGATAGCCAACTGGCACTTGCTTAGAAAGAATGATGGATCCTGTCTCCGTGTAAACAAGTTTCATTATAGAATTGTAATCCTTGAGTGTCTTGCAGATTTTTTATATTTATTATTTTTATTTTATGTGTATGTGTGTCATGACTGCATATAGGTAAGTGCATCCATGTTGTGCAACGCCCATGGAGGACAGACAAGGCTATCGGATCCCCTGGAAGTAGAGTTAATGGATAGCTGTTAGCTGCCATGTGGGTGCTGGGATTTGAACCCAGGCTTCTGTAAGAACAGTCAGTGTTCTTAACAACTGAGCCATCCTTCCA
This sequence comes from Nannospalax galili, assembly GCF_000622305.1. Classification (NCBI taxonomy): domain Eukaryota; kingdom Metazoa; phylum Chordata; class Mammalia; order Rodentia; family Spalacidae; genus Nannospalax; species Nannospalax galili. The sequence continues at coordinate 7,570,042 of NW_008346548.1, forward strand.
GCCCCATCTTACAGATTTATAAAAGCATATGTTTTTGTTGCTGTCAGCTTTGGTCAGCAGTTACTGTAGAAACTAACAACTAATGAAACTGCTGAGAATAAACGACTGTTACTGTGGAAAGGTTGGCCAGTCCTTATGGGTAAATAGATGGGAATAATCATGTATCTATATCAACCCCACAAAGGCTCAGAGAAACTCAAACTTCCTTTTATGTTGTAAATTTTATTTGGTATTACTTGAGGGTAATGAAACCAATGAAACTTTTATTTTATTTTTATTTATTAATAGTAACAAAAAATCAGGAATTACAAAAACAAGTTAAATGAAATGTGGAAGCATACTAAATACAAATACATTTTCACAACCACACAGTCAACAGAAATTTGTTGAAATTGTTTCCTGAAGTTTGACTATTTTAACTATATGCATAAAGGGAAGACATTTGGACTATTCACATGGACTTGATAGCAGAGGAAGACCCTGCTTTCCCCAAACTGACAAAACCCAGAGTCCTGGTATACGGGAAGATCTCCATGGACCCTGGATCTTAAGAGACAATATGATGTTTATAAAGACTACAGGCAGAGAAAGCCCATGAAGCCTGCAGTCTACGCCCTAGAGTGGGACTTGAACCCAACGCGATTCTGCTTGTTTGTCCTGTGCAAAGTTCTGTTTAGCAGCTTTTCATGAATGGTCCTCGGATTACACGGATCTATGGTAGAGCAGACAACAGGTGCCTTACTTGCACAAAAGCAACAGAATTTAAGAGGACTGTGGGCTTGCTCTTGGGCATTCGGTGTTGCAGGGTGAGACGGTCTTGATGGTAACCACTGTTCTAAACATGACTGAGTAGACACTCAGTCTTCTTGCTTTAAACAAACTGGTATTTCCGCCCTCTCCCATCATGTCCAAGAACTGGAAAAACTTCCTTTGATTAAGGCATGCTGTTCTGAGTCCTCCAAGGCACTTGGAGAGGGAGTTGAATTGCAGACTGAACAAGTGGGGTTCAAAGAGTTTTTGAATGGGATGATACATAAAAGCTCAGAATACTCAGCAAAGGGAGTTTTCTCCTTTCAAATAACAAGGAAAGCCATTTACAAGGAACTGCATCTCCATTACAACTTTCTAACACTTGCCTATGCACTAAAATCTAAATAATTTCTTCAGAGGGTCTACAGTCTGATTTTTGAAAATGAGATAAAATTTTGATTTTTTGTTATGTTAAATGCATGTGAAGCATGGTGCTAAGGGAGTTTAATAATCACAAACCCAAAGAAATAGAACTGATTTACATATAAATGATTTTCCCCTCAGTGCTGAGCCTTAAGATTCAATATCCATTTTTAACCCCCCTCGAATCTGAAACCTTTTATCCTCCTCTCCAAAGGGAAAGCTCTGACTCCAACAAGAGATTGTACTTATATGCACAGCTGATGGGAAAGTGGATAGTTCTCTTTTACTCTCTCTTTCTGGGCAGATTTACCATGAAGAGTTCATATCCTAGTCACCTGCAAGAATCATCAGACCAAGGGAAAGCTTGGTCATCTTGGTACTGGCTGTCTGACTCGTTCTTGTTCTAACGGGATGGTTTCATCTGTTCTAAGAAGGAAAATCACAAGAACCTATCTCCTTCTCGATCATTTACCTAAACCACAAACTTTTATTATTTATTAAATCTAAGGGTGCATTCTTATCAGTTCACTGAGGAAACCAACACCCAGAAACAGGAAGAGATACAGCCAAGGTCACCCTGTCAGCTGCAGATCACAGAATGTTTGGTAGGCTGGGAAAACCTAAGCCTCCATCCTTTGAAATTTGCCTGAACTTTCAAAAGAAACAAAACAAATTAACTTTTTGGCTCAACAGCTTTCTGTGGTGCTTTGTCCCTGGTTTCTGTGTGAGGTACTTGCTGCCCCTGTCGGCACACAACTGATCTGGAAAGGCAGGAGTGGGGCAGTGCAGCTCTACACTACATCTAGTCTAGTATATAGCAAGGTAAGAGGCCATCTGGGTTACAGAGTTCCATGTACCAGGAAGAATCCCCAAACTCTTTTTACTTCTGAAATGGTAGGACTACTGAGAAATAATTACAAAAGCTTAATATCTAGTCAAGAAAATGAAATACTAAAAATGATAATGATTGAAGAATGAAGTCAACTTGCCAAAAAAAAAGAAAAAAAAAAAAAAAAAAAAAAAAGAAGTTTTTTACAGAGAAAAAGCCCTTTTGGAAAAAAAATTTTTTAAAGTTTTGGTTAGATCTCACAAGACCTTAAAGTACTTTAAGTATTCTCTTAT
>NW_008346548.1:7572456-7588375 GCF_000622305.1 Nannospalax galili
TCAAGGCCAGCCTGGTCTACATAGTTCCAGGCCAGCTGGGGCTACAGGGAGACCCTGTCTCAAAAAAAAAAAAAAAAAAAAGAAAAAAGAAGTCTTTTACAGAGAAATAGCACCTTTGGTAAAAACATATTTTAAAGTTTTGGTTAGATCTCCACAGAGCTTGAAGTACATTAAGTATCTGCATCATTTAAGTGTGTCCTCCCAGAAACCCCATCTGAGTCTGAGGGACACTGGTAAATAGTGGGACGGCTGTGTATTGAGAGGTAACAGCTGGGACCATGAGGAGATGCTGCAGGTCTGCCATGCTACAGTGGTGACAGTGAGGCTAAAGCAGCGGGGTTCCTCTCCACTGAGCTTCCCCACCCCTCCTGCAGCACAACTGCTCAGTCTTCCCTGGCATCACATGCTCTCCCTGCGGCCTCCTCGCAGCTGCCATGACCTCGGAAAGGCTTTGTTCAGACATGGGTCTGTTCCTCTGCCAGCCCGATGCAGTTTCCTTACTTGCCTCCAGCTCCAGGGCATTTATTTTCTCTTAAAGCACTCCTAGAAATGAAGGCTGTGGCCTTTCCCTCACTAGCCAGCCACCCCCATTTCCTGTACTGCAAAAACAAAATAAGATTCACTGCTAAACGAGCAAATATTGGTGACTTGGTGACTGTAGCAGACACTTGTGTATACCGGACTCAGTGCTGCTCCACACAGTGCTGTGTGCCTCTTCTTAGATCTCTTTGGTGCTCACTTTCTTGTTTTTTTCAGCTGTTTCCTTTAAGATGCAAGAAAAATAATCATTATGGAAACGTTATAAATTTGATGGCATTTGTCTGGGCCTCCAGACTTTCTGTAGCATGTAGTATCAACAGACACATTATTATACTGGATTATAGTTGTTAACTTGTCTGGCTCCTCTTTGGATGATTAACAACATGGCATGGTCATGTAGACTCTGTCTAATGAATTGGAAGCTGACCCTATATGAACTCCTATGAATGAAGCAAATCAGATATTATCATCCCAATGTTAAGGATAAATAAAAGAAAACAAAAGGAAGATGCTTTGACTCTAAGTCCCACAGAACTGTTAAGAGCAATAGGTTCTAGAGGCAGACTGTCTGGGCTTGAATTTGTTCAACTTTCCCAGTGTCCTTGGGCGTATTGTAAAATCTGTGTCTCAATGTCTTCAACTGTAGTAACATGGGGGCAGTACAGTACCGGTTCTTATCACAGTGCCTGACATATTCCTCCAGAGAAGAGAGAAAAATGGCCAGTAAGGATGTAGCATCATTAGTCATTAGAGAAATTAAAACGAAAACCACGAGAGACTACCACATGCCCAATAGGTCAGGTAAAATAATAATAGCACCAAACGGTGGTGTAGATGTGAAGAAAATGGAGAACACTGGTGAGGATCTACAATAAATGGTATTTGGAAAACAGCCTGGCAGCACCTCAGAGGTTAAATACAGAGTTACCGTATGACCAGCAATTCTATTCCTAGGCAGATAGGAGAACTGAAAAATGTATGTCCACATAGAAACTTCTACAATAATGTTCATGGCAGCGTCATTCACCAGAGCCCAAACCAGAATAACCTAAATATCCATCAACTGTCAAACAAATAAATACACAAAATGGTATGTGGAATGGTATTCAGCCATACGAGGAATGAAGTAGATTCATGCTGCAAGGATGATCCATTAAAACATTATGCTAAGTACAAGAATCAGACAGGAAAGGATCATTCTATGTGGCATCTCAGAACAGGCACATTTATAGAGTCAGAAAGTAGATTAGCAATCAACAAGAGCAGAGGGAAAGAAAAATGGGAGTGACTTCTACTGGGCATGGAGTTTCTTTTAGGGAGCCAAAAATGTTCTGGAATTAGATAGTGGGGGCAGTTGATAATCTTACTATGTAGACCAGTCTGGCCTTGAACTCACAGAGATCCGCCTGCCTCTGCCTCCCAAGTCCTGGGATGGCCACCACACCCAGCTAATAATTTCGTATTTTAAAAGATGAATTTTATGATACGTGAATTCTACTTCAATTTTAAAAATGAGCTAGGGCTGGGTGTGGTGGCACACGCCTTTAATCCCAGTACTCCAGAGGCAGAGGCAGGTAGATCTCTGTGAGATCAAGGCCAGGCTGGTCTACATAGCAAGTTCTAGGCCAGCAGTGGCTACAGGGAAACCCTGTCTCAAAATTTTTTTTTAAAAAGAAAAGAAAAAGGGAAAGCAAAGCAAAGACAAGAACAGAACAGACCTAGGAAATCATACTGAGAGTGGCAGCTGGCCTTTGGCAGACATGCTTAGTACTATACAGGACTCCACACCCAGCTGCCTTGCACTGAGGTTTCTCAGTGGCTTGACTTCTTACTGCCCACACCTGCATTTCTGCCTCAGGGCTTTCTCTGGTTTCGGGAGTGTACTCTGCTCACACAGGCTGGTGGACCGACAGGCCAGGAACTATTTCCTGGTGGAACCCTCCAACAGTGGCTGGTGGAATGTTTTGTAGAGATACCCCAGCTCCTTCCTTCCTCCAGCGCAGTAACTCTTCCTATAGTTTCCCAACAGGATTAAAATGCACCTGTACATGGTGGGACATGCCTAAACATATAACCTTTGCCTAATTCTTTCCTTGAAACATCTCTCTGCTGTTTCCTGGACTGCTTCCCACATAAATAACTGCTACTCGAGACTCGAGTCCTTGCCTCAGTGTCTGCTTCTGAGGGAATGCCCACCAACAGAAAAAAAAAAAACAAAAAAAAACTACTGGAATTCACTCTGCACTGTCTATGAGTCCACGATAACTTCTCCATCTTGGATGAAAGGGTTTCTATAAAGTTGGTTTTCTTTTTGATTGGCAGAGGGGTGGGGTTGAACTCATTTGGATACTCAAGACTGGTGAAATTGGGAAAATCAAGACTAGAAGCTTCTGCTCAAACTGACATGAGATTTCTATCGGACAATGACAATACATATAAGGAATGATCAATAAATATAAGCAAGTACAATATTTTACTTGCATTAAAATATTTTACTTCAGCAGTTTAGTGGTTTTTATTACCATTACATTCCCTGAAAAGTAGGTTAGGATTGTGGCTGGGCCTGGTCTATAAACAGGTAATGCAAGGTGCATACTGTTAAAATCACATAAGCTAGCAAAAGTCACGCTAGGGATCCAGTATTTCTCCAAACCATCATTCAAAGAATGCTTTCTTCCAGGAGATCTCCAACTCACTGACATAAAGCCTGAACAGAATTCTTGTTTATTATCTTCTTGGTCTCTGGAAAGGAGGGTCTTTGTCAATCACAGGTTGTTCTCGAGCTAGATGGACATTAACTTAAATTCACCCTGCTGTGGTCCAATCCCACTTATTTCATTCCTGAGTGTTGGCTACATACCTGTGCTGAGTGTGAGGGTAACAAGATGAGCAATCCATAGACTCTGCTCTAAGGAGTGCCTGGTGTTGGGGCCTGGGCTTTCAACACTGGGCACACAGGAAGCACTAACAGGTCTTCAGACCATACTCATTTGCAAATTAGCACCTGGCTGATTTCTACTTAAGCAGCCAATCAGCAAGTTGTGATCTACACTTGCTGGGGCCAGCTGTCCTTTTTGAGGACTCCTACAGGGAACTGTCTGCATTAGTTTGATAGTGTAGGTGAAGTGACATCATTTGGGATCTGCTGTGTTGAACAAAGTGGGTCTCCTGGGGCAATGGACAGTGTGTGAGTGGTGTTCCGAGCCTGGTGGCAACAGCAGTACTTGAACCAGCACTGTGGCTGCTACTCACCTGGTGCTTTTGGAGCTCCTGGACATATCTGGTCATCTCTTCCTCTGGGTGGGTCTGGGCCCCCTTCTGATTCTTTCCTGTAAGAGAACCAAAGCTCAGAGTAGCAGTAGCTGTGGAAACCCAATGAGGAATCTGCCTTACAAACTCTCCCATTTAACCTGTGCAAGGAGAGTAGTATTGCCCACATTTCTCTGAGTGCGAAGGATTCAAGGTAATATACTATGAACAATCTATCCCAAACTTCCTCTGGCTTCTGTTCTGTTCCAAGTTTCTCCTTTAAGCCACACCCACAAGACCAGCTAGTCCCATGGAAAATGCTTTGATGAAAATCTGGGTGCCGGCTCAGGAAATTCCTCTGGGGCAGTGATTCTCAACCATTCACACACCCTCACAATGTCCTAGAGAACACTGAAAAATGTAATTTCTGGCTCAGGATGTAGTTCAGTGATAAGAGTGCTTGCTTAACATGCACAAACCCCTGTGTCTTAATCTCCTAGCAGTACAAACAGATACATTTAAATTGCCTAGCTTTCATCTGCAGAGATTCTGATTTAATTGATGGTAGGTGGGAGGGTAGCTGGGTACGACTGTATTTTTTTAAAGGCTCTTTAGGTAGTTCTGTACAGCCAGGGTTGGTAACTACTACATCTAATAAGTATTTCTTAGGTTTACAGATAAAGAAAAGCAAGCAAACAAAAACTACACAAGTTTTCAAGCTCTTCTTTTTGCAGATCCCAATTTAGGTTTGCGATGGTACCCAGGAATCTGCTTATTAAATTTACCATTAGAAACACTGGATACAGCCATCACTTTGCCCCTCATAGCAACTTCCCTTGGCCCTGTCTTCATTTAGTTGCATTGTCTCAATGTCCCTGTTTGTTCTAAGACAACATCACTAGGTTTTGGGTGCTGGCCTAAAAATACCTCTTCAATTTCCTCTTTGATCAAAGGCCTTTACACCAATTTACATCAAGACATACTGAGGCCCCAGGGCCCTGTGCTGCTCTTTATATACACATAGAACTCTGAACTTCCTGGGATGGAGGGTGTGGAGTCCACAGCTTTGTGGCTATGGGAATGGATGAAGTCCCATGGAGGGTGATAACTTGGATTTTGTTTGTGTTTATATCCAGATCATCATGCTTAGGGCTCCATAAATCAGCTGCACATTGATTCCTGCATCTTAGAAATGGAAGACTTCCTTTACAAAGCCAGAACAAGAGCAATTAGATATAAGGAGGGGGAGTTCAGGGAAGACATGCTTAGGATGTTTACTGGTTGAGGCAGGCTTGGCCAGTGTTTAAGATGCCCTCTGATGGCTTTAGTAGTTACTGTATGTGTGTCTGGCTATCCCACAAATACGTATTTCCTGTAACTTCTAGAAAATTCAGCTTTCAAAACAGTGTCTTCCTGCTCTCTCAGCTATTTCTATGGTTGGGCTGGCCACATATTCTCCCACACGGAAGCAGACATGGTCCTGAGCAGTGACAGGCTACTGGTTTCCACTTACACTATTGGTAGTCCCTGGGCTCCTTCCTCATCTAGAATGCTTTCATGGGTCCTTGACTGCTGCTTTTCAGTCATTATCTTACCTGATCTTCCTGAATACAATTTTAGATACCGACCTTTTCCTGCCAACTTCTTAGAATATAACTTTAGGTCTAACTTTTAAACCTTGTTCTAACCAATATTTCCTTTCACACGTGATGTGACTCCCTTTCTAGAACTGTCTTCAACAATCTTCTCTGCTTTGCTTCTATCTGTTATTCGCTTGAGCTTGGCTTCCATGTAAGGCCCGCTTGATCGCTGGCATCACTGTAGCTCAGGTCCCTGATGGGAAGCTAGTGATTCCAACATATTCTTCAGCCTCTGCCCTGCCTCCCTAACTCGGACATCTTTATCTCCCTAACCCACCCTGACCATGTCTCAATTATCTTAACTTTATTTTTATAAAATTTGTTTTAGGATTACTCAATTCTATTATTTGAAAGATAGTCTTAAGATTTTTTCCTACTAGGTATGGCAGTTAGTCATTTTGATTTCCAAATTTATATGCAGTATTTCCATAAGAATTATGGAAATTCTAAAGTGCCATAAGGATTATGTAGGCTAATATTCAAAAGGCGGAAAAAAGAGCCTGACAAATCAGTGTTTTCTCACAAATCAGTGTTTTCTCTCATGCTGATTATTCCAGTCTCATATCAACATTTCCTCATGCCCTAGGTTATAGTCCTCTGTTGTTTGAGGCCTCTGGAGTGATTTTTACACTAACACCTCTGGAACAAGTGCTTCACCCACAATGCTGTTCCCGGATCTGCAGCTTCCAATCACTGGCCTTTTCCCCAACATCTCCACATTAAATTCTCTCATTCAAGTCACAACACTGCTCCTGCCTTTTGCCTGAGGCACAGCTCACCGTCACAGGTCATGGCTGTGCAGACCCAGTTTCCACAGGCACAGACACAGCGGTTACAGTCCACCTCGGTCTCAGCTCCATCTGCATACGTTTCATCCTCCAGGGCACACTCTGTTGGATCATAAATACAGGACACAGTTTGAATGTGAGGTGGAACAGGGTGTTTTGGGTACAATCTAGGCATCTACATGTCCCCTTTCCTGAACAAGACCTGCTTTGTCTCTCATAGGCACCATGTCTAGGCAAATGCCCAGTGAACTCATGGACTTTAACCTCATCATGAAGATGAGAAGCTGACAACCAGGCCAGAATCATGGTTGGAGGTGTGTTCAATTAGCTCTGGGGAATTCTATCACTTCCTTCCATCTTGCACCCCCTGTCCCCAATGCTTCCATCCCCAACAACTCTCAATTCTAGACTAGGCGCACTCTTCTCAGGAGGGTTGAAAGACGGGTTGAGGCACTTGAGGAACTCTTGGAAGCTGAGTTTCCAGTCTGCGTTCTCATCAGACAATTCAATGAGAGCATCGACACAGAGACCTCTGAAAGAAAACACAGGAGAAACACCATCAGCAAGTCCTCAGCTCCTTCCTAAGAAGGGAAGTGAGCATCAGGCTCATACACCTGGGGCTTGAGGCAAGATGACTTCACTGAAAGTGTTTATTTCTACATTGACCTGTCACACCATTATGCACAGTTAATCCCGTAAACATCTAACCTTTAGTTTATTAAGCTGGATATCAGATTACATGAGCTGTTCAAATGTTCCCTTCAAGACGACTAAAGTTTTGTATATAATTTTGCCTACCTTGATTAACAAATGCTCTCACTACATGCACACCTTCCTCTAGTGATTGCCTTTTCTTGTGCAACTATCAAGTCAAGCAGACCAGAACAATCAAAACAGATATGACAGATAACATGAAAAAGAATATAAGGGTTGAAAGAACTGAGATTTTTTTCGAGAATCTGCATTATCACGATTCTAGAAAGAACTCTTTAAGAAAAGTTTCACAGAACCTCAGCTCCATCATCCCCACTATTGACTAAGACATGAGCCCTGGCTTAACCACTTCCTACCCAAATGGCCTTGAGCTGGTTATTCAATCTTTCTGAGTCTATTTTCTTACATACAAAGGTAGGGGAAAGGTATTATCTAAATGCAGATTACCAAAATATGAAAGATTTGCTATACCTTAATGTCATGGACATTATTAAAAAAGAATCATAGAAGCTGTACTTTGAACTTCTTTTGAACAACAGAGAGGTGCTTTTTCCATGTTTAATTCTTACTGATGTACTGGAGCCACACCAGAAAGAAGGTTCTTAATTTAACATTTATTCTAAGATAATATCAGAAAAGAAGGACAGATGCTTGTAATAGGACAATCTACATGAGACAGCACTAATCATCTCAAACATCAGAACTGAAGCAATTTAGACCTAGAATTAGAGAACACATTAATATTACTCCTTCAGAAAATTAGCCAGTAGAACATCAATTGTACCACTCAAAAACAACTTGGGTGTAACATGACCTTGACAATTTATTCCGCCTTTAATCCCAGCACTTGGGAGTCAGAGGTAGGCGGATCGCTGTGAGCTCAAGGCCAGCCTGGTCTACATAGTAAGTTCCAGGACAGCTGGGGCTACAGGGAGACCTTGTCTCAAATAGACCAAAAAAAAAAAAAAAAAAAAGTACATTCTTTTGGGTTGGGGATTTAGCTCAGTGGTAGAGTGCTTGCCTAGCAAGCGCAAGGCCCTGGGTTCAGTCCTCAGCTCCGAAAAAAGGAAAAAAAAATAAATAAATAAAAGTACATTCTTTTTTCCTTGCAAGTTCTGAGCCAAAACAGTAACTACTTGGTAAGGTATCAGTGTTGCTATGCCCCATTTATAATGCTCCCAGAATAAATCCCACTTCTCTGTTTATTCCCCAGTGGCACTGGCAGCTCATTACACAGGAAGGGGTTCAAATCCCTTCTCATGGGCAGCTTCCACTCAGGGCCCAAGCCCAAGCCCTCACTCCTCACTCAAGTGTGCAACCTCCTCTCAGGACCCAGGTTCTAGCCCTCACTCCTTACCTGAGCAGCTTGTTGTTCTGCTGGTCAGCATAGGTGGTGATGTTGACGGCAGTTTCATTCTGCTCCACAAATTTCAGGAACTCACTGGAGTCCAGGTGAGAATCGCCATTGTCAAAGTTCTAGGAAGTGCATGAAGAGATTCAGGAGTTTAAAGAGCTCCTGTTCCACTGATGCCCTTTCAGCCTCACCCTTCAGTTCACACTATTCTTGATACATTTTAACCCTGTCCCAGCTTGGCCTTAATGAACTACTTATCATTTTGGCTCAAATAACGAGGCACAAAGACAAGGCAGTGGTGATTCAAGATGATCAGGTGAAAGTTGCCTGGACAAATGACTTTTCTTTTTTAGTATTGTTTATTTATTTATTATTTTTATTTTTTGTGTATGCATGTATTGCCTGCATGTAGAAAAGTGCACCGATGTTGTGCAATGCTCACGGAGAACAGAAGAGGCTGTCAGATCCCCTGGAACTGGAGTTATGGACAGTTGTTAGCTGCCATGTGGGTGCTGGGATTCGAACCCGGGTCTTCTGCAAGAACCAGTGTTCTTAACTGCTAAGCCATCTCTCCAGCCCCAACAAATGACTTTTCAATATGCTCCTGTTCAGTTCTCCTTTCATGACTACCGTGTGTCACATATTCTGTAGTTGTAAAATTTCCATGGCATACACAATGACAAGTATACATAAAACAGTATCACTCTTGTTCTGATCCCCAGAACAGGACTCAGATATTCTGTATGTACAGAATTTGCCCTGAGGAAATTTCCCTATAGTTCACTTGTAAAGTTGTGACTAGTTAGTTCAACACGTGTAATTAAATAAGCTTGGTCAGGGAGCATTCTGAGAACCAAAGATCTTTCTAGAATCAAAGTGTTGATTGTGGGGCAACTCTGTCATCTGGGCCTGATGACAGAGTGGGTGTAGGGAGGGGAATAGCCTTGTGCTGACCGCAGACCCACTCCCTGGGCACTCTGGACTTGGCACTACAGTTTAGCTGGCCCTAAAAGGCAGTACTGTGTGCTCACGCTTCAACGATCGCAGAGACCAGAATACAGGTCTGAAACTAAGGGGACATTTCAGCTCTTGACAGTCTCTTCTGGTACCTGCCCCAGAAACAGCATGAAACGCCCTTGGGGTCTCAGTCTTGGACTTAGCCAACCAGCTGCAAAGGCACAATACCTCCGCAGGCCTGTACCTGCAGCTCTATATCACATAGCAACGTTTTTCTCTTTGATGGTAGGATTGTAGAAAGGTAGAAAGATGAATGCATGCTTGGGAACTGTCCTTGTAAGCCCACACAGAGGACCTGGGTCAAATCAGGCACTCATTCACATACAGTCTCTGGGGTAATGGGGTATGTCACGCTAGTCAGGGAGGTAAGAAGGCTGGCTCCAGTTTCTTCCCATCTTCCAACAGCTTCCCCGTGGTGTCTGTCAGAAAGTGTGAGTGGAAAGGGCATGAAAAGCTCTTCAGTCTGGTATGAGTTTGCCAAAGAAGCAGTGATTGAACCATTTGTAGAGGGGAAGGGCAATTTTGACCTTACTCAAATTCTGATTACATTTGCCTCTTGACTGTTTGATGGGAGGAATGACAGCTGGGCTGGAGAGATAGTCTCTGGCTCACTGAAGTTTCTTTGAGACATGAGATCTCTCACCTACACGCAATTGTAGACCTAGTAGAAGGTACATCTCCCTCAGCTGCCTTGGAAGAGGAACTTTGTGTTTCTAAGGTATGATCAAACTTTTTTAGTTGGAAGAATTATCTAGAGAAAAACTGCAACTTTTTTGTTAGGAGCCTGCAAGAGTGTTACTGTTAGGGGATGTGCTGAGTGGCAATGTGGGTACTCTGGAATCAAATCTAGTAGCAGGTATCAGAGATGCCTGAGGCCAAGTGCCATCTATAAATGGTTACATGGTCCCAAGTGGCCTGTTGGTAGAAGTGTCCTGTGCTCCAGAGGTCCATGCCTTAAGCACAGGGTTAGTGCCTGCTTGCTACAGACACCACTCACTTGGCTTTGGAAAAAAACCATTTCTTTAAAAATTTTTTTTAAAATTACATTTATTTATTTATGGTGTATGCGTGTATGTGTGTGTATGGAGAGGTATGGGTGTGTGTGTGCACGTGTCACAGAAGATAACTTTCAGGAGTTGGTTCTCACCTTCCACCACATGGGTCTTGGGAATTGAACTCAATTGTCAGATTTGGCAGCAAGTGTCCTTACCTACTGCTGAGCCATTTCACTGGCCAAAGTCATTTTAAATTATTTTCTGCTCCTGTCCAATCTTCCTGCTCTGCAAAGTGATGTATTTTTCTGTAGAAGAGTACTCCTGCTGTGAGTATTGTCTGTGGGAGTGGCCGAGACACAGGGGAGAGCAAAAGAGCTGTTTTCTTACCCAGTGTAATCTCAAAAACTAGGAATCCAGAGACATTCTCTGCCACAGGGGAGGGAAACTTCTATCTAGTAACACAAGAGAAATCTTAAATGATCAAATATTCATTTCAACCCAATCTAGCATCTCTTTCTTTGTGGGCATCTCTAATACCAGTTAGAAGAACCCACAAACTAGGCTGGTGCTGAGCATGCTGGGTAGCCTGAGAGCAGGCAAGAAGCCCCTTAGCTAGTTAGGTGCTGGGACAGCAGGCTCTGGGAGCACACATGAGGGTGAGCATCCAAGGCAATGACTTTGAGATCTGTATCTGAACATGCAGGGCTTGGCCCTTATGGGGCAATGGGACCTACATGTGTGTCTGAGTGTAAGAAGTGGCTCTGTGTGATGGCACCTACGTGTGTGGTTTGTGTGTGTCTGGCATGTTGCAGGTGTGTGTCTATGCTTCTGAGTGTGGTGCTCCTGTGTGTCTGTATTCTTGTCAATCAGCTAGAAGAATGCCCTTAACCACTTCTTCCAATGACTCTCAAGCTTCTTGAATGAGCTCCATGTATGGTGTCCATACCTACTGCTAAATACTTTTTCCTTACTCATTTTCCTTTTTTAAAGCACCATTTTTCTGGGCCCCTAATGGAACTCTGTCACTTCAGCTATATACGATGGACAGCTACACTGCTGGGATTCAGAACAATCTCCAGACCCACAGTGCTCATTGACTGTTCTCAGGTGAAGAAGCTCTCAAAGTTAGTGACTTGAGAAACAGCAAGCAGGGAGAAAAATGCTGAAGTGCTGGGTCTGGCATAGCAGGAGGTGCTTTGATCAGCTTCAGAAGTGTTGCAAGGGCAGGAGAGGGAGCCTAGATGCATTTCTCATGACAGCCTCATGAAGGCTTTTGTGATTTTAAACCCTTCAACAGAACAGGACCTGCATGTTGAGTCCCAAAGGTCAACTGTTGGCCTCCAACTGATCAAACAGATTACAAGGCAAGTTTCACAGCTTCATGAAATGACTTATGATGAAGACGCATTTAAGAACTCTAAGGAGCTCTATTGTCTCCTGGTAGTTAGGAAATGGGAGGACAAGGTCTCCCCTTCTCTAGGACTGAACACTCTTGACCTCAACTCTGATTACCTTAAAGTACTTGTCTAGGATCTCACTGTAGTTGCTGCCTTTAGAGAACCAGCCATCTGGAATGATCTCAGCTTCCAGCCATTGGATGATGCGGCGTCGGAGCTCATCACGGTTGGCCTGATAGCAAACAACTACAGGGGAGAGAGGGATGTCAGGTGAGTGGGCAGAGGAGGACCCCAGGGTCATTAGCACCCACTATCTGGAGTCCACTGCCACTTCTATATCATCCCATTCAATCTTCACAGCATCCAGGGGGACAGAACCATTACACCCAGGATGCAAAACTGTAAACACAGGAGTCAAGTGCACATGTGTAAAATATCCATAAAGACTGTGGACGTTCAAACAATGCTGAAACGGAGGGAAATTGCTACTTAAGTAAGAAAAAAAGGAATAAAAATAAAGGATTTTTCATGAACTTTAGAGAGCTGAGGAGAAAATAATATCAATCACCAGAGCAGGTCTCTTGGCTCTAAGATAAGCTGAAATAATTAATATTCAATAAATGAGAATACCATAATTATGCCACTGGGTTTCTTTCTGTCTCACTAAATGGACTTTTCAAAACTTTCTCCGATCACCCTTTATTAGAAACAACAGAAAACAAGGCTAAGGAAGGGCCGTATTAAGGTCTGCTCTGGGTAGCTGCTGGAAAGCCCCATGGAAGCAACATGTGGGAGTTGGGTGGATGGGGAAGCAGGGCAGAGAAAGCTCAGACAGAATGGAGTTCCTAGCCCCTGGAAGACGACACATGCTGGGACATGAAAAGGACACAGGGCCAGAGGGATGAACACAGGCATTTCCACTTTGCCTTTCCTAGCTGTGTGACACAGAAGAACTCACTTAACTCTCTGAGTCTTAAATTTTCTCATCTCCGAGGTAGTTACAATGAGGCCTGCAAAGTGACTGTGAGATCTGGGATTAAAAATCATGTTGGAAATTTTATACATATTAATAGAAAGCCACAGAAGCAGGTGCACTAGTGTTTTTAACTATTCTCTTTCAAAAGAGTTGTGCCTTCTACTGGGCTCAAGACATGAGCATGGCTTTCAGGGCCCTGAAGGAAAGCTGAGTGACTATCCCTGCAGTGCAGTCGCTACTCAGCAAACATGGAAAACAGCTAACATTCAGACCGAATAGGTGCTCTGACTGGCAAACACCAAAAAGAACAGATTAATTAATTAATTGATTTAAAATGTAGTTGTGTAGTCTTTTTTTCTGAGCTGTGTTGAGCTCAGACCGAAAAAACAAAAGGCTAAAAGTAAATCAAAAGTCCTGAGTCAAAGAAGATCTTGTGAGGGCAGCAGGACTGTGGGAGACAAGATGCTCCTGCCATGAAAAGACTCCTCCCTAAGATGCCTGCACAGTGCAGAATGGCCAGTCACTCACCTGGGCTGGCAGATGGACTCACAGATTTCTTCTCTGTAAGACAAAAGGAGAAAACGTATACTGTAAAATAAAGAGTAAAAGAACATGTCTGTGTATTTCTAGGCTTGCAATCTTTTCATCATGTTGCCTTGAATTCTTATCTCCTTTTCTTTCTTGTAGGGTCTAAGGGTGGGGATCCTTCCTGCTTAAGGACAGTAATTGCCCTTCTGGATTTACATATCTTCCTGGCAGGTCAAGCAGTCCCTGAGATATTGATTATTTCATATGAACATTTAGCTCAGGGAATGGAGAGGAGACCTACATCTGGGATCCAGTTTCTTGTTTTCCACAGGAAGTCAAGGCTGGGAGGGCTGGAAGTGGGGATTCTTTCCACCCAACCTGGATGGCAATGATTAGAGTGAAAAGTAAAGCATAATATTACTAGGGCTGAGAAGTACCCAGATTTAAAAAGCAGAAAAAGGAGACATTTACCTACTTTTTCTAAAAGGAATAGAATTCCTTTAAGGACTTTCTTACTATCCTTGATTATTTATGTAGTTACCTTAGCTACTCTCCACATGCAAATGATGTTGGCAGCACCCCAGGATCTGATGCAAGAAACCCACAGGTCCCAGCCAGCTAGGCAAACCCAGCAGGCTTATGGATGTCAGGAGGGAGCATCTCCAACTAGCAAGGTGCTCCACAGCTTGGTGAAATGGTTGTGTGATCAGCCAGGCTTTCCCACGGCAAGAGCTGCCCTGCAGTGATGATGGCATGCCTTACCTTTGCAGTGTCCATCATAATCGACCTGGATCTTGGATCCAGTGAGGCAGGCATCTCGGTGCAGTTCACAGTGGTTGAGGTAGGTTTTGCCATTACTGCCACACACAGGCCTCTTGTGAGGTTTGCATTGCTGAAACAGACCCGCAAGAGGATGTTTGTGCAGGCAAGGATGCCAACACTTGAGGACGCATGCACACAGATGCACGCACTCCTGCACATGCATGAACACATATGCACATACCCATGCACACATCCATCTTGTCAGGGGACTCCCCACCAACAGAGATGGAGCCTGTATACTGGCAGGACACATAGAACCTCAGCTCATGTCATCAGTGATCTGCTTGATACAGGAGGCACTGCACTGCCTCCTGTTTACCAAGGTCATCTGTCTGTCCATCCTGGTCCAGTGTCATTCCTCCAGTAATCAAACACCTTACTGTGGCTGAAACATTTGTATCTTCCTCACAACTTGTGTTGGAACTTAACCCCTAATGCAATGGCATAAATAGACTAGACTTTCAGGAGGGAATGAAGTCATCGGGACTCCTTCCTCATGAATAGAATTAAAGTCTTTATAAAAGAGATTTCACAAAGCATTTGGCCCTTTGGCCTGTCTGTCTTTTGCCATGTGAGAATAGTGTTCAAGGGTCATTTGCAAGTGGAGTCTAGGCCTTCACCAGACATCAAATCTATTTGTTAATCTTACACATCACAGCCTCCACAACTGTGAGATGTACAATGATTTACAAATTGCTCAGCTCAGGCATTCTCTCATAGAAACACAAATGGAATAATCCAACATTCTATGATACAAAATACAAAAAGAGCTGAAAGCTGGGAATTTGCAGACTCATATGCATGTACATATGATCTGTCTATCTTTCTCTCTGTCTCTCTCTTTCTCTCTCTCTCCCCCCTTCTCTGTGTGCCTGTCTCTCTCATTCTTCCAGAGCTTACCAATTACAAGGATTTCTTGTTCTCTGTTGTATTTGGGAGGCATTTTGCTTTTGAACTAATTTCATAACTGCTGTTGTGAAGGCTGATGGGTGAATGACTACAGGAAATCATTATGGACAGGAATATGGAATAAAGTTCATCTCGTACGTAGGCTTGACTGTGGCTACTGGAGGTACCAAGGTCATAGGCAAGCTGTTTCTTCAGACTTCTGCAGTCTTTAAAAGGGTATTTGCAAAAGGATGTTATTGTTGCAGTTGCAAACAACTCAAGGAACTGTTTAAACGTTCATCTCTGAGGCAATGATTGGATAAAGGTGCACTGCTAAATATTTTGGGGCTATTTAAAATGAGTTAAAAGCCTATGCTGGTCTAGAATGCTTCCACAACATTCTTGAAGAGTGTAGAGTAGAGACTGCATAGACCTATGTCTACAAACAATACATTCTTATTCTGAACAAAACTGAGGAAACTTTATTGTTTATATTAGTATAGAAAAGTTAACTCCAGTTACCTCAGACTAATGGGATTGGAAGTTGTTCAGTTTGTACAAATATCTAAATACCAATTACCACTTGACATATAAAGCAATTTGTAATTTTAAAATTATTATTTAATTTTATGTGTAGTAACACAATACAGTTTACATATTAAATAACACTATAATAAAGTGATTTGATGTAGGTTTTTGTTGTTGTTGGTTTTTTTTTAGGGTCTTACTATGTAGCCCCAGTTGGCCTGGAACTCACTATGTAGACCAGGCTGGCTTTGAACTCACAGAAATTTTCCTGCCTCTGTCTCTGGAGTGCTGGGATTAAAGGTACGCACTACCATGCCTGGTGATTTGATGCAGTTTTAGACAGAAAGAAGAAAAAAGGGCAAAATTTCAGGTTACAAAATTGCTCTTCCTAGAACATTTTTTTAATAAATCACTTTTTCGGGCCTGGAGAGATGGCTCAGTGGTTAAGAATACTGACTGTTCTTGCAGAAGACCCGGGTTCAA
>NW_008346548.1:7588499-7591779 GCF_000622305.1 Nannospalax galili
CCACTGTAGCAAATAATAATTCAGTGCATTGTCATGTCTAATTCCTATTGCACAGATGGTCAATGGAATTAAAAAGAAAGACTAAGAAATAACACATGTTGGATTCTTTTTTAAAAAATATTTTTTATTTATTATTTTTATATGTACACATGTATTGCCTGCGTGTAGGTAAGTGCATCCATGTCGTGCAATGCCTGAGGAGGTCAGAAGAGGCTGTCAGATCCCTTGGAAATGGAGTTACCAACAATTGTTAGCTGCCACGTGGGTGCTGGGATTTGAACCTGGGTCTTCTGCAAGAACAGCCAGTGTTCTTAACTGCTGAGCCACCTCTCCAGCCCCCACATGTTGGATTCTTACAGAAAGCAAAAATAGTTCTTGCTAATTCTTTCAACCCAGAAAGTTGAATTCACATATTCATCTTAAAAAAAAAAAAAAGCCCTCAAAATTATGATAGAGTTCAAACTAGGAAAACAATAGCTTTATATCCTCTTTCATGACTCATGTGTCTTTTAGCCTGCATCCCGCCCTTCCCCATCACCTAATGGCACCTTTTCTTGGTCACCTTTCTAAATTTTAGACTATTCCCATACAGCTGCTTATATGCATACATTATAGGCTAGGCTCAACATATAAGGTAGAACATGATTTTTTCTTTCTGAGTTTGGATCACCTTGCTTAATACTATTCCTTCTAGGACCATCCATTTTCCTGCAAGTTTCACTTCTCTTTACAACTGAACAATACTTCGTTTTGTGTATGTACCGCATTTTCAGTATCCATTCATCTGTAGATGGACAACTAGGCTGGTTTTGCTTCCTTGCTATCATAAATCTTTTTCCTTTTGGAGTGTGTGTGTATGTGTGTGTGTGTGTGTGTGTGTGTGTGTATGTGTGTGCATGGGTATGTAGAGGCTGGAGGACAATACTGAGTGCTGCTCTTGATTGCTCTCTATTTTCTTTACTGAGACAGATCTTTTACTAAATCTGGAGCTCATGGGTTTGGCTAGGTTGGCTGGTCAATGAGCTCCAGGGATCCACCTCGCCTCTCTTCCCCCAGTACTGGGGTTACCAGGCTTCTGTGGGGGGGCTGGGGATCTGAACTCAGGTCCTCATGCTTGTGCAGTAGTCATTTATATTACTAAGCCATCTCCTCAGTCATAATTTAAAAATCATATACAGCCTTTTTTTTTTTTTTTTTTAGCACCAGAGATTGAACACTGAACTTGTTCTATCAATGAGCTACACTCACGGCTCTAAGCCTGTGTGTGTGTGTGTGTGTGTGTGTGTGTGTGTGTGTGTGTGACAGAGGTTGATGTCTGGCATCCCTCTCAATTGCTTATAATTTTAGATTTCTTAAGACAGAGTCTCTCATCGAAACCAGAGCTCACCCATTTAGTTAGACTGGCCAGCAAGCCCCAGGGATTCTCCAGTCTGCCTCCCCAGTGCCAGGATTATAGGTGTATGCTGCTGTGCCTGGCTGTTTAGTTGTTGTTGTTGTTTTGCTGTTTTGGTCTTTTTGAGACAGGTTTACCTGTAGCCCTGGAAAGTCTGGAACTTATCATCTAGACCAGGCTGGCCTCCAACCCACAGAGATTCACTTGCCTCTATCTCCCAAGTGCTGGGATTAAAGGTGTGTGCCAACCATACCTGGCCCAATGTCTGGCTGATAAGCAAGTGCTGAAGATTGAACTCAGGTCCTCATGTGCAGCAAGTACTCTTCCTACTGTGCTATCTCCCCAGCTGCCTAAAGACTTTTTTTTTGATAAGAAAATGGAGAATACTGCATTTGCTTTAGAAGGTTTTTACATATAGATAAACACGCAGTTAACAGTAAAAGCACCCTACAGTAAAAGCACCCTACAGGAGTGAGCGGAGTGAGTGATACCTCCAAAGCAGCTAGGAAATACTTGACTAGCTTTTGCATAAGAATACTGTGGTCTCTCTGCTTTCGCTAGCAATGGGGTCCCTCTCTCTCCCAAACCCTGGCCACTTTGCCAGTCTCGACTGCCAAGTCGATGGCAGGGAACCCTGAGTGGGAGAAGGAATCCCCAAAAGGAGAGAGGTGAGCAGGGAGGGAGAGAGGAGAGAGGAGAGAGGAGACAGAGAAAGAGAGAGGAGAAAAAGCAATATATACAGGCATTTTTTAATGAAGAAAAAACTATCTCTGAATTTAAAAAAACAGTCATCTGACTTTTAACCATGGGGGTAAATTCCATATGTCTTTGAGATAAACGAGCTGTGCTTTTATAGAAACGATGACATCGCTGGCACTGCCCTTGACTGCTACTCTCTATGTCTGACCTCAGAACCTACCTCAATGCAGAGGCAAGTGGGCTCTCCCTTCTCTGTGACTGCACATTCCCGGCCAGCTCCACAAAACACATTGGCACAGATCTTGGATTTGCTTCGTGGTTCTTCCTAAAACACAAATCATAAGGAAGCCATGTTATTGAGAAGAACCCATCACAGGATGAGCTGATGGTGCTAATGATCTTTCAGGTTTGGAATCTAGAGTCATGGTACTGAAGGGTTTTCATCAGCCAAAAGTTGCCCCCAAGAGACAGCACCAAACTCCCAGGCACTGCTGGGGGTTCCTTCTCCCACTCGGGGTTCCCTGTCGAGACTGGCAAGGTGGCCAGGATTTGGAAGAGAGAGGGACCCCGTTGCTAGCAAAAGCACAGCACTACGCTAACACCAGAGACACAAATGGCAATCCTCAACCTCAAGACTCTGAGACTCTTTTTATTCTATTTATTATTATTATTGTTATTATTATTATATTTATGTGTATGAATGTTTTGCCTGCTTGTATGGAAGTGCACCACATGCATGCAATCCCTGCAGAGGCCAGAAGAGGGTGTCAAATCCCCTAGAACTGGAGTTTATAGATGGTTGTTAGCCACCATATGGGTGCTGGGAATCAAACTTGGGTCCTCCGGAAGAACAAGTATTCTTAACCAATCTCTCCAGCCCTAAGAATTCTGAGACTCAAAGAAGTATTTAGAAAACTTATGGGAGTGCAACAGGAACCCAAGGGAGCTAGTCTGTGTGTGTGTGTGTGTGTGTGTGTGTGTGTGAGTGTGTGTGTCCATACATTATGTGAAGTGAGATGCATCTGGTTGTTGAGTAGATAGGCCAGTGTTTTCCCTAAGGTCACAGTGACAGTTGGCAAGGTGGGAGGCAGTGTCTGCATTGTCGCCTTGATTTATGTTACCTGCTGCTCCGTTCTTCACTCTGAGTCACATTGACTGCATGTAGTCTCTTTGATATTTCACAAGTAT
>NW_008346548.1:7591993-7593899 GCF_000622305.1 Nannospalax galili
AACCAAAGGAGCGAGTGTGTGTGTGTGTGTGTGTGTGTGTGTGTGTGTGAGAGAGAGAGAGAGAGAGAGAGAGAGAGAGAATATCAAATGAGACTTTCTGAAGATTCCCTGCCTTAACTGATTCTTCAAGAATGAGAAGACTAAGCCAGGAAGAAACAGAAACATTGGAGATACATACACTGAGAGATGTTCAAAGCAATACCATCTCAAAGGGCAGGAGAAGGATGGCTAAACCATGTAAGTGTTGATTTGCTATTGTTTGATATTCTGTCCATCTGTGCCCGGGCTTCAAGATTAAGAGGGCCAAATCACCCCAAAGAGATAGAACGGTTCTCGAGTCTCTTGCTGGTCAGGATTCCTGTTCAGACATACATAACAGAATTGATGAGATAAGAGGGTCTCCTCGTATGCCACATGGAAATGTGGGTTTTGACAGGCACCAGTCTGTTGGTGGCACATTCCTTCACCTTCATTCACTAGGGGTAGAAAGCTAACCCCACCTCATTCACCATTCAGCCCTGCAGTAGTGGTAGATAAATGGAGTCACTGAAAGCTTCCAGGCCTAAGCCTGCTGGGCTGCCACTGGCAACCACAAAACAATAAAGATGGAAGGAACACAGCTTGGGACACAGGAAGGACTGGAGTAAAGGCAAAGTGCACCCTCCAGGGCACTCAGAGAACTCACACTCACATAAGGCTATAACAGTAAATTTCTTAAACCCAGATATGTTTCAGATCTAAGAACAGGTCAAAAAAAAAAAAAAAAAAAAAAAAAAAAAAAAATTCCCCATAAAGAACAAAGTAAAGGCTGGAGACAAGAGACAGGGCCAATACAGTTTCTTGGCTGCCACCTGGAGACTGCTTTGCAAATTCCAGAGGCCAGCTTGCCTGTCACGCAGGGCTCCCATTGGTCTAGAAGTCATTTGCATACTCACATTTCATTGGCTTACATGCTGTTGCTAAACCAATTCTTTTTGGGATGTTGCTAAGGGGATTTCAAAAAAACTGGCAGACAGGGAAGAAAAGAGGAAGTAATTCCCATTAGACAGGGGACTAAGGAGCTGTGGTTTCCTAAGTGGGAAGGGCAGATAAAATCAAGCAAAGTCTCCAGTCAGACAGGGCCCTCTTGTGGGAACTGTGCCTAGGAGCATGAAGCAAAGATAGACTGGAAGACAGAAGGCTATTGCTGATCCATGTAGAGGATATTTCAGATAGGATAGCCTTCTCTCCTTCCCTGCACTGGACACTAACCCACTGGCATATCATATGAGCTAGAGACACACAAAAGCACATGGAAGTGAGCTTGGGCATATGCCTGCACTCGAGGATAAAATGAGGAGGAAGCTGTGCAGGCAAATGCCTACAAATGTCCCCTAGCTAGCTGTGTGTTCCTAACTAGTCCCTCTGATTCTTCAAACCTTCATGTCATCATCTGTAAAACAAGATACTACAAAGCAAGCTGCTCAGGAAAAGTGTGACTAATGGGAGCATCTTACAGAGCTGCCTGCAGAAAGCCTGCACTGTTCAGAGTCTCCTTTTGTTTCTGTGTCTGTTTAAAGTATGCCCATTCATTCATTCATTCATTCATTCGTGTGTGTGTTGCACCTACCAGAGTGTGCATGTAGAGGTCAGAAGACAACTTGTGGGAATTAGTTCTCTTCTTCTATCATGCAGGTTCCAGGGATCAAAATCAAGTCATCAGGCTTGGCAGCAAGTGGCTTTACCTACTGAGCCATCGTGCCAGCCCCTATCCCCTACTGTATGAACATTAAAAATAAAAGGTGTTCCTTGGGGTTGGAGAGATGGCTCAGCAGTTAAGAACACTGGCTGTTTTTGCAGAAGACCCAGGTTCAAATTCCAGGACCTACATGGCAGCTAACAACCATCCCTAACTCCAGTTCCAGGG
>NW_008346548.1:7593946-7621082 GCF_000622305.1 Nannospalax galili
GAGGCTGAATTCACACAAGTCATTTTCCAAAATAGTTCTCAAAAATCTATTTGGATAAGCATACTTTCTTCTCTTTTTTTTCAAAAGAATGTTTCATTTTCTTATTTTTATTTTATGTGTATGAGTGTTTTGCCTGCACGTATATAACTGTATTATGAGTGTGCAGTGTCCATTGAAGCCAGAAGAGGGCATCGGATTCCCTGGACTGGACTTTCTGATGGGTGTTAGCTGCCATGTAGGTGCTGGAAACTGAACCTGGGTCCTTTGGAAGAACAGCCAGTGCTCTTAGCCTCTGAGTTATCTCCCCAGACCCACATACCTTTTCATTTAAAAAAAAATATATTTTATTTTTAATATTTTTATTTTGTGTGTTTGAGTGTTATGCCCATATATAAGTAAGTGCACCCATTGTGCACTGTCAGAAGCCCTGGAACTGGAGTTACAGACAGTTATTAGCTGCCATGTGGGTGCTGGGATTTGAACCTGGGTCTTCTTTAAGAATATTCAGTGTTCTTAACTTCTGAGCCATCTCTCCAGCCCTTTTTTCTTAAACTGTAACAACTAATACTTGAAGAATATGGTTAAAATCTGCAAAGTGTTTTCATACACATGATTTCATTTTACTGTGTAGCCAACCCTGTAAGAGCATGTCTATTATTATTTAGCTCCATTTTACAAATGAAGTTATCGAGGCTCTGAAAGGTCAAAGAACTTGTGGAAGGTTTTTAAAAACAAGAGGAGCCTGAATTCAAACCAGACCTTTAGGCTACAGATAACTCAGCTCCCATTTGTAAAAACACCTGGCATCCTGCTAAGCAATCTACTACATAAGATGTTATTTAAGCTCTGCAGTAACTTCCTAACTTCAGTGTCATAACTGTCCCCATTTTGCAGGTGAGGGAGCTGAACTCAGAGGCCCAGGAACAAGAAAGTGAGAGGGATGGATCCTCCCTCAATCAAAAGGAAATGATTCCTTTATTTTTTATTTATTTTTATATCTACATGACTTAGGTTCAGGAAATTATAATGGGAATGTGGATTACATAATAACAAGGGAAGGGAGAAAGTACCGAGTAAAGTAGGTACTTCTCAGTTCCTCAAACCCAATTCTCTTCTTTGTTAGCCTCATGAGCAAGTCATTCTCTTGAAACCCTTTTCCACAGGTGCAAATGGAAACACTGATCCTTAAAGGGCTGTGATGATTAAATGAGATGCACTTCACGCCCTTCAACAGGAAGAGGCTGTCACTACCTTGGGTGATTTATTTTTTGTTTTCCCACTAAGATGCTGTCACTGCCACTGTGGACTGTCATGGCCCCATTCTTCCCTGTCCTGAGATCAGGACTGATAGGATGCAAGATGCAAAGAGCCTAACTATCTCTGGAGCCTTTTGAAGAGCAGAGATGGAGGAGTCGTAGCTACACGAGCACTCTTTGCAGGTGATGTGTCTGTCAATAGGTGGCAATCTCTCTCTTTGTCTCACATAGCCCAGAGCCGCAATGCGGTCGTGCAGTCTTGCCTGCAGCAGCTCTGCCCAGCTCTGTCTTCCCAGTGAGAAGTGTACAGGAATGGGGGAAAAGAGGATGGATACCCCAGCAGCACAGGCAAAAGGATCTGTCAATCTGGGAAGGCTGTCTTGCCTGCAGCCTTGGTACCCTTGGCACATCACAGGTATACTCAACTGCAGACATCAAGATCAATCAGGAAGGATATCTTTGTGTCATCGAAAGCTCTCCTCCTAGTTCCAACAGCTTTGGGAGCCAAAGTGTCGGGGCCATTCCCAAGGCTCCTTGAAAGTTCTTTAGGGTCACAGAGGTCTGGAAGTGGGGATTCCAAGTGGAAAGTATCTTAGGAGCTGAGAGGGCCTGAGGCCACAGGTTAATGTTAACTCAGCACCTACAACCAAGAGAAGCTCTGCAGATGTCTCTGTCCTCACCATTTTTTCAAGGTTTCTGCACTTTTAGTTGCATGTAACAGATACAGAGACAATTGAGATTCAGAAAAGCTCTGTGACAGTAAAAGTGGCAGGTGAATCGGGAACGGAACTTATGTCGACCTTGTCTCTCTTTTGGGTAAGTCAAGGGAGGGCTGTAGGCAGAGGGGCCAGCTGCAAGGCCTGGCACGGGGTACACACAGTTCTTGTGAGTGAACTAGAACTGTTCTCATTATTATCATTGTGATTTTAGGAACAGATAATAACAGTGGTCCATGTGTTTTCTCCAGAGCACGAGGGCTCAGGCAGATCTGCTTTTATAAAGGTAGATCTTGGGTCTGAATGAACTTGTGAGTGTTTAAGTAGAGGGTGTGTTCTGGAAGCATAAACATCCAGATATATTGATAAGCCATAATGAAAAAGCCGGGCATGCTAGTCCATGTCTATAATCCCAGCACCTGCGAAGCTGAGGCAGGAGGATCTTGAGTTTGGGATATTGTGGGCTACATAACAAAATCCTGTCTAAACCCCCCAAAATACCAAATAAAGAAAAAAAGATCCCCAAACTATAACAATAAGAAAAATCTCAACAAAATATCTCTCCAAATGGAAAACAGATCAGGCAGTTCCCGCTTTGTTCCTTTACTTCTGACTTATCTCCATGTTACTTTCAGGATGTGCATGGCAAACCTGGCTCTAGAGATCTCGCCCTGTGCTGGATAGTTTCAGTGGTCACCTTGACACACTAGAGAAGGGAACCTCAGTAGGGGAATTTCCTTTACTGGACTGGCCTGAGGTATGTCTGTGAGGCATTCTCTTTGAGTGATAATGGGAGGCTCCAGCCCGCTATGGATGGTACCACCCCTGAGCAGGTGGTTCTGAATTGTGTAAGAAAGCAGGCTGAGCATAGGCTGTGGGCACAAGCCAGTAAGCAGCGTTCCTCTACCGTCTGTGCTTCAGTTCCTTCAGTTTCCTGTTCTGCTTGAGCTCCTGCTTTGGCTTCCCCTTGCTGATGGACTGTGGGCTGTAAGCCAAATTTTCCTTCCCAAGTTGGTTTGGTCAGGTCAGTGTTTTATCACAGCAATATAAAAGCAAACTAAAACAAGTCTCATGGTTAATTTTCACACTATGAATTCCTATGGCAAACGAATGGCTAGGAGTTCTGACTTTAACCAGGCAAAAAACTCTGAACAACTATTGGCTCTTTAATGATATGGTGGACTTTCTCAGCAAAATTCAAATCGTGTGTGTGTGTGTGTGTGTGTGTGTGTGTGCAGAAGAGGAAGGCATCAGATTCCCTGGAGCTAGAGTTACAGGCAGTTGTGAGCCAGCTAATGTGGATGCTGGGAACTGAACTTGAGTCCTCTGGAAGAACACCAAAAGCTCTTAACCTCTGTCGCTCAGTAGTTTTGATAGTCTGCTTTCCCTGTCTTTTTTGGCTCTTCAAAACTCTAGGTGCTTCCAGATTTGAAATCTTGTGATGAAGATCCTGCTCCAGGATGCCACTGGGCCCTAGACCTGGTCTCTAGATTCCAACTCCAGCCTCTTTCCACTGAACTACCCTGCCTCTCTATAAATCAAGGCCAGGAAATACTTCATCTTCAATGTAAGGTCTTAAAAGAATGAAAATAATATTTGCAAGCAAATAAACAACCTTTGCAAGGAAATGAAAAAGAAAGTTATTTGCAAAACCAGCAGCAGAGGTTGTCTCATGTTTGAATCTCTGGGCCAAAGCAGCACAAAATACGCATTGACTGTTTCTAAAATGCTTTGTGAAGTAAAACAATTTCTGGAAGAACCATGTACTTTGACAAGGAAGAAAGTTTATAAGCAAAGCCATACAACGTCAGCTTATTACATCATCACTAATATGCACTGGACCAGCTCTGTCCTCTGCTCTTTTCTTCCTTCCCAATTTCCCAGCTTTCTTTTTCTTTTAAAAAAGACAGCCCTGCCTGCTTCTGCAAAGGTGGAAATTTGGCTCCACTTGCCACTATTCTGTGACAGAGCGGCTTTGTTGATGTGAGAAAGGCTCCCCTTGCTTTGCCAGAATTAGTCATGGAAACTTCACAGGAACACCAGGGCCTCTGTACCATGGAGCCCGGAACAAAGGAATTTACAGAACTGGGGAGAATGGAGTGGCACAGATGGAGGTCCCTAGGGTAGGATGCTGGCTGTGCAGGCGGCCCTCCTGGTGTGCAGTCCTCTAGCAAAGCTGGAGAAAGTAAAGGAGAAAGTGAAACCCCTTCCTGGCCATAAAATCTGGCTACAACATCACAAAACCAGAACAGTCTCTGCTCCTCTGCTTCAGCAGGACACATTAGTGCATCAGGAAAAGATAGAGAAAAAGAGCAGGAAAGGGGAATGGTCTTTTAGCAGTAGTTCTGATTTGCCTAGCAGCACACAATGCATTTTGTCAACCCCCTACCCTAAGCATCTTTTTCCTAAATGTGGGTTCCCAGCTAATCCTTCTTCTCAAGCTTAACATACCAAGGCCAGATTCGGGTTTTGAGAGGCCTAAAGGTTACATGGTTTGGGGGGGCTACCCATAAGAACATGCAAGTATGAATGCAGAACAGAGCCCAGCATTCTGGAAGGGACCTGGCAAGTAAAAGCACTGAAACTGATGATTAATTAGCATCTGGGTCAATCGACTCTCCATCTACCCCATTGTTTTCTTCTTAAACAAGATCATTCTAATAAAGGTCTTGGGGCTTTGGTCTATCAGAGCCCCATGGAATATTCTATGCACATGTGGTTTATTTCAAGTAAACAACTAAGCGGCTTGCCCACTTTGGCTTCACACAGACCCACCACAGACTCTTACCCGAGAAAATGCTCAAGAACAATTCTCACATTAAATGTCATTTGGGAATACAAAGTTTCAACTGTGCAAGATGAGAAGTTTCTGGAGTATGGTACTGTGTTAACTATACCATAATGAATGTTTTTAATTTGCAAGGGAAAAGATCTTTGTGTGTATGTGTGTATACAATAGAAACTGCTATATGAAGTAATGAATGTGTTAATTAGCTTTTTGTGTTGATAACTTCACAATGTATGTGAATATAAAAAGATCGAGTTATATTACCTTTTTTTAAAAATTTCATGTGCTTTGCCTGCATGTACATATGTGCAACAGACGTGTGGTACCCACAAATGCCAGAAGAGGGCGTTGGATCCCTTGGAACTGGAGTTACAGATGGTTGTGAGCTGCCTTGTGGGTGCTAGGAACTGAACCTGGGTCCTTTGCAAGAGCAGCAAGTGCTCTTAACCACCAAGCTATCTCTCCAGTCCCCAAGAATGGTAAGATGTGACCAGCGTGGCATAAACTATGCACAAAGTCTAAAAGGAGCTGAGCCTTCGAGAGGTTTGTAACCCAATTGGGTGGTGAGACTGGCATGTAGGCCCTTGGCAGAGAGACCACTTCAGAGATGGGCCTTGTGACACACCCTGAATGATGCATTCCCCTGCTCCCCGCCCCAGACAGCAGCACATGGAGAAATAGTCAAGAACGGAGCATAGGGAGACCAGGTGCTCATGGGAGGAGGGCACAGATAGAGATGAAAGGCATCCAGAACTTTTAAAAAATTATTGAGCTCTGGCAATTTACTAGATGTAGGGAAAGGAAGGAGAGAAATTGGAGCTATGGAGGCCTTTGTTTCTGAGGGGTTGTTAGGTAGAGGAACATCTCTGTCAGAGGGAGAGCCTTGGGAAGAGGGTGGGGTGAGCATAGGGCAGGCAGTGATGTGTCAGGAGTGGACATGAGTCTAAGGAGACAGTAGAACATCCCATTGACAGTTGGACATAGGGATAAAGATGCACATCTGGATGTCATCTGTGTAGGAGTGAGAAATGGGAGCAGAGCAACACATGAGCTCAGGAGGGAAGAGTAGGGTGGAGGGCTGAGGATGACTAGGGAGGGGAAGGGAAAGGATGAACAAGCAGAGAGAGTGATGGGAGGGCAGAACAGGCAACCAACAGCCCATAGATGTCTCTGCAATCTGAAAGGACACTTTCCCTCCACGTAGATGCAGTACCAGGCCAGGGTACAGAGCACAATGCAGGTTGGGTTTCAGGCTCTCTCATCTCTTTTTAGTCAACAGCCCGTCCCACTACATGACGGCTCTGATGGTAAAGAAGCCAAAAAGCAGAGGAGGAAGATTCAGAAAACTGGGAAGAAATCCAAATAGTTGAGAGTTTCAGAGAATGGATGATGAATGCAATTGCATGAGAAATGGTTTGATAAATGCTGATAAAACTCCTGTGTGTGTGTGTGTGTGTGTGTGTGATGTGTGCATATGTTCATGTGGGTATGTGAACATGTGTATATGTAGGACATTGGACAAGAGAGAGAGAGAGAGTCACTTCTTTTAAGGTCTGGACCAGAAGGTAGACCCAAAATGGGAAATGGACCCTGGATATGTGTCTGCTTTCTATTCAGTGTGATCTAGGGAACTGTGACATCTCTGAGCCTCAGTTTATCCATCTATGATATGCAAAGCTTGGTCCCACACAAGTCTATACTGTTTGAATTCCATTAATAGGAAGCTCAAGAATTTACCATTTTCATATCAATATTAATATCCTGTTAATATCAATATTAATATCCTGTTAATCTCCCAAGCAAGCTAATTTAAATACCTATGCTAAGGAGGCGGGTTCTGTAGAGACTTTTTGAAACAGGGTCTCACTATGTTGCTTCAAACTTGCTATGTATATATATATAGCCTAGGGTTGGTCTTGAACTTGCAGCAATCCTCCTGCCTCAGCCTTCTAGGTGCTGAGATCACGCACCTATCTATCATGTCCAGTTTGTGTATGCACCAACTTGATGGGGTTTCAAGACCTTTCTTTTGCTTGGGGCCATGAGAGAAGGCTCTCATGGTCTAGGGCCTCCTTAGGCAATGCCTTTCCATTCCCTCCTGAATCATGAAGAGGAAACCAGGGAAGCAGCAATGGATACTAGAGTAGCCTGACTTCACTCCTGGGGAACTG
This sequence comes from Nannospalax galili, assembly GCF_000622305.1. Taxonomy (NCBI): domain Eukaryota; kingdom Metazoa; phylum Chordata; class Mammalia; order Rodentia; family Spalacidae; genus Nannospalax; species Nannospalax galili. The sequence continues at coordinate 7,600,878 of NW_008346548.1, forward strand.
TTTAGAACTTTCTACCCCTCTGGAATGTTACTAATAAAGTTTTTATTGTACTTACGTTTGCTTTGCATGAAAAGAAATATGTGGGGTGGGGGGAAAAAAGAGAAAGAACAGCTAGCGGAAATTCACAGGAGAGTCAGTCTCCCTTCCTGCCAAGAACCTGTCACTGAAGTATGTCTGCTGCTGCCAGGCCTCACATTTACTCCACATTCATGCTTTAATTATTTCCACATGTAGTTCACAGAAAATGGCGGATCAAGAGTTTCTACCCCCGCTCCACCCCCAACCTAATTCCCAATACCCTCAATTCAGAGTGGCAAAGGCTCCAGGGCAGCAGAGAGTGATCACAGTCAGCCAGTTTTAGAAGCATCCCCCACAGCGCCTGCCACATCTGGACCAACATCGCTGTGTATTCTCAGCACTTCAACCCAAGCGGGCAAACCCTCCATCTCTCCAGGCTTCCCCTGCCCGGAACCAATTAGCATCCATTCTTCAGAATTGTAAGTGGAATGCAGGCTTCATTGCTCTGATTTGGTGAGAAGCAGATGAGAGATGTGTAAAACCCAAGGCTTCTTGCTCTCTGTTAGTCAATCCAAGGAGACCCTGGGTGGTTCCTGGCGCCACACATCTGCCAGGGAAGGAACTGGCTATGGCAGAGAACTAGGGTAGCTACCCTGGGTGGGGAGCAGTATACCCTACCCCCACCCAGTCTCAGCTTTTTTCCATTACAATATGCACATGGCTCCTCCAACCTGAGGAGCCCCTGTCCTACATGGTTCCCATGGCCTGTCCACCCATTGGTTGCCTGACACTGTCATATACCTGCATCTACTTAGACATACTTAACAAGTCTGCAGTGCATGACTCCAAGTCTTCTCCTGCCTCCTGTGTGACTTCCTTGTTTATGTGGCCTCAGCATCCCTGACCTCATCTTCTGGGTCTCTCTTCTCAGACCCCCTGACTACAGACAGTAGGGGAGGAGTCTGGGAGTAGAGGAGGTGATCACAGTAGATCTAAGGTAAAGGACACAGGGCTCTTGAGGTTTTTTCATTTTGGAATGAAAGCTCTTTACTCTTTGAAAATGTCAATGCTGGGAGGTATTATTGTTAGATGCTTCTTTAACCTTCAGATGAGCACAGAAGGTCCCACAAGGCCAACTAAAAAACATCACCACCATCTGGGAAGTATGATTTATTGTCTGGCTTGCCCACATTTTTCCTGTCCTTCAAGCTTTAGTTCAGGTTAGCTCAGGTTACACTACTCCAGCATTCTGTGACCTTTTCTTTTGGACTGGGATGAATTCCTCTTTCTTTGTCCTTGTCGGACCTGCTAGTTCCCCTTGGTATGAACTCATTTTGATCACTTAGTTTCTCTGCCAGGTATAAATATTGAGCCTGGAATTCTACCAATCCGAGATTGTCTTAGATCCACAGAAGATGCTGGTGTGTGTGTGTGTGTGTGTGTGTGTGTGTGTGTGTGTGTGGTGTATGTGACAGAGAGAGACACGCTGATGAGGAAGATGGAAAGGTGATGGAGGACGGCTTCCAGTCATTTCCTTCGTCCTTGTGTGCTCTGGCTGAGACACGCTGAAAGAATGAGAAAGGAAAGGTGGAAGAGAAGGTATTATGGGGTGTGAAACACCTCAGAGCAAAACAGTCAGATGGAACTTCAGGGTACTGAGTCAGGCAGCAAGAAGCAGCTGACACCTTGGCCTACTCATGGCAGAAGAGAAGGAGAGAAGAGAGATGAGGCTAGAGAAACAGCAAACTGGGTTTATTACTTCAAAAACAACTCTCTTGTGACCTCTTCCTAGGCATCCTGCCCCTTCATTATCCCAGGAAGTGACAGGAGGCTGGTTGCTTAGTCTCCTTAAACCAGAAAAGAAGCCTCCTGCCTTGCTCCATCCCTTCTTTATTGGAAGAACATTTGAGGTTCCTGGCACTACCATCTGGCTCAGGTGCTAGCCTGGCCCAGCAATGGGTTGGAATCCACTGGAAAGAGTTGAGAGAGAAGGCCAGGCCCTAGCTGGACCTAGTAGGTGTTTCGCCTGGGATTGGGCACAGTCAAAGGAACTGTGATGTCCAATCAAGACTGAGACCACCTGTCAATGGCTGGGGCTGGGGCTGGCAGGAATGACAGGGAGCTCAGAGATGATGAACAAAATGGAACCAGGAGATCTGGTGTCAAAGTTTAAAAATAGGAATAAAGCCCAGGGTATCTTTCGGTGTAGTGTGGCTGTAAAACAGATTCCAGTGTCCTAGGAATTATTTTCTAGTCCAAAAGTATTGAAGGAGTTAAAACCCAGAAAAGAAACTCCCAACTAAATGAACTTTCCACATGTGTGCGTCTCAGTAGGGTTCTAGGAGAAGCAGACAGATGTAATTAGAAGTTCTCAGACACTGTGTTGTCATGGAAACTGCTGGCCAGGAGAAACCTGGAGCCCTAGGAATAGTCTTCCAAGGAACTGCCTGAGGCAGAAGGTACTCCTTCAGCTCGCCTGCTTCCCAGCTCTTGGTTCCTCTCTGTCTAGTTTCTTCCAGTTCCCCATCCCACCCCTCAGCAATTCCAAATGTGAATCATGGGTTCCTTTCAGCAGCATCCTAAGGAAAGAACTGGAAGTTGTAAGAGAAAAGTTCTCTGGGTGGTCTGCAACCATGGATTTTCTGCATTTGAGGCTGAGGATCAGGCAGGGAAGGCCACAAGTTCCATTTGTTTCATTACATGGCCAACTCCTGGAAGTGGGTGACACAGGGCAAGCAGGGAAGGGGTCTATGAATGTGGCCTTCAATCATCTATCTTGTTCATTGAATCATTTGATAGTAAAACAGGACCTTTCAAACAGCTACGGTCAGGCAGTGTGAATGCACTCTGACTAATCACAGTAATTATGAGGTGTATGGGGGAAAATTATAGAGTGGAAATCTAACCTGATGTCTGTGGGACCCCAAAAACCCAGCTACACATTTGGGGGCTGAAATTCAATGGGACATATACACTTAAATACCCACAAACCCAAACCAATCTCTCTGTAAACCTAGGAACAGCAAGAAACCTAAGAAATCACTACTTTGGGGCATGGTCTGCCTCTTGTGGCTTTAATCTATCCTAATTCAACAAGCATAGGTTTCTCAGTAGTTCTGATGGGATGTTGGGAAACCCAGGTGAGGGAATTAACTTTCTTTCTAGATCTTGGTCATTATAAATAATTTTACCTAGTCCTCCTAAGAGAATTTCTCATTTCATGCGCTGTCACCAAAAGGAGATGGTTCCTGTGAACTGTTTTGTGATGCTAAAGAGGGGAGATTTCCAGGGGTACATTCTTGTGGGTTCCTTAACAGGGGAACCAAAAACCAGCAGCTCGGGGATCCTGTGGTCAGGAAATGCAGGGAAAAGACAGGGTCCCCCAGGGACTAGCAGAAATGACTATATTTTAGGCATAAGAGAGACTAGACTGAATATTATAGTCATGCGGTTCAGCCACAAGCTCAGTTACAAAACTGTAGGATATTTAAAGGGTGCGTGCAGCTGCTGGTTTTCCCAGATGCTGGGAATCCCTGCCATCTAATAGGCCTTCCTGTTACTTGACAGCCATACTCCACTCTGATATAAGCTTGGAAGCTACTGGTCTGACATTCTCATTTACCTGCACCTGTTCCTAGGCAGGTCCTGGAAAAGCGGGGTACACATCTCTGCTGAATTCAGAGCCTCCCCAAGATTTTTGAGGTAATAAAGTGGGTCTCCTTAAGACCTGTAGGGGTCAATTTTAACCCTTTCTCTCTGCCTGTCAAGAAGGTGTGGCACTCTTCTAGATTTTAACAGTCCAGTTCAGATAAATGTCAGTCTTTCTAGAACAAATTAAGAACCATATAAAACCAGTTACTATGGAAATAACACTCCAAATACAAATTAATCTTTGAACAATCATTATCACTAAGGTGAAATGAATGGAATCTTATCTCAAAGATAGTAAGCAACAGGAGAAAAAAAAATCAAGCAGTAAAATATCAAATATCTTTTAAAACCAAGCATGTCATGTGCTGGGGGCTCCAGGAAGAACAAAGCACAGCCCATGTCTAAATAACTTAGGTGAGAAGATGACACTGGGAAGGCAGCGATGCTCACCGCTACACCAGTGACACACCAGGAGAAGGTACTTGGGATTTCAAATAGCAGAAACATGAGTCTAATAGAGATAATTCAGGACAATGCATGGTCACAATGGTTAAGTCTAAATTATCCCCCACAGACTCATGTTTTGTCTTCAGCTTGTGGGGTTATTTTGAAGGGTATGGAGTCTTTATGAAGCAGGACCTGGCTAGAAGGAGTTCACTTGGGGCAGGCCTTTGACGATCATACCACACCTGAGTCGGTCTAATTTTCTCTGCTTCCTGGTCAGTAGTCATGTGATGAGCCAGAGGAGCAAGTTCCCAGAAGCAGGACTGAGCCACCTTTGCCTTACCAAGATAGAGTCAAAAAACCTTTTCCTCCCTTAAGTTGTTTTTGTAACTTATAAGTCTCTAACTTAAAATTGTCTCTTAATAGTAGTCACATTTTTAAAAAAATTTATTTTTATGTGTATGAGTGTTATGCCTGCATGCAGGTAAGTGCACCCGTGTCATGCAATGCCCACGGAGGACAGAAGAGGCTGTCAGATCTCCTGGAACTGGAGTTACGGACAGTTGTTAACTGCCATGCGGGTGCTAGGATTCGAACCTGGGTCTTCTGCAAGAACAGCCAGTGTTCTTAACCGCTGAGCCATCTCTCCAGCCCCATGTAGCCACATTTTAAAAAAGTCAAAAGAAACAAGTGAAATTTAATTTAAGGTATATTCTCAGATATTACAGTTGTTTATATGCATGTATGAAATTTTCAATAAAGTTTTTATAAAAATTAAAAAAAATTAGTTGCATCATGTAACCAGTATTATTAAGACAGCTTACATATTTTTCATGTTGTCTTTTTAAAAATATTTTTATTTTATGTGTATGAGTATATTGCCTGCATGTACACAGTGCACCAGTGTTGTGCAATGCCTGCGGAGGTCAGAAGGGGGACGTTGCATTTCCCCGGAACTGGAGTTACAGAGGGCTTTTAGCTGCCATGTGGGTGCTGGGAATCAAACCCAGGTCCTCTGCAAGAGCAGTCAGTGCTCTTAACCTCTGAGCCATCTCTCCAGTCCCTCATGCTGTCTTTTGACTTAATTGGGTATTTACTTATTTTTGTGTTTTTAAATATTTTATTATTTTTATTCTATGTATATGAGTGTTTTGCCTGCATGTACATAAGTATACCTGTGTTGTGCAATGCTCATAGAGACTCTGCCTCCTTCTGGGACTTTGACCCACTCTCCTGGCAATCCCTCCCCCACCACTCTGCTTCTCTCTCCACGTTCATCCATGCATACAGTCCCTACAGGCTTCCTTTTTAATATTTTATTTATTATTTTTATTTGATGTGTATGTGTGTATTGCCTGCATGTAGGAAGTGCACCCACGTCGTGCAATGCCCGTGGAGGACAGAAGAAGGCGTTGTCAGATCCCCTAGAAATGGAGTTATGGACAGTTGTTAGCTGCCGTGTGGGTGCTGGGATCCAAACCTGGGTCTTCTGCAAGAACAGTCAGTGTTCTTAAGTGCTGAGCCATCTCTCCAGCTCTTTTTTTGGTTTTCTGAGACAAGCTCTCCCTGTAGCCCCAGATGGCCTGGAACTTGCTGTGTAGACCAGGCTGGCCTCAGTCTCACAGAGATCCTCCTGCTGCTGCCTCCCAAGTGCTGGGATTAAAGGTGTGTGCCACCATGCCCAGCTTGGATATTTATCTTTTTAATAATTTTTATTACATTTGTTTTTTGACAACTTCATACATAATTCATTCTGATTACTCAAGCTCTCCATCCTCTCCTATCTCCCTCCCACCCCATTGCTCCATCTCTCCTATCTCCCTCCCACCCACATCCCCCCATCTCTCCTATCTCCCTCCTACCTCCTGTCCCCCATCTCTCTATCTCCCTCCTGCCCCTGTTAACTCCTCCCCTTCCCTACAGGCCCTTTCTCACATTCATGTCTTTTTGTTTTGTTTTGTAACCCACTGAATTTGGAACCATCTGTTGGAGCCTGGTAGGCTCAACATGAGTACACTACTGAAGACAATGAGTGTCCTTCCCCCAGAATCCATCACTTGCTAGTAGTTAAGCAGGGAAAGGTAGGGCCCTGTGAACCCCTCCCTGATCCATGATTGACTAATGATGGGCCCAGTTTTGTGCAGGCCTAGTGGAGGCAACACCAGCTGCTTTGGAATCATGACTGCAATGGCCGCATCATGCCCAGAAAATGGTATTTGCAGCCCTTAGCCCAATTCTCTGGCTCTCACATTCTTTTTGTCCCCTCTTCTGTGCTATTCTGAGACTTAAAGAGGATGATATAAATGTCCTGTTTAGGGCTGAGTACTCAACTACTACTTATGCAGTCACAAATCTGCATGCACTGTTGTTCATTGCAAGGTAAAGATTCTCTGATGAAGGTTGTGGAGTTGCATTTGTCTATAGATACAAACATAAATATTTGTAAAACAGTTTGGAGCATGTAAATTTAGCTGTACAACAGCAGTAAGTTCTCACCTAGGGCTTAAAACCTCAGCCATGGGTTTTTGATTGGGATAACCATATCAAAGTATGAATTCCCTCCTCTGGAGTAGGCCCCAAATCCAATTTGAGACTGGTTGGCTACTCCCATAATAGTTGAGCCACTATTGCATCAGTGGGTAACTTTGCCTGGCAGGTTGGCTTTGCAGTTTGTAGGGTTCACAGCTGGTTAAGACCAGTGATGCCTATTCTCCCTCAGCAGCAGTATCTTTGAGAACTATGAAGGTTAGCCAGCCAGGAGGAAGCTTCCAACTCTGTTCCAGTCTGATTTTTCTATATCTTGCAATGAAAGTGTGTGGTATCTTCAGCAATAGGGTCTTAATAACTGGTTCTGGTTGGCAACTGAGAGGAATGGCAAGGGCCTGTATTGTTCAGGAGGCTCCCCTGACCAACAACTCTTAAGAAGGTAGGTGGACATTTCTTAATTGGACTAGCTACAGCTACTTTGCAGCTAAAGAAGCCATCCACACCAATAGCACAGTTTTCAACAGTGAGTACTCAGTCCTGTACTTATTGAATCAGAACAGAGGTTGGGAAAAACAGTAAGATTTGTAACTTGGAATGTTCTAGAAGTGCATATATAACTGAAGTCCACAGATAATCTGGACACATGGGCAAGGCAGGAGACTAAGCTTCTTTAGGAGTAAGATGCAGAAGTAATGAATACCTATATTTTGCAGTGGACAGATGTCATGGGCCTTACTCTGGCTCTGCTTTGCCCATAGTCCAGTTACTTCACCCTTGTGGTCACACTCTTATAACCAGCTTTCAATGTTATACACACAAATGTACACACACACACACACATACACACACACACACACACACACACACAAACACACACACACACACACGTACGCTGTTTTTGGTGTCTTGAGATTAAAGTCAATGAAGACACACAAATTTTATTCTTCTTGAAATATTTCTGTCTTGCATTCTTCCCTTGGAGCAGTTGGGAAGAAGATGCTGTAAAATCTATGTGTACTAGCAACAAGGCCTTGGCTGACAGGAAGCCTGCCAATGAATTGTTGCCAGGTATTTGGTTCCATTGCAGTAAACCCCTCTATTTTCTTCATTTGTGGGAGAAAAGTATCCTCAGTACTATGTAATAGGATAGGTTTCAAAGCTGCTACCCTTTATTGTTGACTGACTCACACATGAGAAATGCCACATATTTAACTGCTTTTGGTTATCCTAAGGGGTTTCCAGCCTTGCCAAAAAGGGGAGTGATGGCCATGGTAAGTTGGGAAACTTGGTCTATGGTTCAAAGGTAAGAGAGTTTGGAGAGCACTGGGCATGATGCCATATGCTTTTAATCCCAGGACTGGGGGAGGCAGAGGCAGGTGGATATCTGTGAAATGGAGGTCAGCCTGGTCCATGTTGTAAGTTCCAGGTCATCTGGGGCTATAGGGAGACTCTGTCTCAAAAGGAGAGAGAGAGAGAGAGAGAGAGAGAGAGAGAGAGAGAGAGACAGAGAGAGAGAGACAGAGAGAGAGAGACAGAGAGACACAGAGAGAGACAGAGACACACAGAGAGAGAGAATCCTACCCTCCCAGACTCTGCTGTTCATTGTGCTGTGGGGCAGAACTTTCCCTGGAATGAATTGCTTCTCCTGTAAAATCTGAATGGCCATCCACCAACACTGAAGGCTTTTTCTTCTTTGTTTAGAGACATCACAGTTACAGTTGCTGCAACACAGGAGAACAAACACAGGGAGAATCCCCCAAATCAGGGTTTCAGTAAATGGCAAAGTCAGATAAAGTGGCTTTTAGGTTTCAGGGAAAAAAAATCATCAATAACAGAATGTAATGGTTCCTTTTATATTCCTTGGGGCATTAGGTTCCTCTGGGAATGGTGCCCAGTTATATCAGAATTGCTGAGCATGAAAGGAAAAGAATAAAAATATTTACTATTCAACTACCCTTTGCTTAAATTTCAACTTCATTTGGGCCTGACAGAATGGGAATCCAGGTGTCTGATTAAGCAAGCTCAGTATTACTACCATGTTCAAGGTTCAGCAAAGCATTGATCACCACCAGGGGCTGTCAACCACCTTCCTCAGCACACAATCCTCTTGCAGACTCTGGCATAGAGATGATGACACTATGACACAATATGAAAGGCAGGACACCATTACATAAGAAATGCTTGGCCTCATTAAAGATTCAGCTGGTGGATCAATTCAACCAGCACTTACTAAACATCCACTATATAATAAACACAGTTCTAGGAGCTGGGGACCCATGAATGGAACAGACAAGGGTTCTGTCTGGAAGGAGCATGTATTATAGGAGGATGGTGAGTAAAGGAGTAAAACCAGGTTCATTTCACAGCGTGATGTTTGAAGGACAATGTGGCATGGATTACAGAAACCTGGGAGAGAAATCATCTTTGCACTGTGTCGTTGGGGAATACTTGAGCTATAGCCTGAAACACGAGGCGTTCATACACAGAGAAGACTCTGTCATGTTCCCAGAAGAGCATGAAGGCCACTGTAACTGTGGTACAGAGCCCAATAGGGACAGAGAGGGGCAAAAGGAGAGTTAGAGGCTGGAAAAGGCCAGAGCATGCAGGGCCTTACAGTCACTGAGAAGACAAATAACACAGCAAGGGACAGCAGAGGGTGGTATTTAGCAAGTGGCATGCGCAGGTATACTGTGCAGAGAAATGGATGGCAGGGAGATACAAAGAAAAAACTAGAGAGGTTAGAATGCTCCTGGAGTAATCCAGGCAGCCTATGATGGTGGCTTGGACTACAGTGGTGGCAAGAGACAGAAAGCTACCCTTTATTGTTGACTGACTCACACATGAGAAATGCCACATATTTAACTGCTTTTGGTTATCCTAAGGGGTTTCCAGCCTTGCCAAAAAGGGGAGTGATGGCCATGGTAAGTTGGGAAACTTGGTCTATGGTTCAAAGGTAAGAGAGTTTGGAGAGCACTGGGCATGATGCCATATGACAGGGGAGCTCATAGGACCCACTGAGAGACTGGAGTATGGAGAGGGAAAGTGAATTATCAGAGAAAAGTTGCTGAATACTTTAGTTTGATACCTAAAATATCCATAGGAGATGTAAACAGAGCCACGCTGACGGCCCAGGCTGCTGTCAGGCTCAGAAGACTTTTCCCTTGGCCTGGCCCTAGGCTCCAGATGCATCCCACACCTTTTTCATGAGATGAATTCATTTAGGGAGGTTAGCCAGTCCACTGAGCTGTGGGGTCAGATGTAGAAAGACTCTGCTCCTAGAACTTTGTCCAGACTGACCCATGGAATGATAGCCCTTAAATACCCATGAATGGTGGGCATGGTGGCTCACACCTATAATCTCAGCATTGGAAAGTTGAGGCTGGAAGATTGCCAGAGTTTGAGGCCAGCCTGAGCTACTGAGTGAGACCATGTCTCAAAACAAAACAAAACAAAACAGAACAAACAAAATACTTCATGTTATTTTTTGAAATGGTATTCTGTGGAACACTATTGGAAAATACCATTGGGAAACATTGCTTAATATGCTTTCCTCCTAGAAACTGATAACACACAGGAATACTGCAAAGCTCTGAAAAGTCCTGCAACTAGAAAACCATTTACCCTAGCACATACTTTAATATCACTCAACAAACAGCACAGGCTCTTGTGCTTTTCCTGTAGTTCTACTGCCCTTGGAATTCAAGTAGTAACAAGAGTAACTACTATTAATTACTTTGTACAAGATGTAAATACACTGCCTCCTTTGTTATACCCTATATAATGGAACTATTTTAATGTACAACTTTTTATTTGTTTTATGAGTTTGCTTACAGACTATACATTCACTTTGAAAAAAAAAAAAAAAAAAAAAACAGGCACCTTTCCAATTATAGGTATCAGCAATGTTCTCACACGGTTTATCCTCAGGAAACATTTGTGATGAGGACCAGGAATTCTTTACCTACGTTGTTCTGTTGTTTAACCAATGGTAACAGTGTTTCCCATCTGCTTCACTGCTTTCCTCCTCTTCTCCCCTGTCCCTCCTCCTATTTACTTTCTTTTTTTTTTTTCAGTTTTCTTTTTTCCCCCTATCTGTATTAGTTTTAAAAATTAGCATATGAAGCAATGGGTTTCATTATGACAGTCTCATAGAAACTTGGTTTGACTATTTCTGTTGTTCCTCCTTCCCTGTCCATACCCTGCCTCCTGCTGGCCCCCTTCCTCCCTCAATAGTCTTAGTCTCCTTTCATGTTTCCTACTTGTCTCCCCCCAGGCCTCATTTCTAAAACAAGAATCGTTTTGGGATAGTACATGCTTTGAACACACTCAGACTTAACTTTTTTCTTTCCCTCAAAGAGAATGTCATGACTTTCTGAATGTAGTCATTGTCACACCTGAGGCCACAAACTGACAAGCTAGAGTCTATAACAGCACTTAGGTACCCAAGAGTCACTCACTCACTCACTCACTCACTCACTTACTCACTCACTCACTGTAACACATAAGCATAAAGACTTCCCAGGGATAAGCAAATCACTGGCGAATGAGGAGGCCTTCATAAGGTTACTGTAACCTGAGTAATTACAGTCCCTAAATGACTATACCATTTACAGTGGGCAATTGGACAACATTATCTGGAAAAATAACCCAGTCAACCAAATGAAACACAGCCACTGGGGAGGAGTGGATTCCCTGCGAACTGTACTTCATTCAATAGGGCAATTTAAGTAAGATGTGAGGAGCCTTCTGTCTGAGAGAATTTTGTGGGAAAAAGCAGTTTCCTAGGTTGCAAAATGACCAAAACAGTTAATAATCCTTCTTACAGGATTTCATGTCACCACTATGGTTTAATACCTAAAATAGAACACGGAATGAATAAACAACAAAACCCCTCCATTTTAACTCTATCTTATCCAGATTAAATTATACAGGTTCTTTTGTAGAAAATAAACAGGAGACTCTTTTCCAATTGTATCTCTATGAGAAAGGTACTAACAGTGTAACTGTCTTGTAAGTAACACAGTCCCAAGAAGCTTAGGAAATTTATTAAGAAATATGTCCCCAGCTGTTAACTGAGGTTTGGGGATCAGAGCGCAGGCCCTGGATGCCCCTAATAAGTCAGGCTGGACCACCAGTCCTCAGAAAGCCAATTAAACAAAAATTGTGGAAAGCAGAAAAGGAGATTATTCAACGAGGCAATACTGGGAAGAGGAATGGGGAGGTCCAGTGATTCCCCTGCCCAAACCCAAGTCCATCTTGAGGCCTGTGTCCTAACATGAGGTTCAGGTTTAAATTGCACAGCTAAGCAGTAAGGTGTGATCTGGCTCATCACTGGCTGCCGTCTCTCCTGCTAGGTGGTTTGAAAAGTTGTGAGAACTATGTGGAATCTCTTTCTAGGAGACAAGTTCCCCCTCTGGCTGGCACCAGGCTTTGGCCTTTTCCTTCTTCCAGCACGAGACTCCTAGAGAAATTCCAGTGTATTGGGATCCAATGTTTTAATTTGATAGCCAAAGGAAGGGGCACCAGGGCAGAATAGCTTTATTCCTGCCATAATCATTAAGCAGTGAAGACTGAACTTATTACACCCAACCTTTAGTGAACACTTGGATGCCAGTCCCACACTCCTCTCCTTCTACTGCAATCCTCCAAAAGGGAAGTTGAGAAAGTCAAAGTGAGCGGGTATTCTTTGTCTGGAGTTTTCTTGGTCATTAGCCAGCCCTTGGTACCATGGAGAAAAGAGTCTTCTGAGAAATAAGATGCAGACACCAATTAATGCATAAAGTGAAAGCTCTGCCCTTAAAATAAATACCTAACCAGGAAATGTGCTTCTCTGCATGTGCTGTCAGCAAGGTCAAGGCCACACAGACTAAGAAAGGCCAAAATAATGCCAAGAAGGAAAGAGAGAGGGAAGCAAAAAGCGTAACTGGACATATTCCTAAAATTCTTGGGACTGGAGGAAGTCAGGTAAAGTTTCTACAGCATTTTGAGACTCCTCTAATCATTGTAAACGAATAGTATGTACACATTTGTATCCATCCCAAAGTTGCTTTTATGAACAGAACAGGGCCACCAAGAAGCTAGCAAGCTTGCTGGGCCCTCTAGATAGAGGTTACGGGAGCAAAAGGGACTCAGGTATGTGTGACTCTACGGTCTGCTCATGGTGGGGATCTGTATTTCTGTTTCACTACATTTAGCTGGTCCAACATAAATTCAGCATGTACCAATGCCACCAAAAGTTTAAATGATCCAAGTATTGTGAGAATAATCAGGAATTCCCCCAGGCTGTCTTTGAGCTCCCCAACCATTCTCATGCTCTCTCACAAGTGTTATGCCATAAACTTGGGTCCTCCTCCACAACTTAGTTGGCCTAATTAATTGCAGATATACTGACCACGGGATTTGAAAGAGAGAAAAATCTTACTTTTGGAATAAGGTAGAATGAATGGATGAATGACATACAACTAAAGTTCACTAGCAGTCAAGTTTCATAATCATAAATATAAGCACTGACGTAGACTTAGCCACAAATCATGGCGGTGTAACATAAGTCAAACAGTAAATTAAAACAAAGCATTTAAAATGAAGGGAAACTTGGTACACATTTGCCTCTTCTCATTAGTTTCCAGAGGAGTTTGTTTTTGAGGTAAGTCTTACTATGAGTTATAGGTAGATGGCCATGTTTTCCAAGTGGTGAAATTTAAGTCAGTGTCCACGGATGTGCATGGGCAAATATGCCCATGTCCATATATGTGTATTAGAGAGAGAGAGAGAGAGAGAGAGAGAGAGAGAGAGAGAGAGAGAGAGAGATATGCACCTCCCCTGGGACACAATTTAAATTCAAACATATACAAGAACTCTTATTAAGAAGGAATGACACATGCAAAGCAAGACCAGCCCCTTTTCAGGACCAAGAATCTGTATAATTTAGCACCTCAGACTGTTGGATTTGGGAACAGAATCTGGGGCAAGCATTTCAGGGGGACTAAAGCATCTGTGTTGATTTTACCCCAAGAAGTCACTTGATTTATATACTGATGTCAAAGCCAAAGGCCAGCACCCACAACAGCCATACCACTCATAGCTAACTCAGAAATCAGGGCCAAGTCACCAAGGCAGGACATTCATTCACACCTGTTCAGGAGCTCCTGGATCTTGGTCATAGGCCAGGCATTTTCTCCCAGCTCTTTTTGTAAATCATTTGTAATACTGCATCATGATTGGAAAGAAAATGTAAACATTTACAAAAGTCAGAAGAAACTTTCATTTTTGTCAATAAAATCTCAAATTACACACTTCAGACTTGGGATGGTAGGTGTTTTGTTGTTTTGTTTTGTTTTTGTCTTTTTTTGAGACAGGGTGTCCCTCTAACCCCAGCTAGCCTGAACTCACTATGTGGACTAGGCTGGCCTTGATCTCACAGAGATCTGCCTGCCTCTGCCTCCCAAGTGTTGCAATTTAAGCTGTGTGCCACCATGCCTGGCTTGTTTTTTTGTTTGTTTTTTATTTCTTAAGATTCCAACATTAATTCCAAGGGGGAATCTAGCCTCTTTCATTTCTTGCCTTGTGCTGATGCACATTTGCCACTTGAAGTGGAAAGTCAAGTGACTTCTTTCTGTAGAGTCATTAGCAGTCCAGATTCTGGGGCATGAGGGACTCAGGTACCACACTCTGGACTTCTTAAACAGCACTCAATACACAAGGTCAGGACACAAAGGGACTCCTGCTTTCCTTCATTGTTTTCTTACTCTGCAATCACCCTTTCTGTCCAACAGTTCCTTTACAGTTCCTCTCTAAGTGGAAAATTAAGGCAGGTGCTAATCAAACATCCTAATTCTACTAACTAGAATATTTGATAACACAAGCTAAAATGTCTGCCTCTTTTTATATGGGTGGGTGTCAGAGCTGTGGTTCATCCTAATCCTCTTCTGGGAATGGTGGTGGAGGAGGGGTATCAAATGACTTGTCCCAGTCTACATGGCATGGGCTATGACACTGTCTGCCCTGGGTTATTCACGTCAGCTTTCTCTGACCAGAGATGGAGGTTTGCTTGCAACCAGCTTCCACCAAGGACCCTAATCCCAGCCACATCATTGGCCAGAGTTTCTCAATTCATGCGGCAGCTGAATCCTGGGCAGGATCATAACTCACTCACTTGCTTCCTATGTGTGTGGGCACATGCCAGTCCCCTAAGACGACTCAGGCTGACTAAGAAAGCTGGGAAAGTGAGCAAGGACAGGAACCAAACAGCGCTGCAGAGGCGGTCAGAGCTGCAGAGTCCCGTGGACTGCTGGAAAGGCACGTTGCCAAGCAGACGCTGTCTAGACTTTAGCCGGCCTCTCCCAAGGAAGGGGTGAGTAGGGAGGAGGGAAAGTCAAGCCAGTCACTTTTTGTTCAGCTATTGCAAATACATAACACAACCTCTGACAGGCTCCAGGCTGGGAGCTCACTCTATCCTAACATATTGCTTCCCAGCTGGAATTCAGTTGTAGGCTAAGGGAGGTTCTGCAAATCCAGTCATCAGAGAGGAGCTAGGAATGTGTTTCTTAGTTTCTGAACTCATGGTCCCCAGCTACACTGAAGTGGGCAACAGCCAAAAGGGGCACACTGTGGGGACAAAACAAACATGTTTTTGTTTTGTATTTCCATTTGTATCACCTTAGCTTATCCATCAGAAAAACCACAAAAGCAAAGATCTAGATTTGATGGAGGACCCAAGACTCTGATGAAATCAATTGATAAAAATGTAGAGATATTAAAAATGACCACCACAGTCCAATAAGCACGTGACTCAGAGGTAATATTGGGTTTGGGAAGCTTTGCTAATCAATTAGAATAAAGGTGCCCCCTCTTCAGGATGGTAGATGTGCCCTGTGCCAAGGCCCATGTCTTGGTGAACACAGTACAGGATGGAGCTGGCTCCATTTGGCCTCTCAGTCAGGCATATCTGTGCAGCAGACAACCAGACTCAGAAACTAGACTGCAGCTTTAGAGCCACCTTGCAATTTATCCTTATTAGTGTAAACAGCTGTGAATACATCTGAAGGACAAAGAAATTGCCTTGAAACATCTCCTGAGTCATCAGCCATTAGCTACAAATGCTCTGAAATAGTGAAGGTAGTCCAGTGCAGACCATGATCACATCCATGTGGTGGGAACATCCAAGTCTGTGGTATTAACTCAGGCATTCAAGCCATTTAACAATGGCTATGCCTTAAAGAGTTAATGGCCGGGCCTATATGGTGCTGAGCCTATGCTAAACAAAAAATGTATGGTTTATTTTCAAAGTTGCTTTTAGAAATAAGACAAGTTGGGCATAGATCACTGAGCTTTGACCTTGGAATTTGAAGCCCTGGGTTTGCTTCCTGGTTCTACTACTGGTTAGATGGCTGACTGGGGGTAAATGAATTCTTGAAGCCAGTTTCTTCATGGCTATAATTAAGATAATAGTAGATACTTATCAGCTTGTGAGAATCAAACAAAAGTTCTTTCTCTTCCCGCCTGCTGTCTGCCACATAGTAGGCCCTTTTCCAAGTTCAGGTGCAGGCTACTTCTTCTGAAAGGCCTTCCTGGACTGCAACACTAGGACACGTTCTCAGCCCTGTTTTAACACTTTCCATGCCATACCACTCTGAGTCTGCTGCCTTTCTTACCTACTTCCCCACTAGACTCACAGCTCCTTGGGCCTGGGTCTGGGTCTGGGGCCTTCTTCACCAGCACTAACTCAGTGTCCTACAGTGTGCACATGTGTAAAACCTTTCACTCTCCTCTTCTGAGTTGACTTTGAGAAAATGAATTTTGTCTCAGATAAGTGATGCAAAGTGGTATACCAATGCTCTGTGAGTTGTATCTCTGTATGAAGACAAGCACAATGGTTTGTGGGTATACTGACAAGTTCTAATGCAGCCCAGGCATTTTCAGATGACCCACAGAATGGCAGTGGGAAGAATGCAAGCAAGAAAAGGCTAGACAGGAAGGGAGAGGAGGAACAGGGAGAGGAAGGCTAAAAGCAGCCCTGGCTGGGGTATGGGTAGCTATCAGCACATGAGGCCAGAGTGTAGGAAACCAGGATGCCAGGCCTAGGGTGAGATGAGCCTAAAACTTTTAAGTCCTGGCTGCATTCTCTGCTAAAGGGAGGGGCACTGAAAACAGTACCTCTGATAATCCCTGTCTTGCAGAACACTGTGAGACTGGCAGGAGAATAGTGGCCAGGTCATAAGTACAGGCGCCTTGCTCTGCAGCAAAGTGCCTTGGTCAACAGCATCTCTCTGTCCTGAACAAATAACTCAGCTGTCACTAGCTAAGAGATTAGGCCAGGATAAAGGTTTACTCCTGAGCAAAAAGCCAAAAAGTTTGCCATGCTTTTAGCCCTAAGAAAGAAAACATTCTGGCCAATAAATTACCGGACAGGCATTGGTAACCTTGAGTAAAAGTTAAGCATCCTCTGGCACCAACTAACAGACTATATGTCCTGTTTCTTTGTGCTCTACATTTTTGTATGTGACTGCCATATCCCATGTGACTGCCAGTTCCTTGCAATGTATTAAAATCACCTGAGTTTGTAATAAATGGCTTGTTGTAAAGACATAAGCCCCAGGGTCCAAGACTCTGTCGCCGGTTGGTATCACCATCCATCACAAGAGCGAGGGTCCCTGCTCAAATCCTATTCTGTCCTTAAGAGCGTTGGTATTTTTTTTTTAATATTTTATTTATTATTTTTATGTGTATGCGTGTATTGCCTGCATGTAAGTAAGTGCACCTGTGTTGTTAAGAACGGTTCATAGCTGCCATATGGGTGCTGAGAATTGAACCTGGGTCCTCTGCAAGAGCAGTCAGTGCTCTTAACCACTGAGCCATCTCTCCAGCCCCAGGACTTATTTTTGAGAAAACAAAAGAAAAGGGTCCCATTTCTTAATGTGCTTTCCAAAACTAAACTTTAAAATTCAAATTCATTGCTAGGTTATTGGCCATGCTATGGGGCCACAGCAAGAATCTATGACAATAACCCATCCAAGATATGGTGGCCACTTCTACCTCCACACATAAAGGAGAAACCCAGGAGACAGAGAGTCTCTGTGGGAAAACCCTAAGAGTGGCATGGCCTCTCCCACTTTTCTATGCCCTTCTCTTTCCAGCTCCTTTCATTGCTGCCTCTATGGCCAGCCTGTGCGGCGATGTCACACATAAGGGGTGCCACACACCGTTCTTCTGCAGGAATAATGGGGATACAGATTTGCAGCAGAAACATTGTAGAGACCTTTAAGAGAAAGACTGGTATAGTCCAAGCAAGGGTTCCAATATAACTTCTGTGACCCAAAGGATCCACTGAAGAGATACCACAGGAATGAGAGTAGCCCCTGATAGATGTGCCAAGCAGCACAAGTGGTAGCTTATAGGCTACCACTTTAAAAAAATTATTTTATTACTTTTATTTTCCGTATATGAGTGTATTGCCTGCATGCATGTAAGTGCACCCATGTCATACAATGCCTGTGGAGGCCAGAAGAGGGCATCAGAACCCCTGGAACTGGAGTTATAGACAGTTGTTAGCTGCCATGTGGGTCCTGGGAACCAAACCCAGGTCCTCCAGTGCTCTTAACTGCTGAGCCATTTCTCCAGTCCCTTATGTTTCTTTTAATAGCCTATGGCATAAATACTCTGTATCTAAGCCCATTTCATAGATGGGAAAAGGACCCAGGAGGTTTTAACTATCTTTCTGAGATTATATGGCTAGTAAGGACCAGAATCTAGCTTCAAGGCCTGAGTGGTGAACCACTTTCTTGTATTTCCTTCCAAGGATAAACGGGTAAGTGGAATAACAACTGGAGACAGTCCATAGGACGTACAAATACAGGCAATATCTAGTAGATATTTGTGCATGAATTGAGAATTCTCTTGTTGACATAGTTTCAGAGTCAAAAAAAAAAAAAAATCAGTGCCTTTTAAAGAAGGTAAAGAGGCACTTCATCTGCAGACATTTGTCCTGGGTGTGGAGAAAGATCATGAGTAGAGGAAACCTAAGTGCACAGGCAGAGAGAGCAGCATTCCCCTTGCACAGGTGAGGAAAGAGAACTGGAACAGATTTCACAGCTAGACAAGGTCAGAAACTGCCCAGTGCCTACACTGAAGTGAGGCACCACATCAAAGATATTCAGTGACTTTTTTAAAAAGATGACATCAGGGGGCTGGAGACATGACTCAGCAGTTAAGAGCACTGGCTGCTCCTGCAGAGGAACCAGGTTTGAGTCCCAGCACCCACAAGGTGGCTAACAACTGTCCATAACTAGTTCCAGGGAATCTGAAGCCCTCTTCTATCCTCTGAAGGCATTGCATGACACAGGTGCACTTGCATACATTCAGGCATAACACTCATACACATAAAATTAAAAAATAAAATATTTTTTAAAAATTAAAAAAAAAATGACATCAGTTAGAAAAGCGTAGGGAGGACTTCTATGCCAAAGACTATTTCATTACAGTGTCACTCTTAACAAAAGCTCTGGAAAAGACAGACTCGGGAGCCAGGCATGGCAGCACAAGCCTGGCATCTCAGCAGGCATTTGGGATGTGGAGGTAGGAGGATTGCAAATTCAAGGCCAGATCCAGCATAGTGGCACACAACTTTAATTCCAGTACTTGGGAGGCAGAGGCAGGTGAATTTCTGTGAAACAGAGGCCAGCCTGGGCTACATAGTGAATTCTAGGCCAGCTGGGGTACAGAGACTCTGTCTCAAAACAAAACAAACAACTCCCCTCCCTGCCAAAATACAAATTCAAAGCCAGACTGTATCTCAAAAACCCAAAGGCTGGGGGCAGAATTCATTGTGGCGTTCTTGGCTAGCTTGAGCTAGGCCCAGGATTCAAAACCTAGTATATTAAGAACAGATAAACAAAAGACTTGGAAATGCCAGATATGAGAACAAGATGAGACAATGAAGGAGGGAGGTGAGGGAATCTCTGAGTGATAAGAAAATGGGAAATAAGAGAAAAATGTCAGAGCCTAGAAGTGACATATTTCAGATAAAATTATGTACAAAATGCTGCCATCAACCAGACACACCAATAAGTAGACAAGGTGGGCAGGCAACAAAATGATCCGCGCTGTCCATGAGTAGCTGTGGAATGAATTATGAACAGGCAGAGGCTATGCATCCCACTGCCGCACTTCAGGATTATCTGAACCACATAGGCAAGAGGTGAGGAAGAGGTGCCCACTTCCAGATTCCCTAATGGCCGGAGCCATTTGGGCTGTACAGCAGCATGCTGGAAGCAGCCCCTTCAGCACAGGGACCTGTATGGTCCTGTTAGTCCCACACTGTTCCTATCCTAATGGTTGGATATGTACAGAGACTGATACGATGCCTGAGGCTTCTGCAGATTAATAAATTATACTTATTAACTATCACTGAAGGATAAACGGAAGACTGGGGAATACTGGTTTTTCTTCAGACACAGGATTTAAGTTTGGAAAACAACAAAAAAGCAGAGAAAAGACAGTCACTTTTCCTTACACCGATCCAAATACTCTCTCTCTCTCTCTCTCTCTCTCTCTCTCTCTCTCTCTCTCTCACACACACACACACACACACACACACACACACACACACAC
>NW_008346548.1:7621107-7636530 GCF_000622305.1 Nannospalax galili
CCGAACCTGCAACACAACATGGCTTTTGCCATGTATCACATGATTTGTTTGGCAACAGCTTAGTTGGTCACAAAAAGTGCCTGGGATTATTCAGAGGACAGACTAGGGGTCATAAATTCAGACTTAATCCTGGGAATAGCTTAATAGTGATTGCTTCCAAATGAAGGCATAAAAAGTCTGTGAAAAGATTACAAGGAAATCTTTCAACCACAGCAGAAAAATGCAAATTTACAGGATATGTTTTGTACTCCAACTACCCAAAGCACATTTTATTAGCCAGCCATCACCAGACTCTGTGTAATGCAGAAGCTGTTATCTGCAGCAGCAATAGCTCTCGGAGTCTTAGCAAGAGCAACCATTTATTGCATCAGAACAGCCAAGAAAACTCATTACCACATTTTGTTGATGGCCAACATTAAAGGATTTGGCTCACTTTAAGGTGTTCAGATTCATCTAAATAACTTAGATGCTTCGGCCAGAAGCTGGTAATTGGCTTTTCCTGACATTTCCAGCCCTGGTTCTATTGCCTATTATTCTATGTTGTCTATGTCAGTCATACTGCCCTAAATTCTACCTTCTAATTATTTTAATTTCAGATAAAATTTTGTTAATGTTTGTCAAACTGGACTCAGTATTCCTGCAGGAATAGTGAATAGCTTTTGTTACATATAGACTGACTAATGGCTACATGGATCACTGTTGAGTAAAATTTCAAACCTCCTCCACATTCAGTAGGAAAGAATTTGGATTGATTAGTAATGCCTGTCATAGATAAGGAAAGAATAGTAATTATATACGTTATATTTGTGCCATCCCTGGAGGACATTTTATTCCACCATTGGGAAATACTTATTTGTATTGCCCATGGTGTCTAATAAGCTCATCACACACTTCTGTTGAATGATTTGATCAATTCTCTGGAAGAACCAATAGTTACTCTGTATGGAAGCTCACTCACCACCTTCTCCTAAAGCAATCTCTGTTAGTCTTACTTTTTTTTTTTTTGGTCTTTTTGAGACAGGGTCTCCCTATAGCCCCAGCTGTACTAGAACTCACTATGTAGACCAGGCTGGCCTTGAACTCACAGAGATCCGCCTGCCTCTGCCTCCCAAGTGCTGGGATTAAAGGTGTATGCCACCACGCCTGGCCAGTCCTACTCTTTTTATATTTCATCTAGGCCCTGGCATCATGAGAATTCCTATGACCCTTTCCTTTTACAGGAGAAATTTATCCTGTCGCTTTATTTAAATAAAAAGGAAATGTCATACTGGGGAGATGACTCTGGAAGGACTTGCCATATAACTGTGAGGAATGGAGTTCAGCTCTCCAGAACCCACATAAATGCTGGTGGGCATGGCAGCCCACCTGTAATTCCAGTACTTTGAAGGCAGAGACAGGGAATCAGAACGATCTGTGAGCTCTGGGTTCAACTGAAAGACCCTGCCTCAAGAAATAAGGAGTACAGTGATTGAGGAAGACATTCAACATCAACCTTACTTGGGCCTCCACACATGAGCACACATACCCCTGAGTGCTCAAACACATGTGAACACTATACATGCAGACTACATAAACATGAGGAGAAAGTTCACATTATGTTCTGATGAACATGAAACTAAGATATGTACACAGAAAGCTTAGTGAACATAGAAAAGGCTAGAACAAAGAATAAAATTACTCCCAATCCTACCACCACCAGGTAGATTTTGTAAATACAGCTTAGGGCGGTACTGATAGCCATGCCACCCTTCTCTAACTGGATGTCAGGGCAGCAATAAGGTCACAGCTGTTCTAAATCATGATTAGCAGCATCTTATGGAGAGTCTCCTTAAATGTAATAATGAACTAACATTCAAATACTTATAAAACATCCAAACTGCAAGGCTCTTGGGAGAGAGTTAATTTAGCTTTTCATTGATTAGTACATTGCAAAAAAGGTGGATTAAAAGTTGCCAAATGTTACTACACACTAAGAGACTGAACTAATTAAAATAAAATTATTCATCCACAAGGAACTACGAAAGACATGCTAGGTCAAAACCCTATCACATACTGTTTCCACCATAATTCTTTCCACACTGGGTTTACAACCTTTCTCCACCAACCCCCTCTGTCTTCACTGGGTAGTGGCTACCTGGGAATATCCAGGTTATACACCAAAGATATGTACATATTATTGTTAAAGAATTTTCAAAATCTAGGTTAATGCAACAACAATAATTTTAAAGACACTTACTATGTCATTCTAATATACATTATATCTGTCATTATTTAAGGCTCCTGACCTACCAGTAGACTGTAAACAACTGGAGGCAGGAGATGAGACCTTGCACATCATCCTGGACTCTGCCCTGTGCACATGTGCAGGGTGTGGTCTGCACCTGTTACTTGATGGACACAGTGAAGAGAAGCCCTATGCTGCTCATTCCTCACTCTTGGAGAAAGCACCCTTACCAAAGTCACAGACTGGAACTGGGAAACCTGGAAAGACATGCATTTGACCTCCAAGGAGGTCATTAACCATCTGACTTACAAAATGAACACATTTAAATTTTGTTTTTTCAACCAGATAATACCGGTATTACGAAACTAATAAAATGTGTCTACTAGAGAGATGGCTAGAGAGATGGCTCAGCAGTTAAGATCACTATCTGCTCTTACAGAGGACTCAGGTTCAATTCCTAGTACATGGTGGCTAACGACCATTCATAATTCCAGTTTCAGGGGATCCAACGTCCTCTTCTGACCTCTGTGGGCATTGCACGATATGGGTGTACTTACACACATGCAGGTAATACACTCATACACATAAAAATAATAAATAAAATACTTTAAACTATGTCTGCTCAAAAATCCTTCTGGATATCCAGTTATTTGGAGAGGAGAAAGAAAAAGAGACCACCACATTTCCAATTCACCAAAGTAGTCACGGCTATTTTCAACTCATCTTTTATTTTTTTCTTCTTGTCCAGGCCTGTGCCCGTTCTGTCTAGCTGACTTACACTTCTTCGGGACAGCCCTCTGGGTCATTACTTCCACCTCAGCCATGCCCCTGAGCCTCCTACTACAGCTCCTCAACTTGTTCCCAGCTCAGAGACTTCTACTGCAACTGTATGTCCACCTTCAAGAGACACAAAAGCAGTGTGCCTGGTGCCTGCCCATCTGTTTCAGCTATTCAGCAGTGTCCCCACTATGTTTCAACTTCCCAATTCCCAACAGTGCCTTTAGAATCACAGCAAGTAGCTTCGTTCACTACAGGATATATAGATCATTTTAGTGGCTAATGTGCAAGCTGCAGCAGTGAGAGGGGGCAGTCAGTGATATGGGTTATACCCTAGCCCCAAGGACAATTCTACAGGATGCAGAGGAGCCCCCAAGCCAGCCAATAACTATTGGTTAAGTATATGCAGATAGTAAGGTGTAAATGACATTCAGCAGCATGGCAACTGAGGCACAAAGTCCTGACAATCTGCTAGTGTGGCATCCCTACAGCTAAGCTCAGTGCATCTGTCTGCAGAACTGTTATTGCTTCTCCACAGCATTGTCTCAAGAGACACATTCCCAGCTCAAGGCTCAAGTGTGGATCCCTTACTGGAATGAGTTATCTACTCAGTAAATCTGTCCCCTGTACCTGTGATTTATAATAATGAATTTTTAGACCTGGAATCCTGGGAACCAGAGCAAAGACAGTAACCAAGAGCTAGTAGAGGGGACTTGGACACTTACCAAGACTGTTCTGAAGTAGGCAGTTGGGCTATGTGTCCCTGCCAGGCTGTCATGTTAGAGTGACTGAAATATATTCATCAAGTCTCTGGGGGCCTACAAACTGGCACCCAAATTCTCTATATCATACCTATATCGCCAAAGCTTCCCAAAGAACTGTAGTCATTCCCAGTGGGAAGGGCTGGGAAAGAGGAGCAGGCCCTGGGTAAGTGTTAATAGAAGACCTCCCTCTGCTGCTGCCCCTGTCCCCACCTAGTCCTTTCCAGATGCCAGTATATGTACAACTAGAGACGTGTGGAATTCTAAAGAGTACATGGGTGTGTGCTCAGGTGGTTGTGGAGAGGGAGGGGGATGGGAAGGAGGGAGGGGGAACGGATGGAGGAAGGGAGAGAAGGAGGCCAAAAACACAATGTAAGCCTGGGGTGCCAGGTATGAGACCACTGAAAACAATATCGTACTTTCCCTTAGTGAGATTTGGTAATGGTTTCTCAAATCTAACCAAATGGGATTTACAGATTGGCATTCACAACTTGACAGTTGCCTTTCTTCAAGCTTGGGACAGCTCTGATTTTGAAAATTGTCCCCGAAAGCTCTGGATTCTTCAAATATCAACATGAATTTAAGAGGATCACATTTTTTAAAAAGTGAATTAAAAGCCGGGCGTGGTGGTGCACACCTTTAATCCCAGCACTCAGGAGGCAGAGGCAGGTGGATCTCTGTGGGTTCAAGGCCAGCCTGGTCTACATAGTGAGTTCCAGGATAGCTGGGGCTACAGAGAGACCCCATCTCAAAAAGATAAAAAAAAAAAAAAAAAAAAATCCTTGTGTTTTATTATTAAAGCAAAAAGCACCACAAAATTTCTCTTTATTTTCTACATTTCATTTTTAAAAAATTCAACAACAGTTGCACAATTTTGGCTGATCTAAAATTTACTAAAATGGACTCATGCCAATAGACTATAAATACCATATTTGAGTGTTTGCTGAATGTTCTTATAGTTAACAAGAGAAAATTTTCTACTGCAGGCATCATTAACTGCAAATACAGTGTTTAAAATACATCCAAATCTTGTGGGAGAGGGTTAATTTACCTTTTCATTCATGATTAAAGATACAGTATCAATACGTGTATTAAAAACTTGCCAAATGTTACCTTTAGGGTCAGGCAAGAGAGGCTGGGTTGATCAAAAGATAATAGTCTTTAACAAACCTGTCATGAGATACAACCTGGCTCCTGTCTATCCCTCCCTCCTCACTGTGCTCTTCAGAGTCTCCTTCTGCACCAACTCCCTCAGTTTTCATGCCTCAGCACTTCTACATTTTGCCTCTTTCTCTATAGATTTTTGTCTAGGAATGGAGTACTGGATGTTCTTCCACAGAGCTCAGGCAGGAAATGGCTGTCTTCCTACTGGGCCTGTAAGTATAGTACAGGTTGCCTAGTGTTGAACCACAAGTCTCTTCACTCTTCACATCTGCATTCCAGTTCACAAAGTCATTTCACACACTAGTTGGCAATCCTTAAGCCTGCTGTGAAACTAACCAAGGATTCACCTCATCCATCACAGAACAGCAGCTGTCTTTTTGAGGGCCACAGCAGGAGATGGAGGAGGGTTCTTTAACCAGGGCTCAAAAGGGGGTGGGGGTATCTTTGATTTAAACTCTGGAGAAGAAATAGGTGAGAAGCAGGCTGGAGCTCAAGGAGGGTGTGTATTAGGGTAGGGGACTGGGTTCAGATTCACTTCCAGAACTAAGCAGTTATATGACCTTGGACAAGTTAACTGGTTTCCTCAAATCTGTTCCTGCTCTGTAAAATGGAGATAACAAAGCCTACCTTTCAGGGTATGAAAGGCTTTAAAAGAAATGATGCAAATAATGCAAGTAGGCAAAATACTTGGTGAAATGTTAAGCCTCATGATTGCAAGTGGGGAGACTGGAGGCTCTGAGGTTAAGAGCACTGGCTGCTCTTGCAGAGGACGGGGGTGGGGGGGGCGTGGTGGTGGTGTTAGTTTCTGGCACCCACATGGCGACTAACAACCATGTGTAACTCCAAGGGATCCGATGCCCTCTTCTGACTTCTGTGGGCATTGCACAACATGGGTGAACTTACATACATGCAGGCAATACACTCATACACATAAAATAAAAAAAAATTTTTTAAAGATTGCAAGTGGGGTGGGGGAGCGATTAAGAGCCTGGAGTCTGGAGCCAGACTGCTTGAGTTCAAATCTTGTCCCTAATATAACTGAGGGCACTTGTTAAGTTATGTAAATGTCTCTGGCTCAACTTCTCTATCACTAAAATTGATTTTTTAACAACATAATAGACAATACTTGCTGCTTTTATTTCACTAGGATAAAAATAGTTAATATTTTTACCTCAATCAATGATGCAGTGAACTAAAGGAAACTTTAGTACAATGTGTACCTTTTTTAAGCCATGAAGACTGTATGCATTTATGAAATCTGGGGCAGAGTCAAATTGTGCTGCTAAGGGTGGGGCTAAACTGTAATAGGAAAGAGAAACCCAAAGAGGGGCTATAAACCACCCACCAGGGAGCTATTTCTTTTGTAATGTGCATTCCATTTCTTCTCCCTCATGCTTTTTAATTCCTTCCACATTTCCTGCCATAATTATCAAATGTTTAGTTTCTGACCTCACTTTTCTGGAGACTAGAGCCCAGGGAATTTAGAATTGTTTATTTTCTGTCCATAAACCTCTGAGTTAATGGAGAAGCTTGTGAGCCTAGGGTTTGTTGGTTTGTTTGTAATGTCTCAGGAGGGTCACTGGAGTTGAAAAAGAAAACATTAAAAAAAAAAAAAAAAGGAGGAAAGAAAGAAAGAAAAAAGAAAGAGACAGGAAAAAAGCCTTGAATGTTTTCACTGGAAACCAGAGTCCCTTAAAGGGCAGAGTCACAGATTTCTCACACTTGCTTAACTGAATTTAAGAGAAATGTTAGACTGTAAAAAGCTGTTATAGGGCCCAGATAACAGCACAAAATCCAGGACATTTTACAAAGAAGAGAGTACATTTTGGGAGATCACAATCTCACTTTATAAAAGAGAAAGGAAATTTTATTTTGCTGCAAAAGAATCTTTTTAATCCTCCCCCACCAGGAGAGACTTGGAAAGGAAAAGTCCCTAACTATTCTTAGTTGCCTCTGAAGTGAAGAACTCAAGGCGCCGTTTTGAACTGTGCTCTGGTCGCCGCCTCAGTCCCAATCTGCCCATTCGGTCCCCTCTCCCCCGCCCCAGCTTCCCTCCATATTAGGCATGGTGGGACTCAACTTATGGCCCAAGCTAACTTCTCCCGGAATGAGGATTAAGTTTGCTAAGTGGCACTTCTGCTCCCAGCACCCCCGAACCTCACTCCACCGCAAGTGTGGAAACTCCGAGTCCCACCCCGAGAGCATCCTTGGGACGCACGCCCGGAGCAGATCCCAGATCCCGGCCGCGGTCGGACCTCAGCCTCTCACCTACCTCGGCGTGGACCAAGGAGACCGTCACCAGCGCGAGCACAAGCCAGCGTTTCCACATCTGAGGAAGAGAGAAGAGAGCGAGACTGAAGGCTGGGCCCCACGCCGACCCTGCAAACTTCCTCAGGTCCCGCAGACACGTCCCCTCCGCCCAGGCACCCCTGGCCGCCCGCGGCATCCGACCCCGCGCTCACCGTGGTCGGGTCCGGGGCTCCGGAGGACGCAGAGCAGGGCGGCGGCGGCGGCGGCGAGCTGGAGGAGTAGGTGGGAGCGTCGCTGATCCGCCAGCCTCGGAGGAAGTCCGACCCGGGCTCGCCGCCCCTTAAGACCCTCCTCCCCGGCCCGCCTGCCCCCCAGCTCCTCCCAGTCTCCTCCCCTTCTGCAGCGAGGCCCCCGCGGCTCCCCGTTGCGCTCCCTCCCTTCCGTCCCCGCCCCGGAGCCCGCCAGTGTCCAGGCGCCGCCTGCACTCGGGTTCCCGTCGGGCTCCCGGCCAAGCACCCCTCAGACCCCTACAGGAAAAGGCAGGGGGGTGTCCGTGCTCCCCGGGGCCCTGCAACAAAGACGGGAGGGGGGGGCAGCCCAAACCCCACCTCCGCGAGGGGCACTGGCCTGCGCCAGCCGGGGTAGCAGCTGCCTACAGCGATGACCAGCTGGGCGGTAGCGAGGTGGCCCACGCCTGGACTGGAACGCGAACCTGCGGGAAAAGGCACCCTACTGCCAGCGAAGCTGGAGCCACCCCCTACCATTGGAAGGGAGAGGGCAGGGGATGCGAGGGTGTCACTGCAGTCCAAATGCAGGAAAGTGGGCACAGGAGCCAGAGGCCGGCTGGTGGGCAGAAAGCTGCTTTGGATTCAGCTGTAGATGCCCTAGGGAGAGGGTACGGTTGCCCTAGTCTCCTGAGGAGAGACTGAGTGCAGCTTGAAGTCCTTCTCGAATCCAGGAGCCGGGCGCCCTCTACACCTACTCTTCACCAATGTTCCTGTTAGCACCCTAGTCGTTTCTGGTAATCTCCATGTTCTTGACTCCCATCTCCACGGACTTCTCAGTAGCTTTCAAAAGTGTGCCACCTCTGAAAGGGTGCTGAACCCCTATGTTAAGGGCTGCTTTCCTGCCCTGACTGTCCCTGTTTCTGGTACCAAGAATACATCTACCATTTACATGACACTTCAGATCTAACATCCAGAGGCTGAGCCCCAGTTTTCATTACTTTAGAGGCTGCTCATTACCTTTTTCGGTGCTTGCCTCCAAAACCCATCTCCTTTTCCCAGAGCAGGCTTGACACCATAGGCCTAACAGTTTTTGCCCTGAGATTGCCTGTAGGACCCTTCGATTCTGAAGGAGGATGTATCCTCATCCTCCCTTACCTAGAATTTCAAGAATCCACTGCTGGTAGCTGGGGTTTAAACACTAAGGTCTTCCTCTTCTTCATCTGAGAAACTATCCATACTCTTCTCCCATATCAAATCCAAACTTACTGCCTTCCTTGTAAGACCACAATTACCCAGTGCAGGCTACTGGTTTATCTTTTCTTCCTCCACTTCACCATACATCACCGACTGTGCCAGTCTTCATGATGTACTCTGAACTTGCCATATTCTGCCTTCTACCAAGGTGTGCTGAATGCCTACTGTTGAGGTTTTAGGAGGTTTCCAAAAAACCACCTCAGTTCCCCATGCGATTTTAGAATCCACTGAGATAGCTGCATGAGTTACACTGAGGGAAACCAACATGTAAGCTTTGTTTCTAGTGAAACTGAAATATTCACCCTGCCTTTAGAATCGCCAGGGTCTAGCAGTCTGCACCCCAGAAATGAACAGTCCCTATTGTCCCAGGCAGAGTTGGAAAACCTGCTTGTGTAAAATCAACTGCATTAAGGGGGTGTTAGGGCCAGGTGTGGTGGCCCATACCTTTAATCCCAGCATTCAGGAGGCAGAGGCAGGTGGACCTCTGTGAGATCCAGGCCAGCCTAGTCTACATAGTGAGTTCCAGGCAAGCCAGGTTACAGGCAGACTCTGTCTTAAAAAGGGGGGGAGAGGGGGAATGTCCTAGTTAGCTTTGACTCTCAGCTTGACACGGCCTAAAGTTATCTGAAAGATAAACTGCTTAGATCAGATTGGCTTGTTGTATCTGTGGGGGATTATCTTGATTGTTGATGTAGGAGGGCCCAGCCTGCTGTAGCAGGCACCATTCCCTAGGCAAGTGGTCCTGGGTTGTATAAGAAAGCTACCTAGGCATGAGTGAGTCAACAAACAGTGTTTCTCCATGGTTCCTGCTTCAGTTCCTGCCATGACTTCCTTCAGTGATGGACTGTGACATAGAAGATAAAATAAATCCTCTCCTTCCCTAACTTTCTTCTGGTCAGTGTTTTATTACAACAGAAAAGAAAATGGAACAAGCGGAGAGTGACCCATGCCTCATTCTTTGAGATTCACCAGTCAGGTAGTACACTTCTCATTTGTGATAACAAGATGAGTAGGAAATGATGTCTGTTCACCAGCTACTCTGTCATCCTGCTAGGCTGGAAGAAGGGAGTTGTGACATACTAAGTTTTGTTTTCCCTTTGTAATCATTCACAAGGCTGTGTGCCCCTCAAAGCTGATAATGCCTTTCCTCTACTGAAATTTGGTTTGCTGTTTTCAGAACACAAAACAAGCTTCATTGCATCTCTAGCACCCTTCATGACAACAGCTTCCAACCTGTTACTGCATTTACTAGCTGCTGACCTTTGCTGTCTCAGTACCTAGGTTCCTGCATCTGACAAAGAACAGTGATAATGCTCTTCAGGGGCCTGTGAAACTTAGAGATGCATTATAAAAAGTGCCTCACAGGTAGGTAGCAGGCATCTATAAATGGTAGTCCTCATCATTGACCTGCTTGCACTGAAATTGTGCCAGATACTGTGACAGCATCCAACATGACTTATTTTAGTTAACTGTTGTAATAAACAGAAAGATTTAAAAATAACATCTATTGTTCAATAAGAAAACTTAAGCTCAGAAAAATTCTGACATTTTCCCAAGGTTATAGAGCTTTGCAACTTGGGCATTTTGTTGTTTACTATTGTTTTTGTTTGATGTTTGTTTTAGCAGGGTCTCACTGCCTAACCTCAGCTGGCCTGGAGCTCACTACATAGACTTTCCCAGGCTAGCCTCGATCTCACAGAGATCTGTCTGCCTTTGCTTCCCAAGTGCTTGGATTAAAGAGATGCACCACCATGCCTGGATTTGTACACTATTATTCTATGTTTAATTCTTAGGCACATAATTGTTCTCGATTTAGAGTATAACTCTACAATCAACAAACAGAACAAAACAAAAATAAAACTAACTGTGGGAGGGAGTTGCCATTTGTATCAGTGAGGGATATTTTTGGTTGCAGGTGATAGAGAAGCCAACTTAATAAATAGCTGTGAAATTAACTGGAATTTGTTGACCCTATGTAGATGAGAAGTTCAGGGATAATGGCTGGATTTAGATAAGTCTTCATCTGGGATTTAAATAAGATCTCCAAGGACCAGTGTCTTGAAGCTTTTATTTCTACCTTCAACAGTAATCCACTCCAGGTTCGCAGGGTACTTCCCAGAAGCTCCTGTTTAATGCTCTCAGTCGGTAAACTGATTTTAGGATGTTTTTAAGGTCCAAGTTGAGTTTCTTTTTTAAATTTTTGAGAATTTCATCCATGAGTACTGTATTTCCATCATTTCTATCCCTCCATCCCATGTCAACTCCCCCCATGCTTCTGCTTCCTCTCAAATTCATGACCCCTTCTTTATTATTGTTACATATATGCATTTGTATATATACATATGCAATCTACTGAATATATTTAGTGTTGTTTGTATGAACATGTATTTAGGGCTAACCACATGGGACTGGATAACCTATTGGGTAGCTTGTCCCTGGAGAAAACTGATTCTCCCTCTCTCAGCAGCCTTTGATTACCTATAGCTCTTTACCTAGAAGTGGTACCTTGTGAAAAATTTCCCCATTGATGTTGGCATGATGACTGGTGTGGTCCTGTGCAGGCCTCATTTAGGCAACCATATTTTGGGGATTTCATGGGTGCAGCTTCCCTCTCATGTCTAGAAGACACTATTTAGCAACAGCTGTTCTGGTTCTTTACCTTTTGCAATCTTTCTACTACCTTGTCAGTGATTTTCCCTGAGCCTTTGGTATAGGGATTGCACTGTAGATGAATCAGTTGGGTCTGTACACCCCATAGTCACTATTTCTCTGCATTTTGGTCAACTGTGGATCTCTGTAGTAGCCTCCATCTGCTGCAAAAAGAAGCTTCTTTGATGAGTGTTGAGAGCTGTACTTATCTGTGGGTATAAGGCTATGTATTTAGAATTCAGCTAGAGATTATATTGGTTTAGGAAAATGCCAGGTATGGGAAACCTCCTTTTGTGTTACTGGTCAAGGGAATCCAAGAGACTCCCAAAACAATATAGGCTATTGCCATTGCCTTTGGTTGCCTCCTATTGCTGAAGACATTATATGCTTCAGACACAGGACTTGAAGGAATAGAGCTGGAATTGGCCTGGAAGCCTTCTCCCTAAGGACTAGCTCTCGTAGTATTAGAAGGGTCTATGCAAGCTACCATGGGAGAAAAGCAATCAATAGCTCTACTAGGTGTAAAGCCTCGGAACTATAACAATGACCAGCTTGCAAGATATCTTCAATGGTGCAATAGTGGCACTTTTATCTTAGGGGTAACCAACAACTGTCTAATTGGACATAAGGCCCACTCACTAGGAGGAAGTTTGTGCCTGATACTATAAACCTAGTCAGCTACCCATGACTGGAGAGGTGATAGAACCTAGACAAGTTGAAGTTTCTTGTCCTTTTGTCATTTGTTTCATTTTTGTTGTTGTTGAAGACAGTCTTGTTATCTAGTCCAAGCTGGTCTTAAATATGTAATCCTTCTGTTCCAGCCTCCCCAGTGCTAAGATTACATGTGTGTGCCACCATGCCCAGCCTGAAACTGAGTTTCTTGATATGTCTTAACTGACCACTAATGACTAGGGGAAGGGGCTGGCTTGGACCAATGCAGATCCAGTCTTGCATCCATCTGAATGATCAGATGTTGGCAGGCAAAGCAGGGAATGGATGTTCAGAGTAGCTGTAGTCCGTAGCTTACACCTGAAATCTGCTCTCCAAAGATGGGGGCGGAGTATCCTGAAAGCATGGAAAAGAATATTGTAAGTTCTGTTTTTACCTTTTCTTGTATAAAAACGGAAATTGGTTTTACAAATATGCAGACTGACTCTGGCACCCATATGTGGCCAGTATGCCCAACAGTTATTAAATTAAGCCCTATTTACAAAACGCTATGAGGAGAGTCAGTGTTCCACATGATGGGACTGACAGTAGCTAGCTCTCTGTAATGGACTATGATGTATGGCAGTATGCCCACTTAAGTGGATTTACATACAATACTGTCTGGTTTTAACTAAACTAGATTAAAATCCATTTCAGGTAAAAATAAAATCCGGTAAGTTGAGGTAAAGCTTTTTTCTAGAAAAATTAGAAAAGAGTAGAGTTGACATAATTCCTGTTTTTGAAAAAACCTTACCACAGTAAAAACAATGAGAATAAGATCTTTGAATAAAAAAGTTAAAGTAGAGTCTGGAGCTCAGCAGTTAAGTGCACTGGCTGTCTTGCAGAGGACCCAAGTTCAGTTCCTAACACCCACATGGTGACTAACAACAGTAACTCCAGTTCCAGGGGATCTGATGCCCTTTTCTGACCTCTGCTGGCAGTGCACACATGTGGTGCACTTACATACAATCAGGCAAAACACTCATAAACATAAAAATAAATAATTAAAAAGTGATAGGTCAATAATTAAAAAATGGTAGGTATAATTTTTAAAACATGAATTCAGGAATTGGAGTGTTTATTTAGCTCAGTAGCTAAGAGCTTGCCTAATGTGCTAAGGACCTGGGTTCCATCCCCAGCATGACAAAAAACCAAACCCACCCCCAAAAAGCAGAGTCACATTTTTTATTATTGGTGATATTCTCATCTTAGGTGTGTCTTGAGAGACTGGTTAAAACTAGTTAGAACCAGCAGGACCTTCAGAAATCAGGTATCTGGAAAATAAGACAAACCTACTGTGCTCTGTTTTCTCAATGATGTTTAAAGATGTGATATTCAATTTAATACTTTAGAAAATTTCACTCAATTAACTAAGTGTTCAGTTTATTACAAAGTACATACTTTTGGAGAAAATAATTGTCCTCCTGAATTAATCAAGAATAGTAGAAATAGGGGCTCAAGAGACAGTTAGGTCCATCAAGTGCTTGCTGACAAGCAGGGAGACCTGAGTTTGGACCCCAGAACCCATCTGTAGTGGTTCAAATGAGAAATGTCACCCATAGGCTTAAATATTTGGTGTCTGGATCCCCCCTTGGTGCTGCTGTTTGGAGAGGTCATGGGCTCTTTAGAAAGTACAACCTGGCTAGAGGAAGCATATCACAGGGGGCAGGCTTTG
Source organism: Nannospalax galili (assembly GCF_000622305.1). Taxonomy (NCBI): domain Eukaryota; kingdom Metazoa; phylum Chordata; class Mammalia; order Rodentia; family Spalacidae; genus Nannospalax; species Nannospalax galili. The sequence continues at coordinate 7,634,797 of NW_008346548.1, forward strand.
AGAGTTCACAGCCTTGCCCCAATTCTAGTTAGCTCTCTCTAGTTTGTATTTGCTGTGGAAGATGTGATCTCTTAGTTTGTTCCTGCCACCATGCCTGCCACTTGCTGCCACGCCTCCCCACCATGATGGATTCTTAACCCTCTGAAATTGTAAACCCAAATAAACTTTCTTCCATAAGTTGCTTTTGGTTATGATGGTATTTTATCACAGCAACAGAAAAGTAACTAATATACCATATTAAAAAAATACTGGTCATGATGATACAAGCTTGTAACCCCAGTGTTAAGGAGGGAGAGACTGGTGGAAGCCTGGGGTTCACTAGCAGCCAGCCTAGTCTACTTGGTGAATTTCAGGCCAGTGAAAGTCTCTGTCTCAAAAAGCAAGATGGACAACATCTGAAGAATGTCATGTGAGGTCGTCCTCTGGCCTCTACATGCACTCACACATGTACACACCCTCACATTCAGGTGCACCTGCGTGAGAATAGTAGAAATAGTTCAATGAAGAACAATATGACAATATAAGCTACATTCTTTGGTCAGCACACACCTTTAGGATTGTCAATCCTTCGTATCTTTTTTTAAATTAAGACATTTTACTAATTTTTTATTTTATGTGTATGAGTATATTGCCTGCATGTAAGTACACCTGTGTCAGACAATGTCCATGGATGTCAGAAGAGGGCGTCGAATTCCCCTGGAACTGGAGTTTATTGGACAGTTTTCAGCCTCTACGTGGGTACTGGGGATTGAACCCGGATCCTCTGCAAGAGCAGCCAGTGCACTTAACTCCTGAGCCAACTCTCCAGCCCCAGTCCTTCGTATCTTTGAGTTTTGCATGTACAGATTTCACTAACCACAAATAGGAAATATTCAGAAAAAAATCGCATTTGAAATGAACATGTACAACTTTTCTCCTTGTTGTTCTCTAAACAATGCTACCTAGCAACTAGTTACTGTCTTAACTTTCTATTGCTATGACAAAACACTGACCAAATGCAACTTGAGGAGGAAAGGGTTTATTTGGCTTAAATCTCCTAGGTCACAGTTCATCACTGAGGAAAGTCAGGGTAGGAACTAAGGGCTGGAACCAGGAGGCAGGAGCTGAAACACAGATCATGGAGGAACATTGCTACTGGCTTCTCCTCTGACTCGTGCTCAGCCTGCTTTCTTGTACAACACAGGACCACTTGTCCAGGAGTGACATCATCCACAATAGGCTGGGCCCTCCCACATCACATAATAATCAAGAAAATGCCTCATAGATATGACGACAGGCCAATCCAATGGAGAAAATTCCTCAACTGATGTTCCTTCCACCCTCCAGCTGTGTCAAGTTGACAATTGAAGTTATCCAACACAGTTACAGTATTTATATATTATTGGGCATTATAAGAAACATAGGTATTATTTAAAATAAATAGCAAGGTTTTTTTTTCCCCATTTTTAGATTGCCCCTTCACTCACATGATGGTGTCCTTTGAGGTACAGAAGCTTTCTAGCTTCATGAGGTCCTATTTGTTGATTGTTGAACTTAATGACTGTTATAGGAGCTTGTTCAGAAAGTCTTTTTTGTGCCTATAAATTGAAGTGTATTCCATAATTTTTCCTCTGTCAGATTCAGGGTGTTAGGTCTTGACTTGGTAGGTCAACCAGGCTCCAGGGGTTGTATCCACACCAAAGGACATTTGGGAACACAAATGCCTATAGACCATATACATATATATATATATAT
>NW_008346548.1:7636826-7654476 GCF_000622305.1 Nannospalax galili
GTATATATATATATATATATATTGCCATAGACAAACAGAAAGAAGGAAAATAACAAGCATTAGAGCAAATTACATCTTATGGTAGATTAGACATACAGTGAATAAAAATAAAACTGTGTCAAATGTTTCTGAGATGACCACATTTGCTACCTTCAGTTTCAATAATGAAACCAACAAAGAATTGCTTTCGGGTGAGCTGCTAAGGAAAGCTATACCAGGAAAGATACATTCTTAATAATGCATTGCATCTTTAATGAAAGCAATCTTTTCTGAAGGAGCTGTGGGAATGAAGCCCCACAGGACTGGCTGGGTTGATGGGGAGGAAAGCTTCCCAGTAAGGGGCTATAGCCAGACTCATCTGTGAACCCTTCACTGAACCACTCACAGAGGAGCTGCCACAGCAAAGACACCGAGGCTGGAGCTGCACAGCACATGGTGAAAAGCTTCTGGTGTGGTTAGTTTGACAAATTTTATACATTAAAGTATAGTGCAGTGTTTGTAATATTTAGTAACGACATGAGAACTGCCTGAAACTATTTAATGCCCATTGAAACTCCCAGATGATCTTGGGACAGAGGTCTTAGATGTTGTTAAACTTGAAAATATGCATCTTTCTTTGACATAAAGACAGCTGTTCCAAATTTGTTGTCTTTTTATGTGATGAGAAGATAGTCCCTGTTGGATTAAAACAAATCCACACCATCTATTACTCCAAGATAGAATATGATGCTAATAAGGAGAGATACAGCGGTTGCTCTTTTAATGAAATGTGCTATGGAGAAAATATTTTGAAATTGGATTCTTGGACATGTTTTATAATTAGGTGATTTTTGTCCAAATGAAGACTTTCATAGATGCATATTTTAAAACCTTGGCACAATCTTCTAAGAGTTCCAGTGGTTTATTTACCCTTTTGATAAGCTTATAAAAAAGCAACAACTTTTAATTAATTGAAGAATAAATGGTTTACAGGGTATGTGGAAATTTAGTAGCCAAATTTCAAGAAAAAAAACCTTTGCAAGACTGATTCCTAGGATGGAGAACTGTTTGAGTTTAGTGAATGAACGGGTAGGACACATCTCCATCTAGATCTGTGTGTGTTTGTGTGTGCATTCATTTCTTCAGCTCACCATAACAGAACACTGGGGAGAGAGGTGGCTTCAACTACCAACGTTAATTTTACATAGTTCCCAAAGCTGGAAATCCAAGAATGTGGTGGGGCTGGCTTCTCCTGAGGCCTTCCTCCTTGACTTGCATATGATCCCTGGTGTCTTTTCCTCTTCTTATAAGGAAGGATACCAGTCCTATCAGATTGGCCCCAACCTTATGGTCTCACTTAACCTTAATTATATCTCCAAATCTAGTTATATTGCAAGGCCTGGCTTCCACATACAAATTTGGGGTGGATGCAATTTGGCTAATAGCAATGAGTTCACTTTTCTAGCTTTGACAGCTATAAAACCAACTTTGAAAATAAACTGGAGTTAGAACCAGACTTCCGACTCTGTCACAAATGTTAAACAAATATTTTCTAAATAAAATGATTATATTATTCCTCAAATGTGTTTTTATTGTTCTAGTGAACTAAGAAGGTGTTTTGATTGTTAATAAGTAGAGAAGTAGTTAGGCCTGGTGGCACAGGCCTGTACTCCCAGCTCCTCAGCAAGCTGAGGCAGGAAGATTGCAAACCTGAATTGCAGAAAAAGCTCAAGGCCAGCAGCTTTGTCAGGCCGTAGGTTCAGTGCCCAGTAACACACACACACGCACACACACACACACACACACACACACACACACACTTTTAAAAAGCACTTTTTAGGGGCTGGAGAGATGCTCAGCAATTTAAGAGCACTGACTGCTCTTGCAGAGGAGTTGGGTCCGATTTCCAGCACCCACATGGCAGCTAACAACTGTAACTCTAATTCCAGGGGATCCGATACCCTCTTCTGACTTCTGTGGGCATTTCACAGCAGTGGTACACTTATACAAGTGCAGGCAATACCCTCATATACATAAAACAATTTTAAGTGTTTTTAAAATGCCCATTAATTTATCTTTAATTCAACTTGTTATTTCCTATTGGAATATTTTTTAATGTATGTATTAGCCCATGGTTTTTGGTGAGAGTGTGTAACTGCAAAGTTTGAAGACGACTGCTACAGAAAACAAAATCTCATACTTAGGCCAAAAGGACTCCTTAAATACAGTTTTTTGTTTATTTGTTTGTTTGTTTTTTAAGACAGGGTCTCCTTGTAGCCCCAGCTGGCCTGGAACTCACTATTGTAGACCAGGCTGGCCTTGAACTCACAGAGATCTGCCTGCCTCTGCCTCCCAAGTGCTGGGATTAAAGGCATGCGCCACCACGCCTGGCTTGGTTGAGTTTTTAATGTCATGACATGCAGGGCAAGCCCATTCCTTTTGCAGCTGTGTGTTTCACTGCATGTGAGATAACAACACTCCACTTCCTTCTAGTTACCATTCCTTCCCCACTCTTCAGCTTCATGTTCTACCTCATTGCAGAGGTAGAGAAAGAGAGCAAACTAGTCGAGGCATTTCATCCCCTTGACCACGGTGATTAGTACAGAGTAGGCATTTGACTGAAGTCAGCCCAATAGAGCTAATGAAATCAAATTCCAAGACTTTTACCTACCCATCAGGAAAGTGGACCCTCTGTGCTACTGACCAGGTGCGGGTCACCTGAGTTTGAAGGTGCCGGAGGCTCCTGCCTGGGACCCCGGGGAGGCAGAGCTGGGAGACAGAGTCCAGAAACATCATCAGAGCCTCACTGCAGTTGGATGTGATCAAGCCCTAGACTTTTTAGGCTTGTTTGTGAATGCTTTGACACAATTGAAAAACATCCCAGCTAATCATCAGGCCATACATATTAGTATAGAGTATTTAAGATAGTAAGATATTTTAAAATACATTTTCTAATCCTCTAAACTTAATATTTGCCAGGGTTCTGAACTAGCAAATCTGGAAAAGGGAAGTGTGAATTTTCTCAAACATTAATAGAAGAGCCAAGGTTCTGTCCACAGCACTTTTCTTCTGCTCCACTGCTCAGCATGCTGCAGACGTGGGACCTGGGTGATTCAAGATAGTTCTCACATGACTCACTGAGCCCAGTTCATGCTCATCTAAGCCAAGAGAAAACTGTGTGGCTGGTGAAAGGCCTTGGTGGTTCCTGGGGCCAAAGGAGGAGCTGCTGGAACTAAGTAAATTCTCAGGGATCTGAATGGAGCTTGTGGTGGGTTAAAGATGCCCCTGTAATATATACTCGCTTCCTGGAACCAATCGATGCTACCTTATATGGCAAAAGAGTGAGTATTATCTTGCATGCCAAAGATGTGCTTAAGTTAAGGATGTTGAGCAGAGGAGAGTTATCCAAGTGGGCCCCAAAGAGAGGAAGAATGGATTATATACAAATAGAGGTGGAGACAAGACATACAGAGAAGACGATATGATAATGAAGATGAACCCCAAGTCAGGGAATACTAGGCAACATTATCACCAGAAGCTGGTACAAAGGACAAACTCTCCCTGGAGCCTACAGAGGAAGCACACCTTACTGATACCTTGATTTGGGAGTTTTGGTCTCCAGCTCTGTGAGAACTAGATTTCTGTTGTTTGAAGTTATCAAGGTTATGGCAGCCTGCTGAGACCAATGCTGGACTAATGCTATGAGTCTCTCTGTCTCTGTCTCTCTCTGTCTCTCTGTTTCTCTCTGTCTCTTTCTGTCTCTGTCTCTGTCTCTCCCCCCCCACCCACATGCACACACACCTTAGGATTTCAGGTTAAGCTGCTATTTTAGTTTCCCCATATGGCTGAGAAGATGACTCGTTCATGTCTCAAATCACTTCTTTTCTGCTTTGGCATCCTAGCAAGAGACAAGATTCTATTCTTCACTGGCCCCAGAGCTCTACCCCAGGGGATGATTCTGATTGGTCCTGCTGGTGTCGTGTGCTCACCCATGGTGAGCATACTGCCAAGGGAGATGTCTTAGGTTTGGTGTTATTTGGTCATGATATCCAGTATCAGGCTGCCCACTCTCATCACAGTCGCCATGGAATGGAGGAGGGTTTTCCAAAGAAGGGACATTAGGCAACTAAATATCCACTGAGAGGCAGTATGCCAGATGCCGGGCTCTTTCCCAGCTTGGGATACCATGAAGGCATATTGGATTGTTGTTAAAATAACAATAAACTTGACCTGAATGGACCAGCCAGTCAAGAAATGCTTGCTGGTGCAATAATGGCAAGTCAGACCTGGGGACAACCAGTCATTTTCTAATTGGATTTGAGGCCCTCTCCACAAAAGGGAGTCCAGGTCTGGTTCTGTAAATCTACTTAAAAAGCATGAAGTGGGGAGGTCATAGGCCATACTGGGGAAGATGCTATTATTGTTTTGATAAATGGAAATGTATCTATCAAATTGCTTTCTCAATAACTACATTTGTATTTATAGATTAATGATAATATCAGCTTTGGTCAGAGAAACTCCTTTTTATAGTGGGTAGTGGCAACTGCAGAGACTCAGAAAGGTCAAAGTAATGAGAACAAGGGGCCATAGAATGCTCAGGCATAAGCAAAACATCGATATCACCCCCTCCAAGGGTCAGGGAACATTACAGAAGAGGGGATGGAAAGAACATAAGACTTGGAAGGAGTGGAATGAGGTATAATGGTCTTCAGAGCATGACAACATTGCATTCTTGATAGTGCAGTTGTGATTATAAGCACAAGACTTGTGCTTGGCACAACCTGCCTTGGTGAAGGGGAATAATGGTGGGGTGGGTGGGCAAGAGGCCTCACCATGCCTGAGGACTTATAGGCAGATAGTCGTAGCCAGTAGGGATCACAAGGTGTTCTGGATAGCTTTAGTGTCAACTTGACATACCCGGGTAGAGAGAGCTTCATTTGGGGAATTGCCTCCATTGGACTGGCCTGTGGCCATGACTGTGGGGTATTTTCTTGACTGTTGAGTGATGTGGGAGGGCCCAGCCCACTATGGGCGGCGCCACCCCTGGGCAGATTGTCCTGTATTGTATAAGAAAGCAGGCTGAGCATGGGCCAGGGGACCAAGTCAGTAAGCAGTGTTCCTCTATAGCATGTGCTTCAGGTTCCTGCCCTGAGTTCCTACCTTGGGCTCCCTCAGTGATAAACTGTGACCTGGGAGATGTAAGCCAAATAAACCCTTTCCTCCCCAAGTTGGTATTGGTCAGTGTTTTGCCACATCAGCTGGAGGCAAACTAGAACACAAGGCTCCTCTCCTCCCTGGTATCTATAGGCAGTTGAAGGAGGGAAAGACATTTTCTTCAAGTAATATCTATCTGGGATTTTTTAAGAAGCCTTATACAGTGGGACACACACACACACACACACACACACACACACACACACACAAACACACAAAAGGGGGATAGCTTGGAAGAAGGAGATCAGTAGGAGTGGGAGGAACAAGAGAAGGTAATGTGGGGTGAATATAATAACAATACATTATATATATGCATAAAAATGTTGCAATGAAACCCATTATTACATATGATTAAATATGAGTAAAAATAAAAATATAAAAGGGAAATGAAAAAACAACTTGTCCTGAACACAGGAAGGGCATTTCTTCTTCTAGACCAGGTGTAAGAGCAAACAACTCTGTTTGGAGTTTAGGTGAAGACTATAAAAGCCGTTTGTTTGACCAAGATGACCTCCTGCAGGCTCCTGTCAAGAGTGGGTCTAGCCTGGGTCTGAGAGGTACTCGGCTGCACTGAGGTGTCCTGGCAGCATTTTCTCTTCTTTGCTGAGGGGAACACTGAAGATGGGATTTTGCATGGCCAGAGGTCCAAAGAACAGAGAGCCTTGGTCTCATCTGCTGTCAGCTTCTTCCCCTCTCTTTCCCCTACTTAATCTTCCTCCCTCTAATACCTTCTTTTTCTCTTCTTTCCCACTCCTACTCTTGGAAGAAAAAGCAGGATGCAAATGTACCAGACTCGGGCTTTATAGTAAGCAATTTATGCTCTTTTTCCCCAATGAAAAGAAAAATGCTTTCCCTTGTTTTGGTGAGACATTCTATTATCTGCACAATCAGTGACATTTACCATAAAACATCACTGACTGAGATTCTCTCTGGGTCTAGCTCACTCCCCAGGAGTGAATAAGCACTTTTGAGCAATGCCAGGGGCTTCTATCAGACCCTCAGGTATTATATTAATTCACCACTGAAGCCTAAAAATAGAAGAACATAGATGAAGTTACTAAAGGAACAGCCCCGTGCACTAAGGTCATGTAGAAGAATTCAGCTCTCTAAGAGCATGCAAATGTGGTAGAAAATGCTTGTTCTTAGTGACTTTTCACAATGCGTACAAACGCGGCCACCAAGGTGCTAGCCCTGCAGAGTAAGTCTTTCAGGTGGCAGACTCCTCCACCTGGGGCCCCTCTGCCATCTTTTCTTTGTCCTCATTAAAGTTTTAGTTGCTCATGGTTACTTCCAAAGAAAGCTAACTAATATTACTATAAATGAAGTGGATGTAATAACTGGACAGCCAGTGTAGAGCTGTAACAAGCATGGAGCTCTCCTCTGCAGGGGAGACACTGCAGAGTTTTGTTGTTGTTTTGTTTTAAATGTGAAGAAATATTCTTCTCTAATATGAATGAAAAATCTATGCACCTGATTGGGTATGTACTGGAGGGTCCCCAAGGCCACGCTCAGACTCAGTGATGTGCTGGGAGGATTCCCTGGACTCAGCATCCACAGCTATGATTTATTGCAGTGAGAAGACTCAAAGCAAAGTCAGCAAAGGAAACAGGCAGCTGAGACAAAGAACAGGTAAGCAGGTGCCAGCTCTGAAGAGCCCTTTCCTTTGGAGTCACACCAGATGTGCTTACTTCTTGCAGCCACGAACTGAAACTAGGGCAAAGTGTGGTCGAACTAGGCAGCTCCTTAGAGACTCAGTGTTGGAGCTTTTTATCAGGCGCTTGTTGCTTAGTTACCTTCTGTCTGCCACATACCAGAATTCCAGGTGCCTTGAAGAAGGCAAGTGTTGCCATAAACAACCTATGTAAACAAACAGTTCTGGGGATGGTGGGAACCTGTGAGACCAATTCTCCTCACCCAAACCATAGACTAACCTTGCACCCAGGGCTCTCCAAGCCTAGCTGTCTTGGGCCTCCTTTGTCAGCTTTTTTTCTGTCCACAGTGACTATGGACCTTTTCCGTTTTTTCACCTTTACAATTTACCAGTGGCTGTAGCATTTTCTTGGCACCAAGGAAATTCTGAAGTTATAAAATGTAACATTACAAAATATAAACCGGGAGATAGGCCATGCAGCCTCAAATGTCTGGTGCAGACCTGGATTTCTTCTGAATGGTACACATATACTGCGTATTGACTCTATGATCCTGGCTGTAAGTGAGGGAAAAGGGATTCTCCTTGAGTCAAAAGCATGTAGATTTAGGCTGAACAACATTGAGACCAAGAGTCACAGAGTCTGACCAATCAAGAGAGTGTCATCGTGGGATGATGATAGACTGGTCCAATCTGCTCTCTTTGGAAGAATGAATACTATATGGATAAGTGACAGTGGAGTGTGCAGCTCAGACTGAGTAAGCAATGCTATTGTCTTGATCCCTGTGAAAGCTACTGTTCTCTTCAACCTTCAAATGTTACATTAAGACAGGATGAGAGCTCCTCACTCACATTCTCAAGTTTTCTTGCAATGAACACACTTCCTTTACTAATACAGGCATGTCTTTTCCAAGTAGCCTGAAAGAGCCTATGAACGCGGGGGGTTAATGTCCTCTTCCAACTCTACTAGAGGACATTCAAGGAAATGAAAAAGTATAGTTGAGATGGGTAACAGGTACCTTACACTGCCAAAAGGAAGTTTTGGAACATTCTATCCCATATAAAGTAGAAAACATAAGTAGATTTAAGAAGAGCCTCAAAAATTATCTGAGTGGTTGAAGCTTCAGGAGCAACACTGGGAAAAGTGTTAGACTACTTATTCCTGTATGAGATGAATGCCAGGAAAGGGCTATGGCCTCCCACCACCTTGGTCTGGCACCCTTACCACACTCACACGTTCTTAATAAGGCAGGCTGAATTCAGAATTGTCTGAGACAGGAGCTCCTCTCTGTTGAGGCTCCTAGTAGGGGCTGAGAAATTGAAAGGACCTCCGGTGGAGCTGAGCTCCTGAAGCCCCACACAGCAGTAAACTGAAGCATACTGAAGGCCTCAGGGAGTCACCTGGGAGCCAGTTTCAATCCGCTGCCTCCTAGTCTGGCTCTGAGGCAGGAATGCAGTGCATTTATCAATGTATGGCTTAAGTATATCTCAAGAGTCAACATCCTGTGACTGTAGGATGAGGTAATTAGAAGTGCATTGGATGGACCAGATATGGCTATGAAAGGACTCCTAGGACAAGCAGTTGGTGAGAGGGAGCACACCTCCTGCCAGCTGACTCAGCAGCACAGACTCCCATTGAAGCCTCAGCTGGTGCCAGAATGTGATTAGAAAGGAAGGTCTCATTCCAACACCCGCACCTTGTTTAAGAAAGGATAACCTTCCTTTATCTGGCATGTGGCATTTTAGTTGAACTTGGAGTGTCTTGGGGCTGTTGGGAGATAGTGCTAAATGGCAGGAGAACCCTTTGTCACGATTAGTCCCTAGTGAGATTCCTGCAGTAGACGTGATAAGGGTTGCTTCAGGCTAGCTGGTTACAAAGTGGAATCATTTCCATGCTTTGTTATTAAAAATGGGCTTAAGTTGTCTTTCCCTATAATGGGGGCAAGGCAAAATGAAGCTTCCTTTGCATGGAGGCACGATTATGCTTTTGAATACAGGGTCCTGGTTGAGGCCACAGCCTCTCGACTATTAGAAGCCTGCAGCTTGCTCACTGTTTGGGCCAGTGACATACAATCTTTGCGTCTTAGTTTCTTTTGCAAAATGTGATTAATTAGAACACAAATATCATACAAGGTTTTTCTGAGTGTGGAATTGAATCTGTATGCACAATATTAAGCATACTGCCTAGCAAGTGAGCCTGCACTAGCAGTTAGCTATTTAATTGTTTTATTTGTGCATAGGCACTAAATCTTCCGGACGATTATTAATGAATTCTTGAAGATCAGAATAAATCTTTGGAAGTGGCCAACAGCAAGACAGCTCCATGCAGACATTTGGTAGTGTTAAATTTGGACCACTGTAAAATGTTGGCATCTGTAGATTTCAGTTCTGAAATTTTAGTTGTTCATAAACAGCTCCAAGTGTTCATGACATACTATTATATCCCTCTCTTTCTCTCTCTCTTTCTCTCTCTCTCTCTATATATATATGTACATACACACACATATATATACATATATATATGTATATATAATGTGATATATATAGCAATTTTTAGAAAGTAGTCAAGGTTGCCAAGCATACTGGTACCCTGTTAATCTAGCACTTGGGAGGCAGAGGCTGGTATATCTCTGTGAGATTGAGGCCAGCCTGCTACAGCGAGAGCTTGTCTCACAAAACAAGAAAACAAGCAAAAATTAACTGAGAAAAAATTTTAATGGAATATAAAGTGTCTCTGTAAAAAGACTGTTAAAAATCCGTGAATTAGAAATTTGTTCTGGAGCCTCTAGCCGTCTCCCACATGCTGAAAACAGACAGAGAGGACATAGCCTGATATCCTTGGGGAGGAGGAACACAGATTTGATCTTGGTCTTTGCACTTTCAAGTTCTACAAGATACCCGGGTATCTTTCCAATACATCATTATTATTTTTTTAATGGGGTCACATTATGCAGTACAGACTGACCTCAAACTCACCATCCTGTTGCCTCTTCCCAAGGGCTTGGATTATAGACATATACCACCACATCTGGCTCAATGCATTCTTTTTTTTTTTAAAAAAGCTTTTTGTTTATGATTATTTGAATGGTTCATGTCCTTGTGAGTCAGTGGGCTGAGTAGCCATCTGTTGATTTGTGTTTACAAGAGGACTAAAGTACACATGACCTTCTTAGTTGCCAAAGTATGGATGAACGGCTTAGCTAAAGTGTGTGCTTCAAGACCTCCGACTTCTCTATCTCACTGGTCTCAGGTCTGGAGTACAGGTACTAGCTCAAAGAATCACTTTCAACTGTACTTTATAGATTGAGGGGGTAAATCATAAATGTGATGCAACTGTATTCTTTAGGCCACAAAGAAACTCTCAGGTATGCAGGGATGGGGGTGCGGGGTACTGAGACATAGTATTCTTCCCTATAACTAAACTTAAGTTCTAGCTGGTGTCAGAATCTGGGTTTGCTCACTGGCTTTAGCATTTTTCCCACCTTTCCAGGGATGGTTCAAGTGACCCAGAGAAGTACGGGGGATGCTTGGATCTAACCTTTGGCTGCATCTCTGAGCACTTCTGGCATCTGCAGAGCTAGCTCTCTCAGTCATTGGTCCTCTTGCCTTCAACATGAATTTTCTCCTGGCCTACCTGCCTTGGTTCATAGTCTTGGGCAGCCTGTAGCCTTCCAGGTCAGACCATTGGATCTTCCACACAATAGAGTCTTATTACTTCTTGACCTTGGAGTTCCCCAATGGGTCCTTAATGAGTCAGCTGCTTCTATCCCTGGCTCAGCTTGAGGCCTGTCTCCAGTGACCTTGTGTCAGATCTCCTTTCCTTCTGATACAACCCTAGACTGGGGGATCTGGACTATAGCCACCCCCAATTCTTCTCAGTTACTGTTTGTGGCACAGTTGCTTTTAGCTTAACTTTTTATCATAATATCTGCACAGAAATAGCATGCTCCCTTGTTTAATTATAGACTCGCTAGAACTAACAGAGACTTTCTATGCTGCTCTTTTGGAAGCATAGGTTTCAGAATTTAATATCATATACTATGACATGATTTTTTTATGCCCTAAGTCTTTTTTGGGTATTAGCTTTTGATATCTAAAAACCAAGCTTCTGAGTCTCAACATCTTTTTCTTCTTGCAATGCTTATTTTGAAACCCAAAAGCAAAGAGCTGACTTCATTATCGGATTTTGTTGTAATAAATCAACCCTGAGACAAAAATCAACTCTTGTCTAGTCAAATGGAGATGGGTATAAGGATGTGGGGGGCGGGGAGAACACATGGGGTATAGTATCCTGCTTTCTAGTTCTTCCACAGTTTCCACAAGGGATCAGTTCAAGGATGTCTGTAGACACTGATGTCATGATTGTTTAAGTCTCTTATATAAAATGGCATAGAATATGTATACAACTTGTACATATCCTCTTATATACTTTAAGTAATCTCTAGATTGCTGATGAACCTAACACAGTGTACAGGCCATGGATATAGTTGTTATACTAGATTATTTAGGTACTAATGACAAGAAAACTATGACAGCCATTTTAGACTGAACTGTATTTTTCAATTTATTTTCAGGTCAATCTACACATGCTAAATTTACAATATGCCAATGTAACCCATGAATTGGGGGATTTACCTACATCCCAGAGTTTTCCTGTCAATGTCAAGGTTTTCCTTTATGGAGAGGTTGGAGATATTCCCTTGATGAGTTTTACTAGCCTGTAGCATCTCACCTATCTGAAACTTGAGTTGGATGGGGCAACAATCCACAGCTCGATCCTAGAGATAGCAATGTCACCAAGTCACTGAAACAGGTGTCCTAGAGGCCATATACTGAAAAACTCATTCATAGATGAGAACTTTAATCCTTCAAATAAAGTCTGGTTTTGTTTATATAGCCAAACACCTCCGTTATCAATTTCTGGGCTAGTGTGGGGTTGCTAAGGAACAAAAGGATCTGACTACGTTACAAACAGAACAGCTACTAACCACATAATGGCAATAAAGGAGTCAGACAAGTAACCAAAAGCAGGTGCAAGCATTTAATTTCTCATTTGCTCCTGTATCTAAGTCTTGCATTGTTCATAGTGTCTTAGCTCTTAGTGGGAAGTCAGAGGAATCTAGCTGAATTAAGAAATAAAAGGTTTAGGGCTGGAGAGATGGCTCAGTGGTTAAGACCACTGACTGCTCTTGCAGAGGCCCCAGGTTTGATTCCCAGCACCCACATGGCAGCTACGAACTGTCCTTAATTCCAGTTCCAGGGGGATCTGAAGCCCTCTTCTGACCTTTGTGGCATTGCATGACATGGGTACACTCACATACATACAGCCAATACACTCATACACATAAAATAAAATTCTTTTTAAAAGGTTTATAATGTCACAATATGGCAAAATAATAATGAGATTGCAAGCCTTGACCTTTTGAATGCATTAACTTTTGATAACTAAAATCCAAGATTTGGTCTCTCAAAATCTTTTTTTCTTGAAAAGTTCATAATGGTCAGAATTATATTTCCCCCAGATTCATGTTGAAGCCCTGACTCTCAAGTACCTCATATATGACAGCATTTGGAGGTAGGTTCTATAAAGACATGGTCAAGCTAAAATGAACCTTTCAAGTGTCCTCATCCAATTTGATTTGCATTCTATTTAGAAGAGGAAATTCGGACACATGTGCCAAGGATGTGTACCCTCAGAGAAAGGGCTATATGAGAGGAGACAGGCCTCAGAGGAAACTAATTCTGCTCACCCCTTTAATTTTGAACTTTCAATAAATTTCTGTTGTTTAAGCTACCAAGCATATGGCATTTTGTTATAGTAGCTCCTAGCAAACTCAAGCAAAGATTATTTTGAAACCTGCACACTAAGAACAAACTTCTTAGTTATTTACATTGAGGGATAGAAGGTACTGGAGGTTTTGCAGCTCAGTCACAGGGCAATTCAGTGGTGCTCCCAAGGTCTCTGGGAAACACAAGATTGAAGGCAGTGCTCTTTCCCTGGGTACAAAGTTTGATGTAGCAGGAGAACACAGGTTTCATGTTCAAATCAAGGCCCTGCTGTACAGAAGATGGGCTGTGGTTTGTAAGGGCCTTAACATCTCCTGGCCTTAGTTTGCTGGTTTATACAACACAGACGAGCTATAAAAACAACATGATCAGAGGCTGGAGAGATTGCTCAGTGGTTAAGAGCACTGGCTGTTCTTGTAGAGGACACAGATTTGATTCCCAGCACCCAAATGGTGGCTGACACCCATCCATAACTCCAGTTCCAGGGGATCCAACTCCCTCTTCTGACCTCTGTGGACATTGCACTTACACACATGCAGTCAATACACTCACACACATTAAAAATAATGATATGATCAAATATTCAGGTTATGCATGTAAAGTGCTTGACCTGGGCTTGGCACATAACAAGCAGGTAGCAAATACAACAAAATCTTACAACCTTATGTCCTACAGAAAAGTTTAGGTAGCATCCTCTTTTCTTTGGTAAAGGTAGGGAAATATGCTATTTTTAAAACTGAATTTTTAGCCTTATAGGAAGAGACTTAAGTGTCTTGGTGGTGAAGGAACAAGCATTTAGTATTCAGAATACTAATTCTTGAAGTATTCCCCAAAGATGGTCAGTGGCTGATGTTACAGTGTCAACATTTTGTGTCCTCTAAACTGTTTTTGACTTCTATTTTAGTCCATTCTAAGAACCTTAGTTTTCTCAAACACGTTCTTCATGGTGACCTTTTAAAAGTCAAATATGTATTTTATTATTTTGTTTTCAAAAATGTGAATAATGAATAATGTGCATATATGCATAAATTTTTAAACCAAGAAAAAAATTCCATAAAATCTGTCTTCTATGTTAAGAGAAGTGCACTGTGAGCGTTAGATAACTGGATGGCACAGAGACTACAAAGCAAGAAAATGAAGATTTATGTAGGCAAGTTGTTGTGTAACACTATTCTTGGGAGATACGAACAAAAGTCTACGTACCCCAGATAGGGAACTGATGACAGATGCCACCAAAGTCCATCTGATGACAAATAAATTTATTGGGGTTTCTTATAGGGGTATGGGTGAGGGGCTCTGTACTGGAGCAGAAATGACTCAGACAGCTGCATCCACCCCAACATGGGTGACAACTCATGGGAATTGGAAACCTGGGGCACACCGTACAACTTGCAGGAAAATCAACAGGTTGGATCTCAGATGACTCCATTGATCTCTGCCTCTTCCAGGAAGCCCAGATGTTCTGAGCCTCTTCTAGGCAGCTCAGCTTGTCTGAGAGTGTCCCTCAGCAGTCCTTACTTCTTATGTATACTTTGCGAGGGAGGGGCCTAGGACATCTAGTCAGTTCCAGGGACTTCCTGAAACTTTTGAGTTGTTTACCTCCTGAATTTAATATCTTCCCTGCAAGATATTAGAACATCCTGTGTCTTGTCAGGCTTCCCTCTAAGATGGAATGTTTTACCTCAGTGGAAATTGCTGCAAAATGTGTGTGTGTGTGAAGAGGAACCCAGTCTGGGGAAGCCATTTTGAAGCTGTGCTTATAGATAGAGAGAAGTAGGTCCAGGGAAGGGTGAGATTAAAAATGTAGGTAAGAGAGAAGCCTGCAAAGAGGTAGGCAGCAGGATAAATTGGGGAGGCCCACCGGGGGATGGATGGGTTAAGCCAGGAACAGGAGAGCTGGAAACCCTTATAGGCAAGAAGGAGGAAAGTTAGGACCATGTAAATCAGCTTAGGGGAAGAGAGGGAAAGGGAAAGAGAGAGAGAGAGAGAGAGAGAGAGAGAGAGAGAGAGAGAGAGAGAAAAAGAGAGAGAGAGAGATTGACTATTTTCTTTTCTTGGGAAAGAACAATGTCAACTGTTGAGTTTGAGTTGATGAGTTAGAAAGAAAAGATTAAGGAGAATATAAACCAGAGAGTGAACAAGAACAAGACCGGGACCAGTAAAGTCATGGCCAGTCAGGGCTGAGGGCCTGGCTGCGGTTGAGAGAAAGTGGGCCTAAAGTGGTGTACCAGATGGTGCAAATAAACTTGGTTGAATTCTAGGTCTGTAGCCAAGTATAGTTGTCTCACATCTTGGTGAGAATTTAAACAACAACAATAACAACAAACAAACAAAAAACACAGCTAAGAAATAAGAGTGGAGAAAGATTTATTACCCATGCAGATATGGAGAAATGGGATTTATTTCCAAAGTAGTGTCCTCCCTGAATTAAGAAAGCAAGGGGTATCTATGCATATTCATATAGGAAAGCACTTTAGGAGCAGACACATTTCTAGGCATGCTCAGTCTAAGATCAGAGTTTACAAAACACAACAGATACATTTTGGGCCATGCTTAGCTCAAGTTCATGGACAGGAACATGATCATGATGGACAGGAACACTTTGGACATGTTCAGTTGGCCCAAGCTTGTCATAAAGATGGTAGGCATGGAGCTGGAGAGATGGCTCAGCGGTTAACAGCACTGACTCTGTAGAGGACCTGGGTTCAATTCCCAGCACTCACATGACGGCTAACAACCATCTGTAGCTCCAGGTCCAGGGTATCTGATGCCTTCTTCTGACTGCTGCGGGCATCGCATGACACAGGTACACTTGCACACATGCAGGCAATATATTCATTCATACACATAAAATAAAGTATTTATTTATTTATTTTTATTTAATAACTACATGATTAGAAGAAGCATTTCATTACAGCTTTAACATATTCAGTAACAATTTCCAGAGCAAGAATACCTCTCTTTCAAAAGTGGCTGTAAATTTTTAGGTTCACAGTTGAATTAATACTGTTATACAGTATTGCACTCAGTATAAATCCTGTAAGACATAAAATTGAATGAGTTTTTACCCTTTAAAGATCTCCATTTCATTTTAAAATATGCTGTTTCCTACATTATTAATGCTAGGCTGCTAATGCTTAGATGTTTGCATATGTGTCTTTAATCTCTATGCATCTGATTATTACTAGTCACAATCAGTAATACTTGGATCCTTGGTACCTGAGTATGATATAAAGTCATCAGGTAGATTTCAATGGTAATGTTTATCATATCTACTAATTAAGATGAAGTAAATTTTCATGCTTACTCATCAAATATGTCTTTTCTTTTTAATTTGTTGATTTTTTGTGTGTATCTCATACAGAACATCCGACACAATCTTATTCATCTATATACCCACTTCCAAAATGGCACCCTCCCATAGCCCCCCCCACTTGAGCCCATATACTCTGTCATCCCTGTTACTGTCCACTGTGTTGTCAGCACCCCCAGCCATTCCCCAGTGCTTGTCTGTCTGCTGAATCTAGTCAGCCTATCTAGAGATCCTTGTTTTAGGAAGATCAGCTGTTCCTCATCTAGCAGCAATCAGTTGTCAATATTCCTTTAGCTAAGATTGGGGTCTGCTGTTAATTTTCCCAGTTTTATGCTGGGTTACTATCTGGGAGTCTCTTGGGTCACCCTGGCCAATAACTCAAAGGAAGTTATCTCCTGTCTGGCATTGTTTCTTGTTATGTAGCTTTAGCTATGCATATGGACTCTTTAAAAATTATATTGACACCATTAATCTTTGGTTATACTTTCCTTTTGGGTGTTTAAGACCCTATAATTGGCCCAGATAAACCAATTTATTTTTACTCTTAAGGTCATTTGAGGATCTGTTCCTCAGGAGTAACATGGGCTTGGGAGGAGCCCCTGGCTCCATTCTTTTACCAGTTCCATCTATGTGAAGATAAGTCAAAGGTCCTACTCGACCATGGCTGGCTTCGCTTGGAAGCATGGAGGAAATGTTTCCTCTCTGTTGGCCCTCCTCTTTGTAGACAGGACACTGGTTCAGGTCCATCTGGTGGGGTCTCCATGGCCTCCTTGATGAAGAGGACAGATGACTCACCACAGTTAGAGGACATTTTGAAGATGCTCATAGTCCCCTGGAACTTAGTTGACCTAGGAGGGAAAGGAGCAAGAACTGTCCTTTATGCCCTTTGTCCAAATTAGTATAGGCCTCATAGTATGGCTGTTAAACATCCAAGAAGGTTGGTTCCACCAGTCTGGTACTTTTAATTACTTTGTGCCATGGAGATAAAGCTTGGGCAAAGACCAAATGCTCTCAGATAAACCTTGCATAGACAGGTATTATATTCTTTGATCTGGTTGTATGTATAATTGTCAGTAGGTTGTTGAACTAATATGGTTCCCTCTGGTTTTTAAAACTAGCTAGGCATTATCTCTCGCATTGTCTAACCCTTCCACCATGGTTTCCCCATTTAAGGTACACTTGTTTTCCCATTTTTCCCTTAATAATACCCTTCTCCTATGGTCCCGCTTCTCTTGAGCTCCTTCTTTCCCTTTATCCCCTAGGCTCCTTGTATAACCTTCCCTCCCTGCTCCCCTTAAAACAACCCCGTTTTTATCCCTATCTCCCTTATTAACACCTTTTTCCTACTGTTCTTATCTTTCAGATTCTTTCTTTTCCTTTACTTCCCTGGCTCCTTTTCATTATACTGGTTCCTCTATTTATGTCTGGATACATAATCACTTACCAGGATTTGGTGCTAGGATCCACATATGAGGGAGACATGTCATTTTTTTTTTTTTTCTGAGCCTGTGTTACTTCACTTAGTATAACAGTTTCTAGTTCCATCCATTTACTTGCAAATTTCATGATTTTCATCTTTCTTTACTGCTGAGCAAAACTCCATTGTATAAATGAACCACATTGTCATTAGCCACTCATCAATTGAGGGACACTTAGGTTGCTTCCATCTCTTAGCTATTGTGAAAAGGGCAGCAACAAACATGGATGTA
>NW_008346548.1:7654625-7658478 GCF_000622305.1 Nannospalax galili
ATGAGTGTTCCCCTTTCCCCACATCCTCTCCAACATTTGGCATCATTTGTTCTCTTGATCTTAGCCAGACTGACTGGGGTAAGATGAAATCATAAAGTGGTTTTAATTTGCATTTCCCTAATTACTAGTGATGTTGAACACCTTTTAAGATGCTCTTGTAGAGGACCTGGGTTCAACTCCCAGCACCCCCATGATGGCTAACAACCATCTGTAGCTCCAGGTATAGGGGATCTGATGCTTCTTCTGACCTCTGAGAGCACTGCATGACACAGGTACACTTACACACATGCAGGCAATACATTCATAGATATAGAATAAATAAATAAATAAATAAATAAATAAATAAATAAATAATATTTTTTTAAAAGATGGTAGGCATGAATGTCTCTGGGCATGCTCAACTTTCTTCAAAAAGTTTTAGTTGAAACAACAACAAAAAAGCACACTTTTGAAGGGGCATTAATGTAGGAGTTTCCCCATAAATGTGCTTCCTTCAGAGCCACTGGCAATGAGGATGAAGAAAGGATGCTAAACCGGTCCTCTTGAAGAACACTGAGGACTTTATACAAAGGGAGATGTCAACAAGTTACATTTCTGTGGCCATCTGGCTCCTGGTGTCACTCTGACTATAGAAAATGTGAAGGGGAGAAATGAAAGGCTGCAGGAGATTCTTGAGACTTTTACATTCTGTTCCGGTCAGGGCATCCCAGGAAAGCTTCTGGTTTCTGTTTATTTCCATACTTCTGAGTCAAAATTCCCAGTGTCCTCATGGAAACAGGCAGCTTGAGGCCAGGCACCACTCAGCAGGCTCTCTCCTCTGATGTCCTGGATGCTGATAACCCTGGTCTCTTCTCTTTGTTCTCTATCTCTAGGGAGTATAGCTGTTTCCTGCAATTATTAATATATGCCAACCATCTCCTGGACAGTCCTCAATACCTGTGTAGCCAGTTTATTAAGTTAATGTCCTCTTAAAAAAGTAATGGCATGAGTTTTGACTTAAAAAAATATTAAACCCTTAGGTCGCACCCCAACCTCCCTCTGCTTCCCTGGGGTGCATGGCCCACCAGCCTCTTTCCTGGATGCTGGGGCTGAACTCTCAGCCCAGGGCCACCACTACTTCTTGATCCCTTGCATCCAGATGGACCCAGTTCCTTCTCGCCATCCCCGGAGCCCTCTGGGCCTGGTCCTGCCCTCACCTCCCTCTGCTTGCCTGGGCTACACAACCCACCAGTCTCTGTCCTGGACACAAGGGCTGACCTCTCGGCTTCCTAATCATTTGCATCCAGACCAACCCAGTTCCTCAGTGCAGTCCCCAGGATTCCTTGGGGCCTCTTCCTGCCCCATCTCCCTTTGAATCTCTGGGTGGCACTGCCACCAGCTGCCCTAGACCTGGAGGGATCCAGACCTTAGAAGAAAGCTTGAGAGGATCTTATCCACATCTGACTTGGGCCTCTGTGGGAACTCCTGAAGACAAAAGCAATCGGGCCACTGCAATACAAAATCAAAAGAGAGAACCAGAAGTTTAGAGGAACCAGCTTTCCATGCCCACCCAAAAAGTAAAGCACAAAGACACATAAAGTTCACAAAAAGGAGCAGACCTAAACTTGAAGGCCTGAGTCTCACACAAGAGTCAGAAACTACAAAAGAAATTCATGTTAAAATCACAAAGAAAAAATAACATGAAAAACCAAAATAACATATCCCCACCAAATACCAGCAGTTCTCTATAGGACTACAATGAGAAATATTGTACTCCTATACAATGCAGGACATGGAACTCAAAAGAACAATTGTAAACATGATGAAAAAATTCAGTGAATTTAAAGAACACACAAATCAAAGAACTGAAAGAAGATAAGGATAAACTTCTGAATGAATTCAGAAAAGAGTTAGAAATATTGAAGACTACTCGGGCTGAAATGAAGAAGGAAGTGAAACACTCAGTAACCCAAATAGAAACGACAGGAGAAAGCCTCACCAATAGGATGAATGAAATGGAAAACAGACTATCAAGACTGGAAGATAAAGTGGATGAACTGGACCAAGCCCACTTAAGCAAAAATTATGAAAAATTTAAGAAATCACGAGAATAGAATATGCAGGAATTGTGTGACAACATAAAAAGACCAAACTTATGAATCATAGGCATACAGGAAGGCGAAGAATTCCAAGATAATGCCATGGACCAGACCTTCAACAGAATCATGGAAAAAAATTTCCCAAAATTAAAGAAAGACATGCCCATACAAATACAAGAAGCATATAGAACACAAAACAGACAGGACCAGAAAAGAAACTCTCCACTGCACATCAAAGTAAAAACACTAAACATACAAAACAAAGAGACAATACTGAAAGCTGCAAAAGAGAAACAACAAGTCACATATAAAGGAAAAGCCATTAGGATTACGGCTGACTTTTTAGTGCAAACTATGAATGCCAGAAGAGCCTGGACCAAAGTATTCCTGGTTTCAAATGACCACAGATGCCAATCCAGGTTACTATACCCAGCCAAAATGTCTATTACAGTTGAAGGAGAAAGAAAAATATTGTATGACATAAATATGCTGAAGGAATTCATGTCCACAAAACTGGCCATTCAGAGAGTTCTGGAAGTAATATAAAGAGCTGAGGAAAGGAATGACTATACCTAAGGGGTTGCAGAAAGAAATCAAAATCCCCATGACATCTTTCACAAAAATTGGAAACAAAAACATCCTAAGATTCATATGGAAGCACAAAAGATCTCGGATAGCCAAAGCAACCCTGAGCACTAAGAGCAAGGCCTGGGGGATTACTATACCAGATTTTAAGCTGTATTACAGAGCTATAGTCTTAAACACAACATGGTACTGGCACAAAAATAGACCCATAGATCAATGGAACAAGATTGAAAACCCAAATATGAGTACATGCAATTTCAGGCACCTGATATTTGACAAAGGGGCCAAGAACATTCACTGGAGGAAAGACAGCACTGGAGGAAATGGTGCTGGCAAACCTGTATCTCCACCTGTAGAAGAATGAAACTAAACCCCTATCTTTCACCTTGCACAAAAGTCAATTCCAAATGGATCAAAGACCTCAATGTAAAGCCTGAAACTCTGAAACTGTTGAAAGAAAACCTAAAAGATATAGGTGTAGGAAAGGATTTTCTAAACTGGATATTAATTGCTCCAGAAACAAGGTCAAGAATCAACAAATGGGACCTCATTAAACTAAAAAGCTGTACATCAAAGGAGGCAACCAGGGAAATGAAGAGAAAATCCACAGAATGGGAGAAAATATTCACCAGTGTGACACATCTGACAGAGGTTTAACATCCAGAATATATAACGAACTCAAAAAAACAGAATCAAGACAGGAAGTAACCCAATTAAAAGACGGGCTAAGGAACTGAACAGAGAGTTCCAAAAGAAGAAGTAAAGATGGCTATGAAGCATCTTAAAATATGTTCAACATCACTAATAATTAAGGAAATGAAAATTAAAACTACTTTAAGATTCATCTTCCCCTAGTCAGACTGGCTAAGACCAAGAGAACAAATGATACCAAATGTTGGAGAGGATGTGGGAAAAGGGGAAGACTCATCCACTGCTGGTGGGGCTGCAAACTTCTTCAACCCCTATGGAAAGCAGTGTGGAGAACTCTTAAAAAACTACAAATGAACCTACCATTTGAACCAGTTATACCACTCCTTGGCATATACCCAAAGAACTCATCCTATTGAAGAGACACTTGTACATCCATGTTTGTTGCTGCTCTTTTCACAATAACTAAGAGTTGGAAGCAACCTAAGTGCCCCTCAGCTCATGAGTGGATAATGAAAATGTGGTTCATTTATATGATGGAG
>NW_008346548.1:7658539-7663370 GCF_000622305.1 Nannospalax galili
GAATGGAACTAGAAACTGTTAATACTGAGTGAAGTAACACAGACTCAGAACAACAAATAACGTATGTTCTCCCTCATGTGTGGATTGTAGTACCAAATCCTTATATGTGAGTATGTATCCAGACATAACTACAGGAACCAGGATAATGGAAAGGAAATAGCGAGGTAAAGGAAAAGAAGAAAACCTGAAAGAGAAGAACAGTAGGAAGCAGGCATTAATAAGGGAAATATGGATAAAAATTGGGTTAGTTTAAGGGAGGGGGAGGGAAGGGTATACAAGGAACCTAGGGGATAAAGGGAAAGAAGGAGCTCAAGAGAGGTAGGAACATAGGAGAAGGGTATTATAAGGGAGAAAGGGGGAAAATGGCAGCACCTTAATTGGGGAAACCATGATGGAGGAGTTAGACAATGCGAGAGATAAATAATGCCTAGCTAGTTTTAAAAACCAGAGGGAACCATATTAATCCAACAACCTACCGACAAATTATACATACCAGATCAAGAAATATATGTCTAGGTAAGTTTTATCTGAGAACAATTGGTCTTTGTCCAAGATTTATTGACATGGCACAACATTAAAAGTACCAGACAGGTGGCACTAACCTTCTTGGATGTTTAACAGACATACTTTGAGGCCTATAATAATTTGGTCAGAGGGACATAAAGGACTGTTTTTGCTCCTTGCCCTCCTAGGTCAACTAGTTCCAGGGGACTATGAGCATCTTCCAACATGTCCTGTAGTTGTGGTAGGTCACCTGTCCTCTTGATTGAGGAGGCCGAGGAGACCCCACCAGATGGACTTGAACCAGTGTCCAGTCTATAAAGAGGAGGGTCAACACAGAGGAAACATTTCCTCCATGCTTCAAGCAAAGCCAGACATGATCAAGCAGGACCTTTGACTTATCTTCACATAGGTGGAACTGGTAAAAGAAAGGAGCCAGGGGCTCCTCCTAAGCCCATGTGACCCCTGAGGAACAGATCCTCAGAGTAAAAATAAATTGGTTTATCTGGGCCAACTGTATGGCCTTAAACACCCAAAAGGAAAGTATATTCAAAGATTAAAGGGGCCAATATAATTTTTTAAGAGTCGATATGTATAGTTAAAGACTACAATAACAAGCAACAATACCAGATAGGAAGTACCTTCTTTTGAGTTGTTGGCCAGGGTGGCCCAAGGGACTCCCAGATAGTAACCCAGCATAAAACTTGGAAAATGAACAGCAGACCCCAATCTTATCTAAAGGAGTATTGACCACTGTTTGCTGCTAGATGAGGAACACCTGACCTTCCTAAAACAAATACCTCTAGACAGCCTGACTAGATTCACCAGATGGATAAGTAGTGGGGAACGGCTGGGGGTGCCGACAACATAGCAGACAGTAGCAGGGATAACAGAGCATAAGGGCTCTAGTGGGGGCAAGGAGGCTACGGGAGGGTGCCATCTGGGAAGTGGGTGTATAGTTGAATAAGTTGGTTTGGGATGTTCTGTGTGATATACACACACACACAAAAATCAACAAATTTTTAAAAATGTATTATATTTGAGGGGGAAGCATAAAAATTTACATCACGTTAATTAGTAGAGGTAAACATTACCCCTGAAAGCTACCCAATGACTTTGTAGACATAAATTTTCCAAAAGTATAATGATTAAAAATAATTCTTCAAAGTATAGAAATTTGCTCCTTAATAATTAGTAGATGTGAAAAACATTACCATTGAAATCTACCTGATGACTTTATATCCATGATCAGATGCCAAGGAGCTCAGAACGTAACTGACTGTGACTAGTAATAATCAGATATATAGAGATTAGAAACACATTTGCAAACATCTCAATGTCAATTGCATTAAAAATGAATTTTTCTGTATGAAATTGTGTATTTTAATGAATGAAATGGAGATTTTTTTTAAAGTTAAAACTTCATTTAATTTTATGTCTTATAGGGTTTATACTGAGTACAATATTGTATAACTATATTAATTCAATTGTAAACCTAAAAATATACAGCCAATTTTGAAAGATGCATCTTAGCTCTGGAAATTGTTATTGAATATGTGAATGCTGTTGTAATGAAATGCTTCTTCTAATTATGTAGTTATTAAATAAATAATTTTTAAAAATTAAACCCTTACTATAGAATCACTTATTTTTTTCCAGGGCTGCCATTATCAAGTACCACAAGCTAGGTGGCTTAAACTATAGCCATTTATGTCTCCTAGTTTTGGAGACCAGAAGTCTGAAATGAAGGTGCCCATAGGGTTGGCTTCTTCTGAGGGCTATGAGGGAAGGATATGGTGCAGGCCTCAGTCTTTGATTTCAGAGGGTCATTGTCTTCCTGTGTTTCTTAACCCAGTCTTCCCTGTGTACCTGTGTCTCTTTAGATTCCCCTTTTTCATAAGGACATTAGTCATATTGGATTAGCACTCACCCCAAAGATCTCAGTTCAAGTTGATAACCTCAACAAAGTAAGGTAGCATTCTGAGGTAGAGAGACTTAGATCTTTAATAAATAATACTGGGGACTGATGACTGTATCAGCCACCTTCAGTATGACGAATAGAAATGATATAAAATTGTGTTTAAATCTTAGCCAGCCCTCTTCTAGATCCATGTTCTTGAGCAAGTCACTTAATCTCTCCAAGGCCTGATTTTCTTAGCCTCTATAAAGTGTGTATAGGAATTCCTCTTTCAAAGATTACATGCTAGAAAGAAATCCCACTTCTCAAATTCTCTTATGTGTTTCTTCCTGTTCTCCAGCTCATTCTATTTTTCTTATTTATTAAAATAAAAAGATTGAGTTTGTTTCTTGCTAACTCATCCTGAGACCTGACTGACAGGGCTGCACCCATCACCAGAAAGCTTCACCTCCACTCTCAGCTCTCTGCAACCTTTCTTTCACTCTCCCAGACTTCTTCCCAGCCTGCCTTATTTCTCCCCCACCTTTGGAGTGTTTGGGTGTGCCTCTGTTAGAGACCCCACTTTCCCAAGCAAGTCTCAGCCAAGTTTCTGACTGCTAACTACACCCCTGCCTCTGTGGGGAGAGTGCTTCTCTACCAACTACTTTGTTTAGAAAGCCTCATTCTTGGAAGCTGACAAGCCAGGAGTTGCTTAGAATATAAGGACTTACCTATGAGAAGCACTACTAAATATAGTCATGTAATATGCACTATTTGGAAACAGAAGAGCATTGTTTAAACAAGATTTTGAATAGTTTCCACGATATAGGGGTAGAGTGAATGACTTCTGTAAAACCTGCATTTTTTTTAATGTATAGGAATGTTTTAACTGCGTGTATTTAAGTGCACCCGTGTCTTGCAATGCTTTTGGAGGCCAGAAGAGGTCGTTGGATCCCCTGGATCTGGAGTAACAGTTGTTAGCTAACATGTGGGTACTGGGAATCAAAACTAGATACTTTACAAGAGCAGCCAGTGCTTTTAACCACTGAGTCATCTCTGCAGCCCCATGTAAAATCTGCATTTTATAGTTTGAAAAGATTTTTTTAAATATTTTGTTTCATTTTTATTTTTTGAGCAGGAAGGGAACTTTCAACAACAGTGTTTCTAAAACTGTTTTTCTGAGTCAAGATTTGGCTGTATAGCCCAGATTAGCCTTGTGATCCTCCTGCCTCCCCAGTGCTAGGATTATAGGTACAAACCACCATTATCCAGGTCTTCTCCAGAATCACCTGGGGCTCTTGTTAAATGCAAAGTTTAGTTTCTGGGATCTCCTAAGGCCTGAGTTTGAGTTTGCAGTTCTGAAAGTCCTCCTAAGTGACACAAATGTCCACCAACCACAAGTTCAATGGCAGAGCTTTAAAGAGCACAGGGCCACTACTATCCTCAGGCCTCTTGGGGTAAGTCTACACCTCAGCTCTCCGCGCTGGGACTCCCTAAGCCACATTCACCCTTCCATCCCCCCCGCCATTCTATACTCCTAGTTTGAGCCCTGCGCCACTCCTAGTCTTGGGGCCGCAGACACCTGGGGAACCAATACTGCTTCCTGACCCTTCTCACCCAGAGCAACCCAGTCCCTTTCTTGGGCTCCAGGAGCACCACTTCTGGTCCTGGCCCTGCCCTCACCTCGCTCTACTTCCCTGGTCCTCCAACACCCGCCAGCCTCTTTCTGGGGCTGACAGCCTCTTTCTAGGGCTCCGAGGCTTACCTTTACTCCCCCCGACCCTTTGCATCCAGTACAACCCAGCTACTCAATCCACTCCCTGGGAAATCTTGGGGCTTCTTCCCTCCCCATCTGCCTTTGCTTCCCTGCGTGGCGCATCCACGGCAAGGGTCTCAGGTCAGTGCCACCCAAGTTCCTGAGGCCAAA
Source organism: Nannospalax galili (assembly GCF_000622305.1). Taxonomy (NCBI): domain Eukaryota; kingdom Metazoa; phylum Chordata; class Mammalia; order Rodentia; family Spalacidae; genus Nannospalax; species Nannospalax galili. Next base: position 7,662,865 of record NW_008346548.1, read on the forward strand.
AGCATTCTTAGAAGATTCCAGACCTAAGGAGAAAGTCTGAAAACTTCTGATCCACATTGGAGTTGGGCCACCGCGGAACTCCTGAAGACAAAATCAATCCGGCCTCGACAATATAAAATCAAAAGAGAGAACCAGAAGCTAAGACGAACCAGCTCTTCATACCCAAAAAGTAAACCACAAAGACACATAAAGCTCAAAAATAAAAGAAGCAGAACTAAACTTGAAGGCCCGAGTATCACACAAGAGTCAGAAACTACAAAAGAAATTCACATGTCAAAATCACAGAGAAAAAATAATAACATGAAAAACCAAAATAACATATCCCCACCAAATACCAGTAATCCTCTAGAGGAGCACAATGAGAATCCCCTAGAGACAATGCAGGACATGGAACTCAAAAAAACAATGATGAATATGATAAAAGAATTCACTGAATTTAAAGAACACACAAACAAGGTAATAATAGAGCTGAAGGAAGATAGGGATAAACTTCTGAATGAATTCAG
>NW_008346548.1:7667550-7674400 GCF_000622305.1 Nannospalax galili
TGGCTTCACATAGAAACATCCAGAAAGCTTTTTAACAGATAGATACTCCTGGCTTCCAACACATAGAACTTCTTACTTAATTGGTCTGTGGTAGACCTCAAGCATTACTGTCTTTCTGAAAACACCCAGATGCTTCTAAAGTGCAGCCTGGGCTGGGAGTCATTGCTCTGGCCCATTTTTCCATTCTGGCTTCACATAGAAACATCCAGAAAGCTTTTTAACAGATAGATACTCCTGGCTTCCAACACATAGAACTTCTTACTTAATTGGTCTGTGGTAGACCTCAAGCATTACTGTCTTTCTGAAAACACCCAGATGCTTCTAAAGTGCAGCCTGGGCTGGGAGTCATTGCTCTGGCCCATTTTAAACTTTAGTTGTATATTTGAGGTGCTAGGGGACTCTGTTATAATGCATCCTCTGATTCAACAGCTCTGGCCTGAAGCCTGGGATTCTGAACTTCTAAAGTGAATCTAACCTATGCCAAAGCTGCTGATCAAAGGGCCACACTTTTCATAGGAATATACTATGAAAGTCAGTGTTTCTCAAAGCAACCACTTTGGGCCAGGTAATTATTCTTCATCCTGGGAACTTGTGCATTGTGAGATTTTGAAAAGCATCCCTGACTTCTACCCACTAGATGCCAGTAGCACTCCTCAGCATCGCCATCTGGGGCAGCTGAATATATCTCCAGACATCATCGCATTTCCTGGGGGTCATAGAAGTGGTGGTGCAAAGTAACCATCAGTTACTGTGGTGGTCTAATCCAACCTTTTCATTTTATTGGAAATGGAAAATACAGTGTTAAAGTGTCCCCATCTTCTAAGAAGCTCAGAACCTCCAGATACTTGAAACCTGACAGATTGCAAAGCTAACGGCTGTCTTAAATAAGTTTAGTAGATAATCATCCCCCTCCATGTTCAAATTCTCAAGACCTACTGTATCAGTCTGTTTCTCTTTACTATAATGTGATTCCTAAGACAACTAACTTATAAAGAAATAAAGTTTATTTTGATTCAGTTCTGGAGGGTCCAGTTCAAAATTAGGTGGCCCTATTCTTTGGGGATTCTGGTGAGGGTTGCACATCATAGTGATAGCACATGGTGGAGCAAACAGCTCCCTTCACAGCCAGAAAACAGAGAGACTGGGGTTTCACAACACCTATCAAACCTGCCTCCCCACTGTCCCAAAGGCTCCACCTCCTTAAGGTTCACAACACCTTCCAATGTTGCTACCCTAGGGAGCACACTCCTAATGTGTGGACCTTTGGGAAACACTGTTGTCTCCAAATTGGCTAGTTCCTCCAAGGGGCGACAAAATTGGGATAGCCTGGCAGGATATGACAAAACTGAGAATGAGATTTAGAAGAGCGCTGATGGCTGATAGTGGTGCTGATGTGGTTTTTACAATGGGTTACTAAAAAGGGGCCAACCACACAGCAGAAGAAGCATGGGCCATAGCTATGTTGTAAATGTGGGGATATGTTGTGGGTAAGTGAAGATTTGTTAAAGGTTACCCAAAGGCTAGAAAAACTTTTACCTGCTCTGGACCCAAACAGAGCACCCAGAGAGAGAGTGCAGCCACTTTGCATCATAAAAGATGTGTCCCAGGCAGGGAAAGCTGAAAAGGCTGCATGGCAGACCCAGGTGCAGAGCTGGAGAGAGGAAAAAGGCAGGCCATTTTGACTTGTGTAAGGTCCAAGGACTCAGAGGAAAAGACAGATAATAGTAAAAAGGAAAAAAAAAAAGCTAACTGTGCTGTAGCTAGGAAATATTCCATGCTAGAACTGTTAAAACTAGGAAAAACTTACAAGCAAGCAAACAGAGAGCCCCTGGCCACGTGGCTTGTGAGAGTATGGGAAATGGGAGCAAATGACATCAGCCTAAGTTCTTCAGAAGCTTCACAGCTGAGTTATATAACCACCCATCCATCCTTGCCATATAGGCTGTTCAACCTAGGCTAACGCAGTGGGGAGCAGTCCTTAATGGGGTGGCTGGTTGAAGACATTAAAGATACATTGTTGTCATCAAGGGAGACTAACATGATTAGCAGGGGCTGGAGGACTATAAAGGAGGGGCAGGCATTACTGAGAGAACTAGGTAGGAGAAAAGCAATATATGATGTCCAGTTCACTGGGCCAGATAAGAATGTGTTCACTAGAGATATGAAAGAAAGCTTAATTCAACTGGGACCTTGAGAATTGTATGGGGCTTTAATGGTTTTACTAAGCCCATTGATGGGACAGGATCTTTGTAAAGTGAGAGAGGCTGTGGAAAATCTAAATGGTTCTGACCAGCATGTAAAACATGTCTGTAAAATAACAGAACACCCTATAAGAGATATAAAAAAGACCAGACCTCTGGGTATGGTGGCGCACACCTTTAATCCTAGCACTCAGGAGGCAGAGGCAGGTGGATCTCTGTGAGTTCAAGGCCAGCCTGGTCTACATAGTGAGTTCCAGGACAGCTGGGGCTACAGGGAGACCCTGTCTCAAAGAGATATAAAAAAGACCAGACCGAAGAAATGGTCCACTTGGGTTACTTGAAGACAAATGTGGCAAGACTTATGTTGTCAAGCCCAAATCCCCAGAGAAAAAAACTGATAAAAAACCAAATTCGGTACTAAGACATTTCTGGAAGGTTTTAAAACCAGAACAGTTTACAAGGGACATTTGAAGGATAACAATTGTACAACGGGTGGTTAAGAATCCCCAAGGATTAAATAGGATGCATTTATCTTCTGATAAAGGCTATACTAGGGGTGGAAGCAGGTTTTCCCAAGTTCTCCCCAAGCAACCTGGTGTAGTCAACGGGAAGATGACAGATGTGGCTACTGTCAGGAGGCAGACCCAGAGCCTGTCTGACTCAGGGAACCAACAAGTGCAGCAGGGACAGGAGAAGCCCCCTGCCTCCTCAGCCCAGTGTAGGGTCAGGCAACTGGAGTCAACACCTGTAAGTGTATCAGGAATAAAAGAATCCGAAGGGATAACTAAAAATGGTAAAGTGCTAACCAAATTAATGCCTCATACCCATGCTATGGTACCTAACAAGGATCTATGGAGAAAACAACTAATACGAATGGACAAAACTTTCCATGCTGTGTGAGACCTTGTCTATGATTGATCTAATATATAATGTTAATGCTCCTTCAAGTGTTTTACAGATGTGAAAGCCATTTGAAAGATACCTGAAGAAGCAAAGGCCAGCTATAGCTGTAAGATTCTTGGGAGTTTCATGTAGGTTGGGTGAGATGAAGACAGAAACTCCCAAACTATACAACTGTTAAGAAAATCTACAGTACCGGGGTGGGTTGCCCCCCTATGAGCTGTTGGTCAGAGAGAGAGATCCTAGAGGTCCTCCAATTCACCAAGGCTATTGCTATTAACGTCGGTTGTACACTAGAAAGGTCAGTAAGGCCACGTTGCTGAAGACACTGCATGTTGTGAGTGTGGGAGAAGAGACGGAACTGACACTAAGACGAAAAACTCCGTGCCACTGGATGGATGGCTTCCATATTGCCAGAAGGCTCTATGCAGATGGTTGGGGAAGAAAGGATTCCCTATAATTCTACTCAATGATGGACCCTGTGTGCTGCGCACTATGGACATGCCAAGCAATACCTGAAAGTGCAATAATGGCTTGACCAACATATGTACAACTGACAAATTTCTAATTGGATAAGGCCCACTTCTAGGGGTGGAACACACATTTGGTGCTGTAGACCAGGCCAACGCCTTGTGTCGAGAAAGGCTACAGGCCCTAGAGGAGAAGCCATCATGAGCATACTGTTTAATGAATATAGTACACCTACTGGGATATCTTCTAGGCATCTGTATTTACATTCATGTTTGTTTAAATCTGTCTAATTCCCTCCATCTGTCTTTAGAGTAGAAGAAACATCACTGAGATAGATCAGTGGCCACGGCCTAAAGACGACTAATGGGGAGGCCCAAGAAGCCACTATCTCGCCATGATACAAGAGAGATCGCCCTACATCTGTCACCCCCTCCAAGGCTCAGGGACCTTAGCGGAAGATGGACAGGAAGATTGTACGAGCAGAGGAAGGGGTGGAGTGTCTCCCAATTGGCTAGTTCTTCCAAAGGGTGAGGCCTGCCGTGGAGCATGGACGATGGAGGGCTGCTGGGAGCCATCTTGGGACGCAAGCTGCAAGCCGCGTGTAGCGCGTGTAGTGTGCAGAATGCACAGCCAGCTGCAGCAGCTCAAGGACAGAATGGACTGACTCTTGTGGACCTGGGGCAAGATCGTTGGCCCAGAGGCATGAGCGAGTGCTAGCAGTGACTATGGGTGTGGCGCAGTCTGATATGGTGGGCTCTGAGCTGTGGTGTAGGGCTAGGCAGTGGATACTCATTCCTTTGTAAGTTAATAAATGCACATAAAGATATGTTATATGGTTTGTTTGATAGCACAGGAGACCCAGAGGGAATTTGGGAGACAACTGTCTGCATTCAAATTGTAGCACCTCTGAACATATTTCTTTTTTAAATGATATTATATGAAGGTTTATTTCAATAAAGCTGTAATTTAAAAAGTTAGCCTGATCTTAATTATTTTTAAAAATATTTGTTATTGATTCTTGGAGAATTTTATACAATATATTTTGATCATATTCAGATCCATGCCCTGTCTCCTCTTGGGTCCACCCCTCACCTCCCTACCTCCCCTCACTTCATTTTCTCTAATTTTTTAAGCTCTATTGAGTCCAATTTGTGTTCTCCAAAAGTTCTTGGGTGTGGGTCCATCCCCTGGAGCCTGGTCAGCTGACTTGCTATCACACCCTTAAAGAAAACTCACGTTCCCTCTCCCAGCAGCTATCAGTTGCCAATAGTTCCTCAGCTAGGGCTGATTCCCCTATCTACACTGGGTTTCTCTCTAGCTTGGGCTTATGCAGGCCTTGTGCATGCTGTCACAAGCAAAGCTGTAATGTTTTAATAAAACTTAAAAAAATCTGCAACAAACATCCATGTACAAATCATTGTATGGATATACATTTTTATTTTCTTTTTTAAAAAATATTTTATTTATTATTTTTATTTTATGTGTATGCGTGTGTTGCCTGCATGTAGGTAAGTGCACCCGTGTTGGACAGAAGAACTAATCCAGCCTGAGCTAGTTTATTGTTGTTGTTAAGTTTTTTAAATTGAATTTTTGCAATTTTCATATAATTCGATGGTAGATTCCCTCCCCTATCAATACCTTCTCTTATTGCCCCTACCCAATTTAATGTACTCTATTATACACACACACACACACACACACACACACACACACACACACACTCACACACAAAGGTCTATAGAATTTCATTTGTGTCCCTAAATATCCTTCAGTGTGGGTCCATCCACCAAAGTCTGGTTAACTTACTGAGAGTCACATCTGTGAAAGAGAGGATCTCTCTCCCTCCCAGAAGCCATCAATTTCCAAATTTCCTTAAATTGAGTTGGAGCTTTTTATTTACTCCCCTATGTCTGTGCTGGGATTTTTATCTGGTTTGAGCTTGCATGAGACTTGTGCATGTGGTCACCATTGCTACGTGTTCATATGAGTAACTGACCAGCTGTCTGGAAAACACTGTTTCCTTGTGGTTATCCACCACCCCTGGCTCTTACAATCTTTCCACCCCCTCTTTCATAATGGTCCCTGAGCCTTGGGAGACAGAAATTTGATATAGGTGCCCTATTCAGGATAAGTACTCTGAAGGCTCTTGTTCCCCGCACATTGGCCAGTTGTGGGTTTCTGTATTAATGATCATTTTCTGCATAAGGAAATTTCTCTGGTGAGAGTTGAGAGACGCATTAATCTACGGGCATAACAGTAAGTCATTAGGAGTCAGTTTAATATGGTAATTATTTAGTAGAAAACTAGTATTAGACTTTTCCCTATGTCCTATGTCCTGGTTCCAAAGCCCAATATCAGTGTCAGATGTGGACTCCATCCTATGAAGTGGACCTTAAATCCAATTAGAGAGGGCTGGTTACTCCCATAATATTTGTGCCACTGTTGTACCAGTGGGCATAGCTTGCCAGGTCAGTTGTTGTAGCTCACAGGATTCACAGCAGGATAAGGTTGATGATTATTTCTTCTTTCCAGTAGCATGCATGATACCTTCTAGCACTATGAACACTAGCTGGTAGAGATGAGGCTCTGAAGTCAGCACCAGCTTGGTTTCTCCTTGTCTTCAGCAATAGGGTCTTACCATCAAGTTCTGGTGGTAACTGAGATCAGGGCAATGGCCAAGATTGTTTGAGGGTCTATGGGACCCCTGGTCAACAGATTTGAGAGAGGGAGTCCATTCCTGGCATTGAGGGTTTTTGTTGTTGTTGTTACTGTTTTGTTGTTGTGGTTAGCCTATGATGTCTAGAAGGGGCAGCATCCCCATGTTATAGGGTAACTCCTTTTAATCTCTTTTTTAAATGTATATGCATATACTTTAAGAAGTTTCTATAGTGGTAGGGTTCCATATGGTTTTTTCCTAAAGGTCTTTAATGTCACTTATCCCTCTCCATACCCCATCCTTTGCCCTGCTCTCCCATTTCCCACCCCAAGTAACCCTTCCTACTCTAATGTTCCCCTTTCCCCCTTCATATCACTGCATTCTACCTCCCCTCCCAGAAAGCCTCCTCCCATAGCAATTTATTCATTTCTTGACCTCTCTGGATTTTCAGATTGAAACATGCATATCAAGATTTCAAAGCTAGCATCCAGCTTTGAGAAGAACATGTGATTTTTGTCTTTCTGGGTCTGGGTCACCTCACTCAGGATGATTGTTTCCAGTTCATCCATCTACCTGAGAATTTCATAATTTATTTTTTCAAAAGAGCTAAATAATACTCCAT
>NW_008346548.1:7674421-7680008 GCF_000622305.1 Nannospalax galili
AACCCCTCCCCTTAATGATCATTTCATCAAACTTTGGCAGATTCTGTTCAATCTCCTTATGTCTTGGTATGAGACCAGAAAAACCAATCCAGCCAGAACTAGTTTTAAGTGTACACACAATAAGGCAAAACTATGTCCTCAGGTGAACTTTTAAGGAGAATCCTCTATTTACCATCTTATCCCTATGCATAACTGAGAATGAATATGATTAAAATCAGACGCATTGTGGAAGAGGACAGTCACTGCAGGGAAATGATTATACAGCCTAATCTATCAATCAAAAGAGAGAACTATTCAAATTATACTCCTTAGTAACCAACCCCTCCTTCCCTTAGACTCTGAAAAAAGAGACCCAGGCAGTAATCTGGGACCCTTGAAAATCTTCAATCTTGCTACTTCTGCAGTATTACAGTATATATTCTGACCTGCTGTATAGCTTTGTTTTGAATAAAATTTCCTTGCTACTTTGTAATCTGTGTGGATTTTTATTTCATTCTTGAATAGGAGGCCAAGAACCTGGAAACCGCTAGTCCAGACCTAAATAACAATACAGTAGAACCAGTTTCAGACTTTCTTACTTTTAGGACTTTAAGAGAATAAATTTGTATGCTGTTGTAAGTCAGTAAGTTTGTTATATATTACTGTAAACAAATACACAAAAGATGATCAGAAGACAATAGTCCTTTCTTGTGGGGGGGAGCAGAAGTTTACTTTAGGGCAGGATGGAGAGGATAGTAAGGTGATTAGGGAATGTAAGCAGACCTTGATTTGAGAGGAAAAGTCACTAACCTTGTTTCAAGTTAGGAGCTTAGGTGCTGGATGGACACCTCTGTGAAGGCCAAGGAAGGGCTGATGGGCAAGGCCAGTATCTAGTAAATCAAGAATGAGAGTCTTGGTGCATTCTGTTTTAGGGACCCATCACCAGTTCACTGCTTCTGCACTGGGGTCCCAACATGCTTGGAGAGGGTTTTGTGGTCCTCAAACGTTGATGCATATTAAGAATCACTTGGGAAGATTTTGAAAATCCTCCTGCTGAGGTTGCACCCATGACAGAGTCATGTGATTCCACTATGAGATCACCACTGAGAACCTGTGCTGTAGACAGTGAATGGGTGAGAAAGAGGCCAGCACTGAACTGAATATTGATTGAGCCACTTCAGGAACATAGTCCTTTGGTATTTGGAGGTGACCACTTTCTTGGAGGGAATGAGGAGGGTAGGAAACCGAGCACAGCCTCATTGCTGGCAGTTAGTAGGTGGTGGGGCAAGGATGCAGACACAATCAGGTCATATGTAGCAGGGTCCAACCACAAGCTACTGGGATCTGTGACAGCTTGTATTTATTGTCAACTTGACAGAGCCTAGAGTCACTTAAGAAAGGAGCTTGGGCATGCCTGTGAGGGATTTTCTTGATTAGGTTAATTGAAGAAGGAACACCCATTCTAAATGTAGTTGGGACCACGTTATGAGCTGAGTCCTGGATTAAATGAAAAGGAGAAAGGGACTAAGCAGTAACATTCATCTCCCTCTGCTTTTTGAACACTGATAAATGTGACCAGCTGGCCTGGCTTCTGCTGCCATGCTTTCCCTGCCTGAAGCCATCTGTTCCTTACCTTGATAGAATGGTCCCACTGAACTGTGGACCAGAATAAACCCTTTCTCCCTTAAGTTGGTTTTGTCAGGGTCTCTTACCACAGCAACAAGAAAAATAACTAATGTGGGACCTTGGCACTAGTACAAGGCAACGGGAAAGAAAAGAAAACTGGGAATGCTGGGGGCCATGGCAGAGAGCAAGGCGATTTATTTAAATCTTAGCTTCCAGATAAATGTACAGCATTCACCCTTGTGCTGGACTAAGATTGATATTATGGAAAGAGGGAAAAGTCTCCAGAAGCCATGAACTAGCACAGCCTGCATCTGATTAATTTCCACTAGCATTTCAGGGCAAATCTTGGAGGTAATTCTTCCAGGAAGCTTTCCATAACCCCCAAGCCTGAGTTAGGGTCTCCTTTTAAGCACATCTCTCTTTTGTTTGGAGATAAGATGTTTCTATGTATCCCAGGCTGGCCTCAAGCTCATGCTCTGCCTGCCTCAGCTTCCTGAGGTTACAGGCAGGTGACACCATGCCTGCCTTATGCCTGTTCCATAGCCTGCACTCCACCTGGAGATGCCAATGCTCCCCAAGTTGTGACAACCAACTTGTCATGCATCTCTTGGGGACAAGAGCACACTACATGGGAACCACTGGTCTAGAGTGACAGAGAACACTGGAAGAGTAGCTCATAGGCATGTGCAGTAGATACACTGGGCTCTGTGAACCAAACGGCAGGTTCTTCCTCATTGCCTCAGAGCCTCACCCCCTTTCATCCTCTTTGTCCATCCAAGGCCAGCACTTGGATGTTGGAAGAAGCAATAAATAGAAGCTGGAATTTCATCTATATTTCTTAGTAAGAAATTACTCTCAGTCCTGTGAAACTAGGTTCTTCCCTCAATCTTATTCTATGAAGGAAAAAATGGCACCTTCCTGAGTGGCAGCCACTCCCTGAGGGGCTCTGTAGATCTGGAAATAGAAAGGGTCCTGCAACATGTGTATGGAGGGATCCATGGAAGGCTCATGGCTGTTCTGTTTCAATATGAGCAAGAGCCAGCTCAAGGCCAGATCTGCAGACAGAGAGACATCCCCACCATGGACGCCTAGTTTGGCTGCATCTAGAAGGCCCAGGGCTTAGGGTCAGTAAGAAACTATGGCAGATGGAGGTGTTGAGTTTCTTAAGCTCTGAATGGGCATAAATGTTGGTCACACTGTTGGGGGCCAGACTGAACTGATCTAAGAAACTCACTGAGGTAGTAGATGTATGGGCTGGGAAAACAGAACATATTTTCATTAAAAACAAGGCTTCTTTGATTATTAAAATATTAATTAATTAGATAGGGCTGACAAAGCTGGTGCTTCTATCAGCCATTAGGGTTTATGTTGGTGGGGCCAGCCTAAGGGTGCAGAGCTATTGACAGGTGTCAATCGCTCTTCAGTTTGCCTAAGTTCCTGGTTTACCAGACCCTTTCAAAGATTCCAGCTCCATGCTTCAATCATCAGAGCCATCAATCCTCCCTGTTAATGTGCCTGCTCCCTCCCTCCCTACCATGGCCTGCTTCCCCAGATGGGGATCCCTCCTCTTACCACCTAGAACTCTTTTTTAAAAGATTAATTAATTAAAAAATTTTGGTTATCTGTATGAGTTTGTGCTCTGGGAAGCTAGAAGAGGGTGTCAGATCCCCTGGAGCTGGTATAGGCAGTTGTGAACTGCCCAGCGTGGGTGCTAGGAACTGAATTCTGGTCCATCTTCTGTAAGAGCAGTATATATTCATAACTGCTGAGCCATCTCTTCAGCCCCACTAGAACACAATAGCATTCCATAAATTTCCAGAACTGGGAAGAACCTATAGAATATATTTTCCAACTTCTTCATTTAATAGTTAAGTAAATACAAGTCACAGGCAAGAGTATTGGCTGGCAGAGTTCACTGTCTGCTGAGCAGGCTGAACAGCAGACAGCCTGGCAGCATAAGAGGCCTGAGAGCAGGACAGATGGAAAGGGGTGGAGAGGAGAGACTGTGGGAGATTCCCAGGGTGCCTGGATCCTTCTGCTCTTGAAGTCCAGCTGTCTCCTTGACTTCAGGCTTTGCAAGACTCCCTGTCCCCTAATACAATCCTGTTCTTGCTTACGTAGCTAAAATATATTTCTGCTCCTTGATAAACATAATGAGTGACAGTTCAGGCATGTAAAGCCACTGTAAGCAGAAGGGTGACTCTCAAGATGAAACTATGGCAGTCACTGTAGTCGTTTTTTGGGTGGCTGAAGCAGGGGAAATATATTCCCTCACAGTTCTGGAAGCTAGAAGTCTGAATTCAGTGTCACAGGGCCTTAGCAAGGCCACTCTCACTGAGGGCCCTGCTCCTTCTGGAAGCTCTTGGGGAGGACCACATCTCACCACTCCCAGTCGCTAATGTTGGCCGGCATTCCTTTGTGGCCATAACAATTGAATCTCTGCCTCTTGTTGCCTCCTAGTTTCTGATTCTACTATAAGGACATGTAATTGCATTTAGGGTCACATAGGTAAGGATAATTTTATCCAGTTCAAGATCTTTAATTAACTTATTTCTTTTACCTTTATTCCTATTTGTGTGTGTGTGTGTGTGTGTGTGTGTGTGTGTGTGTGTATTCACACATGTGCATGCACTGCAGTGTACATGTGGAGATTTTGGCTATAGGAGTTAATTCTCTTCCTCCACCTTGTGAGTTCTGGGGATCAGTTCAGGTTATCATGACTAGCAGTGAACACCCTTACCCACTGGGCCATCTTAAAGGTCTCCCTTTTACATTGTTTTCTATTTTTGAGAATTTCATGCATGTATACAATATATTGTGATCCTATTGCCCCTCCTCTCCCACTCCTGCTGACCTCTTTCCTTTTCCCAACTAGTCCCCTCTTATTTTCATGTCTCTGTTTGTTTGTGAAGGTCTTGTGGAGGTAGGCACAACTGCTCTGTGTTCGTGGCCGCAACAGTCACATCATATCAGAAGACGGTGTTTCATAGAGCCTTAGATCCAATCATAAAGTGGTTGGTTACTCCCTAAGTAGTCCTAACATATCATATCAGCTCTTACCTGGCAAATTGTCATGTTGGCACTCAGGGCCCACAGCTTTCTGACAAATAAATATCATGGGTTCCAAGGATCTGAATACGGATTTATTGGGAGAGACCATCAATTTGAATATTTAAAAAACACTGTTCTGATTAAAATGTGTTGCTATCAATGGAAAAGATAAAGAAAGGTAGAAACAATAAGCAGTTTGAACAAAAGGCATGAAAGACTCAAAGGACCTGACTCTCAAGGTTGGTAAACTTGGAGGATGCCACATGTTATGCCACATGTTATGATTCACCAGCCACAATCCTTTAGCTAGCATCTCTTGTTCTGAGCGTATCACTGTGTAGGTTAACCTGGAGTGACAGGAAAGCTGACTTGTGCATAAAGTATCTACTTTTCTCACAGATTTACACACCAGGATTCTGGTTTTTTCTTGGTTAATTTCTATGAGCACTACTCACACAAATTAGGTGTGAGTTAAGTCCTGTTTGTCTTATAAGTTCAGAAATATATTTTCCAGCTCATTCTTAGGGAATCCAACCCTGAAGAGAATTTGTTTTTTAAGTTTCCTGGGTGGGTGTATGCGTGTGCCTCGATGTGTGTGTGTGTGTGTGTGTGAGAGAGAGAGAGAGAGAGAGAGAGAGAGAGAGAGTGGTATGCACATATGTGTGTGCACTTGTGCATGGAGACCAGAGGATGAGGATGTCTATTCCATTCCTCTGCTGTCTTTATTCTCCTACCCCTCCTCTTTAAAAAGGATTATATTTATTTATTTTTTTTCTTTTTTGAAAATTTTTTTTGGGATTTATTTATTTATTTATTTATTTATTTTTTAATTATTTAATAAATTTATTTGGTCTTTTGAGACAGGGTCTCCCTGTAGCCCCAGCTGTCCTGGAACTCACTATGGAGACCAGGCTGGCCTTGAACTCACAGA
>NW_008346548.1:7686478-7704548 GCF_000622305.1 Nannospalax galili
AGACTTACCCCAAGAGGCCTGAGTTTTGATTTTACAAAACTCTTAATTTGGTTCGGTTCCTATAGTAGTACTGGGTTTCTAGAAACGACGACCGAGCCTGCAGCCGGGCTAACGTGCCCATGACCTCGAGGCCCGGGCTTCACCGCTGGTGCGACTGTCGGTCTCTATAGCAACCGTCGGATTATATTTATTTTTAAAGTTTAATTAATTTTTAAAATATTTATGTGTATGCTTGCATATGAAAGCCCACAGATGCCAGGAGGGGGCATTGGATCCCTTGGAGCTGGAGTTATAGGTCTTTGTGAGCCACTCAATTTGAGGTCTGGGATCTAAGCTGTGATCCTTTGATAGAGCAGTAAGTGTTCTTAACGTTGCACCATCTCTCCAGCCCCTGCCTTATTCTCTTGAGACAAGATCTCTCACTGAACCTGATGCTAGACTGGAAACCAGCAAGCCCCAGAGATCCTTGAGTCTCCATCCCTCCACCTCCTGCCCAGTGTTAGGGTTATAGGTGTAAGGAACCACACCCAGCTTTTTATATGAGTTCTGGGGTTTTGAACTCATGTCTTCATACTTGCACCACAAGCACTCTTACTTACTAAGCTGTCTCCTCAGCCCTTGAAGAGAGTTTTAATCCCCCCACATTTCTAAGCAAGGAGGCTAATGGGACACCATGAGTGAATTTCATTCCCTAGAGCAGTCAACTGACTAGGGAGTGGAGCCTCCTTGCAAGTGTTTTATATTTATTTGAAGGGATGGACCAGTTTTCTTACAAGTTGGAGAGTATGGCAAATATATGTAATGCTGACCACTGTAGTCAGTACTAGAGTTTGCCTCTCAGAAGGCATTCTCTAGGCCTCAAAAGACTGCCTATGCCATCTACTACATGTTCCCCATGACTGTGTATTTTCAGAACCCATAACAACACTTTAATTTCTTCACTGTTCTAGTTTCATTCTGTTGCTGTGATGAAAATACTCTGATAAAAAGCAATTTATGGGAAGAAGGGATTTATTTGGTTTATGCTTCCAGGTCACAGTTCATCATTGAGGGGAGTCAGGCAGGAACACAAGCAGAAGCCTGAAGTGGAAACCACCGACAGATGCTGTTGGCCGGCTTGCTTGCAGGACCATGCTTAGCTAGCCTCCTTATACAGTCCAGGACCACCTGCCCAGGGTGGTTTCCAGCCACTGTTCTGGCTGAGCATCCAGTACAATAGGTATATTACCAAAATTAATGTGTGATAAATATGCAAGTCCATGGAGAAAGAGTAAAGAACTGATTTGATGACTTTTGGACCCCTTAGCTAATTCAAAGGTATTTAAAAATCTGGAGTGAAGTTTTTAAATGTCTAAGTGTAGATAAAAAGGGGGATTCCGGGCTGCAGAGATGGCTCAGCTGTTAAAAGCACTGGTTGTTCTTGCAGAAGACCTGGGTGCAAATCCCAGCACCCACATGGCAGCTAACAACTGTTCGTAACTCCAGTCCCAGGGGATCTGACAGCCTCTTCTGACCTCTGTGGGCATTGCATGACATGGGTGCACCTACCCTCATGCAGGCAATACACGCATACACATAAAATTAAAAAAAAAAAAATATATATATATATATATATATATATATATATGATTCCTGGGAGATCTCTTAGGAAATGCCTGGTGTTATGCTGGAGATCCAAGGGAGGGAATTCTGCTTTCTCTTCACATCTAATGCCAGAATCTCCCTTGGCTGACATTTGGGGACATAAACTTGACTTGGTAGGCCTTAACATGTAAGACAGAATGCATGAAGTCAAATATATAATTTATTTCTAAATACATACAGAAAATAGCTGCATAATTTTAACATGTGAAGAAATCCTTGGTCCAGGTTCAAAACTGGCCATTTGAGTGATTGGCGTGGCCACTAAACAGAGGGAGTGGTGCCCCTGATTGGTGATGTGGACAGTGGAGCACCCTGACAGCCCACCCCCATTTGGATGCAGTCTTAACATGGAAATGATTGTCCACTTAGAGCACCATGAAGAGATGATGGGAACAGTCATTCTGATGGACTGACAGCTGCCCTGGCCCAAAAATATGCTGAGTAGTGTTTAGTATGCAAAGGTTTGAAACATTCAAGATGGTCTAGTAACCTATGTGCCTGCATAATTGTGTTTCTAACTACTGTGCCCAAAGAATTTTTCTATAATATGCATTAAAGCAAATATTTAATAAAGTTAATTTTAAAAGTTCAGTAGTATGCTACCTGAAATTATCTTGCATTCTGTACTCTGCCAAAACCCCAAGGCCCATCTCATTTAGTAGACACTATCTCTCCCTGCACCTGACACATCTGTGCAAAGCATCATGTTTTTATTTTCATTCATTCCTATCACCTTTGGGCACCAATCTTTCATTAACTTTAATCAGCCCTTCTGTCAAGATTCTTCTATTTCCTCTTTTTGTTCAGCTTTTTTCTCTCTACATATTTTACAGCTCTGTTGTGTGTTGCACCACCATTTAGAATTGCTGTATTTGTGGCAGATTGATTCTTTCACAAATATACGTCTTTCTGTGTCTCTGCTAATTTTCCTTGTTCTGAAATCCATTCCTGCTTTCCTTTGATATTTGCATAATATACCTTTTTCTATGTGTTTACTCTCAACCTGCCTGTATCATAATATGTGAAGTTAGATTTTTGTAGAAAGCATATAGTCGGATTATATTTTTCAATCCAATTTGCCAATATCTATTTTAATTGGTGAATTTAGACTATTTGCATTTAATGTCATTATTGATATGCTAGAGTTTAAGTGTCCTAGTTTCTTTTCCTGTTGCTCTGATAAAATACTCTGACAAAGGAACTTAAGGGAGAAGAAGTTCATGTTAACTTTCAGTTCCAGGTGTACTACGTTATGGTGAAGTACTGGTGACAGGGGCTTGGAGCAGCTGGTCACGTGGCATCCACAGTCAAGAAGCAGATGGTAATGAATGCCTGTGCTCCGCTCACTTTCTCCATTTTATACAGTCTAGGATCCTACCCAGGGAATGCTGCCACCCACAGTGGGCAGGTCTTCTTACCTCACTTAACATAATCAAAATAATCCCTCACAGGCATCCTAGAAGCCTGTCTCCCAGGTCACTCCAGAGCTCAACGATTAACCATCACAATGTCTTCTATTCTGTATTCCTTTCTCCCTTTCTTTTTTTCTTTCTCTTTCTTGTCTCTCATCCTCCTTTTTTTCTTTCCCTTTCTCTTTTTTGGCGGTTGAGAGTAAGACAGGGCCTTGTTTTGTAGCCTAGGCTGAACTGGACTCATGATTGACCAGGCTGGCCTCAAACTCAGTGATCATTTTACCTCTGCTTCTTGACTGCTAGGATTACAGGCATGTACCACCAGGCGTGGGCCATTTTATATTGTTCATTTTAATTTATTTTTGTTAATTAATGTGGCATCAAATAATAAATACATAAAGGATGTAAATAAATTTAGTCTTTTTTCCACATTTTGATCAACTTGCACAAAATCTGAATTCTACATACAATCCTAGTACAAGGATGTTTAGATTTTGTTGGTTGGTATTTCTTCTGTATTTATAACTTATACATTTTAAATCTGATTCAAAAACACTAGTAGTGGGGATTGGAGAGATGGTTCAGATGTTAAGAACACTGGCTGCCTTTGCAGAAGACCCAGGTTCTGTTCCCAGCCACCCATAACTCCAGTTCCAGGGGATCTGATGTCCTTTTCTGACCTCTGAAGGTATTGCATGCATACAGTGCACTTACATACATGTAGGCAAAACACTAATACATATAAACTTAAAATAAATAAAAATCTTTAAAAAAATCCACTAATAGTGAATCAAATGCTTGAAATATCACAAGCATAAACTGAGATTGGCCAAGTGTGCTGGATAGCCTTTGTTGTCAACTTGTCACACCTGGGTAGAGGGTGCCTCAATTGGGGAATTTCCTCCATTGGATTGGCCTGTGGCCATGTCCATCAGGTATTTTCTTAATTTTTGAGTAATGTGGGAGGGCTCAGCCCACCATGGGCAGTGCCACCCCTGGGCAGGTTGCTCTGTATTGTATAAGAAAGCAAGCTGAGCATGGGCCAGGTGAGCAAGGCACTAAACAGCGTTCCTTCATGGCCTGTGCTTCAGCTCCTGCCTCCAGGTTCCTACCCTGAGTTCCTACCTTGGGATCCCTGATGAACTGTGACCCCAGGGGATGTAAGCCAAATAAACCCTTTCTTCCTCAAGTTGGTATCGGTCAGAGTATTTTGTTACAGCAATGGACAAATAAACTAGAACAGCCACTAAAAAGAGGCTGTTACTAGTATTTATTAAAGAATTCTTAGAAAATATTAGATTATGAGAAAAACAATGGATAATTTGAATTCAAAAAAGTGTATTCCAAAAAGGATTCTAGCAGCACACTGATATGATGGATGCAAACAATTTGTTCTAACACAGATAACTTTTACATGTATCTTTTAATGCTTTAAGCTACCTGAATTTTTCCTAACTACTTAAAATGCAAATTCTAATTGACTGCAATTTTTTTATTATAATTTCAGAACCTGGTGAACCATGGGAAAGAAACAAGGAAGAAAATCACACTTCTATCAACTTGAAAACATATTTCATATGAATCTGGGAAATGAACCATAACTTTTCATACAGGAAAAGATGAAAACCCTTTCAAAGCTAACCAAGAGGTTAGCCTCTGGTATTTCATTATGGTGTGTATGTGTGTGTGTGTGTGTGTGTGTGTGTGTGTGTGTGTGGTATTCTGGTACAAATGGAGGTCAGAGGTCAACCTCAAGTGTTGTTCCTTAGGAACCATCCACTTGTTTTCTGAGACAGCACCTCTCAGTGGGACCCAGGGCTCAACAATTAGGCTGAGCTGACTGGCCAGCAAGCTACAGAGATCTTCCTGTCTCTGCTTTCTCAGCCCCGGGATTGCAAAGGCATAGCACCACACCCAGCTTTTTACATGGGCTCAAGTCTTCATGCTTGCATATAAGCTCTTTACTGACTGAGCTAGCTCCAAAGTCCCTTCTTTACATTTGACCAAGGACTCCTGAACCTGTCCTGTAGTGTGAATGATAATAAATTTTGGTATACTCATTGTACCCTTACTCCCAGGGAACGTGGATCTGATCACTTCTTCAGCTCTTCATGATGGCCAGCAGTTGGGGCACTTGATTCTTTCCGGTTCTCTGGATGTAGATTAGGGAGGTGGCTCATGGCCACTCAGCCGCTGGTGGTACAGTAAGGACAGCGCCATGCAGGCAGAAGAGATATTGTAGGCATTTGTGAGGTCATGCTTAGTTTGAGGTACAGTCCCCCTCACTCAAACCCCCAGTGGCAGATTCAAAAAAATTTTCAGACTGGTGATGCGAATTGGTGGATAGTCCAGAGGCTCTCGGAGTTTTAGTTCCGTTTTAGACAGTCTTAAGAGTTAGAGGCTTATAGTCCCTCTGTACATCAAACCCTGAGCAGGATCAAGAGTGATGCTCCCTATTCTTCACACAGGCAATAGATCAGAATGTTTGTGACTTCCTAATACAATATTGTCATCCAGACACAGACAGACAGACAGACAGACAGACAGACAGACAGACACACACACACACACATCCACCCACCCACCCACACATACACATATACACTAACATATTTGAACTAGTCTAATAGGAAAGTAAATGAAATGCCTTGACTATTAAAGAATGTGTGAGTAATTAAATAGGAGTAATGGTGGAAGACAAAGTGAGCATTTGTGGATTATCTGCTTGTATCAGATACTCTACTATCTACCAATATTTAATTCCTTATTTTTTCAAGTGACAAAATTCTATATTTTTGTAGCATATAAGATTTTTGAAATATATAGACATTGTGGAATGATTAAATCAAAGTAATTAACATACACAGAACCTCACATATTTACCTTTTATTTGTGGTAAGGACACTGAAATTGACTTTGTTAGCAATTCATTGCTATCATTACCATGTGGTACAATAAATCTCTTGAATCATTATCAATATCATTACCATGTGGTACAATAAACCTCTTGAATCATTTAATTCTTTTTAAATACTTTATTACTTTCATGTGTATATGAGCGTATTGCCTGTATGTATGTAGGTGTACCCATATCAGGCAATGCTTGTGGAGGTCAAAAGAGGGCATTGAATCACCTGGAACTGGAGTTACCAGTGGTTGTTAGCGTCTACCTGTAGTGGGTGCTAGGAATCAAATCTGGATCCTCTGTAAGAGTAGCCGGTTCTCTTAACTGCTGAGCCATCTCTCCAGCTCCGAATCATTTAATTATTAAAAGTGGTATTACTATTCTGTTTTTCACAATAAACTGAGGCTTATAATTGTTTGTCACATTTAATAATCTGCAGAACTCAAATTCACCCAGTTGCGATATTGGAAATTCTGTTTGCTGTTTGATTCTCATGGAAGGAGGTAATGCTGGGGGAAATGGTCATGGGAGGATAAGTTAATAAAGACTAATGGCCTCAGAGAATGGATGGGTTGCGTCTTCCTCCCTCCCTCATATTCTCACAGTCCTGGTGTGTGCTACCTCTGAATTTGCAGCCCTCTCTCTTCCTAAAATGCTCTTTTATTTCAGGGGAGAAAGGCTGGTTTCTGCTCTCCCCTGGAGTCTGAGGGAGTGGGCCAGTCCTCCTTCCTGTGTGCATATGACTGAGAGCGACAGGAGGGCCCACAGCAAGACAGCCATCGCCAAGAACATCTTGGGTGGAGAGACCTCCGCAACATTTTTTCCACTCTGCATCAGACAGAGTAAAATTGATTAGCATTTAATTGGTTTCAGCTGTTCTTAACATGGTGCACAGAAAGCTTCAATGTATTTTACTGAATTCAATATTCCTTATGGTTAACAGATTGAAAGCCAAAAAATGCTTTGAAAGAGAAAAATCAGTGCTTTGGATCACATTTTACCCAAGTGGAATGCTCTAGAATGCCAACTACCTTGCATATGAAAAAATTCTGTGTTCTAGAAGACTCTACCTAGAGACCAAAATATCTATATTGGGTCTCAGCTTTCCCTGAACAGTCACACAATTTCAGATAAATCTTTTCACCTCTCTGGACTGTACTTGGATCTCTAGAAAATATCTAGAAAATTAGGAACTTGAACTCAGTGATTCCAAAAATTCCTTTATTCTCACAGGTCATAATTGATTTTCATCATTTGATGAATCAGAAGAATTCTAACATTCTATTGTTATCTAGAATAATAACAGTATAGTGTAGCAGTCAGGAAAGTGTCCAAGAATTAAGGGATAGAGGACAAATGAAGGACTGGGAAAATCTGTTTCACTAGGTGTTTTTTGCCAAGGATATTTCAGTTCCTGTCCCTCATGGCTGTATCTGTGAAAGGCAAAAGAGGAAACCTACCAATGCAAAGTTTTTGTTAATAAGTCTGACAGTGCTAGGGGTGTGGTTCCCTGATCAGAGTATGCTTAGCATACATGAGGCCCAGGGTTCAATTCCCAGCACCAAAAATAGACAGAATTAAAGTGGGGTGTATGGGGCTGGAGAGATGGCTCAGAGGTTAAGAGCACTGGCTGTTCTTGCAGAGGACCGGGGTTCAATTCCCGGTACCCACATGGCAGCTAACAACCATCTGTAACTCTAGTTCAGGGGAATCCAATACCCTCTTCTGTCCTCTGCAGGCATTACATGCCACAGGTGTACTTACATACATGCAGGCAATACACTCATATACATACAATAAAAATAAATAGAATTTTTAAAAATAAAAAGCAGGGTGCAAATCATCTATATGAGAAGAGCTGCAGAGAGTCAGTGCTACTGCTCTCAGTCCGCCTGCCTGCTTGTGTGTATGTTCCCTTAACTTGTCTACTCCTGCGTGGAAAGTTTTCCTCACCCCAAAAGATTCTCCTTTGTCTCCACAATGAGCTGGTGCTCAATACAGCTTGGACTGCTGGGCCCAGAGCTGGGACTTGTTACACCCATGGTCCAGCACTTTCAGGTCACAGGTTTCCACTGTGGATACAAGGCCAGAGATTTTGCTACAGCCCTACTGTAAATGGTAACACTGAAGAACTTGGCTTTGGCTTTAATGGATCTCTAGGAGTTACTGGCTCTACTTGATGTGGTAGATTTGTGTTAAGAAAGCAAGGAGCTGAGATATTAAAGCCAAGATTACATATTGAAAGTTCCAGGTTGCTTACAAACCCCAGTGGTATTTTCCCAAAGTAGAACTGTCTTTCCCAAGGACAATCAAACACACGAATCTGAAGTGTGGGAGGGTTTGGTCTTAGGTAGCAATTCATGGATTTGGGAAAGTCAGCCTTACTAGATTGGAAATTTTCCCTTTGGCGACATCATGTGTCCACTTGTCAAGGGAAAGAAGACTGGCAGGCAGCAAAGGCTTCCTAATGCTTCTGGTGTCTTTTTTTCATCTGGCTAAGACTTGTCTATGCATCAGTGATTGGGAAGGACAGTACAGCATCCCTCAAGTCTCTTTTTCTCCAGAAGCAGTTTCTCATCTTGCATCCCTGCACACCCATTGGGCAGCATAACAAAACAGAGCCTACTGAGAAAGCCTTTCCAAATAGTGACGCTCACAGTCCTGCATACTCAGAGCCTGTACTCAAAGCCTGCTTCACTCGTGATTTTAATACCATTCACTGGGCTCTGGCAACTTGGGAATTGGAAACTCAGACAGCATTCCTCTTGAGTTCACCTGTGCTTAGGAAGGTGGTAGACTCCATGGAATAGAAATGAGAAAATAGAGTTGCTTTGTCAACTCTAAATGTTTGTGTTGTTATTTGTGTTCTTGGTACATAAGCTCCCATGGTTTCTATCTCTATGTGCTGACTCAGGGAGCAGAGCCCTATCATCTGGTGATTTATGTCCTCAAGAAGAAGCCCAACACCATTCTTCTACCCTTTCAAGTCTTGGCAATAAGCCCAGACATTTTATAAGGTCCTGATCCTGTACTTCCTCCCAATAGCTAAAATACCCTGGGCAAGTCCCTTAATTTCTCAGCTCCAGTTCACCTTGAGTGACAAATGGATGCTGGGAGGCCACTTAATTTTAAAACTATTACTATAAAGAGAGATACTGAGGGGCTTTGTTTCTTGTAGTCACTGCGTTCCTTAGTGCTGCTCTGGCTTGGCTATGGAGAAGGAAGGTGTAGTTAGACTCATGTTGGAGTCCCCATGCTCTCAAGACTACCTCAGTTTCCCGTCTGGGTGATTTTCTGAACCCTTTTTGAAGGCTGCTCTTTCTTTCTCTGGCATCCGGATGCTGTGCCCCTGTGAGCTACTTAATGAGCCAGGCAGTCTTATCTGATTTTTATAAATTGAGTGATAGAGGTTTATGAGAAACAAGCCATGATTTGACAGGTGCCATGAATATCAAGTTCTATGCTGCTGCTCTTGAATTGGTCTTTATGAAAAACCGATTATAATTCTGGAATCTAGACTGCTAAATATATTAGGAAGTGACTTGGAAATCGTACACTTGCATGTTGTCCCACTTCAGCTTTGTTTTCAGCCAGAAAATCGAATCTAAAGATATGTTGCTTTTGCCCTAGGCCACAAACTATTTTCAGTTCCCTCACTCTGGAAACTTAAGATATTTGGAAAATTGCTATTTGTTTTCAGAAAAGAAGATTTTCTCTTAATCAGTCAGGTTTACTTTATGAATGATTAGATCAGCCGGATCCACATTTCCCCCCAGTAAACCCACATTCTCCAACTTTTTTAGTGGTGAAGAAAATTATGAGAACTATTATATCCCATAATTATACATATAGATATTATTCCATTAGAAAATATCAATCAACAAGACTCTATCCCCCCATCCCCCAGCCTTGTCCTGCTATTTGAGTGTGAACTATTCCACCATGGTCCAGGAGACTTGAATACTTCTTGTTTAGAGTGACTGTTCAGCACTCCTCCCTAACTGGAGATTTTGTGTGCTGAAGTCATTGTGTTCTTGGGCTTTGGTCCAAAGTGACTTCATTTTCTGCCTGCTGGGATTTGAGTAACACTGCTAATGTAAGGGTCATAGTTTGTGAGCCAGAGATGCCTTTTCTTCTGACTCATCTAAAGTAGGACTGCATTGTATGCTAACATGCCCATCAAGCCTCTCTAAAATTTAAGCATTGCAGAATTTTACTTGGGCAACCCTGGGGATAATTAAAATGCACATCCCAGATCTAATAAAGCTTAATGAATGGGCATTGGGAAGATAAAGGATGCGATATTAAAAGTCCTAAAATAGCAGTTCTCAATCCCATAGTAAACACATCAAAATGGATTTCAGCTGCACCTAACAGCTGACACAAGTCGTGTCAGGATTTGTTTGTGTGTGTGTGTGTGTGTGTGTGTGTGTGTGTGTGTGTGTGTGTGTGTTTAAACTAGTTTGAAGGGTTTGAAGGAAATGGCAAAAATAATTGTAGTTTCTAAAAGGAAACAAAGCATTTTTGATCATGGGCCTGTCCATTAAGAACAGTGCAGCCTTCTTACCTACTAGCATCAGGCCTTCCAGTAAGTGACACTGCTGAGAACCTGAACCTCAACACTGTTCAGAGACCATGAGAAGAAAACTGGAACTTAATTATCCATCCAAGTCACTCCAGCCTTCGGGAAGAAAAAGACATGCTTCAAAATTGCTTTAAAAGATACTCCAAAATGTGCAAAAAATTTTTTTGCAGAAGGATAGTTTTTGCAACATTTATCATATCAGAAATTGAGCCAAATAGCCCCAAATCAAAGAATTGGTTAAACAAATTATGACACATTAGCTCAGTTAACTCCTGTGTAATATTAAAACAATGTTTGTTTCTGTTGTATGACTTTTCCTGGGATTCTGTTTCTATTTACACCATATAGAGAGGCCCATGACATCAAACAAATGAGTTGATTGGGGTTACTTACAGGAGGATGAATAATTATGCCACTGGAGTCCCTTCTTCTCAGCAAATTGTTGACCACTTACGTGTTCTTGGGGTTGGATGAGGTGGGGACTCATGAGCCTCAGGAACCTTTCCCTTCCTTCCACAAGGATGCATTAATGGACCAATCTTGTAAGAACTGGTCTGAGTAATCATAGCAGCAGTGATTCAAGACAGCAAGGATCTAGTCAAAGGAAACAGTCACATAATAGCTTCAGTAATAAAGTTTATAAGAAAATTGTGATATATGTGTTAAGAGAACAAAGTAAGTTAAAGAACTGCAGGCTCCAAAAATTCAGTGTCCAATACTGACCTGTCAGGCAGGATATGCCCACCGGTCATGCCATTATTATGCCGTGACTGGTGTAGGGGTCACCAACAGCTGTCTGTTTGGATTTGAGGCCTCTTCCATAGGAGAAAATTTATACCTGGTACTGAAACCTGGTCAAAAGCCCAGGGCTGGGGAGGCTATAGGGGAAACCTTGTACTGTTGTTTTGCTCAATGGACATGTTTTTACACTGCCTTCTAAATATTTACGTTTATACTGATGGAATGAGTGACACTCTCAACCTTGGTCAGAAGCTTCTCTCTGCAGTGGGCAGCAGTTAATGCAGAGTCTCATAACTGGTCAAAGTGCTGAAAATAAGTGACTGTTGAGTGCTCAGACCTAAGTGGGACATCTATATCAAGTTCACCAAGGCTCAGGGAACATCTCAAAAGACGGGAGTAAAAGGAATGTAAGAGATGGAGGATAGGAAGACTGCTGTGAAATGCTATCTTCTAGACATGGCATGATTTTTGTGCTCATGGACTCACTGCACAACACCTGTGCAAGATCAAACCACCAGGGTTGGTCAACATTCCAGTGGGCAGGATTGATTGGATCTAGTGGGTTACATAAAAAAAGGTGAAGACATGAAGGTGGGGTGTGTTGAGGTGTGTCCAGGGAAAGTGGGATGGGGGAGGTGGGGATGATCAAGATACACTGTACGCATGTATGAAATTGCCAAAGGAAAAAAAATTAACAGGGGTGGGCTAGAGAGATAACAAGATGGTTAAGAGTGTGTACTACTCTTATAGAGGACCTGAGTTCGGTTCCCAGTACCCACGTGAGGTGACTCATAACGCTAGTTCTAGGGGATCCATCATACTCCTCTGGCCTCTGTGGGCACCTGCACTCATGCACAGTCCTCCCCCCACACATATACATACATGAATCAAAAAAAATTAACAGTGGCTGTCTCTGGGGTGATACTAAAATATCTGAATTTTTTCTGGTTCTTTTATATGTTTTCTTTCTAATCAAAGAAAAGAGCAGTGATCATCAAAGTCTGTTAAATATGGTATGCATTTGACTCATTAAAGAAAAACTAGAACTTTCAAATTACTTGACTTCAGAGATTAGTTCACTTCTTAGAGTTTCCATCATTAAAAAAATATACCTTTCATTTTCCATCATATTTGGAGTTTTCTGCTTTCTACTTCTCCAATACTTTGAGGAAATTAAATTTGCTTATGCCAAAGTCATCAGAAATGTCCTTAATTTTTTTTCTGTGAAGTCTCTTTAGAAGTTGTGAGGTGGTGTTAATGGGCTGTTAAATTGGTCAAGAGGCCATCAGGCCCACAATAAAACAGTTCTTTATTACTCCAAAAATCTCCACACACAAACTCTACCCCAAAGCAGCACACAAAACTCAGAGCTGAAGGCACTCCTGCATACACAACATAGAGCAGGCTGCTAGACTGGAGATGGGGAATTGAGGCTTCCACCAGGAAAACTGTACACTGGGAGACATCACAAGCCCTAATCACCATAATGTCACAGCACAACTGAAAGTGACTACTTGTCAGATGGGGAGGTCTATTAAGCCTATTATCCAAGCATATCAGGAAACAGTGCCCTTGTATGAGCTGCTCCTGATTCCAGACATGTGTTGAGGGAAACCATATCTTAAAAACCATGAAATCTCAGTGATCACATCTCATCTATCTCAGCTCGTCTCTGTTTCTCTCTCTCTCTCTCTCTCTCTCTCTCTGTCATACACACACACATGTGCACGCACACACACACACACACACATACACACACACACACACACAATGACATTTTAAGATGGTGGATCATTCTGGCAATAGCTAGAACTCCCAGGCTTCCCACATCTCTCTGCCCTTGCCCTGGAGTTCTTCCTTGCCTCCACCCCTCCTCACTTGTGTAAGCCCAATTGCGTGCTGGATGATAAAGCAGCATCCTCCCAGCTTCCAGGCCTGGACTGCCCAGGTTTTGTGCTGTGGTGAAGGAGGAACTCCAGCAGACACTCTGGCTGTAGAATGGCTGGTGGCCTCATGTTGGGATAGTGCAGCCATTTGGTGCCTACAACAGGGGGACATGGAGACCCAGACCAGTAAGGGGGAAGTGAAGTGAGGAAGAATAGAGATGGGAAAGAAAGGGTTAACAATGTGAGCAAGAGCAGTTCACCAAAGCATGACCTAGGTAGGGTGAGAATGGGGCAGGCTGGTCTGTGGGTGGAGAACTGCTGAGGAGAGATGTAAGGGCCAAGATGTTAAGGTAGGGAGCATAGTTGGGGAGGGGTGGTTGATTCTTTTGATGGAGATATGAGCATTTATCAATAGACCTCTTACCAGAG
Organism: Nannospalax galili; assembly: GCF_000622305.1. NCBI lineage: Eukaryota > Metazoa > Chordata > Mammalia > Rodentia > Spalacidae > Nannospalax > Nannospalax galili. Next base: position 7,700,081 of record NW_008346548.1, read on the forward strand.
GTTTTAGAGTGAAAGCCCTGACTCCAGCAGCCCTAACAAGGTAGCCCCAGCCACCTGGCCCCAAATGCCAATTAAAGAGATAATGGTGAGACACAGAGAAAGATTATTTTTTCAATGGACTTGCAGTGGGAAAAGGAACAAATAAAGTGAAGTGATCCCAAGTCGATCTTTGGGGTGCTGACATGAGGTTTAGATTTAAATACAGAGCAGGAAGTCTGCATAATTAAGTAGTCCTTGTCAAGGTATGGTCCCACCAATCTTTGACAGTTTATCATTTCAGCTCTGGTCCTGCAAGGTGGTGGACTAATTTGTTCAGTTTTGCTGTGGCTGGAGAGATAACTCAGCAGTTAAGAGCAATGACTGCTCTTGCAGAGGACCTGGGTTCAGTTCCCAGCATCCACATGGCTACTAATATCTGTAGCTCCAGTTCTAGGAATTCATTGCCCTCTTCTGGCCTCCACAGGCATTGCATGCATGGGTGTACATATACATGCAGGCAAAACACTCATACACATAAAACAAAGCTGTTAAATTGTTCATCTGTTCATTGCTGAGGGTGCAGCCTCACCCTCATAGATAATTGTCCTGGTCTGAGATGGCTCAAGAGGAAAGGTTAGTGGCATTAACTTATCTCTGTGCCTTCAGTCAAAGTAGAGACACAAAATACAGCAGAGACACCAGGCTTTCATCCTGCTTTTAGTTACCTTGGGGGCCCAAGTGAGGGGTCAGTGCTTCTTAGTAAAAGCAGCTTCTAAGTGCCTGTTTCAGTCTTAGTTTTATGTGTCACTTATTTTCTTTGTCATGCAAATTATAGTTTACCTTAGACATAATTCTATGTAGTTTTGTCCCTTCAGTACTTTGAAGAATGTTTTTGCCATTATTTTGCAGCGCTTAGTTTTGTTGTTGCTGAGTAGTCTAATAGGTGCCCTTCTCCTCCTCCTCCTCCTCCTCCTCCTCCTCCTCCTCCTCCTCTCCCCACTTCCTCCTCCTCCTTTTCCTTCTCCTTGTACCCTTGTTTTCATTCTTCTCCTCCTCCTCCTCCCCTTGCTAAATTAATCTGTCTTTTCTTTCTGGCACATTTAAGATTCCATCTTGTTCTATATATTCTAAGTCTCATTACAATGTTTCTAACTGGGGGGGGGTATTTATCTTTTGGAATCAAGAGTGAACTTTAAATCTAAAGATTTATGCCGTTGGCTCTGGAGAATTCTTAGCCAATGCTTTTGTTTTAGGCACCTTATGTTGCTTCTGTTACTCTTTTCATTCTTTTTCTGGGATGAATATTATACACACGTGACACCCCTTGTATATTTGAACTCTGTTTTTCTGCATTGAATTTAGCATGAATTCCTCCCTAGGATGCCCCTGGTCACCTAGGAGCAGTCAAGAATGTGTCTAGAATCATCCCATTTATTGTTTTTAAAGCACCAGGGGCCACCTTTCTTTTCAAGAGTTCTATTTCGTTGTATGGCATATTCATCTGTTCTTGCTTTATTTATGCCTGTTTTTGTTCCGTAATGGTTAGCTCTTTATAACTTTTATTTTCTTATCTCTTTGAGCTTTCTTATTTTAAACAATTTATCACAGGGCATTAAAGCTGATTTCCTTTTGAAGTACATTTATATTCTGATTTCATGTTTACTGACTGTACATTTTAATTTTAGGTTTCATAATTTTTATTTGTAAACTTGTTTTAAAGTTGTTTTAAGTTTTGTTTGCAGCTTGTTTTTTCTCTCTCTGCTCCCCTGTGTCCGCTCCTCTAAATCCATTGGTTCTGGGGTGTGGAATCCCAATTTAGAACCCAGTGTTATAAAGTCAGCATAGGGCTCATGATGGTTGATATTGGTATCAACTTAATAGGAATTAGAATCACCTAAGAAACAGTCTTTGGACATGCCCATGAGGGATTACCTTGATTCAGTTAACTGAGGTTTGAAGAATATCCTCAAAGTGGGCAGTACCATTCCCTGAATCCTAGAATAAATAAAAAAGAGAAAGCTAGCTGAGCACACACATTCACTTTATCACTCTCTGCTTCCTGGCCTACAGACAAAGTGTGACCAGCTGCCTTAATTCCCGCCACCAGAACTTTGTTGCCACAATAGGCTGTACCCTTATATATGTATAGATATAACCCTTTCCTTAAGCTGCAGCTGTCAGGTATTCTGTCACTGCAATGAGACAGGTAGCTAATACAGGACTCTTGGCTATGGTAATGTCTTAGGTCTGTTCCCAAGCCAACATGTGGCTGTCTTTTTCCTGGTTTCAAATCTGCTCCTGTGACCTCCCATTTCCATGAGGCCATAGATTCTCCTGAGTCATAGCTCAAGTAGCCTAGACTAGGGACAATGACTTGAATCCATACCCTTTATATTAAGGGAAGGCAACTTCTAGTCACCAAGCCACCACCATCTGATTCTGGGCTAAAGTCTGTGGCTTCCACCCAACTTTTGCATCCTGTTGCTTTTCCTTATTTGTGGATATAGTAAATTTTTGTTTTGTTTTTTCTTAAACTCCTCAATGTAAGTTTTCTTTTAATAGGTTATCCATTTTGCCATGCATTTGATGAATAACAAAAAGGTCAAAATGTGTTTATTTTTGCTGTGCTGACCATCTAACCCAGGATTTTGTATGTGCTAAGAATGCGCTCTACCTCTAACCCCACCCCAGCAATACCAACTATGTGAACTTCCTGTCCATTTTCATCAGTTCAGCAACCATATTAAAAAGCCTACCTTGCCATGTATCTAGTTTGCTATGAAAGACTTGCATCCCTTAATTAGTACATAGGTCATGGAGTGTCATGCCAAAGGACTGAATAGGAATTTTGCATTTAGAAAAAGTTAAGATGAGCCAAGTGCTTCAATCCCAGCACTCGGGTGGTAGAAGCAGAGAGATCTCTGTGAGTTTGAGGCCAGCCTGATCTACATAGTAAGTTCCAGGCCAGCTGGGGCTACACACTGAATTTAAATATCATAGGGCATAATAGCCAAGGATCATATTGTTTGCTCTGAAATAAGAGCTCTGTGACTGATTTGCAAATTCTATGGTTCCTTAAGATATGGGAGAGCAAAGTACATTCCCTCAACATTTAAGACAGATATGTATATGTAATCATAGGATTTTAGAGCTCAAAGGAATATCAAAGACCATATATGTATAGGCCCCTTGTTTCTGGATCTAGAAGAGGCACTAGGAGAAATGAAAGGTCTTCTTCAAGGTTGCACAGCAGCTAGAGTTTGAATAATCAGGTTCTTTTGGGTTTGTATTTCTCCAATGAAGTTGTCCATAGCATATACCAGAAGTGACAGAGTAGAGGGCTTGATAAATGATTTCTTCTGTGATTCTTAATTATTTACAAAGTAAAGGCACTTCACAGAACAAATCAGACCAGGTTTCTTAAGGTCTCAGTTTTAATCTACTGTTTTAAAAGTGCTGACACTAGCTTTTCTGGCTTCAGGTAGAAAACTGCATTGGTGAGGGTGCTCCTTATTCTGTCCCATTTATTGTACCTTGTAAATAGTTTCTTTTTTATTTATTTTTTAAAATAGTTTATTGAGAATTTCATACATGTATATAAGGTGTTTTGATCAAGACCATGCCCACTCCCTCCCCTCCTCCCATTTCTCTCCATCACTTTTTTTCTGACAACTTCATGTACTCTTTCTTCTTCCTTAATTTTTTTATGGGGCTTTTGGCTACTCTAAAATTTCCCCTTCTGAAGGGGCAACCCTAAAATCTCTTATAAAAGCTCCAATATATTTTCGATGTTTTTGGCCTTTAGAATGGAGTAGGTTGCTAAGAGGCCCAAGGACATCATGAGTTTTAGCTAAGAAACTGGCTACTTTTCTTTGGGTTATTATTATTATTTTTTGACCGTAACTACCTAGCCAGTTCCTACCTCTTATTTTTATCACACCATCCTCTGAAGAGGTTACCCAAATTGCCAATAGGGAATCAGGATGCAGACCCCTCTGGCTTTTTCCATGCTGAACAGGGACTCAGGGTGAGGCAATTGGAGTACCCCTTCAGTGGATCTATCTAAAAGAATCCCAAATTGTATAATTACCTCAAGGAGGAAAAAAGTCTTTGAATCACGAATAGGAGATGTGAAGGAGAAGTAAAGAGTAATCAGCATTACAAGTTCTAGACAGGGAACTAGAGAAAAGTCAGAACAGGGCAGTTTTCAAATGTTCATATGAGAGTCCACTGGAATTTCTTGACAAGGTCTTCCAAAAGCATCTCTCTATTGGGTTCCTTCTCATTTTTCTTTTGTCTTCCAAGGCTGGACTCTAGAGTGATGGATTCAGGATTTGCTTTCAGGTATTTTGATAGCTGTTGGAGTGGTTAGAATCAGTGTCAGTTTCCTCTCAAAGGCTTCTAGACAGGGGTAGAAAACAAATTTATCCATCATTTTAGAACAATAGCTGGTTGTTTCCCTTAGCTACAGGTGGGCACTACAGTATTG
>NW_008346548.1:7704561-7706120 GCF_000622305.1 Nannospalax galili
CATTGTTTCTTGTTATGTAGCCTTTAGCTATACACATGGACTCTTAAAGAATTATATTGATCCTTTAATCTTTGGTTGGTTATACTTTCCTTTTGGGTGTTTAAGACCATACAGTTGGCCCAAATAAATCAATTTATTTTTACACTTAAGGTCATTTGAAGATCAGTTCCTTAGGGGTCACATGGGCTTGGGAGGAGCTCCTGGCTCCTTTCTTTTACCAGTTCCATCTATGAAGATAAGTCAAAGGTCCTGCTCAACCATGTCTGGCTTCACTTGGAAGCATGAATGAGGCTGTTTCCTCTGAGTTGACCCTCCTCTTTGTAGACTGGACACTGGTTCAAGTCTATCTCATGGAGTCTACAAGTCCTCCCTGAACAAGAGGACAGGTGACTCACCACAGTTACAGGACATTTTGAGAGATGTTCCATAGCACCCTGCAACTTAGTGGACCTTAGAGGGCAGGGGCAAAAACTGTCCTTTAAGACCCACTGACCAGATTAGTATAGGCCTCAAACTATGGCTGTTAAACATTCAATAAAGTTAAGTACACTAGTCTGGTACTTCTAATTATTATGTGCTATGTGGCTAAGGCTTGGGTAAAAAACCCAAATATTCTCAGATAAACGTTGACTAGATATATATTTGTTCGTTAAACTAGTTGACTAAACTATGACCATAGACATTTTAAGATTATGTGTATATTATTTTTGTCTCATCATTTATATGTCATAACAGACCTACACAGATCATCACTTGCTTAGGCTTTCACATTTTTTTCTATTTTAGAAAATATCTCCATTCCCATATCCTTTTAACATCTTTTACATTCTCATTCTCTTTTTAAAAAAATAATTATGAGACACAATAGCATTAACAAATAAATTTTCCATCTGTTGTGAGACTTCTTTTCCTGGGGGTGCTACACAATGCTTATTCCCTTTTAAGATTCCAGTGTCCAGCCAATGTTTGATTAAAGTTTTACTGGGGAACCAGTGAATTTATTGAGCTTACTTACCGCCATAACTCAGGGGTTGCTGAGGTGTATGTATGACCTAAGGGTATGCACACTGGAAAGTCTTTACCCAGCATGGGTCAGACCTTCTCTTCCTAGCCTTCCCCAGATTGCCTACTTTAGCCCTGCCCAATCCAGTAGGCCATGTGTGATTAGGGTCAAATTACATACTGTTGTCTAGGAAGAGTGGCTGGATAATGCTGTGAGGGTTCAATGACCCTGCTTGGCCCTCCTTTAATGAATGAGCACAACCATCAACAAGCCCAATCGTGACAATGTTTAGCTATCAGGCTCAAGTGAAGTCGTGATGATGGTAGTTATTTCATGCACAAGGGACTGCTGTATAGCATCATCTTATTAAAAGGACCTAGAATTTAAAAGGATTTGGCACTAGGATCCACATATGAGGGAGAACATAGGTCGTTTGTTTTTCTGAGTCTGTGTTACTTCACTTAGTATAACAGTTTCTAGATCCATCCATTTACCTGCAAATTTCATTATTTCATCTTTCTTTACTGCTGAATAGAACTCCATTGTGTAAATGTAC
>NW_008346548.1:7706364-7709718 GCF_000622305.1 Nannospalax galili
CTAGCCAGTCTGATTGGGGTAAGGTGATACCTTAGGGTGGTTTTAATTTGCATTTCCCTAATTACTAATGATGTTGAACACTTTGGGGGCTGTTTCTTAGCCATCTTTATTGCTTCCTTTGAGAACTCTCTGTTTAGATCTTTAGCCCATCTCTTTTTTTTTTTTGTTTGTTTGTTTGTTTGTTCTTTTTGCGACAGGGTCTCCCTGTAGCTCCAGCTGTCCTGGAACTCACTATGTAGACCAGGCTGGCCTTGAATTCACAGAGATCCTCCTGCCTCTGCCTCCCAAGTGCTGGGATTAAAGGAGTGCGCCACCATGCCCAGCTTTAGCCCATCCTTTAATTGGGTCATTTGGTTACTCGATTCTTTGTTTTTTGAGTTATTTATATATTCTGGATGTTAAACCCCTGTAAGATGTGTCACTTGTGAAGATTTTGTCCCATTCTGTGGGTTTTCTCTTCACAGTTTTGATTGTTTCTTTTGCTGTACAGAAGCTTTTTAGTTTAGTGAGGTCCTACTTGTTGATTGTTGACCTTAATTCCTAAGCAACTGTTGTCTGATTTAGAAAATCCTTTCCTACACCTATATCTTGTAAGTTACTGCCAATATTTTCTTCTAATAGTTTCAGGGTTTCCAGTTTCACATTGAGGTCTTTGATCCATTTGGAGTTGACTTTTGTGCAAGGTGAAAGATAAGGATCTAGTTTCATTCTTCTACAGGTGGAGATCCAGTTTTGCCAGCACCATTTGTTGAAGATGAGGTCTTTCTGCCATTGTGTGTTCTTGGCACCTTTGTCAAGTATCAGATGGCTGAAATTGGTTGTACTCGGGTTTGGGACTTCAATGATGTTCCATTGATCTATGTGTCTATTTTTGTACCAGTATCATGCTGTTTTTAAGACTATAGCTCTGTAGTATACTTTGAGATCTGGTATAGTATTCCCCCCCAGCATTGCTCTTTGTGCTCTGGTTTGCTTTGGCTATCCAGGGTCTTTTGTACTTCCATATGAATTTAAGGATAGTTTTTTCTAATTCTGTGAAGTATGTCATGGGGATTTTGTTTGGGATTGCATTGCATCTATATATTTCTTTTGGTAGGATAGTAATTTTCACAATATTAATTCGTCCAATTAATGAGCATGGGAGGTCCTTCCATCTCCTGGTGTCTTCCTCAATCTCTGTCTTTAAAGATTTAAAATTATCATTGTAGAGATCTTTGGTGTCTTCGTCTGATTTATCCAAGGTATTTTTTTTTTGGCTATTGTGAATGGGAGAGTTTCCCTGTGCTCTTTCTCTGACTGCTTGTCATTGGTATATAGAAAGACTATAGACTTTTGTAGGTTAATTTTGTAACCTGCCGCTTTACTGAATGTGTTAATAATTTCTAGGAGTTTGCGCGTGGAATTTTTGGTGTCCCTTAGATATATTATTATATTGTTATGTGAAAAAAGGGATAATCTGATCTTTTCTTTTCCAATTATTACTCCTTTAATTTCCTCGTCTTGTCTTATTGCTCTTGCAAGAGTTTCAAGCACTATGTTAAAGAGGAGTGGAGATAGTAGACGTGCTTGTCTTGTTCCTGATTTCAATGGGAATGCTTCCAGTTTTTCTCCACTTAGAATGATATTAGCTATTGTTTTGTTGTATATAGCATTAACTATGATGAGGTATGTTCCTTCTAGTCCAATTCCCTCTAGGACTTTGAACATAAATGCATGCTGAATTTTGTCAAAAGCCTTTTCTGCATCTATTGAGATGACAATGTGGCTTTTGCTTTGAGTCCATTTATATGATTAATAATGTTCCTTGACTTGTGTATATTGAACCATCCCTGCATCTCTGGGATAAAGCCTACTGATCATGGTGAATGATCCTTTTTTGATGTGTATCTATATGTGGTTTGCAAGTATTATATTGAGAATTTTTGCATCTATGTTCATTAAGGATATGGGTCTATAGTTTTCTTTTGGTTGTGTTTTTATCCAGTTTGGGTATTAGAGTGATGCTGGCTTCATAGAAAAAATTTGGGAGTTCTCCTTCTCTTTCTATCTTTTTGAATAATTTAAGTAGTATTTGTTGGAGGTCTTCTTTAAATGTCTGATAGAATTCTTCTGTAAATCCATCTGGTCCTGGGCTTTTTTTGGTCGGGAGGTTTTATATTACTGTTTCAATTTCTTCATATGTTATGGGTCTGTTTAAACTGTTGATCTCTTCTTGGTTTGACTTTGGTGGTTTCCATGATTTTAGATATCCATCCATTTCTTTTAGATTTTCAAATTTGGGAGCGTATAGATTTTTAAAATATTCCCTTAAAATGGTCTGGATCCTTTGGGTGATTTTGTTGATTTGGATTTGCTGTTTCTTTCTTTTGGTTAACTGGGCTAAGGATCTGTCTATCTTGTTTCACTTTTCAAAGAACCAGCTCTTAGATTCACTGATTCTTTGTATTGTTTTCTTTGTTTCTATTTCATTAATTTCTGCTCTGATTTTTGTTATTTCTTCTCTTCTGCTGGGTTTGGGTTTCATTGGTTCTTGCCTTTCCAGTGTCTTGAGTTGCTGTGTTAGGTCATTTATTTGGGTTCATTCTAATTTTTTAATGTAGGCACTTAGAGCTATAAACTTCCCCTCTTAGGATTGCTTTTAAATTGTCCCAGAGCTTTTGTTATGTTGTATTGTCTTTTTTCATTGAATTCCAGGAATTCTTTTTTAAAATTATTTATTTAATAACCACATACTTAGAAGAAGCATTACATTACAACAGCATTGACATATTCAATAACAATTGCCTGAGCTAAGATGCATCTGTTTCAAAATTAGCTGTAAGTTTTTAGGTTTACATTGAATTAATACGGTTATACAATATTGTACTCTGTATAAAAGATATAAAATTAAATGACATTTTAACCTTTATAAAAGATCTCTATTTCATTATTAAAATACACATTTTCCCAAATGAGTGTATCTGATTTGACTATATACCCACTTCCCAGATGGCACCCTCCCATAGCCTCCCTCCCCCGACTTATACTCCCCCCTGCTTATACTCTGATATCCCTACTACTGTCTGCTGTGTTGTTGGCACCTCCAGCCATTCCGCACTACTTGCCCTTCTGGTGAATCTAGTCAGCCTATCTAGAGGTCTTTGTTTTAGGAGGGTCAGCTGTTCTTCATCTAACAGTAATCAGTTGTCAATATTGCTTTAGATAAGATCGGGGTCTGCTGTTCATTTTCCCAGCTCTATGCTGGGTTACTATCTGGGAGTCTCTTTGGCCACCTTGGCCAACAACTCAAAAGAAGGTATCGCCTGTCTGGCATTGTTGCTTGTTATGTAGCCATTAGCTATGCATATGGACTCA
>NW_008346548.1:7709771-7710315 GCF_000622305.1 Nannospalax galili
TCATACAGTTGGCCCAGATAAACCAATTTATTTTTACTCTTAAGGTCATTTGAGCATCTGTTCCTCAGGGATCACATGGGCTTGGGAGGAGCTCCTGGCTCCTTTCTTTTTACCAGTTCCGCCTATCTGAAGGTAAGTCAAAAGTCCTGCTCGACCATGGTTGGCTTCACTTGGAAGCATGGAGGAAATGATTCCTCTGTGTTGACCCTCCTCTTTATAGACTGGACACTGGTGCAAGTACATCTCATGGGGTCTCCTCAGCCTCCTTGATCAAGAGGACAGGTGACCCACCACAATTACAGGACATTTTGAGAGATGCTCATAGTCCCCTGGAACAAGTCAACCTAGGTCCTAGTGCAAGGAGCAAAAAGTGTCCTTTATGTCCCTCCGACCAAATTATTATAGGCCTCAAAGTATGTCTGTTGAACACTGAAGAGGGTTAATTCCACCAGGCTGGTACTTTTAATTATTGTGTGTCATGTAGATAAATCTTGAGCAAAGACCAGTTGTTCTCAGATAAACATTACCTAGACATACATTTCCT
>NW_008346548.1:7710530-7711315 GCF_000622305.1 Nannospalax galili
CATCCAATTTATATCCATATATCCCTTATTAAGGCCTGTTTCTTACTGTTCTTCTCTTTCAGGTTTTTTTTTTCCCCTTTATCTCCCTGTTTCCTTTCCATTTTCCTAGTTCCTACTGTTATGTCTGGATACATACTTACTTATCAGGGTTTGGTTCTAGGATCCACATATGAGGGAGAACATATGTTGATTTTTTTTCTGAGTCTATGTTACTTCACTTAGTATACCAGTTTCTAGTTCCATCCATTTACCTGCAAATTTCAAGATTTCATCTTTCTTTACTGCTGAGTAAAACTCCATCATATAAATGAACCACATTTTCATTATCCACTCATGAGCTGAGGGACACTTAGGTTGCTTCCATCTCTTTGCTATTGTGAAAAGAGCAGCAACAAACATGGATGTACAAGTGTCTCTTCAATAGGATGAGTTCTTTGGGTATATGCCAAGGAGTGGTATAACTGGGTCAAATGGTAGGGTCATTTGTAGTTTTTTAAGAGTTCTCCACACTGTTTCCATAGGGGTTGAACAAGTTTGCAGCCCCACCAGCAGTGGATGTGTGTTCCCCTTTCCCCACATCCTCTCCAACATTTGGTATCATTTGTTCTCTTGATCTTAGCCAGTCTGACTGGGATAAGATGAAATCTTAAATTAGTTTTAATTTGCATTTCCCTAATTCTTAGTGATGTTGAACATCTTTTAAGGTGTTTCATAGCTATCTTTACTTCTTCTTTTGAGAACTCTCTGTTCAGCTCCTTAGCCTATCTTTTAATTGTGTTGCTTCT
>NW_008346548.1:7711354-7712222 GCF_000622305.1 Nannospalax galili
TATATTCTGGTAATTAAACCTCTATCAGATGTATCGCTGGTGAAGATTTTCTCCCATTCTGTGGGTTTTCTGTTTGTTTCCTTGGTTGTCTCCTTTGATGTACAGAAGCTTTTTAGTTTAATGAGGTCCCACTTGTTAATTCTTGCCCTTGTTTCCTGGGCTATTGGTGTCCGGTTTAGAAAGTCCGTTCCTATACCTATATCTTGTAGGTTTTTCCCAACGTTTTCTTCTAAAAGTTTCAGAGTTTCAGGCTTTACATTGAGGTCTTTGATCCAGTTGGAATTGACTTTTGTGCAGGGTGAAAGATGGGGGTTTAGTTGCATTCTTCCACAGGTGGAGATCCAGTTTTGCCAACACCATTTGCTGAACATGCTGTCTTTCCTCCAGTGAATATTCTTGGCTCTTTTGTCAAATATCAGGTGGCTAAAATTGCAATTACTCATATTTGGGTCTTCAATTTTGTTCCATTGGTCTATGGGTCTATTTTTGTGCCAGTACAATGTTGTGTTTATGACTATAGCCCTGTAATGCAGCTTGAAATCTGGTATAGTAATCCCCCCAGCATTGCTCTTAGTGCTCAGGGTTGTTTTGGCTATCCGAGGTCTTTTGTGTTTCCATATGACTCTCAGGATGGTTTTGTCCAATGCTGTGAAAAATGTGATGGTGATTTTGATTGGCATTGCATTGAATCTATAAATGAATTTTGGTAGGATGGTCATTTTCACAATATTAATTCTTCCAATCCATGAGCATGGTAGGTATTTCCATCTTCTGATGTCTTCCTCAGTCTCTTTCTCTAAAGATTTAAAATTTTCATTGTAGAGCTCTTTAATGTCTTTGGTCAGCTTTATTCCGAGATTATTTTTTT
>NW_008346548.1:7712699-7713115 GCF_000622305.1 Nannospalax galili
GGGCTATTGAAGTCCCCCACTATTAATGAGTTGGGATTAATCTGGGTCTTAAAGTCCTGTAGTACTGATTTTATGAAGTTGAGTGCACCAGAGTTTGGTGAATATATATTCATGATTGTAATATCTTCTTGGTCAGTTGTTCCTTTTATCAGAATGAAGTGTCCATCTTTGTCTCTTTTCATTAGTTTTAGCTTAAAGTCTATTTTGTCAGATATTAGAATTGCTACACCTCTTTTTTTCTTAGTATCATTTGCTTGGTATATTTTTTCCATCCTTTCACTTTATAAGATAGTGTCTGTCCTTGAAAGTGAGATGAGTTTCTTGAAGACAACAAAAAGATGATTTTTGTTTCTTAATCCATTCATATAGTCTGTGTCTTTTGACTGGGGAGTTCAGTCCATTAATGTTTAAAGTTA
>NW_008346548.1:7713982-7725860 GCF_000622305.1 Nannospalax galili
CTGCATTATCTCTAGGGGGTTCTCATTTTACTCCTCTGAAGGACTATAGGTTTTTAATGGGGATATGATATTTTGGTTTTTCATGTTATTATTTTTTCTCTGTGATTTTGACATGTGAATTTCTTTTGTAATTTCTGATTCTTGTGTGAGACTCAAGCCTTCAAGTTTAGGTCTGCTTCTTTTTGTGAACTTTATGTGTCTTTGTGGTTTACTTTTTGGGCATGGAAAGCTGGTTCCTCTAAGCTTCCAGATCTCTCTTTTGATTTTATATTGGAGTGGCCAGATTGCTTTTGTCTTCAGGAGTTCCCACAGAGGCCCAAGTCAGATGAGGATTAGATGCTCTCAGGCTTTCTTCTAAGGTCTGGATCCCTCCAGGAAAGATTTTGGCCTCAGGAATTTGGTGGTTGGACTGGCCTGGGAGCTGGGCCCAGGAAAGATGCTGGTCTAGGGCAGCTAGTGGCTGTGCCACCCAGAGATGCAATTGAAGATGGGGGCAGGAAGCAGCCCCAAGGGCTCCTGGGGACTGCACTGAGGAGCTTGTTTGGTCTGGATGCAAAGTATCAGAAAGAGGAAAGGTCAGCCCTGGCATCCAGGAAAGAGGTGGTGGGTCCTGCAGACCCAGGGAAGTAGAGGGAGGTAAGGGTGGGGCCAGGCCCAGAGTGTTCCTGGGGACCCGAGACAGAATCTAGTTGGTCTGAATGCAAAGGATCAGGCAGCAGTGGTGGTCCCCCAGGTGTCTGGGGTGCCAAGACAAGGAATGGGACAGGACCCCGGCTAGGAGGAGAGGTGTGGAGGACACAGTGGACTTAACCTGGAGAGGAGGCCTGCTGGTCGGACATGTCTTTTTTTTAAGTTTGGGAAATTTTCTTCCACAATCCTGTTGAAGATCTGTTCCATACCATTATCTTGAGATTCTTCTCCTTCCTGTATGCCTATGATTCATAAGTTTTTTTTTTATGGTGTCACACAATTCTTGCATATTCAATTCTTATGTTTTCTTAAATTTTTCATCTTTACTTCAGTGGTCTAATTTATCCACTTTATCTTCCAGTCTTGATATTGTTTTCCATTTCATTCATCCTATTGGTGAGGCTTTCTCCTATCCTTTCTGATTGGCTTCCTGAGTCTTTCACTTCCTTCTTCATTTCAGCCTGAGTATTCTTCAATATTTATAACTCTTTTCTGAATTCATTCAGAAGTTTATCCCTATCTTCCTTCAGTTCTTTCATTTTTTTGTGTGTTCTTTAAATTCACTGAATTCTTTTATCATGTTTATAATTGTTCTTTTGAGTTCCATGTCCTGTGTTATCTCTAGGGAGTTCTCATTGTACTCCTCTAGAGGACTATTGGTACCTGTTGGGGATATATTATTTTGGTTTTTCGTGTTATTATTTTTTCACTGTGACTTTTACACGTGAATTCCTTTCATAGTTTCTGATTCTTGTGTGAGACTCGAACCTTCCTTTGTTGAGTTTAGATTTGCTTCTTTTTGTAAACTTTATGTGCCTTTGTGGTTTACTTGTTGGGCATGAATAGCTGGTTGGTATAGGCTTCAGGTTCTCTTTTTTGATTTTATATTGGAGTGGCCCAATTGCTTTTGTGTTCAGCAGTTCCCACAGAGGCCCATGTGAGATGAGGCTCAGGTGCTCTCAAGCTTTCTCCTAAGGTCTGGGTCCCTCCAGGAAAGATGCTGCCCTCAGGAATTTGGGGGCTAGGCTGGGCTGGGAGAAGGGCCCAGCATAGATGCTGGTCTCAGGAAGCTTGTGGCTGTACCACCCAGGGAAGTAAAGGGAGGTGAGGGCAGACCAGTCCCAGAGGGTTCCTGGGGGCTGGCAGGGAGGAACTGGGTTGGTCCAGATGCAAAAGATCAGGAAGCAGTGGTGGCTGTGGGCCTCAAGGTTAGCCCCGGTGTCTGGGGTGCCAAGACAAGAAATGGGCCTATACCCAGGTAGGAGGAGAGAGGGGGGGAGATGGGAATGTGAAAGAGGCTGGGGGAGTCAAGGCATGGTGGGCACACTGGGCTTACCCAGGGAAGGTGCTGGTACCAGAACACTGGGGGCTGTGCATCCCAGGAAGCAAAGGGCGGATGGCCACGTTTTAAAATATGGCCGTATGAGAAGCCTGCCATCAAGGTTTTAACATTTATTTTTTATGAGCTTTAGCCAATTTCTTTTCAGGCCTAAACATGCATCATGAAAAGCTTAAGAAATCATGAATCTGGAGGACCATTTTACACCAAGGAGGACTAGGGCATATATATCTTTTTTAAAGTGGGCTGGCACTTCTGAGGCAAATCACAGATGTTGAGAAAGATGGATTCACAGACACAACACAGAATGATAGCTATTTGTCTGTCTATCCATATATATAAATGGACATATTGTTTTCTCAGTGCCACAAATCTGACAGTTCCAAAATTAGTGCTTTGAGTAGAATTTTTTTATGTAGAGGAAAATTGTATGTGCCTGAATCCTCATAAAACTCTAGGGTGTCTCGCTTACATAGCTCCTTCCTCCAGTTGCTTCTGATTGGTGGACCATTTCTTCTCACATTCTAACAGACGTTTTAGCTACTTCTGCAACTTGTAACAGAAAACACTCAGCACACAAAATTTTTACTAATACGATCCAGCAATGAATCAATGGAAATTTCTATTGCTTTCTGCTCCCCAATCTGGACAAAAATCCCAAGAAAAAAAGTAATGATGAAATAATAGAGTAACAGAAATCAACTGGAAGTAGGGGTTCAGAACACCCCTGTATCTCCTCTTGGAATTAAGAATTCCCTGATCTTCAGAATCGTGGACAGAGGAATGAATTTTTCTCAATCTTAAAATTATATTGTAGGTAATGGGGAGATAACTTAGTGGTTAAGACCACGGACTGCTCTTGCAGAAAACCCAGGTTCAGTTCCCAGCACTCACATGGTGGTTTATAATCACCTGTAAGTCCAGTTTCAGGGATCCAAAACCCTCTTTTGGCCTCCATGGGCACCAGGCACACATGTGGTACACATACATACATGCAGCAAAGCACTCATACATACAAAATAAAAATAATCTTAAACTCCAATGAACTTGCATATGAACATTTGAAAACTGTCCTTTTTTCTAGTTCCCTGTCTAGAACTTGTAATGTTAATTACTCTTGCCTTTACTTCTCCTTCACATCTCCTATTCATGATTCAAGGACTTTCTTTTCCCCTTAGAGACAAGAGTTATGCAATTTGGGAGTCTTTTTAGATAGATCCACTGAAGGGGTACTCCAATTGCTTAACCCGGCATCCCTGTTCAGCATGGAAGAAGTCAGAGTGGTCTGTGTCCCGATTCCCTATTGGCAATTTGGGTAACCCCTTCAGAGGATGGTGTGATAAGAATAGGAGGTAGGAATTGGCTAGGCAGTTAGGGTAAAAAGACCCCAAAGAAATGTAGCCAGTTTCCTGGGTAAAAGTCAAAATGTCCTTGGGCCTGTTAGCAACATACTCTGTTCCAAAGGCCAAAAATGTCAAAAGTATTAGGGAGCTTGTATCTAACCCTTAAAAGATTTTAGGGTTACATTTTCAGAGGGGGGGGGATGTTGGAGGGGAGGGAGTGGGCATGGATTTGGTCAAAACATCTTACATGCGTGTATGGAATTCTCAAAGTTTTTGTAAAAATTAAAAAAAAATCTTTCAAAAATCATTATGTTCAATATTTTCTAATGCCTTTAATTTGCCTACTTCTCCACCCAAAAATATGATAGATGGTGACTGCCCTCAAGCAGCTTACAACATAAATGTGAACAACAGTGAAACTTATTTGCCATATTAAATGCTAAGATGCATAGTGTTCTAGTTTGTTTCTCCATTGCTGTGACAAAACACTCTGATCAATATCAACTAGGGGGGAAAGGGTTTATTTTTTTCTTACATCTCCTGGGTCACAGTTCATCACTGAAGGAGCCCAAGGTAGGAATTCAGAGCAGGAACCTGGAGGCAGGAACTGAAGCACAGGCCATGGAGGAACTCTGCCTAGTGGCTTGCTCCCCTGGCCCATGCTCAACTTGCTTTCTTATGTAACTTAGGCCCACCTGCCCAGGGGTGGCACCACCCACAGTGGGCTGGGACCTCCCACATTACTCAATAATCAAGAAGATGCCCCACAGACATGGTTATACACTAGTCCATTGGTGGTAATTCACCAATTGAGGCTCCATCTACCCAGGTGTGTCAAGTTAACAACTAAAGCTATCCAGCACACATAACAGTCAAAGGACAGAAGTTTGGAGAAGCCAGGTGCATTTATGTGTGGCCTATGCTCCAGTGTTTCTAACTGATTGACCAGCATGGTAGTTGACCTATCTGGCAGCTGTGATCACACCTCTCTTCTCAAGCCTGTTCTTTATATAGCTTGAAATTGTGTTCCATTTGTAGCACCCACACCAGAAACTACTTCTCAAGTTGTTTCACTATAATGATCAAACACTAGATTTCTTACAACCTGTACTTGAGAATTCATTTTTTGAACCTGCAAATAAAATTCATACTCATCCCTATTCAGTTATGCTGATCATTTGAGGCTCATTGTTCTAATTCATCAGAATAATTTGGACCCGAGTTCTAGCAGCCAGTTTATTAGCTTTATTTGTTAGGTATGATCACCTAAAACTTCAAACTGAATAGGTCTTAATTATAAAGAATTTTAGTGCCCTGTGCCATTGGTGAAATACTACTGTCTGTATTATTTCATGTTATTATTAAAATCTCAGGGCATGGAACTGGAAAGATGGCTTAGTAGGTAAACTACATGCTATGAAAGCATTAGGACCTGAGTTTGAATCTCTAGCACCCACATAAAAAGCTAGGCATCATACATATGCCTAGAATACCAGTGCTGGGGGTGAGGGGCAGAGCAGGAGGATTCCTTGGCTTTCTGGTCAGATATTCTCCAGTCAGTGAACTTCAGGTTCATTGAGAGTCTCAAAAGAATAATGGGGACTGGAGAGATGGCTCAGCAGTTAAGAATACTGGGTGTTCTTGCAGAAGACCCAGGTTCGAATACCAGCACCCACATGGCAGCTAACAACTGTCCATAACTCCAGTCCCAGGGATCCGACAGTCTCTTCTGACCTCCATGGGCATTGCACAATACGGGTGCACTTACCTACGTGCAGGCAATACACACATACACATAAAATGATATAATAAATAAATAAAATTTTAAAAGAATAATAATAGCAACAACAATAATAATGTAGAGTGATCGATGAAGATACCCTGCACATGTACATGCACATGCATGCATATCCCCACACATGAGCCTGGACACACACGGAGATAGATAAGTAAAGAAATTCTCAGAGCAGTGATTGTTCCTATCTTTATAGGTGGGACCATTGATGTCAGGACAGTGACTTGCAAGTGAAGATCCAGGACAAGGAGGTATGTCTTCACATTGGTGCATGGGTGTGTTCTTTTTCTTTAAAATATTATGTATTTTAAGAGTATTTTCATTTCTTTTCAATTTTATAAGTATATGCTAAGATATTAACACTATGCAAAACCATCCACTATCTATAAATGAACATGTCTTTTGGCCTTTCCCCCAATGCCATGTCTTTTCTAAAGGTATTTGTACAGCTTAGGCTGGGGGCATTCACAACCTTTCCAAACTTCTTCACTTTTGGAGATAGTTCATCTTGTGAGATATTATACTGAAAATTTCCCTTTTCACATCATATTTTAGAGCTCTTTACATATCAGGATATATATATATATATATAATATATATATTACATCTATATATATATAGCTAATGCAATGTTCTAAGGACGTGGATATAGATAGTCCCTGACTTACAATGGTTCAATTTATAGTTCCTTGACTTGACAATGGTATAAATATGATATGCGTCCAGTAGAAACCATGTGTATTTGTTACTTTTCTTGTTGCTGTAACCAAATGCCTGACAAGAAGCTGATGGAGTGCAATGGGTTCTTATTACTCACAGTTTGTCAGCACAGTCCATTGTGGCAGTGAATGCATGACAGTGGGAGCAGTGTGTGGCTGTGGCAGCAAGAGCTCATATGAGGCTGCTTTCTTATATCTCAGTGGACCAGGAACAGAGGCAGGACAGGAAGTGAGCTGGGCTATAAATCTCACCTCCCCCCCAAGATATACTTCCTTCAGCTAGGTCCCACCTCCTAAAGATTCTACAGCCTCCTGAAACAGACCCATCAGATGAAGACATAAACCAATGGAGGACACTTGACATTCAAATCACACTACCATACTTTGAGTTTTGATCTTTCCCTAGGCTCGTGATAAGCCGCCAGATGGTACTGTTTCCTGACACCAGGCAGGAACTACAACTTGCAGTCTGCCGGTGGTCAGGAAGGTAAGCAATCCATGCTCACCAATGCACTATGTTGTTAAGCTATAATGTGTAGCTAGGTGAACTAAATGCATTTCTGACATGGTATCTTCAACTGATGATGAATTTATAAGAAAGTAAAGGAGCACCTGTGTTTTATTAATGTTCTGTGGACAGAGGAAAAGTTTAAAAGTTAAAATGTTTCAACTTTATCATTAACAAAATACTGTAATGAAAATCCTGTGCATGAATCTTTTGATACATATGAGAAATTTCTCTAGGCTGGATCCCTGGAGGTAGAGTTGCTACTTGAAAGATATATTCATTTTATTTTTATTTTTACTTATTTTAAAATTTTTATTATTTTAATTATTTTTTTTTATGTGTGTGAATGTATTGTCTGCATGTATGTAAGTGAACCCATGCCATTCAATGCCCATGGAGGTCAGAAGAGGATGTCGGATTCCCTGGAACTGGAGTTACAGAAAGTTGTTAGGTGCCATGTGGGTGTTGGGACTTGAAGCTAGGTCCTCTGCAAGATCAGTCCATGCTCTTTGCTGCTGAGCCATCTCTCCAGTCCCCTCATTATTGCCAAAATTGTCCTCCAAAAGGCCACAGTGATATATATGAAGACAGTATTTTCCTGTGCCTTCCACTAATTTGAATTACTGTAATTTCTAGTGAGGCCAAGCATCATATATTTCCAATAAAAGAATGGCTTATCTTTTTCTGTTTTGCTGTGTATATAAGAGCCTGACTAGAAATAAGTTATCCCATACATAAGCTAAGTGTGTTTGCCAAAATGGGTCAAGTGAGTTTTGAATATAAAGGTTTCCCTTAAATTGACTGTACTGGAATAGGGAGTATTCACTGTTATATTGAATTCATGGTTTATATTTCAAAACCATTGATTTTCTGTGACTCATTGTTGCAAACAATCCTATCTTGATTTTTCAGAAGAATCTACATTATATTCCTATGCATATATGCATTAATAAATATTTACTATATTTTTTCAAAAAAGAATGACATATTTTAATAATATTATCTCTTCTACACTTTTCATTGTCCTTGTATGCAGTTCTAGAAAGGTATTGGAGAAAACAGGAATATGTGCAGCTCTGTGAACAGCCTTGGGGCCATTGTTCTAGGATGGGTGAGGATCTACTGACAAAGAATTGAGTGAAGTTATTTGACTGGAAGTTATTTGTCCCCAACCAGAAAGGAAACTGAGTAATATTTCCCCATCATGTTCAAGGAAATACTGTGAGCATCTGTGGGGTCTCTCCCTCTGCTCGTGGGTCGTTGGCCAACGGTCCACGAGGACAAAGGGAGCAGAAGCAACGAACGGGGTCAGGACGGCCAGTGAGCACTGATGGAAGAAAGCCCTTCTGGGGAGGCATGTTCAGTGATACAAACAGCTCCAGACTCAGTGAAACAGCTCTGTTTATTCAGTGGGGGTCAGGGAAAATACAGTGTGGAGGCAGCAGCCAATGCTTCAGCTGATAGGTGCTCATAGTATGCTTTATTTACATGTAGTAGCAGGATCCTATCATCCGACTATGGGGAAATGCCTAATTATAATATAGAAAAACCTGGGGGTAGTTTTTACTCCAGGTAACTATGCCAAAGGTCATGCTCCAAATAAGGTCAGGCATCCGTGCTTGGTGGCACTTTCCAGGTAAGTCAGGCAGAGAGCAGGAGGCCCCCGCTGAGAAAGGGAGTCCTTCCATATAGCACTGAGCTCCTTAGAGCTATCGGGACATGGAGGACTACAACCCTAGCAGCAGGGTCCCCCAACAAGTCTCTTTGCAAATCACTGAGATGATAGAAATAAAACAGAGTCACTGGTCCAGTCTTCTATATTCTATCTGGGTTTTAGTTTTATTAGAAAATGAAATGAAGGTAGTGCAATCTATTTTAGTGTTTAGCCTCCAAATGTATACAATATGCCTTACAGAACCCTGCAGAAAGCAATGCTAAGCTCACTCTATAGATTCCCAAGCCCATCTCCTCCCCTTAAAAAAAAAAAATCTGTATTCTCACCTCACTCTGATTTCTGGCACCTGCCTGGGTTTCTATTTCTTTGAAATGAGAACCAGTGGTTCTGAGACCTGTAATTGTGTATCCAGTCTGCAAGGCCTGAGCGGGGAGTTCTCTCTGACTCTCCTTATTTCCATTTCCTCTCTGTGCTATCTGTTCTGCTCAACCTGAAGATCACGTTCCTCACTGGAGAAGAAAGAGGCAATTGAGTGGCTCTGTTATCATTTAACGGGATCTCCTCTATACACAGCTTATCCTTCCTTTTTCTTCATGCTTAAAACCAGAGTGTGTTTTCAAAGCCCTTTCTGGGGTCCTCCTCTTCAGTCCTGCTCAGCTCATTCTTGAGCTCTGCCTTCTGTTGCCTGCTTAGAGGATTTATACCACAAGCTTACTCACCCTGGTTTGTGTCCTTTCTTCTTGGATTCATGTGTCATTAGAAAATTCCATCTAGAGTCAGCCTCACTTCTTCACAGATCATTCAAAGTTTTGATTTTTCAGTTTCACAATTTAAAAATAAATGAGCTTCTTTTTTTGTGCTTAGTCTTTGAGCAATATTTGTATTTTTGTGAATTTGAAATTTGTTTCCTGAAAGTCTTAATTAAATGTTTATTATGATTCAAGATTCTTTGCTTTTTTTAAATTACAGAATCTGCTATGACAAGATCCCTTTTGTCTTTAGGAAGGCAAGAACTGCACTTCACTTCATGGCTTTGTTGAAGTGAAGATTTCTGTCATGTAAATGTCACCTACAAACCCTTCCTTACTAGGTGTTAAAGAAAAGTTTCTATCATTTACTTTTTATTTTTAAAAATATTTGAAATTTTAAAAAAGTCTCCCTTTTATTGTGGTGTGTGTGTGTGCACGTGATATGTGTTTGTGTGAGCATACCTACTACAACCCATGTGTGGAAATCAGAGGACAACTTTGTAGAGGACAGTCTCTCCCTCCACCACTGGTTCCAGGGATTGAACTCGAGTTGCCAGGTGCCTTTACCTGCTGAGTTGTCTTGATGTCTCCATTACTTTTTCTTATACCTTTTGAGAAAGGAATTATCAAGAAGGCAAGTCCAGAATGTGCTAAATTCTAAGACTGTTGTAGAGATTTAGGACAGATGTCTGAAGAGTTAAAGTAACCCATCCATATTCCATTTTTCCTTTGTGACATTTTTTATCATGTGCTTTAGGAAGACATCTTCCAGAGCCTCTATTTTAGCCTGGCATTCTTAGTGTGCCCCACAAATATCGGCACTCCCTCACTCTTGTTTAATTCTCTCCATATACTGTCCTTGTGGATTCCATAGATTTGCAGTTTTGACACGTGGTGGTACTATATGCCTATCTTTACCAGAGCTGTGTCATATTGAAAGACAAGCACCCTTGCATTGCTTAACAAATTCCATTTCTCCAGTAGCATAGGAAATCATATTCATCTGTGTGGCCAATGCTATGTTACACAACCTAGTCCTCTAAAAAGTTTACTGAAATTTTTTTTACTCCAGCTACTGCTACTGAAGCTGGCCTCTGTCTGCCTGTCCCTTTGGAGCTGTCACAGGTAAAGAGAGTGTTCTCATCCCCCAGAGTGTTCTCATCCCCCAGGGCGGTCACATTCCAGGGTGGTCTGCAGTCACTGTCTGGCTGAGTAATATGAGGGGAGTAGGTTAGATGGCCCTCTTGCCTCAGTTCAGGACAGCTTGGCAGGGCCAGCTCTTCAGCATGGTTGACTAAGGCCTTCCAGAATGCCAGAGAGCTTTGTTTCTCCCTCTGCTCAACCGGCTTCTTCCCTTCTCTTCCATGGATATCAATCCCAAGACCACTGCCTAATGAATGTCCTGCATGCCAATCTCTGCCTCTAGGGCCTGCTTCTTAGGAAATCCAGCCTGCAACAATCTGCTTGTTTAAAACATTGGTCATGTTGTGTTTATCTTGTATACTGGAGTATGAGCAATGGAGCTATGCATGTTATTCCCAATCCAGTTCTCTATTATTTTCTTAGAATGGCTGGGCTTCTGGTTCTTCCTCTGTGAATCTTCTTTCTGTGCCTGTTACATTAACTCCCTTTTATGTGATTTAGACATTTTGTCTAGGCTTCTTCTCCCTGCCCCAGACCTCAGGTGAAGCCCCATTCTCACTCCCAAAGTATTTTTTCTAATCTTCCTAACATGTATTTTTTGTTTTGTAAAGAATCTGCTATTTGGCTATTATAAATCAAAGTTGAAAAAATAAGTACTAGTGACATCTTCTGAGACACTTTTCTACTTCAGCGATCTTCCTGATCTTCCAAAGGATTACTTTTAGTCACAAGATCCAAGAGAGGCTGGTGCAATTTGTCCTCCAACTGTAATACCCATGGTCAGCAGTTCGGAAACCTCTGACTGAGGGTCTCTGCAGCCAGTGGTAATTTCAAGTGAGTCATTGCCTCTCAGGGGGTACCCCATGGGCCCACACCCTTGAGGTGGCTCTGTGGAAGAGGGCAATGGGCCCTGTGTGTCAGTTGGGTCCTCTGGGAGCATAACAGGAAAGAATGAAGAGTTAGAGTCAAGGTCAAGGAAGGAGGAGGCAGGCTAGAGCAGGGAAAATTTTCAGCTCATGAAACAAATCTGACCTTGATGAGGGAAGGTGCAGGGGATGCAGAATTGGGCAGGGAGAGTGGCACATCATGCTGCAGGTCTGACAAGTCTCAACCAACCAGTGGAGAGATTTGGAGCAAAGACTGCTTGCTAGAGGTCACCTGTGATAAGCAGGAATGGCCAGGCCCTCCAGGCCTGCTGTGCTCACTGACTTGGGGCTGCTGGCAAGGGTGTAAGGTTTGGGCTTGAATGTTAATGTGGTTCTTGATAGCTGATAGACAGATGAACCCTTTTTCTTGTGGAAAGACATGAATGGAATGAACTTTGGTTTCCAAACTACTCTCAACATCTTTCTCAGATAGATACTTATTAGTTTTCAAATCTCTCCTCATAAGGGCCCTTTCTCTTGTGGAAAGACATGAATGGAATGAACTTTGGTTTCCAAACTACTCTCTCTCTATAACATCTTTCTCAGATAGATACTTATTAGTTTTCAAATCTCTCCTCATAAGGAGATGGCTTTGCCAGTTACAGTGTCTAACATTCAAGTAGTGATTTCTATCTAGGAACCATTTTGAGCACATTATAATTAAGCATAACCTGATTTACTTCACAATAATGAGGTAAGTGCTTCCCCCTACCCCCATTTTACAGATGGTGATCTCCACATTTTGGGAGATAGAGGTACAGTGGTTCTTTTTGTAAGGTCTTATATCAGCAGGCAGTGAAACCAGGAATATATCAAAGAAGCCTGGCTTTAAGTCCACTTAGTAACCCCCACACTGCTCTGTCCATTAAAAGATTCACGGTACCTCAAGAAATCTTACAAGAAGGGGCCGGAACGATGGCTTAGTGGTTACGAGCACTGGCTGCTCTTGCAGAGCACCTGGGTTCAATTCCCAGCACCCACATGGTGGCTA
>NW_008346548.1:7725937-7744486 GCF_000622305.1 Nannospalax galili
AACTTACATACATGCAGGCAAAACACTCATACACATAAAATAAAAATAATAAATAAAATATTAGAAAAAGAAATCTTACAGGAAGGTTCAAAAATGCTGATCGGTTGATTAAAATTTAAGCCAAAACTGGGTCTTTGCCAGATAGCATCTACCACTGATTTTTCCCACTGGAGGCCAATACTCCTACGTTCCAGCATCTGTTCTAGGGCTGATGATTTTGTGACTGTTGAGAATCCTTTTAAGTCTGAAGTTTGCTCTTGTCCTAAGTTGCTACTCTCTCACAGCTTCCTAAGTAGCCTTAGCTTGTTAGCAGAACAATTAACACTTCAAAAGGATTTCACTTTCTTGCTTATACTCTTCAATGACTAATTTATCTCTTCCCACCTATTTGCCAAGACTGTTCCCTGAGCCTCTTGGTCTAGGAACCTGTAAGAAGCCTTTAAATTCACTTTCATCTTTTCCAAATTGATATTTTCTACCCTTAGGAAACAAGCAAAGCCATGAATGCCTAGTAATAAATTAAGGTGGAAAGTAGA
This sequence comes from Nannospalax galili, assembly GCF_000622305.1. Classification (NCBI taxonomy): domain Eukaryota; kingdom Metazoa; phylum Chordata; class Mammalia; order Rodentia; family Spalacidae; genus Nannospalax; species Nannospalax galili. The sequence goes on from NW_008346548.1 coordinate 7,726,474, forward strand.
CTAATCTATTTTAGAAAGATTTTTGTATTGAAGGTTTTTCTAGTTCATCTTCCAGCTCCCATTTCCCAGAAAATTAAATAAAAAAAGAATGTTTAACTCCCTGGCAAGCTGGTTAATCCATATTTCAGTGGAAAACGAAATTAACATTTATTGTCATTAATCAGATTTTTCTCTAGATGACTTTATTCATTTGGTTGTTTCCCTTCCTCTCCCTCCTTCCCCCCTTATCTGTCTCTCTCCTTGTCTTCCTCCCTTCTCTTCCCTCCTCCACCCCTCCCTCCCTCCCTGTCTTTTCTTCTCCCTACCCTTTGTGAATCCCTCCAATCTAATCTTTCCTTGTTAAGAGTTGTCAAAGAATTCTGACCTCAGTGTAAGAGAATGTTTCTGGAGTTGGTCCATGGAACAACTACCATTCATAGGATCTGGAAATCTGTACCATTTTTTTTTCTCATGGTCTATATCATGAGAAATTAGACAACTATAGGTTCTATTTGTGTACCAGCATTGGTTTGACAATCCTGACTTACCATTATATTGTGTGTGTGTGTGTGTGTGTGTGTGTGCGTTTTATCAGCTTTTTGAAGTAACTGTGCTTTTTGTGTAACTTGTCCTTTCATCAAGTTTGTGGACACAATATTTTTAAGATTCTTCAAGCCTGTGGAGGCATTTCCTAGGTTCCAAGGAAGTGAGGGAATTGCTTCTCAAATCATGTGTAGTGACCACCTGTATCAGATCACTTTAGGAACAGTCTTAAAAACAGAAACTTCCCTTGCAGAACTACTAAGTCAAAATATTCAGAACTAACGTCAGGCACATTCAGTTTTATAATTCTTAAGTGGATTAAAGTTTAAGAACTACCAGCTAGCCAAAGTAAATAGTGCAAATTAAAAATTAGCTGATGGTAGATTTTTTTTTTTTTGTAGCTATCCACAAGCTACCAAATTTACATAGAAAGAAAAACAAATTAGAAGAGTCAAAATATTTTTTGAAAAAGAGTAACAGCATTGGAAGATTCATATTACCTGGCTTCATGCTTTACTAAAAAGCTATAGTAATCAAAACTGTGTGGTTTGAATGAAAAGGCTCATACATCGAGTTTAGAAAATAAGAACAAAATCGAGTTTAGAAAATAACCAGTGTAAATATTTCCATAGGATTTTGATAAAAATGAAAATGCAATCCCAAGGAGAAAGGATGCTCTTTTCAACTAATGGTGCAAGCATAATTAGATAATTGGATATCCTTAAACATGAACATTAACCTCAAACATATACCTTAAGATGGGATAGTTTAGGTCAGAGGCATAAGTATAAAATGTGAAACTATAAAACTTCTAAGCTTTCAGGGTTAGATGGCTGACTGGAAGCTGCCTCTGTGTGTCCCAGTGAAGAGTAGGGATAAGAAAGAAGAGAAAAAGAGCCTATTTCAGAGGAAGAAAGAACTTCACATATCTACCAAAGGAGTGGCAGAATGCCTGAAAAGGGCAGGGAATTAGAAAGGAGACTCACCAAAGAGGAGAAAGTCAAACAAAACACAATTCCAGTGCTGAGCTTCCTGGAGGTGGGGGGGGAGGGGTACAGAAACTGCATTCAAGTAGTAAGCAGGTGATTTCGGTAAGAAGAGACTGGAAGTCCTGCCCACAGGACAAACCCAACCCCCCACCCCCACCCCACCTCTGCCCCAAACCTTAAATTCAGCTGTGGGTCTTTCTAGGACTGTGACTTCACTAGCTTCGGTGAGCAGTAGAGAGGAGTTCCCTGGCTCAGAGGATTGAGGCGGGTGCCTTGATCCACCCCAGGGGCCAGAGAACAGGGAGCATTCCTAAGGCAGGGAGCCTGAATTCAAGCTGCCCCAGCCAGCCACGGGATGAGAAAACACACAGGGAGACATTTGGGAATTCCAGGAAGACCAGGCAATGGCAGCAGGTCAATGGCCCAGACAGCTAGCTACATAAGGAAAGGTAACCTCTCTCTTGGTGGCCAGGAACTGAGAAAGACTGTGGAGTTTCATATCCACAATATTCCCTAAACCTTGGAGAGGGTGATATAGATGCCCCATTTAGAGTGGAGCACTCAACAATCACTTATTATGTCCTACTAGGTGAACTGTTTTAGAGAAAGTTTCATGGGCTGCTGAGAAGAATGTGCTACAGTTTTTGGAGGGAATGTTTTTGGATCAAATGTTAAGTCCATTTGATCTATGATACCATTTAATCGAGAAACTTCTGTGTTTCTTTTTTTGCTGGGATGAGATTGGGATGTTGAAGTTGTTGACTACTATTGTGCTGGGGTTAATCTGTGACTTGACATTAAATTGGGTGTACTTTATGAAATTGGGTGCACCCGTGTTTGGTGCATTTAAGTTTAGAATTGTAATGTCTTCCTGATCCCTTAATCAGAATGACATAATCTTCTATCTCTTCAGATTAGTTTGATTTGAAATCTATTTTGTCAGATATTAGAATAGCAACACCTACCTGCTTGTTTCTTACTTTCATTTGCTTTGGATACCTTATTACATCCTTTCGTCATAAGGTTGTGTCTGTCTTTGATGGCGAGGTGTGTTTCTTGGAACCAGCAAGTAGATGAATATGATTATTTAATACAGTCTGTTGGTTTGTGACTTTTGGTGGAAGAATTGAAATATCTTTCAGTGTTATTATTGAAAGATATACATTAGTTGTTCTCATTTTGTTGATTTTGTAGTGTTTGATATTTTACTAATCATCATGTGCTTAAAATGTTCTAGCATCATTTTTTCCCCTCCTGACCTCATGGATGTGTTTATAATTCTTTTAAGTCCAGAGAATTCCTTTCAGGATCCTCTGTAGAGCTTGCTTAGTGTTCATACATTCCTTTCACCTACTTTTGTCATGAAATTTTAAAATTTCTCCCTCAATCGTGACAGATAGTTTTGCTGGATGTAATAGTCTGGATTGACAGTTGTGGTCTTTCAGAACCTGAAATACATTTTTCTAAGCCTTTCTTAAATGTAAATTTTTTTTGCAAGGCCAGCTGTTATTTTGATGAGCCTGTCTTTACACATGACTTGGTGATTCTCTCTTGCAGCTTTCAATGTACCCTCTTCGTTCTATAGTTTTAGTGTTTTGCCTGTAATATGACCTAGGAGATTTTCTTTTCTGGTTCTGTCTTCTATGTTCTATATGCCTCTTATACTTGGATGGGCCTCTTTTTCCCTAGATTTGGGAAAATTTTTGTTATGATTATATAAAAAACGTTTTCTGTACCTTTGGCATGAAGTTGTTTTCCTTCTTCTGTGCCTATAATTCATAGATTTGGACTTTGCATGGTATCTCATATCTTGTATGTCCCCTTTACACATTTAAAAAATTGTCATTGCCTTTTGCTGAATGTACCAATTCCTGTACCTCATTGTCAACCATTTATCCTGTCCTCTTCACATCCTATTCTGTTGGTGAGGTTTAACACTGAGCTTTTTATTTGGTTTATTGAATTTTTCACATTAGTTTTGTTTTGATCAGTATTTCTATTTCCATTTTTATTGGCTTCTTTGTTTCATTCAGCTGTTTATTCATATTCTCATTCATTTCTCTGAACATATTTATATGTGTTCTTTTGAATTCTTTGTCTAGAATTTTCTCATTTGGGATCATTACTCAGGACTGATAATGTCCAAGGAGATTTGTTTTGGTTTTTCATGATATTTGTGTTTTTGCATTTGGACTGATATATCAGAAGTTAGAGTGTTCAGTTTCTTTTAAGGTTACTTTCTTCTTTTAGTGGGCACATTTGCAGCATTCTGGATGGACTAGGTTGCAGTGTAAAGTGTCACTTTCTTCTGTTAGACTGGTATTCAGGGTACCAATATCTAGTCCCAGTGCTCCCTTGAGAATAAGATGCAAACTGTAACAATAGATAATATTCAGAAGTAGATCCCCTGATTGCTGAATTCTGTCAGGTGTCTTTTGTGTTCTTTTCCTGGTTCCTAGAAGGCTGTCTCACCACTGGGAATTCCTCTGAGATGGCTGGTCCTTACCTGCCTTCTCTAATTCTGAGAACTACTCTGGACCAGTGTCTGACTCTAGCTTTGGCTCAAACTCTAGCTCCAACTCTGGGTCTGGATCAGGCTCTGGTTCTGGCTCTAACCTGATACCTAGAAATGGCTCTGCAAGTGCATTCCTACCTTTTGGAATGAGCTTCTTACACACCTGTGCTGAGTGAACATTCAGATTGGTGTTTGGAATGCCATTGGCTTAACTGGTCTTGGGTCTGCTAGGTGCTGCATGAAATATAGCTGTAGAGACAATCAGTGCTGAGTCATGGGTTCAGTAGCTGAGATGATCCAGTCTATCTAGGTGGTGCACAGTCTCTGACCTCACAGCTGGTCCCTGTGGACAAATCGGGGAGGGAAGTCAAGGGTGACTGCCAAGTCTGACCCACAGTCTCTTCCTTATGATAGGTCTACTCCAATAAGATTCTTCACAGATATGGAATAAACAATCCTAAAATTCATATGGAAGCACAAAAGTCCTCAAACAGCCAAAGCAACCATAAGCAGAAAGAATAATTTTGGTGTCATCACAATACCTGATCTCAAACTATATTACAGAGGCACAATGGCAAAAACACCATGATATTGGCAGAAAACAGACACATTGACCAATGGAACAGAAGACCCAGAAATAAAGCTGAAAAACTAAAGCCATCTAATATTTAACAAATGTATCAAAAACATAGATTAGAAAAAGTCTGTTTAACAAATGGTGCTGGGAAAGCTGGATATTCACATATAAAAGAATGAAGCTAGTTCCATGTCTCACTCTGCACAAAGATCAATGCAAATGGAGCCGATATAAAACTGAAATAACTCTGAAAATATATACAAACATTTTAAGATACAGGCATAGACAGGGATTTTCTAAAAAGAACTTTTCCAAATAACACTGGAAATAACCCCAAGAACTGACAAGCGGGATTGCACAAAATTGAAATGTTTCTTGGGACAACGAGATGGCTCAGCAGATAAAGGTACTTGCCACCTTATGACCTGAGTTCGATCCCTGAGACCCACATCATGGAAAGAGAGAACTGACTTCCTCAAGTTGTCCTCTGACCTTTACATGCGTGCCATGGCATAAGTTGTGTGTGCGCGCACGCGCGCACACACACACACACACACACACACACATGAATGAATGAATGAATGAAGGAATGAATGAATGAATAAAATGAAATAAAAGGTTTTGAAAAATTAAATGTTTCTTCAAAGCAAAAGAAATAATCAGTAGAGTGAAGGGACAGCCTAAAGGATTGGAGAAAAATCTTTGCCAACTATACATCTAATAGGGGATTAGTATCATGCTATGCATTAGAACTCCCAAAATTATATACCAAAAGTCATCCAAACAGTAAATGGGTTAAGGAACTTAACAATCATTTCTCAAAAGAAAAACACAAATGGCCAAGAAATATTTCAAAAAGTGTTAAACATCTCTATTAATCTGGGAAATGAAAATTAAAACTGCCTTGAGATTGTATCTCACCTCAGTCAAAATGACTGTCATAGAGCAAACAATAACAAATGCTGGGGAGGATATGGGGAAAGAGGTACCTTCACATACTACTGGTGGAAATGTAAACTGGTACAGCCACTAGGGGAAGCAGTATGGGGATTCCTCAAAGAAACAAAAAATAGAACTACCATATAGTCCAGCTGCACTACTCTTGAGCATATACCCAAAGGACTCTAACTCAACATACCAACATACTCAGCTAAGAGATCTTGTATGTTTACTGCTGCACCATTTACAGTAGTGAAGACATAATTCAGAACTATATGCCAAATAATAGGAACTTTACTTACTTGAACTAACGTTTTAGTTGGTTGAGGTATATCTGATTCAAAATTACCACCAGAGTCAAATCAATTTTTATTGTGAATACATATCATGTGCAAAGCCTGGGCTGGTGACATGAGGAAAGCAAAGCCACATGCTAAGTTCCTCCTGCTTACATCTACACCATTCTACTGGAAGACACAGGAAAGTAACTGCTGTGGGGAGAGAAGTGTAAGAGCTCAGCAAAGGAGCAAAGGATGGGTGAACGGCGAGCACTGGATTCCTACGCAGAAAATGGTGAGCTTGGCAAGTTGTAATACTGAGCCATAGCAGAACTCAATCTGACTGTAAACTAAGAAAAATAAAATGGGAGAATGTAGTGAGCATGGAAAAACATGGTTATTGATCAGAGAAGGCAAGGTAATTAAAAACAAACTCTAGATGTTCCTAGGTTGAATCAATGAACAAGTTTCTACTTTTTTAAAGGCAAGCCAAGTAATTCAGTACCAGCTCCTTCCAAGGAAGGAAAATAAACAGAGAAAGGGCATGTAACTGTGCTGGCTTTAGACTCCATCAGCAGTTTCTTTATATCTTTCCCATCTTCCAGAAAAACACTTTCCTACCCTGAGAACTACAGTTGAAAAAAAAGGAAGATCTCCATAGGAAGGATATGAAGATAACTGTCCGAAGAGATCCCTGTTCTTCTGGACGTGAGGGAATCATCTGGAACTCAGTCTTCGGTGGCTGAGAGATGTAAAACATCATCTTTCCTTATATCAGTGTGTATTTCGGATGGTGCTTCTCAGAGCATGGACCAGCTGCAAGGCACCATTTAGCCCTCAGAGGCTTTCTGCCAGACTTGTTGAATCAGAAAGCCTTGGACTGAACCTAGCTATGTGTGCTTTAGTGAGTCCTGAAAGTGACTCTGATGAGCATTTGAGAAATGTTTGAGCCCTGAGCCATCAAGACTGTATGCTCTGCTTGACTCCTATAGCTGCTAACCCTAGTAAAGGAATGGACTCCCTCACCAGACCCTCGCTGGACCCGAAGACTCTCCTGACTAATGAACACTAGGACTTACTTTGACCAATCACGGAAGACTTGGGTCTGTCTTTTCCAGAGCATTAGTTTTCAGTGCTTAATTAGACTAACTACCTTGATGAACTGAGGAAGACACTGGAGGCTGTCCTCTGGCCACCACATGCAGGTGCATACACACACATGGACCTACAAACACAATACACATACATACATTAAAAAAATAGAATAATCACCTTGAATCCCTGACTCCTTCCTAAAGCATTTGCAATTTGGGGGGGAGGTAGTGTCTCCCTGTATGTAGCCTCAGTTTGCCTGGAACTCACTATATAGACCAGGCTGGTCTCAATCTCACAGATATTTGTCTGCCTCTGCCTCTTGAGTGCTGAGATTAAAGATGTGTGTCACCATACCCAACTTAATACCTTTTTAACTGCCCCCCTCAGTAAAATAGTCAGTGAATTTTGTCTATAACTGATGTGTCTTCTTTTCAAAGGTATAACCTATTAGCTGGATGTAGTGGTGCACACTTTTAATCCCAGCACTGGGGAGGCAGATACAGGTATCTCTCTATAAGTCTGAGGCCAGCCTGTATCATGAGTTCCAGGCCTCCTCCAGGGCTACATAAACAAACAAATAAACAAACAAAAAACAAACAAACAAAAGAGACAAACTCTTAAGTCTATTTTATTTTATTTGGAGTTTTTGACACAGAGTCTCACTAACTTGCTAACTTGCTCCATAGACCAGGCTAGCCTGGAACTCAGATCTGCTGGCCTCCCCAGTGCTGGGATTAAAGGTGTGTGCCACCTTGGCTGACTTGGTTGTTTTTAATGTTAAGTCTGGTGGTCTTTGTATTATTCTTTTACAAACAGCAAGTGGCCAACAGGTGATTATAGGAGAGTAATATTTAACTTTCCTTTTTTTTCCTGGACAAGTGCTTTGGGATAACTGTCAGACCTCTATTCTAAGCCTTGCAGCAGCTCAAATTGTTGGAAAGCCGTGGGCAAGCTGTTAAAAGTCTCTTGGAGTCAGTTCATGGATCTGTAAAGAGCAAGGGGCTAATTATCTCACCCACCTCAATCCACATAATGACTGAGAAGTGAGTATGGTGGAAAGCTCATCCACATGGAAGCACTGTACCACTTAGTGAACCTTTCTCAGCATTGAACTCAATAATCCCAATTTTTTTTCTCCCCGTCATCAGAGCACACCATAGGGGAAGTCTGCAATCTGGGCACGACCCAGACTCTTTTTAAACCTAGGTAGCAGCATACTCATCACTATTTTAGAACTATTTTGGGCAAAGGGAATAGCAGAAAACATTCCAGCCTGGGGATAATGGCTAAAAACATTGGTTGATGACAGGAATACACTGAGGACTTTCCATCAGGACTCGGAAATGACATTGCAAGTTGGTGTGCGATTTTACAATAAAAACTGTTCTAATCCTTGGGATGAGCAATTGAACTTAGAGCAAATCTTCTGAGCTTCTCCAAATGCTGATCCCATGAAAGCATCCTCCTGCACGCTGAGCATCTCATTACCTGCAGGAAACAGATAGGGTACAGCTGATGTTAGAGTCTAGCTGTCCTAGAGATAAATGGCTGCTTCTGGTAAATAGGAGGATATTTATGTTCAAGTATTTTCTAAGGGCTAAATTAGTCCCTGTGGTGTGTGCAGCATTTCTGAAGAAAAAAAAAATGTTTTTCTCCTTACATAATATCATGACTTAAGGCAATTATTTGTATAATATATCTGTTATAGAAATAATCCTGACAATTCCCTAGGGCCTGTAGGACTAAGAGGATTTTTCTAATGTGTGCTAACATTGAAAAAGAAAGTAGGTATCTTGTCTTCTTTAAAAGAGGCAAGCACAGAGTAAGTCTTATGGAGGAGGAAAGGTAATTGATGCTTTACTTACCACCTGCTGTGTACCAGGTACCTGGCTAAACGTTACATATGCGAACCTTATTCTTACAATAAATCTGTGAAGAGACTAGCACTTCCCTCACTTTGATATAAAAGAATCTTGTGGCTCAGAGTAGTTAAAAGGCTTCCATTTGGCCCTACAGCACACAACTGGCATCCACATTCAGATGGGGAGGCAGCTCTAGAGAGCAGCAGTGATACCTCCTGCTAGATAGCTCCCTGTGCCCCTCCACATCTTTGTGCCCTTCTCCATCACAATTGGTGGCCACTGAGGCTGGTCCAACTTTCCTTCTTTCCAGTTGTGTTTGGCCGCTGAAGACTACTGCCAGGAGATGAGAGGGCAGAGGAGTCTGAGACCAGAGACAGAGTGCCCTCTCCTCTGCCCACCTCGTAGCTCTCTCCTGCTCCATCTCTAAGTCTCAGCTCTCATCAGTCTGAGTTCCCCACATAGAATATTTGCTCTAGGTCTTGAGAACCAATCTCTCCTCTGGGGGCCCTACATGCCACCCACATCTCCTCAGACGCCCCCCCCCCCGAGTTTTAATGTGCCGTGAATTTACAACAAATTTTGACTGGCCCATTGTATAAAATATTAAGACTTGAAAATGATCTCTCCTCCATATTGTTGTTAGTTCTGATTTAAGTACAGTTGAAAAATGGGCACAGCCTGCTGTTCCTTCAGTGTTCTATCCAAATAGCCCTGGTTCCATGTTGAGTGTTTCCACCTTTACTTCTTGCTCACTGAGAAAAACAGATGGGTTTCAGGACCAGAAGCACCCTGCCGGGCCATATGTGGTTTCTGAAAGACGACATTCAGAGTTGGGAAAAAAATAACAACCCGACATTTGTATAAAATTCTATAGCTTTACTTTCATTACTTTCTATTTAAGGATATATTAGAAACTGGATAAGCATCCAGAAAAAACAAAAACAAACTCAACTGAACATGAAGCTACAGAAAGTTATCTTTTAAAAGACCAGGTAATGACTGAACTCCTATCAAGACATACTGCCTCCCCCTGCACTCTTTCAGAAGCTGATGGAGCCAGTCTGCTTTGGCAGAGTTAGCTAAATCCCGTTTTCTTCACGAACACATTATAAATGATATCAGAAGAATGAAGGGGGAATATAAGCTGAATATTAAACAGGACAGATATGATGAGCTTTTTTTTCACATATTAATTATATTGGCAGGAATTCAACCTTTGGTGATCAGCAAATGTGACAGTAAATGTATGAGTCCTAACATTTTTGGAGGTGTCGCTCTGAAAGCCTACTGCCATGCATAAACAGGCAATAACTTTTTTTTAAAGATTGGTTTTATCACATATTTGAATTTGAATGGCAAGACATTTTGGAATCATCATATTACCAGAAAGCTGTTATTCTATTATTAGATAATTGCAGTACTTAACATGAGAAAAGATGATGAAAATGATATTTAAATGTATTTCCATGATTATGAAATGTCTCTTTTAGTCTCTAGGAATACTTACCTCAGTATCTATTTTGGCTGATATTAATTTAACCCTATTGGATTTACTTTATCACTTGTATGGTAAAATCAACTTTTTATTTTTAACCTTTATCTGATGTACAAATGGTAACATATATAGTTGGCTTTTATTTTATTTTATTTTTTCCAATTGTGTTTGGCCACTGGAGACTACTGCCAGTAGCAATATTTTATTTTTATTTTATGTTTATGAGTGTATTGCCTGCATGAATATAAGTGCACCTGTGTTGTGCAATGCCATGGAAATCAGAGAGGGCATTGGATCCCCTGGAACTGGAGCTACAGACGGTTGTTAACTGCCATGTTAACCAGCTTTCTAACTAAGGCGAGGTACCGTGTAGATTGCATTTACATATGCCACATTGCTGTCTTGTTTTAAGCAGCTTTAAGGGTGCTGAGAATCTAACCTGGGTCCTCTGCAAGAGCAACCAGTGCTCTTAATCCCTGAGTCATCTCTCCAGCCCCAGCTTTTATTTTTTTAATCAGTTTGACAAATTTTGTTTTTTGGAAAGGAGGCAGTTTCAGACAGGGTCTGCTGTTGTCCCAGCTGACCTGGAACTCTGTGTAGACCAGGCTGACCTCAGTGTCACAGAGATCCACCTGCCTCTGCCACCTGAGTGGTGAGATTAAAGGCGTGGGCAATCATGCCTGTCCCTAAGTTTTGTTTTTTAATTATATAATGGACCATTTATATTTAAAATAATTAAAGACACAGGTTAAGTCTAACATCTCACCCTCAGTCTTCTGTTCGTGCTCTTGGATCTGGTTCCTTCACTTTTCACTTCTTGCCTTCTTTCGGATTATGAAAACTTTTGAAAATTATTCCTTTATTTGCTTTTCAGTTATACATTCTTATATAATTCTTTTTGCAGTTAACTTGGGGATGACAATATGTATTTGGCCATGTGTTACAGCTTTACCTTACATGAGCTATTTTGTGTTTACTGCTTTCTAACTAAGGCAAGATACCATGTAGATTGCATTTACATATGCCACATTGCTATCTTGTTTTAAGCAGTCAGTCCTCTATATGGAGTCACACATTTATGCTTAGCAAGAGCCTCCTTCTTTCCTGTCTGCTCAGGCCTCATGTAAGATCATTCTCCTGATGCCTAAAGAACTCTCTAGTGTTTCCTCAGGTTCTTAGCTGTTGCCTTTGAATTCTTTCAGGTTTTGTTTGAAAACATCTTCATTTAACCTTTTAAACATCAGTATTGTGGAATGATTTGTGTAACACAAAATTCACCCATTTAAATGTAAAGCCTAATGAGTTTGGGAAGTTTGCATAGTTGTGTAATCGCTCCCCACAGTTCTCCAGTTTTAGAACATTTAAATCACTCTGCTCCTTTCTACCCCTTTTCAGTCCATCTTCACCTCATGGAATCACTGGTCTGTGCTGCAGTGTGCTATGGTTTTGCCTGTTTTAGAATTTCTTTTCTTTTTTTTTTAGAATTTTTAAAAATTTCATTATTTTTATTTTATGTGTATGAGTGTATTGCCTGCATGTATGTGAGTACACCTGTATTGTGCAGTGCTGCAGAGGTCGGAAGAGAGCTTCGGATTTCCCTGGAACTGGAGTTAAGGATGATTCATAGCTGCCATGTGGGTGCTGGGAATTGAACCCAGGTCCTCTGCAAGAGCAGTCAGTGCTCTTAACCGCTGAGCCATCTCTCTAGCCCCTTAGAATTTTTTATAACTGGCAGTCACACAGTAGCTTCTGTGACCACTTCTTTCAGTTCCATTATGCTTCTGAGATTCAGCCACAGCACCGTGCCATAAGCAACTCATTCCTCTTAATTGCTGGGTAACATTTCATCACATAGATGCAGCTCCGGGACAGAGTGCTTGCCTTGTGCACAAAAGGTCCTGGGTTAGAGGCACAGCAACACAAACAACAAAATCAACAACAACAATGACAAGGACAACAGCAACTTTCCATTACATGGACATACTATATTTTGATTATCCAGTCACTTGATAACAGATATTTATGTCACTATTACTATTGCTTGTTTTTACTATTACGAATGTTTATACCGTGAGTACTTGTGTACAATTTTTGTGGGTACATGTTTTCTTTCTTCTTGTGTGCTTACCTAGCACTAGTGAGTGTATGTTTAACATTTTTTTCAAGTTTCAAAACTGATTTTCAAAGCAGCTACTATTTTGCATCCCTGTTTACAGTGTATAGGAAGTTCCACCTGCTCAACACTCACCAAGACTTCAGTCTCTTCAGTTACTCTAGAGGGTTAGCAGTAGGCCCTATTTGCATTTCCCTGAGGAGTAAGGACTTAGGCCATATTTTCATGTGCTTGTGAGCCATTAATATATCTTCTTTGGTAAAATGTCTGTTCAAATCTTTTGCCCAATTTATCTTTGTCAAGTCTTGAGAGTTGTTTACAGAACCTAGATACAGGTCCTTTGTCAGGTACACATTTTGATTTGCAAATGTTTTCTTTCTGTGATTTGTTTGCTTTGTCATTGCCTATTATTATTATCATCATCATCATCATCATTATTATGTGTGCATGTGTGTGCTTGGGAACATGCCATGGCATCGTTGTGGCTGTCAGAGGAGAACTTTTAGGAGTCAGTTCTCTCCTTCCACTGTGGGAATCTGGAGATTGAACTCTGCCCTTATCAGGCTTGTGCAGCAAGTACCTTTGCCCTCTGAGCCATCTCACCAGTCCCTCTTAGTTGCATTAAAAATGAGCTTATCTGGCAAGTAGTCTGCGCGGTGCCGGTCTGTCCTGAGTGGCCTATGTACCGCAGGCAGGGGTCCAACGTACCTAGGAGACAAAACAAGGGTTCTCCAAAGAGTTTGAATGCTGGCCTGGAGCAGATGATAGCAGAGAAGTGCCAGCCAATGGCCAGGATGCCCCATGTGATGCCAGAGCCCTTTTCAGGGCTTCTGCCAGGACTCTGCCTCCAAGGACAGGATCTTCCTGCAAGGATAAACTGGTGAGCTCTTTCCATCCATCTTCCTCCTGAATCCCTTTCCTCAGCCTCTTTGATGTCCCAATTCCACCAAGGCAGAACTTGATAGCTCTTTAACCATCACTCAAAATTTACTTTCAGAAATACTTGCTTATAGCTCCATGTGCATGACCAATACGGCTTTATATCCTGAACTCATCCAGTCCTATTGGCGTTTTAAAACACACTAGCGACCTATACACCAGAAAAATGCCTTGCAAATGGTGGGCAGGGCTTTTTTATTCTTTATTTAATTGTATTTCTGTTTTCATGTGCACCTGACCTAGTGGTTTTTCGAGTGGCAAGGTATCACTGTGTAACTTAGGTTGGCCTGAAAGTCCCTGTGAAGCAGAGATTGGCGTCCAACTCCCCATCCTTCTGTCTCAGCTTCTGTCCAGGGTTGACAGGTATAGCCCACTTGATTTTAGGCTATGGAAGTGGAAAATTGCACCTAGGGTAGTGATTTGAATCTATGATATGAAACCAGATTAATGACTGTAAGCACGAATGAGCAAGCTCTGCCATGGTTTTGCCTTCCAAGAATGTGATTTAGGCCCTTGCCCCCTTGAACTTTTTTCTTTTTTGGGGGGGGGCTTTTTGAGACAGGGTCTCCCTGTAGCCCCAGCTTGTCCTGGAACTCACTATGTAGACCAGGGTGGCCTCGAACTCACAAAGATCTGCCTGCCTCTGCCTCCCAAGTCCTGGGATTACAGGCATGTGCCACCACGCCCAACCTTATTAAATGTTTTTAATCCATTTAGCAAGTGACTTTGAAGACTCCACTATTTGTAGCTCCTGATGGTTTTATAAGCTCCACTTGTATAATAACATGAATAAGAAATAAATACAATTTTATATCTATTCTATTGATCATCAATGCTCTTAACTAATTCTTAAAAACAGTCAAATGTTACATTATACATCCTCCAAAGTTTCTTTAACGAATTGTCTTGTGACATCAGCCTGAAGTTTCACTCTCATTAAAGTTACTTCCCTCATCAGATTCTTGGAAATACATCTGTCCTGGACTATATCAATGTGGTAAATAAATACTGCTTCTAAGGTTAGATCATCACTATAAATATAAGGTACCAGATATACCAACTGTCCTTAGGAATTTATCCTTAGTATGCACATGATCAAAACATAAACACCCCATCCAATACATATACAAATGCACAGCAAGTTCTCCATTTTGACTGGTCTGGTCTTTCAATTTTAATGTTTATAGACATGACTGGCTCTATTTAAGCATTGCTTATATGTCCACCTTGCACGACATGAACACTGCATTCTGATGGTTCTTCAATATGAATTACATGTCTGCTAGATTAATAAAAGATGGAAATAAAGTTTAAAAAAAATGAGCTTATCTGTATGAAACACTATATTTTAAAAAGAAATGGAGATCTTTTTTAAAGGTTAAAACATCATTTTCTTTCTTTTAAAAAATTTATTATTTTTATTTTATTTGTATGAGTATATTGCCTGCATGTGTGTAAGTGCATCTGTGTCATGTCGTGCAATCTCTTGGAGGTCAGAAGAAATCATCGGATCCCTTAGAATTGGAGTTACAGATGGTGTTAGCCACCATGTGGGTGCTAAGAATTGAACCCTGGTCCTCTGCAAAAGCAATCAGTGCTCTTAACTGCTGAGCTATCTCTCCAGCCCCTCCTTTTCTTTTCTTGAAAGATTTCTTTTATTGGAGCTGAAGAGATGGCTCAGTGGTTAAGAGCACAGACTGCCCTAGCACAAGACCAGAGTTTTGATTCCCAGCACCCACATGGCAGCTAACAACCATCTGTAATTCTAGTTCCAGGGGATCCAACACCTTCTTCTGACCTTTAAGGGCATTGCATGACACGGGTATACTTGCACACATGCAAGCAATACACTCATACACATAAAATAAAAATAATAAAGCATTTGTACTGGATAGCTTTAGTGTCAACTTGATACACCTGGGTTGAGGGAGCCTCGATTGGAGACTTGCCTCCATAGGACTGGCCTGTGGCCATGTCTGTGGGGTATCTTCTTCATTGTTGAGTGATGTGGGAGGACCCAGCCCACTGTGGGTGATGCAACCCCTGGGCAGGCGGGCCTGTGTTGCATAAGAAAGCAGGCTGAGCAAGGGCCAGGAGAGCAAGCCAGTAAGCAGTGTTCCTCCATAGCCTGTGCTCCAGCTCCTGCCTACAGATTTGAGTTCCTAGCTTGGGCTCCCTGATGAACCGTAACCCAGGAGATGTAAGATAAAATAAACCCTTTCCTCCCCAAGTTAGCATTGGTCAGAGTGTTTTGTCACAGCAATGGAGAAACAAACTAGGACAGAAATTGGTACCAGAGAATGGTGCACTGCTGTGACAGACCTGACGTTGGAGGATTGTGGAAGCATTTGGAACTTTGGACTGGAAAAGCCATTGAGTGCTTAGAGTTTGTTGCTGTGGAGCTTGGAATAGTTATGTTGAAAGAATTGTGGATGATGGAGGCCTGGGACTTGTGAAGCTTCAAAGGGAAGTGGAGACTATCAGGGCTTTTGTGTGATATTTTGAATTGAGAATCTGTGGGTTCTGGTTGGCTGGAGCTAAAGAATCAGCTGTGATTAAGAACAGACCAGAACCTGAAGCAAAACCTTTGCTTTACTGGGACAATTGATGCTATTTAGCTGGGACTGAAAAATCAACTGTAAGTAACAAGAGACCAGCATCATTGTGGTGAAGTCTTCTGGGAGGTATTTCCTCAGGGTCAGCACACAGAGGGGACCCAAGCCTCTATCTCAAGCTGAAAGCAGGACTTGGTAATGTGTAAGAGTCTCCTGCACAGTTCTGGTGCTGAAAGTGTGAAGGCGTCATAGAGGGTAGCTGAGTCTTGGCACTCTGAGAGGTCAGGAACAGCCATTGGTGAAAGTGCAGCCTCAGTTACAGTGAAGACCCCAGAATTGAAAGGGTCATGGAGAGAATCTGAAGCATTGCACCCCAAGAGACCAGAAGAGGCCATTGGTGAGGGTGCAGCCCCAGTTTCAGTGGAGACCCCAGGTTTTTGGAGATGCCAGGACAGGACCCTGGGACGACCACCAAGGACAGCAGTAGGTGTGGAATGGAGCTGGCCTAGGTCTGTGAGACAAGCTGTATGTGCTGTGGACAACAAGTCAGAGAAAGGGAGCTGCCAGAGCCCTTTGGAGCCCAGTAGATCGTAAGTGAATCCCAGACGTCCAGCCTTGAGCTACTTTGCTGGACTTTGGTTTTGTTTAGGTGTGCCTGATTCTTCCCATGAAATAAGACAGTACTTGTTTTGTTTTGTTTTGTTTTACAGGAGCCCCCAGTTAAGAGACTTTTAAAAGAGACTGTGGCCTTTTAAGTGTTTGGATTTTTTTAACCGACTGTGGGGCTTTTAAAGTTGTACTGTCTTATGTTGTGATATTAATGTTAAGATCATATCCTGGGGATAAGAATTGGAAAGGTTATGGTTTAATAGTGATGTGTTTGTGTGTCAAGTTGACAAGGGGTCAATTTTGTTGGATAGCTTTAGAGTCAACTTGACACACCTGGGTTGAGGGAGCCTCGATTGGGGAATTGCCTCTGTTGGACTGGCCTGTGGCCATGTCTGAGGGGCATCTTCTTTAGTGATGTGGGAGGGCCCAGCCCACTGTGGGTGGTGCCACCCCTGGGCAGGCGGGCCTGTGTTGCATAAGAAAGCAGGCTGAGCAGGGGCCAGGAGAGCAAGCCAGTAAGCAGCATTCCTCCATGGCCTGTGCTCCAGCTCCTGCCTCCAGGTTCCTGCCCTGAGTTCCTACCTTCGGCTCCCTGATGAACCATGACCCAGGAGACGTAAGATAAAATAAACCTTTTCCTCCCCAAGTTAGCATTGGTCAGAGTGTTTTGTCACAGCAATGGAGAAACAAACTAGGACAGTGTTAGAAAATATCTCTTTTATTTTTAATTATGTATGTGTTTGTGTGTGTGTGTGTGTGTGTGTGTGTGTGTGTGTGTGTACACACATGTGGGTACGTGCATATAAGTGCTGCTTCTAGAGGCAAAACATATTGAATCCCCCTGGAGTTGGAGTTACAGGTGGTTGTGAGCTGCCTGATGTGGGTGCTGGGAACTCCTTTTTCATTTTCTTAATGCTTTCTTTTGATATTATTATCTTTTGATATTGTAAATTATATTGAATTTTCAAATGCTGAATCAACATTGCTTTACTAGGATAAACTCCTTTGATTATAGTATATTATTCTTTTTATGTATTGCTAGATTCAATTTGCTAACATCTTTTTTGGGAATTGTGCACGATCATGAAGAAAACTGGTCTCATTTTCTGTTCTAGCACTATCTTTGGTTTTGGTGTCAGGACAATGCTGGCCCCCTAAATTAAGCTAGAAAGTGTTGATTTTCCAGAAGTTACTGTGTAGTAATGTTGTCATTTCTACTTTAAACATTAGGCAAACTCCCAAATGAAACCATCTGGAATTGAAGCTTTCTTCTGGAAAATTTTAAACAACAAAATTAATCTCTTAAATGTTTATCTATTTTATCTTCAGTGAATTTATAGTTTTGTGTGAGTGGTTTTTTTTTTTTTTGAAACAAGTCCATCTCATCTCAGTTGTTGAATATTTCCATTATATTCCTTTATTATCCAGTTTATTTCATTGCTTACCAGGTCTGGTATTATGGTTACAGTTCTCTGTTTCTCTCTCTCTCTCCCTCCCTCCCTCCCTCCCTCTCCCCTCCTCTCTC
>NW_008346548.1:7744722-7780058 GCF_000622305.1 Nannospalax galili
CTGTGTGTAAATGTTTATCAGTTTTATCAAGCTTTTGGTCTCACTAGTTTTTCCCTATTTGTTTTCTATTTTACATTTCATTGATTTTACACTGCTTTCTCTTGTGCTAGTTTTGGCTTTATTTTGATCATCATCTTTTAGTTTCTAAAGTAGAATTTTAGCTGAAGAGATGGTTTCTCCTGCAGAGGTCTCAGGTTTGGTTCCCAGCACCCACACGATGGCTCACAACAGCCTACAACTCCAGTTTCAGGGGATCCAATACCCTGATCTGGCCTCTGCAGGCACCAGAAATGTACATGGTACATATACATACATGTGGGCATACACACATACACTTTAATAAATAAAATTTTTAAAAAACCAACTAAATGTGGAAGTTTATATTACTGATTTGAGAAACTAATATATAAGTATCTTTCTCTAAGCAATGTTTTTACAGGTTTTTTTGCTTGTTTTGTTTTCTGAGACAGGGTCTTACTATGTAGCCCAGGCTGGCCTGGAACTTGCACTCCTACGTCAGCCTCCTATATGCTAGGATTATAGGCATGTTCCACCATGCTCTGAATATTCACAAATTTTGACATGTTGAATATTCACTTTTGTTCACTTCTAAATATTTTCTCAATTTTTGCTTTCAGTAGTCAAATACATCTTAATGAACTCAAAAAGAGAAAAGTCTATCTATCTACTTATCTATCATCTATCATCCATTTATCCCTATCTATCTATCATCTATCTATCTATCTATCTATCTATCTATCTATCTATCTATCTATCTATCTATCTATTGTTGATCTATTTCCTATCAATCTGTCATCTATCCATTATCCACATATTTATCTCATTGATCTATATATCAATATCTATCACCTATCTATATAGCATCTATTATCAATCATCTATCACCTATCTATCATCTATCATCTATCTATCATCTATCATCTATCTATTTATCTATCTATCTATCATCTATCTAATCTATCTATCATCTATCACCTATCTATCATCTATCTATCTATCTATCTATCCATCATGTATCTGTCTATGCTATTTTGTTACTGTCTCTTTATCCTTGATGCATTCATTTTCCTTTTCTTATCTCTGAAGGGCTTTCTCTGATAATTTTTTTTGAGGAGGCCTGCTACCCTTTAAAAAGCTTTCCTTGAGAGTTGGAGAGATGGCTCAGCAGATTAGAGCACTGACTGCTCTTGCAGAGGACCTGGGTTCGGTTCCCAGTATCCACATGGCAGCTAACAACTATCTATAGCTCCAGTTCCAGAGTATCTGATGCCCTCTTCTGACCTCCAAGAGCATTGCATGATACAGGTGCACTTATATACATGCAGGTAAAACATAAAAACATAAATAAACATACTTTTATTTTATACATAAATAAAAGTAATTTCTGATTTCAAAGCCTGCCCAGTATTATTCAAATCTGTTTTGCATTTATGTGTACCATCCAGTGGCTAGCCTTGGAACTTGGTAGTGATCTATCTATCTCACAGTTAAGTTTTTATAGTCAATGGCATCCTGCTTAGGGTCAGGTCCATGCATGTGCCACTTGGAGATGAGCCCAGGAAAAACTTTATGAGACTGCTTTGCTCATCACTTCCATTATAATAATCTCCTCAGTACTTTCTATTGTTCGTGGACTCTCTTTTTAGTTTTCTGGCCTGAAAGTTTTAGCTATATTTATCCACTGTCTTGTACACATACTTGTACATCTTGTTTTTTTGGTGTCTAGGGTCAAGCAGCAGAAGGAAAGACAGAGAGAGAGAGAGAGAGAGAGAGAGAGAGAGAGAGAGGAAGAGGAGGAAGGGAGGGAGGGAGGAAGGAAGGAAGGAAGGACGGGCAAACAGCAGTATGGGCTCATCTACCTTCTGAGGATTACAGCTCTACCAATTCGAGAAGTAGGCATCTTGTCTGAAATCTAGACTCCTAACATCTCTATCCGTATATTGTCACCACTATTGTTGACGCTGCCATGCCACCATGGGATTTCCTAGGGGCAGAGTGTGAGTGAACAGGGAAGAAAAGGTGTTTTTCCATTCTCTGTAAGCATTAGAAGACCCTTCCCTACTCTTTAAGCTAGAGCTAGAGGGGGTTTCTTCTGAAACTCTGTATATAGTGATTCCACATTCAGGTTTGGGGTGGCTTAGAGTTCATCCGAGGTATACAGAAGGAAACAAATAGCTCCTCTCAAGTTTTAAATTCCAGTCTGCCCCAGTCATCAGCCACCATGTAATTTTCATAAATTACATGAAATATAGAATATATAGTGTGAAATATGTCTACCTCACTTTCCCCAGAACTGGAAATTTCTATTGTGCTTTATCTATTCTACAACATCTTAACCTTGGATCAATCTTAGAACCCACCTCTCTACCCTATACCTGGATGATGTGTTGGGCTGGAGAAAATTGAGTTAATTATGAGGTATTGTTGTTTTTCACTTGTGAAATCTATATCTATCTATCATCTATCTATCTATCTATCTATCTATCTATCTATCTATCTATCTATCTATCATCTATCTATCTCTCATCTATCGATCAATCGATCATCTATCTATCTATCTATCTATCTATCTATCTATCTATCTATCTATCATCTATCTAAGAAAATATAGCTAGCAAGCAGTTTCTTACTGGTTACCTATGTATCTTCCCTCTTGTTTTAAATAAAGAGACACTTCTCTTTCCCACCTCTTGTTCAAGAGCTCTTGCTTCTGCTCAGTATCCCATCTTCTTTTGCCTTCTGGTATTATCCATAAATTATCACTCCCTGTATTCCATCTCCCATTGATCTTCTCCAAGGGTTCTGAGATGATGGTTAATTCAGGTGCCAGCTTGACTAGATTAAGGGATACTTAGGTAGCTGGTAAAGCATTATTTTTTGATGTCTATCATACAAGTATTTCCTATTAGTTCTGTCTCTCTGAAGCAGCCTACTACAGCTTCCCATCCTTCAATGTAGACCACAGAAAGTCTAGATTTTACTTTACATATTGTTTAGTTACTTTTCTGTTGCTGTGATAAGACAATGACCAACGCAACTTATAGAAGGAAGAATTTATTTGAGTTACAGTACATAATGATGAAGGAGGCATGGCTGTAAGAGGTGGCTGGAGCAGAAAGCTGAGCAATTACATCTTTAAGCAGGCACAGGAAGGAGAGAGGGACTGGAGATCTGACAAGACTTAAGAGCTCTCAAAGCCTGCCCCCAGTGACATGCTTCCTCCAGCAAGGTCACACCTCCTAAAACAGTGCCACCAACTGGGGACAAAATGTTCAAATACTTTGAGCCTATGGAGGACATTCTCATTCAGACCACTACACATATTTTAAGTGTCCTAACATCCTTCCTGCATTAGGGAAATCTAGCAGCGATAACATTCTATGGCTTAGTAAAATTTACTTTTCCTCACAGAAAATGTCATGTAGGTGTTCTTGATTATGGCTATGTGGGAACTTTCTGATTCAGAGATCCAGATTTCTTCCATCTTGACACATAACCATCTTCAGTATGAGACCTCCAGAGTTGCTATGGATGGCAAGACAGCATGAGATTGGTAGGTTCCTTAGACAACCACCTTGACCCTGAGTGACCTATACACTTTTACTTACAGTCTTTTAGCTAAAAGTAATCCCTCTACCCAGATAGAGCCGGATAATCATTGAGCAAATGCCCCCCAGTTTCAAGTCCATCCTATGGAAGAAAGCCACAGATCGGTGATCAGCCAGCTGCCTCATTTCCAACCTTTGCCTCTGGCCCTCCTATCCACATGGAATCCATCCTGACCTCTTAACTCAGATATGACTGTGCCATTTCCCCATTTAACTCATCAGTTACTCTTCCCCATGCCCCCTAAGAGACATCTAAACCCTTTATCAGGGCATCCTAGACCATTTAGGATCTAGTCCTTCCAGCTCCTACATGGTTTTCTCTGAAGTACCAGTTTCATCAAACTGCTCTCTGAGAAGCTCAAATATCGCTTCTCATCTCTATACGTTAGCATACATTCTTCCACTTTTTCTGAAATGTTTCTCTTTGCTATGTGTAATAGGCAAATTTCTACCAGTCCTTCAAAACCCACTATAATCATCTTCATTTCATGGACCCCACTGTTAATCAATTAGTTCCTTTGTGTCACCACTGACCTCCTGGAAAACCTCCACAGTAAGACTCCAATGCCAAGTTGTAGTTGTGTTTTTACATATCTACATCTCCCTATTTAAGCTATGATCTCTTTGAGAAATGGCACCATAGCTTGCTGTCTTAGTATCTCCAGTGCCTCACCCAGCATGTGCCCCATGATAGATGTTTGATAAATGCTCATATATTAAATAAATGAATAAATGAGACACAATTTAAAATATCTCTTATACTTGAATTTTAGTTCCGTATTTATTCAACATATGAAATCTCTCAAGATGAAGAACTTATGCTATCTTCCATTGAGAAAGAAGGGCATTAAATCAGTCTTACAGAAGTGCACTCACAGACATTCTTGTGGTGAGGGAAGCGCCTGCACACTCAGTCAGTGAACTTCATGGTGACACAAGGTGATCTGAATCTGGAGGCAGCTGAAGTGACATGACTTCTTACTGGTATGGAAGGACTGTGGAATTCAATTATGAGAGGCCACGGAGAGCAGTGGCAGGGACTGAGAATACTTGGCCGACTGAGATGGGAAGCTTGATGAAACACTTTCAGTCTGTGATGGAACAATGAAGGGTACAAAAGACAGCCATGCTTCTCTGAACTCTTCCCTTCTGAACCACCAAAATGCTACTAAACTGTATTTAATACAGGCTTTGTAGGAGTTGCAGTGAGACAGGACTCTGCTTTACCAAACTGAGATAAGAATCAGGAAAACTAAGGCTGGGGAGACGGCTCAGTTGGTAAAGCGTTTGCTTGGCAAACATGAGGACCCGAGTTTAATCCCTAGCACCCATGTAAAATAAAGGTGTGGAGGTGCACATTTGTAATCCCCACGCTGGGGAGGTGGAGAGAGGGACTCACTGGCTAGTCAGCCTAGCCCCATCTGCAAGCCCTAAATCCCACTGAGAAGTCCTGTCTCAAAAAGCAAGGTAGATGGCTCCTGAGAAGCACCACCTGAGATTGATCTCTTGCTTCTACATATATGTGTACATACATGCATGTGATCTGGTACACATACACACATGCACACACACACAGAGAGAGAGAGAGAGAGAGAGACAGAGAGAGAGAGAGAGAGAGAGAGAATCAGGAAAGCTGTCCCAGCTGTGGATACTTGTGACAAACAGGGAAGGAGCCCGAAGCTATCTCAGTCCTCTTTCTGACATCAACTTTGGCAGGATATGGAAGCAACAAAGGGAAGTCTCCACCTCTAAAACTTTGGTGTTAAGAGACATAGGTCATCTTCGGAGTTGAACTCGTACATTTCATACACAATGGATGTGATCAGCCATCAGTTAGAGAAATGTAAGACTGTCTGAAACGGGTAGACTTCACGAATCCATAATCAAGGTAGAAGATCTGGGTGTAATAAGGGGAAAAGAGGTCCAGAGTGTGAATATCCTTTAGAAAACTTTAATCAATTGTATTGTACATCCTCTGCCTTGAGGCTTACTGTGTAAGTGATAGTGGTAGCAGGTGGTAGGGTTGGACTGCAGGAGGTGAAAAGGGAAGCAGTCTGCTTGGGCTATAGAAAATGGAAGTCCAAAGAATCATAACTTTGCAGGGCCTTCCCAAGCAATATGCAGAGAGACCCTGTTCGTGCTGTCCTTGCAGCTGCTGGAGGAGGATGCTATGTTGGAGGACAGCAGTCATCCATGCCCATCTACTGCTGTCCTCCCACGGTCACTCTGAATAGTGGACACAAGCTTCTCAGACCATGGGAAGAAGCGTTTCCTGGTGGAATTGATGAGTTGGCCATCAGATGAAGCTCACAGATGGTACTGATTTGAGTGACCCTAGATTCTATTCTCAAAGCATCTAAGGTCCTGATGAGGGAAAATGTTAGAAAGTGGAAAGTGGTCAGTTCCATAAGGGATTCTACCCATGAGATCTCTTTGGTAGATATCACAGCCTTTTTCTGGAACACAAAACATTGTCATGGACCCCTTGTGACTTCAACAGAAGCAATACAGTATCCACTTAAGTCAATGGCTTTCAATCCTATCAGACCCAATTTTTAAATAAGTGTTTTGTCATATCCTCTCTACGATTCTGAAAATAAATTCACAAATAATACAACTTCTTACTCACTTCTATTTTTAAAAACTCAATATAATGTTCTTCAAAATAAAGAAAAGATACTGGTTAAAAAAGAATAATTTGTAATAAAATAATATATACTGAAGTATGTTAATGTGTAGGGATGACTAACAAGAAGGCATAATTTGAGAACAGAGCAAACATGACAGAGACAAATGTAAATGGGGACAGGTGGGTGGGCAACTCAAATGCCAAGTGGGACTGCTGCTAGTGAAACGCTTTGCTGACATTGAGACTACTGTTGGCGAAGTTTTGAATCAAACAAAGTATAGTTTCTTGCCTTGAAAATGTTTAAAGGGCATTTGCTGTAAAATTCTATGTCAGAATTTTACAAAAGTAATTTGTATGTCCAAATAGAATGGGATTGAATTTCACAACTAGGAAATTATAAACGTTTTCAGAGTCAGATCTAGTGTGAATTTTGAAGGTTATACAGGACACATGACTGTGGCATCTTTGTTGTGCACTGCTGCTTAGCATTTTTGGTTCAGTCTCAGTAACTGTCACCAGTGCCCCTCCTAGTAACTGTGATAATCAAAAGTGCCTCTTCAAGTGTCCAGTACTTCCTCATGGGGAGCGGTATCACTCACTGCTGTTCAGAGTGATCAGCAATCATTTGAGGATCCAATAAGGCAAATGTGTCCTGTCCTATGGCACAATCATTCCATGCACAGCAGGAATAAGGGACAAGATTGCATGAGATGGATGAAATATAGGGCAAAGTAATGTGGAGGAAGAAAGTAGAGTTCCACATGGGACAGCAAGCTAGAGCTCACTCCAGGAGCCTGGGTTAACATTTGGTAAGCACCAACCTAGAAACAACTATGACTCTAGACCACAGGAATACAGTACTTTACTTGGATCTTGAATGTTCCCATAAGGCCATGTGTTAATGTCTTGGTCATCTGCCTGTGGGACTACTGGGAGATGGGGGAAACATAATGGGTAAAGCCTACAGAAGAAAGTTAGGTCACTAGGGGTGTCCTTGTCATCAAGACCCCACCCCTTCCCCTCTCTTTACTTGCTGCCCACCATGAGGTGAACAGAGCTCCACTGCCACACTCCCACCATGATATGCCACCACACCAAAGAGACTGGACACAGCCTCTGAAACTATGAACTAAAATAAGCCTTGTCTCCCTGTAACTTGATAATCTCAGGTGTTTTGTCCCAGCAACAGAAAGCTACCTGACACACTGGGTTTATTTTTGGTGCCTAAGAGCCTAGCTCAAGGGCAAAACTGCAGAGTCCCAGGCAGAACTGCAGATTCCCAGGAGCCCAGAAGCGTTGGCTTTGTTGCTGGAACTTGAATCTGGAAATGTGACTTATTTCAAAATTCCTCATGCACCACCCCATTAAAAAGTGACTCAGTGTCAGGTATGAATTCAAGCTGATACAGTTGCAGCTGAGAAGACAAGGCAGGACAGATGGACAGCCTCAGGTTATCAGCACCCAGCAGAAGTTTGTAGGGAAATCTACACAGCAACATTGAGTTTCTTACATTATTTTTTCTTTGTCCTTCTTTTAACACAACTAATCAAGTCATTATTCAAACAAAAGTATGTGTTCAAAGAGAACCCAATTGGAAGGCATTAGCAGCAGTCCTATCTCTGCCCACACACCAGTCAGTTATCTCTTGGTTTCCTCAGGGTTGGACAAAAAAACAGCTGTTTGGAATTCAGATTTGGGGCCTATTTCCAACAGTGGGGTGAAAGAGGTGTGGCCACAAATTCAGTCAGTATTTATATTGACTACCACAATTTAAAAGGGCAAGTCTCTCATTCTACTTAGAGCCCAGACTGAGATCAGCCCTACAATCCATGCTTTGTGACTCAGAACCAAATAACATTCACACAAATCTGATATTCCCTGAAGACCATCTGAGTGGGATAATGCCTCGCCTCCCGTAATTCTGTTCTCAAACTCCCATCTCAGACCACGACCTAATCGCTGCTCGGGATTCAGATTGCTCTGTCTTCCTGCTCCAGTGGGTTTAGCAGGCTCCAGTGAGTGCCTGGAAACACTTTTTAAAGCTCTTATTTCAATTATGATCCTTTCAGAGGTCTTATTACTTCATCTGCCCCATGCTCATTATGATGGCGGGTCATGTATAGTGGATGATTGTGAGAAGCACAAGTTTCTTTATTTATAGTCCTTGATGGAATGTATCAGCAAAATTTAATCTTATAGAGAAAGAAAAGCACTTGGTACATGAATGATTTTCCATTTTAGCATGTAAAAAGAAGGAAGGAAATAAAGAAGATGTCATCTACAATTAATGAACAATCCAAGAGATAACCTTTTTCTTTTTCCAGAAGCTTAGGTTCAGTTGCACTTAAAATGTTCCCAGCCATTTATGGCCTATAGTCTGTCCTCTGACAGCTCTCTACACCTTCTCTGGCAAGGTCTCCCATCTTCCCCTATACAGTATTCTCCAAGCATGGCTCTCTCTGAGGCCTCTGCCTCAGAAGCACCTGCCTGGGTCAAACTGAGGGCCACTTACCTTTTGGTTGTTTCCTTTATGCCTCAGAACAAGCACTTGATTCTTTAGTAGTTTAAAGTCTGAGAAGCCAGCAGAAGTAACTCTGAGCAAAGCTCTTGATGAAAAGCAAGGGGATCTATAGCCATGCACTAACAAACTTGCTGTGCTTTTTCCTTTGTGAATGTATCTTTTGGATTTTCTCCCTGTATCTCAATTTAATCAAGCTCCACTTCCATGTTTGGAAATCCTTAGTGGTTCCCCTAGTGCCTACAAAGTCAATTCCAACTTTATTAACACAGTGTTTAATATCTTTAACTTGTACCCAACAAGCCTTTCTAACAAGTCAACTTCTCTAGTCAAAACAAGAAAAGCTATGAAAAGAGGGGTTGAGTATGTAGCCTCAAGACTAAACCTTGGCTCAGTCACTTTGGGCTGTGTCCTCAGTCAAGTTACTTATACTTCTCTATGCCTCTGTATCCTTAACTGTAGAAAGATAATAATAGTAGTAATCTGAGTTGTGGGGGGAATCAAGAGAATTATTAAATGTTAATATTGAGACTAGTATTTGATAACTATATAAGCTCCATCTACTTCTGTGATTACTGTTGCTCAGTACCCTCAGTAGGCTTGACTTTTTCTATCTCTGTACCTTTCTCAGTTACTAATTTCTGAAATTCTCTCTCTCTCTCTCTCTCTCTCTCTCTCCTAAGTACATCCTATTTTTTCAAGTACTCATCAAATTCTTCTTCTTGCACAAATTTCCCTGGACTTCTCAATTAAAATGTTTTCTTTTCCATAGTCCCATGACCTATTCCAGTAACTTTGCAAATAGTCATTTGTTGCATCATAGAACTTCTTGTGTTGCTGTGTAGTCGTAGTACTTATGAAGGTAATTTTGCCTGCCTCCCTTGATTAGCCTGTGAGTTCTTTGAAGGCAGGGACTCAGGCTTGCCCTTGCATAAAGCTCAGTACCCACCACATTGCCTTAGTAGCACAGTAGATCACTATTTACTTGAATTGAAGTAATTCACAGGTTGAATACAAGTTTGTTGCATGTCTTTGGAGTGGTGAGCTAAAGGTATGGTAAAGGAATTGAAAGCTTTGCTATTTACATTTGGGAAGTTTATGAGGTCTATGGACAAGATGCTCCATTTCCACTTCATACCTGACATGGCACATTGATCCTTCCAGGAGGAAGTGCCAGGACTAACTAAAGACTCATCAGGATGAGATTAGGAACAGGTTTTAGAAGCTAAAAGGTCCTGTTAGCCAGCAACTTAGCCAGATGCAGAGTAAGGGACAGAGCAACACAAAGAAATGATCTCAAGAGCAGTTGCTTCCAGAAAGACATATTACAAGTTCAAACTTTCTTTTTATGGCTGTTCAGCCATGTCCCTAGTTAGTAACATAAGGCATCAAAGGCCAGGGTCAAGTAGAGGTGTGGTATAGGGTTAGAGATTCTGGGTTCTAGTCCAGAATCTTTCCCTAACTTGCTGGGTGGCTGTGGATATGAGTCTTAGCCATGCAGTTCCCTCATCTGTCAGTGAGGATGTTGTAACAATACTAATTTCCTGGGTCTTATTGACTCATGTTATATCACCCTTGGATTCGTCTCATGGTGGACTTATTGGCCTCTACAAAGTGGAGACAAGGACCTCCTGAAGCTGGAGATCAGATTCTTCTGACTAGTAGAATACAATCAGATTTCGAGCCAAAGGAGCTCAATTGAGTCAGCCCCTAGGGTGTGGGAAGTCTCATTTTATTAGGAGTGGTCCTTCTCACCATAGTCTTGGAAACATTTTCCTTCTCCACCCCTTCTGGGAAAGTAAAGACTTGGGAACTATGACGAGGGAGGGCAAGGCAGGAATGGGCAAAAGGCCTATATTAGAGCCATCTTACTGGGAAAATTGTCCTTGTCTCTAGATCATCACTGATACTCTCTGCAGTTCTGCATGAAAGGGCAAATATCACAGCTGTTGGTGATGGGACAGGCCCAGAGAGATAAAGCAAAATTGTACTTGGCTTAGTGCCAAGTGTGAGCAAGCGATCAGAGATGCTATTCAGACCTTGGACTCAGCCTTGCTGGTGCATTCTGCTGGCTCCCTTCCTCCCACTGCCAGATGGCCATCCCGACCCTTAGCAGTCTCGTTCAGAGGTTCCTAGCTTCTCTCCTCAGGACTGCTCTGAAGCCCACAGTAGCCTCTCTTGCTAGTTCTCCTCTGCCCCCTCAGCCAATGCCCTTCTTATGTCAGGCTCCTAGGCTACAGACTTGCAAAGCCATTGTCTTTCTGTGCTTATAAGCCCACTTTGTACTTGAAAAACTATGCTGAGGAGGAGTATATTGCTGGAGTTGCTGCTTACCACCACGGGAAGCTACTGCTGACCACCACGGGAAACTACACTGTGTTCTAGAAACAGGTTACATACAAGGATGCCAGTTGTAGTAAAACAAGGGATAAAACATGAAAACACATCTGTCCCAATGACCGGTGTGTCACATTCCTGCCTTGCTTTCCAACTTCTGGGCAATGCAACAGCTCTGCAAGGTACTTGGTTCTGTGATAGTTGCTGGAGGAGGTGGGAGGAAAGAGAAAGCACAGACCTGAACCTCTGAGGAGCTGGCAATCAGTCAGAGAAGCAGAACACACACACACACACACACACACACACACACACACACGCACGCACGCACGCACGCAAGCACGCATGCACGCACGCACGCACACACACACACATACACACACACACATTTGCAAATGTTGCATAAAGACAGCAAAGTGGGGATCTTACACTAGGATCTACACTGAGCTTACACATTTAAAGCAAGTCAGTATTTCTCTGGAGAGAAGATTCCCAATTATCTGATTTCAAAGGTGCAGTGGCCCCTTAACCCCAGAGAGGATGAGAACTGAGCTCCAGTAAGAAGACCTGGGCTGCAGCCTGCAGTTTCCTCTGCTACCTATGTGATGGCAGATAGCTTAGCCTCCCTAACCTTCACTTTCTTTATCTCCAAAATATAGGTAATGATTTCTGTCATGTTCATATCATAAGGTAGTTATAAAATTGTTTTATAAAACATAATAGCCCAACATGGTGGTACACATTTGTAATCCCAGACACTGGGAGGCTGAGGAATAAGGAACTCAAGTTCAAGGTCTACTGGGGTTACAAAGTAGATTCAAGGTCAGCCTGGGCAACTCAGTGAGATCCTATTTAGAAATAAAAACATTAAAAAGAGTCTGAGTGGAGGTGGAGAGGGGCTTACCATCTGGGACACCTAGCTGTGGAGCTACTGGCAGTTAGTGGTGGCTGCAGGAGGGAATAGAATATCAGTTTTAAGAGTTGTCCCTAGTAGGTCCACCATACTTCAGTGGATGGCCCCACACCCATAAGTGTATGGGCATCACTAATTAGACGCAGTGGGTTAAAAAAATAAAAAAGAGGACATGAAATGGGGGAGCGGGTAAGATGCGGATCTGGAAAGAGGGGGAGGAGAGAAAGACGACTATGATCTAAATGCATTGTATGCATGCATAAAATTCTCAAAGAATTAATTAATTATATATTTTTAAAAGGTCTGAGGATGCAGCTCAGTGGTGGAGTACTTGTTTGCATGAGAGATGCCCCAGTTCAACCTCCTAAGAATCGCAAACAAAACTAAAACAAATAAAAACAAAAAGCAAAAAGAAAGCCCATAAAGCGTGATTCATATTTAAAATAAAAACAAAAGACTATAAACAATAACAAAATATAGTGCTTATAGAAACCTTAGAGTTGTGTAATATTTTCCACTTGCAGACAAGGAAATTGAGACTGGGAAGTAGTCCAGGGACAGACATCTAAGCTGGGGCAGAGCCAAGATCAGAGAAAGGTCTATTTAGGACTGTGACCCAAGCTGCAGGAAAGACAGCCCTGGAGCGTGCAGTACATCTCCTGCCTCTGTGAGCCCTTTGCAGAAGGCAGGACCCTTTGCTCCCTCAGCCTCATGAACACCACTATCTGGCTGAGCCCAGAGTTATCTGCCTTCTCACTCTGCTCCACTTCAGCTTTATTTCTGTTTCTTAACATCAACCAACTCTTGTGCAAGGTTTCCATTTCAAGTTACATCCATACCACATAAAATGACTTTGTAGGTGAGACTTAGAGATAAGTTGGGGACAGCTTGAGTAGAAAAGTGGGAGTCTTAGTAGGCAACACCAACATTGCAGACAAGGTTGTTGTAAGCAAGAGCTTTCTGAAAAAGCACTGCCAAGGTGGCTGAGGTTAACCTGCAGGGCAAACATCTGCAGAGTACAAAGTCATGGAAGCAATGATACAGAGATAGCTCAGAGAGTGTCTCTGGCACACTGCTGGGAGGTGGGCAAGAGAGGACACGTCTTTCATCTGTCCATTTTTCTCCAGGTGCTGCTGTATGGGTTCTTTTGCTTTCCAGCCTAGAAAGGAACCTGGGAGTTTAGTTCATGGAGTTCACACTTTTCTATGTAATGGATGTGACCTGCAGCATTTCAGAACATGAGGAATGTATTCTTTTAATAAATGCCTCCAGTGGCGGGAAGGTGTTTGCCACTCTCTGAGACCTGTGGAGTTAAAAGTTGTTATACCTTGAAAAGCAGGCCTTGCTATTGATGCTTAGAAACCCCTTTGGCAGTTTATGCTTACTTCCTCTGGCTTCTACTGATTAGAGGTAAGGAACAACCCTTACCCATGGTTTCACTTGAAAGTATCCTGTTAAATACCTGCCTATAACGAGCCCCCCTTACTCTATACTTACCCAGACCCAGTAATTTCAGAAACCCTTTTTATCCACTTGCCTGCTTGATTACATCTTTTCCAACTGTTCAGTTTGCTACCTGAGCGCAGTTCCCCTGTCTCCACAGCACTCCATTCTCCATCTCCTTTCTAGGGACCCATCTCTCTTCTCTACCTGAGAAAAAAAGTTTCCATCTTTTAATCCACCAACATTTGAACAGTTACACAAGTACAAAAATGTTTAATTTAGGAACAGTGTCTGTGGGAAGGAATGCTTTGTTAGTTTCCAAAGTAATGCAAAGCTTAATTTAGAAAGCAATAGAACTTTTTTTTTTCCTTTTGGTTCTGGAAGTCAGAGAGATTACGGATTGCACTGCAGAGGCAGCTTGCTTGATGATGCTAGCATTTTACAGCATGGAGTTTTCTGCAGCAGTTTCATTTTTTTTTTTTTTTAATTCCCCTTCAGAGACATGGGGTGTGTGGAGGGGAGCAGTCCAATGGAAACATTTACTCTTGAGAGAACTATGTCTCATTCGGTCTTTCTGTATGGCCACAGCCTGGCAGGAGTAAGCAAGTGGGGAGAGCTGTTAAGTGCTGAATAACATCACTTTACCTGTCTGCCCCTCACTTTCTACCTTGATCTTAAACTTAGCCCCATTAGGTTCTGGAACTAGGAAATAACAGTAGTCACCAAGTATTGAGCAGGGCGGAGATGTACATAACACCTCAGCTGCTTTCCTTGGCTTCTGGAGAAAGCTGATGTGCCAACACTGAAGCATGCCATGCCCTATCCAATCAAATGTTAGTCTCGTTCTCTCAGGGACACATAAGACTAGTATCTGAATGGGGATGTAAAAGGATAAATTTGGAGGCAAGAATCTGAAAGGTAGAGATTAGGAGGCTGCATCACTCTCACCACAGTAGTAATACTTGAGAGAGACCCCTTGGTGACCATCACCCAATAGAGTCTCTCTAGGCTGCAAGCAAAACAACCCTCTGCTATGGGTTGGAGGTGCCCCTTGACTGTCACAGAATGTTCTGGCACCTTACATACATGCTCAGTTGCATTTCTTGGTTACCTAGTTTCCCAAAACCCAGAAAGAGAATTTAATCTCCATTCCTTTGGAGGGTGTGCAAAAGCCAGTTTGGAAAGAAAGACAATGAAGAAGATCCTTAAGAGAAAAATCCTGTAAACAAAGAAAGGCACTGAAATTCTAGGTTTTCTTGGGCTACACAGAAAGTCTGAGGAGACCAGCCTGGGTTACATGAATCTCTCTCTCTCTCTCTCTCTCTCTCTCTCTCTCTCTCTCTCTCCCTCCCTCCCTCCCTCCAAAATATAAAAAGAGAAGAAAAAGGAGAAGAAAAGAAAGAAAGAATGAATGAATTCTGGCAAAGTGGACCAGACCCACACTGAGAACCCGCATCTCACAAGACATGAGGTTCCAGGCTGAGGGTGAGGTTAAGTCTCTCCATTTCTTATCTGGAGGACCAGTGCCCATTCTAAGAATTCCACTTTATTCTGTAAGTGGACTGTCTTATTTAGAAAACAGGATCAAAAGGCCTGTCACTGAACTCACACCAGCTCTGGGTGTTAAGGCATCTTCTCTAAAAGACCTAAAAGACTGAGTCCTGATGATCCAAGGGGGAAGGGGCGTGTGATGGCTAAAGGAAGCCAGTTGCCACATTCACCCATGGATGGCAGACAGGCTGCAGGATAGGAACTTGAAAGATGCGACCGCAGAACCACGTGGTGACGGAGTTCACCATTTTGGCTTTACAGCATATTTTAGATTTTATACAAAGTGATAGCGTCTGCCAGATTTTGCAATCTTTCAGATCTCAGTCTGTGGGTGGGTTATCTCCATGCATTTTTCATTAGCATTTACTGAGTCGAAGGTGGTGCTGAGAAACGAGAAAGAAACAACGTAGACACAGGAAAGCCAGGAAGACAAAAGCCACACACAAAGACCCTAGGAGAGGCTGAAAAACAGACGCGAGACTTAGGAACGCAGCAAAGGAACTTTGGTTCTACAGATTCCGAAGTCTATTAAGATGGCGTTCGGGAGAAGCTAGCTGGGTCCCCCCGGGGTCGGGAGAGTCTGGGGGTGTGTGGATCAGGAGGTCCTGGTTGAAGCCTCTCGGTTTTAAAAGCCAAGGAGAAACCTTAAAGACTGCTTTGTTCATTCTTTGGTTTGGCTGGGGAGCCTGCGTGCTGGAGTTCAGCTAAACGGCCTGAGCTCCCCCTACTGGCCGCCCTACAGAATTTCACCATCCCGCGCCAAAGGAATCAGATTACGTAACCCTAGCTTTGACTACTTAAAAAAAAAAGTTCTTTGTTTTTCCCCAGGGTCTTGGCTTCTCCAAAGCCTGCTGTCTAATGCCAGGGCTTGAATGCCCTGACTGATTGTCAAAGTCCTAAGGCCCAGAGAGGGCAGTTATGGGGGACCCATGCTAAGGAGAGGGCATGGGGGCCGGTGTCTGAACATTTATTGAACACGTGCCACACAAAAAACTGCGCAGAAAGACCTGGAAAACAAAACAAAACAAAACAAAACAAAACAAAACAAAACAAAAAAAACGTTATCCAGCCTTTCATCGTCTTGTCTCAAAAGTGACGCTGGCATTAAGCAAGGCCTCTGTGCCTGGGGGCGGGCCAGCCCGGGTCCAGGTCCGACAGGGTCATCCAAAATAAGTCCTAAGCTGAGCCCAGCCCGGCAGCAGCTAAGGTGTACCCCCTCCCTTTGCCTTTCTTCCCCCTCTGCGTTCTCTTTTCCTCTGCAGAAACCGGAAGAATTGCAACGACCAGAGAGAGCCTGGAGGAGGGAGGAAAGGAAACACAAGTCTCTCTCCCTCTCCCTCTCCCGCCTTTCCCTGTCCTTCTCTCTCTCCCTCTCCTCCCTCTCTCTTTCTCTCCCTCTCCTTCCTCACCTCTACTCTCTCCTATCCCTAAGGTTGACGTTAAACCGGACAGTGAAAGCCTGATGTATAGGTACAGTGAGACCAGAGGCCCAGGGCAGGAGAGGAAGGAGAAGGGAAGGGAGCCATAGCAGCAGCAGGACCCAGGAGTCTGCAGCCAGAGAGCATAAAGTGAGGAGGACACAGCCGTGGGGAGGAAGGAGCCCTGGCTCAGCCAATGGAACCGGCTGGGCTCTAGCAGTGGGCACATCCTCTGTACATGGGCATCGCCCTGGGGAAGGGCCAGATTTTCAGACCTATGACTAGGATGCTTGTTCCCCATAAGGAACCCTCTTCTTTCTCCCAGCTCTCCAGAGGTTAGACACCCAAACCTCTTCTCTAAAAATTAATGACTTGCTCTTTCATAAAAGAGCTGTGTTTCTCTCGGGGCAGAAATAAAATGTTCCTGAAACAATGATTTGGTAAGTGGCGCAGGTTTTTCTTTTCAAAGCCCCTGAGTCAAACATCAGGAAGGATTCCCTTCCTTTGGTTAACCAGGAACTGAACGACCTTTACAGTTCACTGCATTGCAAGAAGCAGTCTTAGCCGGATCGCCTGGCTTTAGTTCCTAGTGACTTAGGTAGCCACCTTTCGCTTTTCCTCCTTCTTCCCCTGGCTTCCACCTTTCCCTCTCAGCATCCCATGAGCCTTTTGCTTACACCATCTCCTGGTCTACCCAGGGTTGGCCTCACACATTTTCTGTGTTCTGGGATTGTGTCCCTGAAAAGGGTGTTGATGTGCAAAGAAAAGAAAATGCTGTGGTATCTGTGGGATCCTCACACAGCTGCTGCCCTATAGGGATGTGGCAAGGCTAGCATAGTCCACAGAACACAAGGGCTCAGGGACTTCCATTATCCAGTCTGCAAAACATCTTTGCAAAACGACCGGCAAGCAGATGGTCTATAAATTATACTACCTCCTATCAAGAACAGTCCTTGTCCACTGCCACCATAGAAGAGTATTTTAGTGACTTTCCAGTCCATAGTAGCAGAAGGCCCTTGGCAGGTGCTGCATAATACAAATATTGGTTATTTATTACAAATGAAAGACTCATAACTGAAACTGGCCCAGTTCTGCTCCTGTCAAAAATAAGGGCAAAAACACATGCATCGGAAAATAAAAAGCGAAAGAGGAATGCTTTGTAGAGGATGAGATTTCCGTGTTGCTATAGCTGAATGAATTGTAGCATTTTCTAGAATGTTCTTAGTGGAATAAATGATTTTAAAAGAAACTCAGGGGCTCCCATTATGGATCGCTGCTGCTCATGGCCAGCAGGGGGCAGGCTTCAGTCAGAAATGGGAAATTGTAGGGCAGGTTCCAAGGTTGTAAACTATTCCATGCTATAAATATCCACTCAGTATGTTTCCCCCCAGGATTCATAGTCCAAGGTTCTTGATAGGGTATGAGAGACTAGACTTCAAGTAACCAGACCTGTGACATAAATATTTCTTTGTTTATATGATTAAAGGCTTGGCAGAAAAGCTGGTCTGCATAGCTCCCTCTGGGTCTGCAAGCTACTGTTGAATATGTAGGCACTGCAGTGATTTGCCTCTGTCCTGGGCCTGACAGAGTCACTCACAGCCACATATTGTTTGGAGCGGGGGTGTTGGGGCTTAAATTTCACTTGCAACAGCAAGTGCTGTGTCATAGACTTGGTGAAAGAGTCCCTCTTGTTGGTCATTCCCTTAGTAAATGAATGTGGAAAAATCTTAGGAATGGACAGATGAGAGTGAAGAGCACTGGAAATATTTCCTTAAGATCCAGGCCAGCCTCACACTTCAGTCCTAGGTATATACCCAGGAGGACTAAAACATGTGTCCACCCAAATATCTATATGCAAATGCTCATGGCAACATTATTCGCCACAGCCCCAAAGTAGGAACAGTCCACCTGTGCCTTGACTGATAGTATATCCAGATCATGGGGAATTCTTCAGTCACAAGAATGAGTCGAGTATTGGGATATCACAACATGGATGGCCCTTGAAAACTATCTGCTAGTTGAAGGAAGCTAATTTATAAAAGACCACGTATATTAGTCACTTTTCTGTTACTGTGATAGAAACACTGACCAAAGCAATTTATAAAAGGAAGAGTTTATCTGAGCTTATGGTTCCAGGGGAATTCCAGTCCATCAAAGCAGGGAGGCATGGTGGCTGGAGGTGGCTGGAGCAGGAGCAACAGAAGTGAAGCTCTCATATCATCACATAGGCACAGGAAACAAGAGATGAACTGGAGATCTGTCAAGGGTTAAGAACTCTCTAAGCCCACCCCCAGTGGACTTCCTCCAGGATAGCCACACCTTCTAAGACCTCCCAAAACAGCACCATCATCTGAAGACAAAATATCCAAATACTTGGAACCTATGGGGGACATTTTCATTCAAACCACCACACCATGTATTGTATGATTCCATAGAAACAGAAAATGAGTGGTTGTTGGGGAAGGGAGAAATGGGGAGTGATTCTTAATGTCATTTTTTCTTAATAATGACAATTTCTAAGACTACATAGTGTTGATGGTTGTACAACCCTGTGAATGTACTAAAAATCACTGAATCATAACCTCTGAGAGAGTAAATTCTAAGTATGGAAATTCTATCTCTACAAAACTGTTACTTAAATATTTGGACCAGAACAGATATTACAGAGGAGAGCTCAGAGCATGAAGCTCTGAGAATGTTTGGCTTCTGTGAGAGCCAGACCCGTTCCCAGTTAAACACCCAGTTTGGATGAAAGCAGGGTAGAGGTTGTGCAGGTTGAAGACAGAGGCAAGGAAATTGTTCACAATGTTGAATCATTCCCACTATTATCCAGCTCCCCTACCTGCAAAGAGTTTACACCTCACCATCACCCTAGCTCTGGTACAGTGGATGCTGTTCCATTCAAGGCAGGAGGACCGTGAATGGGTGATGTCGTGGTGACCTCCTGTGCAGAAAGAAATAAGGAGAATCACACTCTTCAGGCCGCAGTAACAAGAAAGATTTCCTAAGCTCCCAGAAAGTGTCAAGGAAGTAAGGTGATAATAGTTAAGTCACCAACTCAGCTGTCAGGGCCTCCACTGCGACACCAGGGTTCCAGAGTTAATAGCATTTTTTAAAAAGCCAGACACAGTGGTGGGCACCTGTAACCCCAGCACTTCGAAGGCTAAGGAAGGAGAACTGAGTTTGAGGTCCGCCTGGGCTGTACTGTAAATCTGTATCTCAAAAACAATAACAATAGGGGACCTGTCAGATAGCTCAATGGGTAAAGGTGCTTGCTGCCAAGCCTGATAACTGAGTTCATTCCCCGGGACCCACATGGTGGAAGGAAAGAACTGACTCCTGCAAGTTGTCCTCTGACCTCTACATATGCTTGCCCCCTGCCTCAGACTCCCTCCCCTCAAATAAAAAAATACAGAAAAATGGTACCCAGAGGAGTCTGAAACCCCACAACACTTTACAAACCATAAGAATCCTTATTAAATACTTGGAAACACAGGAGCAAAAAAGAAATAGAAGGTCCAAGGAAGTACCCCAGGGTGATGAGAGTCCCAGGCAGGAGCACACAGAGAGGAACCCTGAAGGGGAGGACAGGGGGGAATTTGCTTGTTTGCTTGCCATTTGTGAGAACCAAACACTGGATCTGTCTTGCTGTGTCTAGAGGATAAACAGAGCAATGTCCCACGCATGCATGAAGACATCCTCCTACTGCTTGACAGAAACAGCGATCAATATCATTGTATTTATTTATTTATTTATTTATTTATTGTCTTTTTGAGACAGGTCTCCCTGCAGTCCCAGCTGGTCTGGAAATCACTATGTAGACTATGCTGGCCTCCATCTCACAGAGATCTGCCTGCTTCTGCCCCCACATCATTGTATCTTATCAAATCTAAATTTGTTTTGTTTCTAAAATGCACTGTGAAGAAACTCTATATAAGAGTATACCTTTGAAACTTTGGGTTTACTGATTAAAAAGAAAAGTCCTTCTTATTCAGAAATTGTGTTGGCTAGGGAGAGAAAGGCTACCAGAGTATGAGAAAATGTTTTCCAGCCCTGTGTTTTTCTCCAACCCTAGTCCTCTGGGTGACTGTTACGCATTTTAGGGAGCAAGGGAATACATCTAACTACATCTTACAAAACTTGCTCAATTATAGATTCAGCAGGAGATAGGAACTCAGTAACTAATTATGTAGCTAGAGGTTCAAATGGGCATTGGAGCTGACACTCACCACACTTCCAGCCTGGTAATAAACAAGGAGCCATAGACAACCTCCAAAATATCAAATGTTTTCAATAAATTCTATGAATTTGGTAGTGGAAAGAATTGATTTGGGAGCTGAACAGATCTGGGTTTAAACCTGGATACTTTCTTCAGTTACTCTTTGAGTAAATGTGTACTGATTGTCAACCACATACCAGAGACAGTGCTAGGTACTACATTAAATACCTGTTACTTTAAAAGTTACTTAACTGGGCCGGAGAGAGAACTCAGTGGCTAAGAGCAGGTGCTGCTCTTCCAGAGGCCCTGAGTTCAATTCTAGCAACCATATCTGACAGTTCACAGCTGCCTGTAACTCCAGCTCCTAGGAAATCTAACACCTCTGGCTTCCCCAGGCACCTGCACTCATGTGCTTGCCAACACACACACACACACACACACACACACACACACACACACACTTAAAAATAAAAGTCTTGAAAAAGTTATTAAAACTCTGCAAAAGAAAAGAATAATTTTGAAGACCATTTTAAGATTTGAAATTAATCCCTTAAACAAAATGAGATACTGCATTTTAAAAATGATCATCCCTCTATATGTAAGACAAGTGGCTCAGTGTCTGGCACACAAGGACTTGGTGAAGTTTGTTGATGTTGTTCATCTTATGAATAGAATGTCACTTTCAGGCCTAGCTCTGGTCTCATCATGGACAATCCCACATTTAACAAATAAGGAAATTCATTTGAGGCTCAAAGTGTTTGGCCAAGTCACACCATTAGTCAGTGGCAGAACAGGAATCTCTAATTCTTGCCTCAGTGTTCTTTGTTTCTCCTTCGCATTCCCAAATAGGTTGACTAGAACATTGCTTTGACTCAGATTAAATTTGCATTTGCAGAGTATGTGAAGAAGTCAACCTGTAATCATCCTGGTAGAAGTGAAGACTTTCTAAAGCGATGTGCTTTTGTCCCTCCCTTAAGGTTTAACTGAAATTTCTCCAGGAAGCCTATGTTGGGGAAAGAAAAGACTGGGCCTGGTGTCAGCCAAAGGGGGAGTTTGAGCTGTCCTGTCACACAGTGCTAACTTTCAGGGCAGACCAGGGAGCTGGTAGCTGAGAGGATGTACCAAGGATAGGTTAATGATGAGTGGGACGGCACCTCGGTTTAAACCTAAACCTCATGTTAGGACTCCAGATATGATCTTGCAGGGTGGGTCACTGGACCTCTTTATTTATTTCTCTCCCTAGGATGACCACATTGACTAAATCTCCTTTCTCTGTGTTTTTGTTTTTGTTTTTAACTACTATTGTCTCTTTGATTGGCCCACGGAAGACTGGTGACCTAAGCCTAGCTTGTTAAAGATGCTAGAGCCTAGGCTTAACCCCTAAAACCTCCAGTAACAATTTCTTTTTCTGAGTCAGTTTATTTAGTTCAACAGGTGGTCAAATGATTCTTCCCAAGTTTCTAAGACATCATGTCTTTCTGAGAAGGAGCTTGAGAGCACAGCTAACCATGAACTACTTCACCTGGTCTTGCCAAGTTTAGGTTTTTCATCTACTTCAAGAACAGTTACAAACAGATAGAGGATTTTCCTCAGTGCACTTCACAAGCAATCATGCCCAGCTGTAGAGCTTGTTACACTTTCAATAACAGTGGTTTTCAGACTACAGATTAGAACCTGTTAGTGAGTCAAAACAAATTTAATGGGTCAACAAATGAGGCAGAAGAAAAATTAAAATATCAAAGTACATTACAAGCAGTAATAAATATTATTTTGAGAAACTGCTGCTATAGATATTATATATGTATAAATTGATTTATATACTGTGATAGCACAATTTAAAAAATATTTTTAGTGTGAGCTACATATCCAAAAGACCAACAGCTTCTGCTTTAAGACATATTTTTGTTGCTCCCAACTCAATTTTTTTCTTACTTTTTAATCACTCATTCATGCCTTCACTCAGCAAGTACCTGTGGAATACCTGTAAATGTCAGGCACTGTTCTAGGTAGTGGAGATACAGCAGTGAACAAGATAGAAAAAGTCCCTCAGTTATGGGGTTTACCTTTTAGTGAGGGAAACACAAGTAATACATAAGTCCAATGTAATATTTAGGAAATTTAAATAAGAAAGGGAAGGAAGAAAGGTAAAAAAGGAAGGAAATTCATAAGCAACCACTGAGAAGAAATAGTGTTAATGTTTTGGTTTATGTCTAGAGATTTTTCTCATGTATCTGTCATTTATATTGCCATTTCAGGACCTCGGGGGAATAAGTGTCACATAAGCAAATGTAGAGGGTGATTAGTAACCAATGGGCAGTCTTCTGAAGCTTTTTCTCTATGCTTTCCTCTTCCTTCATCCAATTATCCCATAATCCTGTCCATGCAGCTACTTCTTTCTCTCCTATGGTAACTACCAGGTCCTCAGCCTTAGGGTCAGAGCTTTCTACTGCATATTTAATAGGCACAGCTCGGCCTGGCTCACTACCAAGGTTTGTGTCAGGGTTCTGTTGAGCACTGACTTGTAATGCCTTCAACTATTTCTTATTGTTTTATGTAATCATGTAGCCCAGGCTAGCCTTGAATTTGTGACCCTTAGTCTCTTGACAGCTGTGATTACAGGGTCCTTGGCGATGCCCAGTGACTTTAAGGATTTAATCATCTTATAGATAAAAGACAAAACAAAACATGAAAGTTCAGAGAAATTGTGACTTGTCTAAGGGCTTACCAACGAGAAGTGGCAGTGAGGGTTGTGCCTTGTGCTCCAGCATTTAAGGGCTTTGGCTTGGCCTCACCATCCACTTCAGATACTTCCTGATTGTGATCATACACTCTTGTGAAGGTACTAAGCTGTCTGTGGTTGTTTTAAGCTGCTTTAGCATTCTAAAAGGTACAAACTGGCTAGACTCAACCTGGTTTAAGAGAACACTGAGTAAATGTCCTTGGATTTTGTGATTGCCACACTAAAAGCCTTAAAAATAAATGTAACAAGAAGTTGCATTGAGTCCAACAGACCAGAAGACAGAATTGAATCCTTTCCAGAACCAATGATGGGGGGGGGGGATCACTATCAATAGTCCCTGCTCCAGAGAGAGAGAGAGAGAGAGAGAGAGAGAGAGAGAGAGAGAATTTTGACTCCATTCCCAGCTCTGATGGGTCACTGTCAATAGTCCTTGCCCCTGCCTGAGCCTGAGCTTTCTTACTTGTACAATGCTTGAAAGAATTTTCAGACAGTGCTGAGCTGGGCCTCAAGACTTGGAGGATAGAGTAAGTGGAGGCTCAGAGGCTGGGGATCCACAACCACAGTGCCCCCGCCTCCCACATCAGCTCCTGTTTAAGCTGGTTTTGAGAGGGAGAATTTCCATAAAAGAAAGATCCTGCTGCCCTCCTTCCCCTATTACCAGGAATCAGATGGCTTTTCGCAGAGGCTAGCAGTTTACCTAAGCACTCATCCCAGCTGGATTATGTTGTTTTGTTGTGTCTGTTTCAATAGCATTTAAAATCACCAGAATAAGGCGATAACCCGAAAGATACATTGTACTTCTAACATTCCTAGTTTGTGCTGATTTTCTGTTCAGAGGTCTCTTTGCATGCTCACCGGTCATTCCTAAATTATGCATATTTTTTCCACTCGCCCCATGCTGCTTAGCATGTATTACACCGGCTAGAAAGCTCCTGGAAAAGAGCTCCCTGCTAATCCTGCCCTAAAACCGTGGCAACCCGTAGAGGAGAACATTTGCGCCAGCATGTTTTGCTGACCCAGGATTCGATTTTTTTTTTTTTTCTAACTTGCGGGCATTTGTTCCAAACACATTGGAA
This sequence comes from Nannospalax galili, assembly GCF_000622305.1. Taxonomy (NCBI): domain Eukaryota; kingdom Metazoa; phylum Chordata; class Mammalia; order Rodentia; family Spalacidae; genus Nannospalax; species Nannospalax galili. The sequence goes on from NW_008346548.1 coordinate 7,769,193, forward strand.
AAAGCAGTTCCAGAATCGTCCTGAGCCCCCGCCGAAAAGGCATCCTCACCCTTGGTGCATAGAAAGGCACAGTGCGCTGCCATTCCTAACGGCTTCCGGCTGCGGTCAGCAGCAACCAGGTTGAACCCCACAGCCTCCCCCTGCCCCCCGCACATTTTGTTTTTCTGGGTGTCTAGCTCATTATGTTGTCCCCAAGTCACATGTGAAAGCCAAGGATCTTGGCCAACCACTGCAGCCCCAGGCTGCGCCAGCCTGTGCCAACACAGCTCCTCCTGGAGCGCCTGGCCCTGCTGGTACTGATAAATTTCAAGTGCAAAGTGACTGTTTTTCTGCTTTGCCCAAAGGAGAACGCGAGGGAGCACTTTTCCTCGACAAAGAACCCATTTGGACTTCTGTCTAAAATTCAGATTCTAAAGGCAGACCGAGATAAAACGGCGGTTTCTACTCCCTGGAAGTCAGTAAGGTCTGAGAAGCCGCTGGCAGAGGTCATCAGGATGCAGAATGCAAAGTGTCTCACTGACTGTTCTTCCTTTCACCTTTACAGGATCCCTGCTAGGTAGCTACTCCTTCTTCCCGCAGGAAAAGAGGAAGAAGCAGGCTGGAAGAGATGGAATTACTTGTCTAGACTCAGGACGCGGCAGATGCAGGAGTTGAACTTGTTCTCTCTGCACCGAACGCCCTGTTCTCCCCACTTCACCGTGCTCCCTCTTGGTGAGCCTGCTGACTCACTGGGAAGTTACATAAGTCTGTAAATCACTCTGAGATTCCTGCATAATGTGGCTGCAAGGAGAACAAAGCTTTCCCACCCAGAGCTCCAGTGCAGCAGTGGAAGGGCCCCCCTAGGCTCTACTGAGAGGGACCCGGCTGCACCAGCGGGCTCCTGACCAGAAGCCACCATATTTTTCCCTTGCCCTCACAGCCTGGACACGATTTGACTAAGAAACACATAACTAATTCGCAGGTCGGTACTCAAAGTCTAGTCTAAACTGTGGCCACTTGCAGGAGGCATGCCAAAGTGCCTAGGATCAGGCATGCCACGTGACAATCACCTCATCAGTGACTGCCCACTGGCATTTTTGTGCAGGTGTGACTGCCCTTCGCATTATCTACAGACCCTTTTCATTGACTAGGAGAGTGTCAGTCTGATTGCACTTGGAAAGTTCTTTCTGGCCCCTATGTGGGGAGAGAGGCAAAGCAGTGGGTCTTAATCTGGATCCGTCTATGTTGTCTGGTGATTTCCCCCTCCACACCAAAGGCTATGTGCCCTAGGGCAGCATGCTCAGCTCATACCCAGCACAGGCAAAAGCACTGGGGAGTTCATACCTCTGAGTCCAGTTCTGAGATGATGGGTGAGGGGTAAATACCCCAGCTTCCTCACATGCTGGTTGGGAAGATGCTGAGGCATGTGTGTTCTAGATGGCCTTGCAACTGGGATGGAGCTCTGGGGTCTTGTGGTTCTTGATAACACACCCTACATTTGTTCTTCCCTGTCCTACCCTTTGATGCAGCTCCCAAGCTTACCTGGGATAGCTTCTCAAACTGTAGACAAATCCTTATCTCAAGGGTTGTTTCTAGAACTCAAAGATCACATAATACCTCAGGTACAGAGGTAGACGATGGGTTTGCTCAAAGGAAGTAGAAGTGGGAATGGGGGGAAGGGGTAGAAAAGAAGACTACTCACCTTGAAATTCAAGACTTCAAAGTGAGGAACTACAGCAGGTGGGGTGGCTAGTGCCTGTAATTTCAACACTTCGGCTGAGGCAGGAGGATTTCCATGAGTTTGAGGCTAACCTGGGCTACATTGTGAGTGCTAGGCCAGCCTGGACTAAAGAATGAGACCCAGTCTCAAACAAAAAAACAAGCAAACATCTCCCACAACTCAGCAAAATCAAAAACCCAATTCAAAAATAGACTTAGGGGCTAGAGAGATGGCTCACAATTAAGAGCACTGGCTGTTCTTACAGAAGACCCTGGTTAGGTTCCCAACACCCACAAGGCAGGCAGCAACAATCTGTAATTCCAGTTCCAAGGGATCTGACATCCTCTTCTGGCTTCTGTGGGCATTGATTGCATACACATTGGTGCATTTACATACATGGAGGCAGAACATTCATACACATAAAATAAATTTAAAAATAATGCCAGGCGTGGTGGCGCACGCCTTTAATCCCAACACTCGGGAGGCAGAGGCAGGCAGATCTCTGTGAGTTCAAGGCCAGCCTGGTCTACATAGTGAGTTCCAAGACAGCTGGGGCTACAGGGAGACCCTGTCTCAAAAAGACCAAAAAAATAAATAAATAAAAATAAATTTAAAAATAAACTAAGAACTTGAATAGCTATTTCTCCAAAAGGACATCCAAGTGGCCAATAGGTATCACTAATCACCAGGGAAATGCAAATCAAAACCACAATGATATCACACACTTTTCAGGATGGCTAATGCAAAAAACAAAGAACAAATCAAACAACAACAATAAACACCAATCAAACAAGCAAAAGACAGTTCCTCCAAGGGCTAGTGAGGATGCACACTGCTGGTGGGAATGCAAAATGAAGAAACTGCGTTGGAAAAGAGCAGAAAATTCCTCCAAAAAATTGAAAATAGAACTACCATACAATCTGGTAATCCTGCTTCTGGGTATTCATCCAAAAGAACTTTCCAGATCTTTCTGAAGATCCAGTCCACTGCTGCCCTACTCAGAATAGCCAAGATCTGAAAACAACTTAAATATCCATCAATAGATGAACAGATAATACATGATACATACACATTGGAATACTATATAACTTTAAGAAGAAGGGAATTGTGCACATGGGGCAACATGGATGAAGTTTGAAGACATTATGCTAAGTGAAAAAAGCCAATCACAGAAAGACTTATGATTCCACTTACATGACTCTCTAAATAGCCACAGAATCAAAGACTGGTGGTTGCCAGGACCTGTAAGGGGGAGCTATAGGGTTAGTTTCAGTCAGGAAAGTGAATTCTAGAGATCTGTGGTACCACATTGTAACTATAGTAAAATGTTACATGGTGTGGCCTGAAATTTTGTTGAGAGTATACATTTCATGTTAAATGCTCTTACCTTGATAAAAAAACAAACAAAATGAAACAAAACAGGTTATGAGACGGGAAAAGGGAAAGGGAGTGAGGATTCAGCAAGGACTCTGGGTCTCCTTAAGCTTCTGAGTAGATGCTGATGTCTTAAACTGACCTAGGGAATCCATCTGGAGATAAGAAAGTCAATCCGATTTCAGATATGTGGGAGAAAGTGCCACTGGGCTCTGATGTCATTTGTAGAAGTGAAATGCCCGCTTGCCAACAGCATCTTCCCAAAGCTCTCTCCCGGTGCTGAAGTTCTATATTACTCATTCCTTTGCCATGCTTTTTCCAGAATCCTATTTTTAAAATGCTCCTGAGATCACTGGTACTTTTGTTATGTGTGATAATAGCATGTGGTTATACAGGGGGAAAAACCTCCTTGACTGATAAAAATACATACTGAAGTATTTAATGGATAAAATGAAACACTATCAAGGCTTGCTTTTAAAAAAATCTGAGAAAATGAAAACAAGGGTGTGTACGTGTACAGATTTTTTTTAAAGAGGGGGCAAAATATTTAAAATTATAAAAGCTGAAGAACAAATATATGGGTTTATTATACTATTTCCTTCATTTTCATTATGTGTGAAATCTTGAAAAAAAAATAGAAGTTCCTGATGTTTTTAAATGTTCTCAGGAAGACATACTAGCCAATTGTCCTTAACATCTGTGAAAGGACAACCACAAATGTGTGTTTTAAAACTATGGTTGAAGCACTGGAGCACTGACTACTCTTGCAGAAGACCTGGATTTGAATCCCAGCACCCACATGGCAGTTAACAACTATCTGTAACTCCAGTTCCAGGGGATCTGATGCCCTCTTCTGCCCTCTGCAGGCTCTGCATAACACGGATACACTTGCACACATGCAGACATAACACTCGTACAGATAAAAACAAAACAAAACTGTGGCTGAGATACATATACACAATGAGTTGTTTTCACCTGTAACAAAAACGAAATCATGACATTTGCAGGAAAATGTATGGAACTGGAAATCATTATCTTAGATAAAATAACCCAGTCCCAGGAAGTCAAATGCCCCACCACCTTCCTTTTTCATGTTTAGAATCTAAATTTAAATTTCTGTGTGTGTGTGTGTGTGTGTGTGTGTGTGTGTGTGTGTTTCATGAAAATAGAAACGGGACCTTGAGAGGGAGGAAGAGATTGGGGGGGTGATGAGATTCATGACATGAAAGCAGAAGGGAGAGCTATTTGAGGTGAGGAAGGGTCCAGCAAGGGCATGGCACCAGTACAGGGGGAAGGGGATGAGAGGGTGTAAGAATAAAGTAGAATGAATGATATGTTTGTGTGAAAGTGCAATAATGAGACTCATCGCTTCGTTTCCTAACTTTAAAAATCAACTTTTAAAGAACCCATTTACAGCCAGGCGTGATGGTGTGCATCTTTAACCCCAGCCCTTGGGAGGCAGAGGCAGGCAGATCTCTGTGAGTTCGAGGCCAGCCTGTTCTACATAGCAAGTTCCAAGCCAGCCAGGGCTACAGGGAGACCCTGTCTCAGAAAACCAATAAAAGAAAAAAAATAATAAAATTATAATTGGGTTTTAGATATTTAGGAGAAAAAGGCTTGTTCAGAATTTAGTTTTAAAACAGAAGAAAGCAGGACTCAGATGTAAATTACAACACATTTTGCACCTGGCTGATCTTTCCCATCATCCTACAGAGATTGAGAAAGTATCAGTGACCTGTCACGTCCTACAAGACTCTACATTAGGGGCTTTGCAAGCATGATTTCATTTTATTTTCAAAGCTCTATCTAGGGATCTGCTTCATGGGTGAAGTGATTGAGGCAAAAGGAGTCAGGTCTTTTGTCCAAAGACAATACAATTTTAAACTTTATGGATATTGGGAAAAAGACAAGGTTTCAAGCTCCACATGCCTGATTCCAAAGTCTGGTACACTTCACAGCCTTCACACCAGACCACTGGATTGCCATGTCAGCTTGCCAATCCAATTCACAAACTGCCTTCCATTGAATGAGTTTCCTGGAAACTAGCCTTGCTTAGGTCAGTCCTAAACTGAGAAAAATTAAGAGCAAGAACACCCATTCATGGGGAGGGTGACAAGGTGAGAGCTCATAGACAAAGTGAGGACGCCAGGGGAAGCATCCAGACTGTTCAGCCACAACCTAGAAGGATTAGTGGGGTACCCAGAAAGCTGAAATAGGCATAACTAAATGAGAAGCAAACGGAAGGCGTTTGGAAAGGAGTGTTTCTTAAATTCATTTGTACTTTTCTGTGTTTAAAAAAATTGACTTTAAGGTCAAGTAGAGACCTTAGTCATAATATATATACTTTATATTTACACAATATTACATTTACTTTTTGTTCAATGCTGAGGATGGAACACAGAATTTGGGGCATGGGATACAATCACTCTACCACTGAGCTATGTGCTAGCTATGATTGTAATTTTCTAAAACACCTTCTAAAGGGAAAAAAAATTGGAAGAGAAAAAATGTCATATGATTGTCTATAGGTTATGAAATACGGATTTTAAAAATACATTTTCATTCCACTTAAAATTTTCCTATAATGACACGTATTACCTTATGATAAACCCATATGACTTCATTTTTGTCTTTTAATTCTTGTCTAATCTGGATAATGAAGATGCATAGAAAAATAAAAGTTAAAGATATTCACAATTCATGTTGAGAATTTAAGCATGATTTCATGTGGAAACCTGAGCAAGTCATGATAAATTATGACTCACAAAGTCATAGACATAGACAGACGACATAGACAGACGAAACAGACCTCTCACTGGCTCTCTATCCCTTTGTTTGATTAAAAAGGATTCAAATGCTGAAAGCCCATTTGCCTCAAGGTCCATCAACCTGTGTTAATAAAATGTAGACCTTAACAATTGGTAAAAAGTTGCTGGAGAATGAATGAATAGAGGAGGAATCACCAGGACACAGATAAAACTCCATCGGAATAGAGTTTATTAGCAAAGGAACACATGAGACAGATTCCCTTCTGGGCAGGGAAAATGTCTGACCTGGGTCATGAGCTGGGGTCTTTTAAAGGGAAAGGCTTCTACTTCTTGCGGAAGGCAGGAAGATGTATTTTTTAAAGTTGAGGGGGAGGGAGTGGGAGAGCAGGACTATTAAAACCTGTCCTCTTTAGAGGTCAAAGGGGAAGCCTGCTGTGTTGGCCAATCAGTGGGGAAAAGTCTGCTTTTCTTGACTTCAAACACCAAGGTTGCTTATCAGCTCCGGTCCCTTTTCTCAGGAGCTTGAGGAGTCCTTGAGATCCTGTTGGTGAGGGGGCAGGGCTATCTGAACCTTAACAATCTAGACCTCAGGAGGTTAAATTCATATACCAATAGTTTCAATTAGCTTTCTCCTTAGTCATTTATTATATTTTTACATTTATTTATTTAATTTAGTATGTGCGGGCACATACGTCACAGTGTGCATTGGGGGCCGTTACCTGCTGAGCCTTCTCACCAGTCTAGGTTTTTGTTATTTGAGACAGGATCTCATTTAGCCCTTGTACTCAGTAGGTAGCAGAAGATGACCTTGAATTCGTGATCTTGTTGCCTCTACTTCTCACATGCTAGGATTACAAGCATGCACTATCACACCCAGCCTTCCTTTAGTCTATTTAACAAAGCTCAAGACTCCGTAAATGATAGTCACCCTAGGAGGAAACTTCAACTTCTTACTTGGCTGGAGAACTGCTCCCCAGGACTATTAAACAAAAGGTATACCATACTTAAGCACAGTAGCCACAGAATGCCTTGGCAGGAGTGTTGGTTTCTTCTAGCTGATTCTGAAATGCAATGAAATGGGTTTCATTAGAAATCTGAACTCTAGTAGCTTATGAGCTTGTGTGTGTGTGTGTGTGTGTGTGTGTGTGTGTGTGTGTGTAAGCATGCTTGTATCATGGCACATATGTGGCTGTGTGTCTGTGTCTATGTAGTGTATATGTGGTATACATGTATGTGTGTGCTCATACATTAGGTGTTCTGCTTTATCACTCTCTACTTTATTCCTTTGAGACAAAGTCTCTCACTGAACCTGAAAGTAGGCTGGCAGCCAACAAGGCCCAGCAATCTTATCTCTGCCTGCTACAGCACTGGGGTCACAGGTGTAAATGTGGCCACACCCTATATGTGGGTACTTGAACCTGAACTTATGCTTGTATACCAAGTGTTTTTACATAGTGAGCCATCTCTCCAGCACCAAAAATCCCATAGACTTCATGAAGAGATTTAAAACAACCCAGAAGACAAATATAAAATTTCACAATAAGCCAACCTGCATTAGGGCCTGCTATGTGCTCTGCATCCTGGGCCACACTCCAGGAAGCATGCCCAGCAAGAAACACAGCTTGCAGGGCTAGAGGGATGGTTCAGTAGTTAAGAGCACTGACTAGTCTTGCAGAGGACTCGGGTTTGAATCCCAGCACCCACATGGCAGCTAACAACCATCTGTTGTAACTCCAGTTCTAGGGGATCTGATGCCTTATTCTGTCCTCTGTAGGCATTGCAGGACACGGGTGCACTTACATACATGCAGGCATAACATTCGTACACATAAAATAAAAACAACAAATTTTTAAAAATTACAAAAACAGAGCTTGCTCTTAAAAGAGGAGAGAAAAGCTAGAATTAAATTGCCTGTAATCTCAATGGGATCAGACAAGTAGGATGCATATTTAGGAAAGAAGAATTGTGTCTACTTAGGGGCTTTACTGAAAGGTTTTCCAGAGTATGTGACCACTGAAGTGGACCTTGATTGATACAAGATTTTAGTTCACCACAGATAAGGAGGTCATAAAATGCTATTGATGGAGGCAAGAATATCATCAAGTGTATTGGTTAGTTTTTTTTCAATTTGACACAAACTAGAGACATCTGCAAAGAGAGAACCTCAGTTGAGGAATTTCCTCCATCAGATTGACCTGTGAGCATGTCTCTAGGGCATTTTCTTGATTACTGATTGATGTTTGAGGGCCCAGCCCATTGTGGGTAGTATCATTCCTAGGCAGGTAGGCCTGGGCTGTATAAGAATAGTAGCTGAACAAGCCAGGGGAAGCAAGCCAGTAAGCGTCATTCCTCCACGGTCTCTGCTGCAGTTCCTACATCTAGGTTCTCCTTGAGCTTCTGCCCTGGCTTCCCTCAATGGTCAACTGTACTGTAAGCTGAAATAAACCCTTTCTTCCCCACACTGGTTTTTGTTGGTGTTTTAACTCAGTAACAGAAACCAAACAAGAACATCAAGCAATTGAAAAGATGAAAAAAATAACACTTTCTGTTCCACATTTTAAAATTTTCAAGTGGCCCTTTGAACTGAAGACCCTAAAAGTCATGGGTTTGTCTTGACTTTGTCTCACTAGCATGGACCTGAAGCACTAAGGACTTGGAGAGGCAGGTGGAGGAGGAGACAGTTTGACTAGGAACTCCCAGAGCAGACTTGTGGGGAGGGGAAGAAGCAGGAGGAGATAGCTCCTACTACTGCAGAGATAAGAACTGAGGGGCAGAGAGGAGATAGTAAGAGATACTGTTGGGGCTGAGGAGATGGCTCAGTGGTCAAGAGCACTGCCTGCTCTTGCAGGGGACCCAGGTTTGGTTCTCAGCACATGGCAGCTAACAAACTTTTATAACTCCAGTTCCAGGCGAGTTGAGGTTCTCATCTGGCTTCCATGAGCATTGCATGCACAGGTATACTTACAAACAGGCAGACAAAATACTCATATACATAAAAGTTAAAAATAAATAAAGACTCCTGCTCAGTGGTGCACACTTTTAATTCCAGCACTCGGAAGGCAGAGGCAGACAGATCTCTATGAGATTGAAGCCAGCCTGGTCTACATAGTGAGTTCTAGGTCATCTGTGGCTACAGGGAGACCCTGTATCATAAAAACAAAAGACACTGTTAAGGCATTGCTTTGTGATATGCTCTGCTTCTATGTTCACATAAAATCTTCCATAAAATCTACATGGCTGGACAGTGCTTTGACTTGAATTTGTGCATAGGGGGGAGTGTGGGTGGGTAGGAAATATTGCCAGGAAGCATGTGGGAGATGGAAGCAGAGTCTGAAATATGGGTGCAGAGGCATTAGGTTAATACATTCACCTTGAAGTAAGGAAAGAGAGCTAGTTACTCATTTACCGCTGCTGAAATGTACCAAAGAGTGTGCTGATATTGGGATGCTGGGTGGGCCTCATCTGACGTGGCTTTGGTCTTCAAAGAGTCCTCATTTTGATGGAGGTTGGGAAACAGAGATAAATAAAAAATGTAAAACTTGGGGTTGTAATTAGTGTTATGAAGGACTGCTCTATAGTGTTATGAAAGGTCATAGTAGGATTTGATCTTGTTGGTTAGTCAAGAAGCTGGAGAATGGAATTATGAAGGATGGATAGGAGTAGGCTATAGAATGTAATGTTTAAGGCAGAGTGAAGAATAAGTGCAAATGAGTTTTTTTTTTAAGTGAAGTGCAAAGGGCCCATGAATGAATGAACTGAAGGGAGTCTGGTGTGGCTGGAGCAGACAGTGCCAAGGAGTGTGGAGCCAAGTGCAGTGAAGAGGTGGGACACAGGCCACATTGCCTGTTATAAATCATGTGAGGGTTTAATTAGAGGTGATAGGATCATGTATATTTAAAAAGGTCACTCTGGCTGATGTATGGAAAGGAAGTGGGAGTACGGCAAGAGTAGATGCATGTGAGAAAACCATCCAGGAGGCTCTCCCCAGGCACAGCTGAAGATGGCAGTATTTTATCTCAAAGAAGAAAGCAGGACATAGCCTGCACTAAGAGGAGTAACCTTATTCTATGCCAAGTCAGCAACTTGCAAGAAAACATCATCTTATACTTTATAGGAGACTTATTGTTCCTTTCAAGTTCAAAGATGTGCTTATGTAAGTGTCTTTAGTAATAAGAACAGATACATACTAACACTAGGAAGAGAAGACTGTCTCTGAAAAAAGAGGAATGCAAAATGGAATATTCATAAGCTTTTGGATGTGTCTACATGACAGATGTGCTTCTAAGTGTACTGTATATTTTCGGCAGAAATCTTTTTTTTTTCTCCCTGTTGGTCTGTATACAGCACACTAAATGGGTAGCATGAGCAAGCCATTATGTATGAGTTACTTTGTCTTGTGACAAAAACAGTTTACAGAAACATGCACATTAAAATATTCCATCACCTCCAATTCACCTTGGGTATGCTAATTTTGCTCAAGGAAAAATTGAACAAACCCTAAGAGCACTGAGAGGTTATAATGAAACTCTACATTGGAAATAGATCTAGCAGAAAAGATGAGTGAGGATGGGCAAGAACTAAAGCACACAGTTAGCAAACTCAATCTAACCTTGATGCTAATGAGTATAGAATATATAGTCTTTTAAAATTTACATGAAACTACTTATTGTGAAAATTGAACTCATCTATGATTAAGAGAATGTATTCACTTTGTAATAAAGCACTGAAAAGAACATGATTTGCATTTTTATCTATAAGCTGTATAGCAAGGCCCTATCTCAAAATCAACCAACCAACCAAAAAAAAAAAAAAAAAAAACTCCAACCACCAGCACAACAAAAACAAGTCAAACCAAACCAAACCAAACCAAAACTGGTCATATATGAAGTCCCAAAGAGCCTCAGTAAATTTCAAAATATAAAGTTCTTTGATGATAATGCAATAAAATTAGAAATCAACAATAAAAACATAAAGAAGCTGGGCATGGTGGCACAAGCCTTTAATCCCAGCACTCGGGAGGCAGAG
>NW_008346548.1:7780099-7795754 GCF_000622305.1 Nannospalax galili
AAAGACCCCCGCCAAAAAAAAAAAAAAAAAAAAAAAAAAAAAAAAAAACCATAACGAAAGCAAATCATGTTTTGGAAAGCAAAGAATGTGTTTATAGGAGCCAGCAAAATGATTTTTGGGTAAAGGCACTTGATGCCAAGCTTGATGACCTGAGTTCAGTCCCTGGAATCCCCATGGTGAAAGGAGAGAAACTTCAAGTTGTCCTCTGACTGCCACATGTCCTGCAGTGGCAAGTGCATACCCCCCACAAAATAAATAAAATACAATATAATTAAAAAGTTTTAAAAGCTTTTCTAAGTAAAATATGGGTTAAGAACAATTAATAAAAATGATGAAATACTCAAAACTACATGACAATGAAAATACTAATAAAACTTGTGGAGATGAAGCTAAATCAAATACACAAAATTATATGTATTACAAATCATAAGAACAAAAACAAATGTGGTAAACTGTTAACATAAGAAGCTAGAAAAAAATATTTGAGTAAACTGAAAAAAAAAATAGAAGAACTAAGTGAAAAGGAAAATTACTGGTTACAAAGGACTGGGACACGATGAAAATAGAATCCCAATAAAAATCTCAGCAACTTGCTTTGAAAGTATTGACAGTCTGATTCTGGAGTTCATTTGGAGAGGTTAAAAAAAAAAAACATAATAGCCAATTGAAAGAGAAGAAAGTTAGATGGCTGGCACTTCTAGATTATAAAACCTACTACAAAGTTACAGTGATCAGAACTGCATAGTATTGATGAAGGAATAAATAAGCATGAATCTCAATACAAACCATACATTTTTCACAAAAACAAACTCAAAATGAGTCTAAGTGAAGCTGAGTTTAAAACACAAAACTATCAGAGTCCTTGAAGGTATATACAGGAAAAGCCTAAATAACTTCAGCTGTGGCAGTGGCTTTTCTGATACAATACCAGATATTATCCATAAAAGAAGTAATTGATAGGTTAGATTTCATTAAATAAAACACTTCTGCTCTGAAAAGGACAATTCCCAGAGAATTAGAAGACAAACCTGAGATAAATTATGAAGGCTCAGTAAGAAAGCAAGCAATCTGATTGAAAAATGGACCATAGAAAGGGAAGGGTAGTGGGGTACTTGGGGGGATAGCCTCAAAGACACTTATATACTTGCATAAAAATGGCTTTGTGTAACCTAGTATAATAGATAAAAAGCAAAATTTTAAAATGGGCCCAAAACCTTCTCAGACGTGTCATCAAAAAAGATATGTATATGGTAAACTAAGCAGATAAAAACAAGCGTCACATCATGCCATCCAGGAACTCAAATGAAAACAAGGAGCTGTCCCACACACCTGCCCTGGAACACAGTGATGCTCAATGGCAGCAAGAATATGGGGCAACAGGAAAGCTCATTGACTGGTGGGAAAATGAAATGATACAGTCATTTTGGAAGGTAGCTTGACAGCTGCTTAAACTGAACACATTCTTATCATACAATACAGCAATTGAGATATTTGGTATTTACTAAAAGGAACTGAAAACTTTTGTCTGCACAAAAACTCACACATGGATGCTTATAGCAGTTTTATTCATAATTGTCGAGGTTTGAACATAAGATGTTCTTTATCAGGTTAATGGATAAACTGAAATAAACTATGGTATATCCAGACAATGGAATATTTTTCAGTACTATAAGCTATCAAACTATGAAAAGACATGGGTGAAACTCAAATATGTACTATTGAGTGAAAACAAGCAATCTGAAAAGACAAAATATTGTATTGTTCCAAGTATGGACATTCTAAAAAGGTGAAACTAAGGAGACAACAAAAAGGTTAGTGGTTGCCAGGGATGAATAGGTAAGAGGAAGACTGAGTAGGTAAAACAGAGGATCTGTAGGTCAGTAAAAATACTTTGCATGGTATTATAAATTAGGGCTACATGTCATTGCAACTTATCCAAATATGTTGAACTGACAACATCAAGAGTGAACCTAACATAAACTACAGGCTTCAGGTGATCAGGCTGTGTGTGTTGGTTCATCACGTAGAACCAATGTACCACTCTGGTGGAGGAAGACATTGATAATGGGGGTGACTATGTGTGTTGGGGGTATACATGGGGGGATATGGAGAGTCTCTGGATCTCCTTCTTCATTTTGGTATGAACTTAAAACTCCTGTAAATAAAAAAAAATTAATGAGTTTTATGTTTTCATAGACAAAGTAGATAATCTTGTATCAGGACAGATGAAGGGAAAATAAGTAATGAGTGAACAAAATTATAACTAAAAAGGGGAACATAATTATAAAGATGATGGAGATTTGAAATTGGTAGGAGGCAATATGTTTAAAATAAGATATTTGGGGCTGGAGAGATGGCTCAGCAGTTAAGAGCACTGTCTGCTCTTGCAGAGGACCCAGGTTCGATTCCCAGCACCCACATGGTGGCTAACAACCATCCGTAACTCCAGTCCAGGGGGAATCCAACAACTTCTCTGACCTCTGAGGGCATTGCACAACACGGGTGTGCTTACACACATGCAGGCAATACACTCATACACATAAAAATAAATATAATAAATAAAATATTTTAAAATAAGATATGTGAGAAAATAAATCATTGGAATTGCCCAAGAAGAGACAGAAAAACCAAGTCAACAACCATTATAAAAACTAAATTGATAGCTATAATTCTCCCTGAACAAAGAGAGACACCCTCCAGACAGTAATGCAACATAATTCACCAAATTAAGGATAGCACTTAACAAACTGTTTGGAGAGTTAAAAATATAATAAAAATATAATAAAAATAGAAATTGGGGCTGAAGAGATGGTTCAGTGGGTAAGAGCACTTGATGCTGTTCTTGCAGAGAACCCAAGTTCATTTCTCAGAACTCACATTGGGCAGCTCATGACCACCTGTAACTCCAGCTTCTGGGAATCTGACAGTCTCTTCTGACCTCAATGGGTACCTGCATACATGTGGTGCACATACTCAGGCACACACACACACTACATAAATAAATAAATCTTACAAAAGAAACATCAAACTATTTCATGTAAATATACTCAAAATTAGCAAGAACAGAATAAGACAAATAAATTATAGATTTAACTCATCTATGAACATAAATGGTAAAAGTAAAATGTTAATTTAACTTATAAGTATATCAAGAAACACACAGAATGGTCATGGAGTTGGTTTAATTCTGCAATGTAAAACAGCTCTGTATTGGAACAACCAAGAGAGTAAGGTTTTCTGTCTTTTTAATATACTAATAAAGAGGGAAAAAAAAGATGATGTAGAAATAGCAATTGATTAGCAATATATTCATTCATGATTTAAAAGGCTGTTTTGGTAAGAAATACAAAAGGAAATTTCTTAACTTGACAAAGGGCTGTGCCAAACTCCAGGAAACATATTTAATGATGAACTAACTGAGGATTTCCTCTTAGAGCTGGGAACACTATGAGAGACTGTCCATTTCTGCTATCACACCACATTACACTGGAGGTAGTAGCTAAAGTAATAGAAGAGAGAAAAAGTAAGCATTGTTGGTAACAAAGAAGCAAGACTGCTTTTTATATAAGATCTAACTGACTACACAGAGAAATCCAAAAGAAGGCATAGAAAAACTAACAAGACTGATAAAACCTTTGTGGTGGTTGGAATGAGAATGTCCCCCATAAGCTCCAACTATTTGGACATTTTGTCCCCTGTTGGTGGCGCCATTTGGGGAGGTTTTTTTTAGGAGGTGTGGCCTTGCTGGAGGAAGCATGTCACTGAGGGCAGGCCTTGCAAGTTCTTAAGCCTTGTCAGATTTCCAGTTGCCCTCTGCTTCCTGTGCCTACTTGAAGAAGTGATTACTTAGCTTTTTCTGCTCAGGCTACTTCTGCCTCCATGTCTCCCCTGCCATTATGGACTCTAACCCTCTGAACCATAAGCTCAAATAAACTCTTTCTTCTGTAAGTTGCCTTGGTCTCAGTGTTTTATCAGAGCAACAGAAATGTGACTAATACAGTGGATGCCGGTTCCAAAAACAGTATACAGAAATCAATTATATTACACATTCTGGCAAGAACTAATTAGAATATGTGGAAGAAAAAGAAACATTAGCAATAAAACTATAATGTAACAGGAATTAACCCAACAGAAGAGGTGATGATTCTTTATGGGAAACATCACAAAACATGATTTAAGGGTATAAAAGAAGACTGAACTAAAGGGCATTGATAGGAAAATACAAAGTAGCGAGTGTCTGTTTTCCCAAATCAACCTATGAATTTAATTCTGTTCCAATACAAATCTCAATGGATTCTTTTTCATGGAACTTGATAACTTAGTTCTAAATTTCATCTGAAAGAGAAGAGGAACAAAGTAGCAGAGGCAATTTTGGACTAAAACAAAGTAAGACAGTTAACCATTGCTGGGGGAAGGAGATGACTCATGAAGCCCACTACTTCTCCCAGATGAGCTATAGGCAGTTAATGGCTGCTGAGGGAAGATTAGACATTTTCTTCAGTGTTGTAGCCACTAATAAGTTGCCCATTTTCTTGTAAATAATCCCTCACCTGTGTTCCTGTAAGCAACCCTAATTAAACTCATTGGACACCAACAAAGAAGACATGAAAGCAGAAGGGGGTGAGTTGGGAAGAGGAAGGGGATCAATGGGAGTGGGACTAGGACAAGAGAGGATAATGGAGTGACTATGATGAAATACATTGTATGCATGTGTGAAAATGTCATAGTGAAACTGTGGTCGTTTGAATGAAAATGTCCCCCATAGGCGCCAAGTGTTTGGACATTTTGTCCCCAGATGATGGCGCTGTTTTGGGAGGTTTTAGGAGGTGTGGTTTTCCTGGAGGAAGCATGTCACTGGGGGTGGGCTTAGAGAGTTCTTAAGCCTTGCCAGATCTCCAGTCAGTCTCTTGCTTCCTGTGCCTGCGTGGTGATGTGAGAGCTTAGCTTCCGCTTTTCCTCCAGTCACCTCTGACACCATGTCTCCCTGCCAAGATGGACTGTAATTCCCCTGGAACCATAAGCTCAAATAAATTCTTCCTTTTATAAGTTGTTTTGCTCAGTGTTTCTATCACAGCAACAGAAAAGTGACTAATGCAGAAACTCATTATATATACAGTTAATAAACTGAAATGGAAACAGTCAGAATTTGAGGAATTGAACTATGTAAAGAAGAACAACAGCTGATATACAGTAAACACTCAATAAAGTGCCTATAAAATAAAACCAAATTGTGTATTTTTTAAAAAATAAATTTACTATTTTTATTTTATGTGTATGAGTGTTTTGCCTGCATGTATATAAGTACACCCATGTTGTGCAATGCCCACAGAAGTCAGAAGAGGGCATCAGATCTGGAACTGGAGCTACAGATAGTTGTTAGCTGCTGTGTGGGTACTGGGAATTGAACCCAGGTCCTCTGTAAAAGCAGCCAGTGATCTTAACCACTGAGCCATCTCTCCAGCCCCTAAACTCCATATTTTTTTAAAAATATTTTATTTTTATGTGTATGCGTGTATTGCCTGCATGTATGTAAGTGCACCCATGTCATGCAATGCCTGTGGAGGACAGAAGAGGCTGTCAGGTCCTCTGGAACTGGAGTTATGGACAGTTGTTAGCTGCCATGTGGGTGCTGGGATTCGAACCCAGATCTTTTGCAAGAACAACCAGTGTTCTTAACCACTGAGCCATCTCTCCAGCCCCCAAACTCCGTATTTTTAATCATCATCCCAAATCACTTATGATAATTAGAGAGTACAGGAATATCCACTTAAACTTATGTTAATATTTCATTTTAGTAAATATTTAGTAAATATTTAGTAAATATTTCAACTTTGTCAGCTGACTTGTACTCATGGATACCTTGTGTTCATTTCTTTGTTCTTTTTACCATACTCTTCCTACCATCGATGGTCTTTTTATAAAAAAAATACTTTATTTTTAATTTATGTGTTTTGTGTGCTTGATGTAAGTGCACCACACATGCAATGCCCAAGGAAGCCAGAAGAGGGTGTTGGATCCCCTGCAACTGGAGTTACAGATGGTTGTTGGCCTCCATATGGATGTTGGAAACCAAACCCCTGGCTTCTGCAAGAGCAGCCAGTGCTCTTAACTACTGAGTCATCTCTCTAGTCCCTATATCAGTGTCTTAAAAGGTTTTTGAAATTTTAGAATTTTACATCTTGTACCTGTTTTACATGTTTTGTTTTCTTAATATTTCAAAGCATCTCTGACAAACCAGAACACCTCTCTTTCTCTTCCTGTCTCTCTCTCCTTTAAAGTTGAGAGTGAGTGATTTGTTTCTGATTTATTTTTTCTACCTTCATGTAGCCCTCTTTCTCATGAGTCAGCTTTGCTTTCTATTCATACATTGATCTACTTTGAAAATATCTTGTTCTGCCTGTTTTTTCTGTACTGCATAATTGTCAGCTACTAGGGAACAGCCCCCCCCCAAAAAAACCTTAAACACCCAGCTTCCATTTCTCTGTATTTTCTCCACAAAGCCTAGCAGATTGACTAAGACTGAGTAGTGTAAGGTATACTTCATGCAGCAGGTGCTTAATATTTTAAAACAGTATTAGAGTGTTGAATAAATTTGACAGCAGTGCTGCTCCGCCCCACTTCAAGTGCCAACACTTTCTAGGCCCTGCTTCTGCCTAGCAACCATTTCCCCACATACCTACATGCCTTTCTGAATTTAGCTTTCCTTGCTGGAGTTAAGCAATATTGTTTCCGTTTTTCCCTCCTGAGGAGTATCTTACTGGGACTTAAAGTCCTTACTGTGTAACTTGAAGTTGCCTTTTCCCTTTAGCGATAGTGAGAAGAGAGGGGAAGGGCTATAGAGATGCTGAAGGTTACACGTGCCAGCCAATATCATCTCTTTTCGGGGGGGGGGGGCGGGCAGAGATTTGCCATGTATCTCTGACTGGCCTTGAACTCATAATGGTCCTGTCTTAGCTTTCCAAGTGTTGGGTACAGGTACGTGCCAAGGCCCAGTTGTGTACTTTCAGATCTGTAAAACCGTCTTTTGGTTTTAGCATCTGAAGAGTTGTTCCGGGTTTAAGAGGTTTTTTTGTTGTTTAGTTTTTTAACAGATATTTCTTCATAAGTTCTATTCACTACTTCATTCTTTTCTGACCTACAGTCAAGTCACACTTGCTCTGTAACACTATTCTATTAAACATTATTTCTTGCCTACGGCAAATATGCTTATCCTAACCTGGACTGGATCCAATGTGCAGAAAAGCTCATTTTCTTTTATTAGGGGTGGGGAGCACTAGGGGATTATGTTTGCAAATATCATTGGTTTATTTAAACCTCACAACTTTACCAGGTGTACAGGACAGGCGTCGTTTCTGCAGGGTAAGAAAAAGGAAACGAAGGAACACGAAATGACCTTTCCCAAGGTCACAGCGCGATTTCAGAAGGCATGGCCAATCTCTATAGTCCCAGTCTCCGCTAGTCTCTCACAGCCTCAACCTCGGGAAACAAGCAAGCAGCAGCAGCAGCAAAGGGAGATGCAAGCTCTGCAAGCAAGCAGCAGCAGCAAGAAGCGATGAGTGAGGGAGGGGCAGGGGAGAGGAGAGGAGGCGAGCAAAGTGTAGTGCGCAGACGCAAACGCACGACCGAAATGCGGTTCTAGCGTCTGTATAAGCTTGAACTCCAAACTCCACCTCTAGCTCTGATCTCTCCTAATGCGCAGGCGCACTTCCTGAGGCCGAAGGTCAGAAAAGAGAGCGCAGGGCCTCAGCGCCGCGCATGCACAATTGTGCGCCAGGGCGCCAAGATGTCGGGTTCCAAGTATAAGCCGGCGCCCCTGGCTACTCTCCCAAGTTCCCTCGACCCCGCGGAGTACGACGTGTCTCCGGAGGTCCGGAAGGCGCAAGCCGAGCGGTTGAGTATTCGGGCCAGGCTTAAGCGGGAGTATCTGCTTCAGTACAACGACCCCAAGCGTCGAGTGCACATCGTGAGTGGGGCTGGGCAGGGCTGTGGGCCCGGGCCTGGGCGGTCCCTGCGAGCCGGCTGCCGGTCCTGGTGGGCACCGCGCAGGGCGCTGGGCGGGCCTCACGCCGGACACCGGCCCCTTGGAGGGCAGGCCGCTCCTTACTCCTGGCCTTGGCCAGAGAGCTTGGTGGGCTTTGCCGGGCTTGAGTACCAGGCTTGACCACATCCCCCCGGGCTATCTGGAGAAAACAGTTCAACTCTGCTCAGCCTCGGCTTCATTATCTGAAAAATGGCCATAATAAGTTCCTGTATTCTGAGGCGAGGAGTAAACGAGATAAGACACGTTACTGGGCTTGCACAGTGCCTTCCTTGTTGAGGGTGAATACGGGGCCCCTACTCCCAAAGATGTGTGCGTGTTCAACGTAAAAAGCTGTTTCATTTAGCCTCTGAATAACCTTTAACAAATCTTCATATACCCGGAACATAAAAATTTAAAAAAAACATTCATCTTCTGATGGGGATATAGTGATTGTTCAGCTTCCCTAAAACCTCCTGACACCACGGATAATGGCAAACTAGAACACTTGAGCAACTTACCTCAACTTTCTAAAACATAGCTTAATGTGCATTCATCACAGAATTGTGAGAGTAAAGGAGAAACTGTAACATCACCTGCAGATAACATATCCCCAGTAAACTTATTTTAACAAGTGTGCAGTTTTCTCTAAAAGCTGTCTGTCTCAATGAGATTTTAATAAAAATGAAGACCTCACAGCAATTACAAACCTGTTCTCTGAAGTTTTGGAAAGTTGTCAGAACCCAAGGGAAACTGGAATATGCTGCCAGATACAGTGCAAAACGTTTGTAAGCGCTATTCTACTTTTCTAGAGGAGAAAATAACATGGAAAGAATAGATTGTGCATATAGATACACCCAGTAGCAGGTCACAGAGCTGAATTCAAGCCCCGCTCTGTGTAACCTTTAACATCTCCTTTTACCTAGTTGGCTGTACTAGGTCCATCTAGAACCTTGTTTACTGGGTACAAGAAAGATGCCTTTTACATACATAGACACATGGTTGCTTTTGATTGCTAGATAGTATTTTTTAAATAAATGGAACAAAGCCTCAGATGTGAGGTTTGAACCCCCAATCTTCAGTGTTTTATCTCTGACAGGGTGGTTTCAGTTTTGTCATCTGTAACATAAAGGTAAAAATGCCCACCTCCTTAGCTGTTCCATTAATTAAGTGTGTGTGTGGCACAGTACCAGCCAGTACATGTGAATCCCTTTGCTCTGTCTTTAGAATGACTGATTCATTCAGTAATAATTGCTCAGGGTCTATTAGGGGCCTATTTGAGATGCTGAGGTAACAGTACAAAGCAGGCTGTTCCCTGTCCTTATAGAACTTTCTTCTGGTGGTGATGACAATGATGAATAAGTTAAAAATCTAAGTCATTTAATATGTGAGATAGTAATAAATGGTAAAGGTAGGGAAGGGGATTTAGCAATCTGTATGTGACAGGGCAGGTTGGAACATGACATTGGGTGTTTTGTTTTTGTTTTGTGATATTTTGTATTGAACTCAGGGCCTCACATGCAAGGCAAGTGCTCTACCACTGTGCTACCTCCTCAGCCTTGGAATATGACGTTGGAATATAGATCTAGAAGAAATGAACCAGAGCAGCTAGCTTCATGTAGGAAAATGGCACGCTAGCTAGAAAGACTGCAATAGTAAGGGCCGGAGTTTGTCTAGCTAATTCAAGATATCCTGGAGAGCTAATTCAAAATACACTAGTGATCCCAGCACTCGGGAGGCTGAAGCAGGAGGATTGAGAGTTTGGGGCCATTCTGGGCCATAGAGAGATCACCTAAAACATACACTATATATTGAAGAGACCATTGTGAGTAAAATAGGGAAGGGGGAGAGCAGAGAGATATAAACAAGGTCAGGGTGGTGCCTGGGATGCCATCACACCAGGCCTTGTAGGTCATTGTAAGGACTTTTACTGGGAAGGGAGTTACATAATCTGGACTTACATCTTAATGAAATCTCTCTGGTTGCCTAGTTGAGAATTGGAGATGAGGGAGTAAGGGCAGAAGAGACATGAGTTAGGAGCTTTTACAGCAGTTAGAGCTCTTAGTGGTTGCACCCAGGGCAGTAGTGGAGGTGGTAAGAAGTGGTGAGTATTAAGTAGATGTTGGTGGTAGAGCCAGACATGTTTACTGGCAGATGGATGTGGTGTAGGAAAAGAAAAGTCAAGGGTGACTCCAAGCTCAACAGCGTTGCCTTTTACCAAGAAGAATGCGAGAGGAACGGGTATGGTGGTGGAATGGAAAGGAATATTGTCAGATCAGTGTGGGATAAATGACGTTTGGGGGTGCTTATCAGACCGTAGGTGTGTGTTAAACAGGTGGATAGATGCTAAATCTGTAGTTGAGCATGGCGGTCTAGGGCTAGAGGTAGATTTTTGGTATTCACCTGCCCATAGAGAGCTATTTAAGGTATGTGAGTGGATGGCATCATTACTATAGTGAATCTAAGAAAGCCCAGCAGATCTGGGGTCCAGTATTAAGAGATTGGTGAGATAGGAGGAAAAGACTAGAAGAGCTGGGGGGGAGGGGTGAAAGCAGAAAGTCCAGTGAAGAAACAGTTTTAAGGACTTCATCATGCCAGATGCTGCTTAAAGTCCGTTGGACATTGAGTGGGGTCAGAAGGAAAGCTGTTTCCCATGGTTTTGATCATGAAGCTGCTTGTGTCTTTGTGAAATGCAATGTCCATTTCTGGAATACAGATCTGGAAGATATTAAAGTATAGAAAGGTGACTGGCAGGTGGAAAAACCTGCTGTTGTGTAACATTCAAATACAATTTTTTAGCAGAAAAGCAGACTTATTTATCCTTTCAGATATTGAGCTAAAATGTCTTCTTGGACTTTAATGTCCTGTCCTTACGGTCTTCACTGTTTCTGTTTGCACAAACAATGCTGCAGAACTCTTTCATGATAACATCCATAGTTTCTAGAGCCCCAGAAGGTATTTTTGGACTCTTGAGACTGGTGGCGAATGCTCACACCCTTGAAGAATTTCAACGTGATTGAAAGGTCGCAGGGTGCTTCCACCACAAGGTTTCTTCACTTCTACTCTGCTGCTGATGTCTCAGGGTCAAATCACTATAATTCGGTTTAGTTTGAAATGTAAATGTGGCAGATGCAGTTAGGTTATTTTAATCCGGCCAATCATGACTTTTTGGCGTTGGTTAGGACTTTGACCATTCATGTTGCATATTAAAGACTAAAGCTGATTTTATTTGCTCATTTTAATCTGAGTTAATTGGAGGGAATAATTTTGTAAAATCATTTGAGGATTTAGCTAATTAAATTTAATGATGTGGTTGTGATAGATTTGCTTTTCTTAGGAAGGTATTCTATAAATCTATTACATTGCTTTTTTTTTCAAACCAAAATTTTTCTCGAACAATTTTGACCCTTTTGTAAGACTTTTAACAGTGTGAAATGTAGTAATTTTGCTTTTAAACTATCAGCCATATTAGCTTTAGAAATTTACAGTTCAGGGTGTTAATACATAAGGTCCTTCCTTTGATTCCCCAGCACCAAAACAAAGCAGAAAATTGTAGTTCTGAGTTAGTGTGAGTCAGTTTGCTTTCATCTTCCTGCAACTTGTAGCCTGGAAAGGCCAATACTAAAAAGGGCTGTGCAGGCAAAACTTGAAGCTTGACAGAACATGTGACATCCATCCGCCTTCATTGGGTCTGTGGTTTTAATGGTCAGATAAGAAGATAAAGAAGGTAAAAACAAGTCTAGAGACAAGTTGATGAAAGTGATACAGGGAAATGGTGGCTTTTCTAGCAATTTACAGTTGGGATTCTTAAATCCTAAGTAAATAGAAAGCTGAAGGGGGAGAAAAGAGGTTTGTTTTTTTAAATTCTGCAGGATTTGAACAGAATCACCAGAAAGTAGGTTTTGACCTGACATGATGGCACAGGCCTATGATTCTAACACTTGGGAAGCTGAAACAGAAAATCACAGGTTGGTGTGATTGGTGGGGGTGGGGGTCCCTCAGAAGTGCCAGCCGCTGCTCCTTCACTTAGTGATTGCTACCAGTGTCTTTACCTGAACATTTCCTTTTCCTTCCTTAAGTTCAAGGCTAGCTTGGGCTAGCCAGTGCTATATAGCAAGGACCTTTCTCATAAAAGCAAAAACAAAAACCAAAAAAAAAAAAAGAGAGGGGTCAATTGATACTAGTGATTGGTTGAGTGACAGTGGTGCCACAAGCCTGTAATCTCAACACTTGGGAGGTGGAGACTGGAAGGTCAGAAGTTCAAAGTCATCCTTAGCTACATAGCCAGTTCCAGGCCAGCCTGAGCTACCTGTGATCCTGTCTCAAAAAAATACAACAAAATGCTAGAAACTGATCTCCCTGAGCCTATTCAAGAATATTCAAGCTGTAACCTTAACCTAGAGGACAGTAGACGTCTGTGTGCCTTTACAAAAGTCCTAATGGATTTGTATGTCCCTTCTTAACATTGATAACTTTTTGTTTTCATTAATTTTAGGATGATCCTGCCCTGACTCGTTGGACATATGCAAGATCAGCAAATGTCTATCCTAATTTCAGACCCACTCCCAAGAACTCACTTTTAGGGGCTGTGGTGGGAATTGGGCCCCTCATCTTCTGGTATTACATTTTCAAAATAGATAGGGTAAGTATTAGGACCAAATGCTTAGGTTGGTGTAATTGGTGGGGTAGGGGGTCCCTCAGAAGTGCCAGCTGCTGCCCCTTCACTTGGTGATTGCTACCAGTGTCTTTACCTGAACATTTCCTTCCCTTTTTCTCTTCTTGTATACTTTCTCCTTTCCAGGAAGAATTAAAGAATTTTCAGTTTGATCTTGTACATTGTTAAAAATCATGGTAACATCTGAGTCTTTCAGAGTTAATTTGGCTGTTCTACAATAAAAAAATAATAAAATGATCAGTTTAAATTTATAAGATTAGAAGGCCAGGTGTGGAGGTGGTGCATGCCTTTAATCCCAACACGTGGGAGGCAGACGCAGGTGGGATCTGAGTTTGAGGCCACTCTGGTCTACAGAGTGAGTTCCAGACCAGCTGGGGCTACAGGGGGACCCTGTCTCAAAAGACAAAAAAAAAAAAAAAAAATTATAAGTTCTAATTATTAGAACTTAACTCATGAAAGACTTTTCGTGTCTTTTTCAAAGGCTTTTTTGTTTGTTTTTTGTTTTAAAGACAAAATTGAGACTGTCACTATGTAGGCTAGGGTAGCCTCAAATCTGAGATCCTTCTGCCCCAGCCTCAGTGCTAGAATCACAGAAATGAGCAGCACACTGGCTTAAAACTGAACTATTGTTTTGTGATTCACCTTCAGGTACTGTCATGGTGAAATTTTTATTTAGTTTTCTTTGTTCATTTGTTAGAGCTGATGTTTTGGGAGTCAAGTATTAGTAGAATATATAAATCATTTAGCATGGTGTCTGCCACATTGATTCTAGTTATGTTGGTTATATTTGTGGATTGCTGTTCAAACATACACTCTAAAGCAGAAGTAGTCTGGGAATCACTGTTATCAGAGGTCTGGCTTTGTAAGTACGATCACAAAGAAGGCTACTTCTGGGGCAGCCTGGGTGCTGTGCTGACATCTAGACTGGAGGCCACTCACCATCTTTAGCATAAGTGGCACCTCTGCTTTTCTGCTCAAGCCCTTGTCTTTTGGTTATCTGATGAGTTGGCTGTACTTTTCCAGAGGTTGTTTGTGTTTACTTTCAGTGTCTGCTTTTGAAGCCAGATATAGTGGCTCATACCTGTAATCCAATCACTGAAGAAGCTGAAGCAGGATGATCACCATGAGTTTGAGGACAGCTGGGATACAACACTGAGTTCAAGGACAGCCAGGGATGGAAAGTGAGACAATCTTAAAAGAAAAAAAAAGGACAAAACAATCTGGATGTGGTGGCACCAGCAAAGGCAGGTGGATCTCATAGCCCCAGCTGATCTGGAACTCAGTGTATAGACCAGGCTGGCCTCAAACTCACAAAGATCCACCTGCCTCTGCCTCCCGAGTGCTGGAACTAAAGGTGTGCGCCACCACGCCTGGCTCTTTACTTCCTTCTTAAATTCCTTCAGAGAATTTGGGCCTTAGATGATGGGATTGCAGTTAAATTTGGAGTGTTTGGTTCTGATTTTCAGAGTTATACCTATAGGTTGTACCAGAATGCATTGATTTTTGTTTGTTTTTATCTATACAGGAAAGAAAAGAAAAACTTATCCAGGAAGGAAAATTGGACCGAACATTTAACCTCTCTTACTGAGTTTGGCAAGGATGACTCTGTATTCTTGAATAAATAAATCTATTAATCACTGTACAGTTTCTGTTATTTCCTTGAGATTGATTGTTAAAGCTTGTTAACATAGTAATGACAGAGAAGCAAAAGTGGCTTGTGCTGAGGATCACTGTGTCCAAATAATGATCAGCATTTGCTGGATGTTGTAGAATCTTGCCTTTCTAAGAGCATGAAGACACACTGATGTTTATTCATTTAATATGCCATTCAGCAAATGAGTATTAACTATGTGTGCTGACCGTACAGCAGTCAGAGAGGCCGAGTGTTCATGCACTCTGGCAACTCATTGAACAGTTGAGTGTTTATTGTATATATGATACTCTTTTTTTTTTCTGGCTGAAAAAATTTTTAAAAATAATTTATTGAGAGTTTTATACATGCATATAAGGTGTTTTGATCAAATCATGCCCACTCTCTCCCCTCCAACTCCTCCCATACTGCCCCATCACTTTTTTCTGATAAGTCCATGTATTCTTTTACTTATTTATTTTTTATGGGTTTTTTTCTGCTACTCTAACATTCCCCCCTCTGAAGAGGTAACCCTAAAATCTTTTGAGGCTTAGATAAAAGCTCCCAAATACTTCTGACATTTTTGGCCTTTGGAATGGAGTATGTTGCTAACAGGCCCAAGGACATTGTGAGTTTTAGCCAAGAAACAGGCTATTTTTCTTATTTTTTTCTTGTCCTCGCCCCTGTAGTTGGTGGTTAAAAGGGTTCTTTCGGGTCTTTTTACCCTAACTGCCTAGCCAATTCCTACCTCTTTATCACGCCGTCCTCTGAAGGGGATATCCAAATTGCCAACAGGGAATTGGGATGCAGACCACTGGCTTCTTCCATGCTGAACAGGGACAGAGGGTGAGACAATTGGAGTATTCCTTCAGTGGGTCTATCTAAAAGACTCCCAAATTGCATAACTTATCTGTAGGGGGAAAAGAAAGTCCTTGACTGGTGAATAGGAGATGTGAAGTAGAAGGCAAGAGTAGTTAGCATTACAAGTTCTACACAGGGAACTAGAAAAAAGTCAGAACAGAGCAATTTTCAAATGTTCATATGACAGTCCATTGGAATTTCTTGACAAGGGCTTCCAAAAGCATCTCTCTATTGGGTTCCTCATTTTTCTGTCTGCCAAGGCTGAACTCTGGAGTGATGGATTTAGGATTTGCCTTCAGGTATTTTGATAGCTATTGGAGTGGTTAGAATCAGTGTCTGTTCCCTCTCAAAGGCTTCTAGATAAGGGGAGAAAACAAATTTATCCATCATTTTAGAACAATAGCTGTTGTCTCCCTTAGCTACAGGTGGGCACTATAGTATTGGAGACCAAGATTTGAAGTCTTACATCTGA
>NW_008346548.1:7795797-7907426 GCF_000622305.1 Nannospalax galili
TACAAACCAAGATTTGAAGTGGTACATCTGATCAGCACTCTCTGATTAGAAACAAAATCATTGATGAGAAGTAATTGTCCAAATAACTTTTTATATGGACTTAAGCCTAATGTCTGGGAAGTATAATCCCTTGAACTCTTAAATATACTGATGACTTTCCTCTTTGGTTATACTTTCCTTTTGGGTGTTTAAGATTATACAGTTGGTCCAAATAAATCAATTTATTTTTACACAAGGTAATTTGAGGATCAGTTCCTCAGGTCACATGGGCTTGGGAGGAGCCCCTGGCTCCTTTTACCAGCTCCATCTATGTGAAGATAAGTCAAAGGTCCTGCTCGACCATGTCTGCTTTGCTTGGAAGCGTGAATGAGATGTTTCCTCTGAGTTAACTCTCCTCTTTGGAGACTGGACACTGGTTCAAGTCCATCTTGTGGGGTCTCCATGTCCTCCCTAAACAAGTGGACAGGTGACTCACTGCAGTTACAGGACATTTTTGAGAGATGTTCTATAATCCCCTGGAACTTAGTCGACCTTGGAGGGCAAGGGGTAAAAACTGTCCTGTAAGTCCCTCTGACCAGATTATTATAGGCCTCAAAGTATGGCTGTTAAACATCCAATAAGGTTAGTTCCACCAGTCTGGTACTTTTAATTACCAAGTGCTATGTAGCTAAAGCTTGGGTAAAAAACCAAATATTCGCATATAAACTGAGTAGATACAGATTTTGTTCCTTAAACTGGTTGACTAAAGTATGACCTTAGAAATTTTAAGATTATGTGTGTATTATTTTTGTCTCATCTTTTATATATCATAATAAACCTACACAGACAATCACTTGTTAGGCTTCCTTATTTTCTTATATTTTGGAGAATATCTCCATTCCCATAGCATCATACTCTTTTAATACCTAAGTCCTTGTGTGGCCTCAGCCATATTGGTAAGCACAGGAAAGTCACAACAATGTGAAAAATACAACAGACTTGGAACAATGAGAGGTATTAATAAGGAATTAGTTCTGTTTGAAAAGTTTGGGGAGATGGTATTTGATTCAGTCTCTGACCTGCGTAGAGCTGACTGTACTATGAAAGGGTGAGGTATGCTGGGTGTGGATGGCCTGCTCACCTAGGAGACAAGGGTGGCGGTCATGCTGAGGAACAGAAGCATAGTGGTTAAGCATGGGCTGGAGGTCAGGCCCGGGATGAAGGCTAGCTGCAATTTAGCAATTGGAACTCTGGTCCCCATTGTCTTTCTATAGCAAAGATAGTAATGCCTATTCATAAAGTCATGAATATAAAAATGAAATAAGTATTAATAAAAATACCATACTCCATGCTTTGTAGTTCAGTCTTGAAACAGTATGATGACCATTTTATCCACAAATACAGTAAAATCGAGTTCTAGGTGAACGGCATGCACTACAGGGCTGGTTTACACAAGGGTTTTGGTTTTAATTTTGAAAGCTACACACTAGTCTCTCATCTGATCCTAGTATTAGCTTTCAATCCCCAAATAGTCTGAGAGGCTTTGTATGCAGGTAGTTTGTGTTAGGATCTGAAAGGAACTGGAAAGAGTGAAGCTCAAGGAGGAAAAGGCTATCAAGTGTGTGCTGTTGATCCACTGACTCAGTAATGGGCTTCATGACAGAGATTCTGAAGATCTGGAGTGTACACAGAATTTCCCATCCAGAAACAGGAAAGGCAAATATCTCCAGTGGTCAAGAGTTAGACTAAGCAATTCCTCTGTACTTCTCTGGATGGACATGCCTCTATGACTGGTTGGATTTAGATGAGGAACTGAGGCCAGGAAGCAAATGAGGCAGTGTGCACCTGAGCCAAGTATTACCAGATCACACTTGCAGGTGATAGTGGTAGTAATAGGATAAGACAGACTGAAAGGTGAGGCAAGCATAGGAAGCATATGATTTCCTGATCTTTACCATTTACTACTTCAATCTGTACACATTCAGTATCATGTCCTTCAAGGTGATGGCTAGATCATGCTTTCTAGATGACCCTTCATGGGCCATCACTTTGGCAGATGTAGAATGTGTGGCCGATGGAGTTACTACCACCTTCATTTCCAAAGATGGAACCTTAGTTACTCTAGAATCACTAGGCCATTGTTGGCAATATAATAATTATGGTTACCCTGGACATGGAAGTACCAAGATGCTCCTGGGCTCCGGACATATCCCTTCCTGTTCCCATTGTGTAGCAGTAATGCTAGCATCAAGTGTCAGCTGCCTGTTGGAAACTTTTTTGGTCTGTCTCCCAGGTATAAGAAACCCCAAATGACTAGGATTATAGTCAAGGCTGCTGGCAACTATTTCCCTGGTGAAAGTATTCTATCATGTCACACACAGTATGAGTCAGGATATCTTTGTCAAAGCCTAAATTTGGGACTGGTGAGATGGCTCAGTGGGTAAAAGACACTTGCCACCAAGCCTGACTGAGTTCAATCCCTGGAACCAACAGGAAAAAGAGAATTGACTCCCACAAGTTGTCCTTTGACTTCCAAGTGTGTCATAGCACACTCCCCACACCCAAACACACATGAATGGAAAAAAAAAGAAACCTAAAGTTGGGGGTTGGGAATGTAGCTTAGTAGTAGAGCACTGGTCCAGCATGTGCAAGGCCCTAGGTTTGATCCCAAGCACTGGGAAAAACAAACCAACATTTGCAGAGAAAGAAAGCATACGTTTCAACATTTAATCACCAGATGGCAAAAGGAACCAGTCTTACTTCCTCTTGGTTCTCGGGCTCATGAAGTCTAGCTGTCTATCCATGACCACAGGTTTGTTGCATTTAATAGTCAGCCCTGTGCTTTGGCCCTTTAAAGATGCTGTCACCAGCTGATGCTTTACCTGAACCTTTAATAGGTTTTGCTGTATTTGCCTGTGTCCTAGAGCTTCCATATCTACCTTTCCACATGCCTCACTGCTTCTGATTTTATGCAGATCACGATGGGCAGCTCTGGTTGAATGGGCATTTGGTGTCCTGGTAGATGCCCAGCTGCTTTCGGAACAGACTTGTTACAGAAGAGTTGTTACAGAAGGTACTGTCTTGCTTCGGAGCCTTGGAAGTCTTCACTGTAGTTACTGTCAGGGTCCTGCGAGAGAACTCAAACCTCACTCCTACCATACACACCTAGAATACTGACTCAACTGTATCATAATGCAAGCAACAGTTACTTGCCTGAATCTGTAGTAGGGCTCTCTCTGGGCTCCATTCAAAACCAGCAGCTTTACAAAGCACCCCATTAGTGGGTGAGAACCATGTTCCCATGTAGGATATATATTGCCTCCTGAACCCAGAGAGTTTCACAAAGGCTGGGCTTCTGTTTAAAAGGAGAGGGTATAACAACTTGCCCTCTTTGGAGGGGCTGCCCTGGCATGCTGAGGATCACTGGCCCACCATAATCACCCCTGATAAGGAAAGGGCCCCAGACCTACATAGGTCTCAGCTTAGTCAGACTTTCTCACCGAAGCAAAATACCTGACAACTTAAGGGAGGAACAAGTTTTTTCTGCTCACATTTCAGTCCATGGGGGTGGGGTGCAGGGCAGCACAGAGCAGCTCACATCATGGTGGCCAGAATACAAAGTGCTTGTACCTAGCAGGCTCTTTCCTTTCGCCCTTTGATTTCACTTTGGCTCTCAACCTGTGGGATGGTGCTGCTCATACTCAGGGCAAATCTTCCTATCTTCCTCGCAGAAGTATGCTTTACTCGGAGGTACACTTTACTAATCTAGGTTCTTCTCAATCCAATCAAAGTGATAAAAATTAACATTATAGGTCTGGAGACTTAGTTCAGTTGATAACATGCTTGTCATGTGAGCATGAGGGTTCACTCCCAGAACCCACAAAAAAAAAGCCAGATGTAGTTGCATGTTTGTAATCCCAGCACTGGGGAGGTAGAGACAGGCAGATCTCTGGGGTTTGCTAGCCAGCCAGCCTAACTTAATCAGAACCCCAGGCCAGGGAGAGAACCTATCTTAAAGAACAAGGGGAAGCCGGGCACACCTTTAATCCCAGCACTTTCGAGGCCAAGGCAGGCAGATCTCTGTGAGATCAAGGCCAGCCTGGTCTACACAGCAAGTTCCAGCCCAGCTGGGGCTACAAAGAGACCCTGTTCCAAGAAGGCCAAACAGCAATAAAAACAAGGGGGCTAGCACCTGAAGAACAACATCGAAGGTTGTCGAATGACTTCCACATGCATGCACACACACATGCATGTGCACATGCAGGCATACAACACACACAACTAACCATTGCAGGCACTGAAATAATGAAGAGCTTAATTAGTGAGCAAACAGAAGCTTCTGAGTCAGAAATCATAGAGTAAGAAACAATTCAGAGGAACAAGGGTGGTACATGTATGAAGTAGCTGCATATAGTGGCAGAATGCTGGAGAGAAGATGCAGGAATTTCTGCAAAATGGGCCTGTAAGCCTATTGGATCTGCAGCTAACATCCTGTGCAGATGAGAAATGTCTGAGTCATGAGATTCTCATTTTCAGTTTCCCTGTGACCCATACTTCCCGACTAGTTTCTACCTGTGTCATAACAATAAGTTTCTGTCCCTACCTCCTCTTAACGGCCTTTCTTTCCACTTTTCCTTCAGTGGTGGGAATTTAACCTAGGCCTTGTATATGCTAAGCAAGTGTGCTGCCACTGATCTATGTCCCTGTGCCCTCCCTCATTTTCTTTTAAGCTTATTATGAAACAAAGGTCTTGCTAAGTTATCCGGCTGGCCTTGAATTTGCAATTGTTCTGCTCAGTCTACTGAGTAGCCTGAATTATAGGCCTCAACTACCAGGCCTGGATACTAGTCTTGATTTTTGTTTTGGTAGTGCTGGGAATTGAACCCAGAGTCTAGTGCAAGCTAGGAAAACACTAAGCTACAGTCTTGGACCAAAATATTCTCTCTCTCTCTTCTCTCTCTCTCTCTCTCTCTCTCTCTCTCTCTCAATCTCAGACCCAAATCCCCATCTTAGATTCTGCTTCTGGGAAACAGGATGCAAAATACCATGTCTCTCTCTCTCTCTCTCTCTCTCTCTCTCTTTCTCTCTCTCTCTCTCCAGGGTCTTGCTACATAGACCAACCTGGCCTGTAACTTCATAACTTGAGCTCCCCCTACCTCAGCCTCCCAAGTGCTGGGATTACAGACATGTCCACTCATGGCTGTTGCATTTAAATTGTTCTCCAATCATAACAAATTATGTTACCTTACTCCTATCTTACTAGATGGCCTAAATGGAAGAAATTCTATTTTGGCCTTTAGTTTTCTTTCATAGATAACTTTAGTTAAAATAATGTGTTATTTTATGATACAAATGTACAAGTCTATGATAAGATAATTAAAAATTACTTAAGTAGAAGAATAACAGTCACTCCTTTTGCCATCACATAGTGATTATACTTTGGTATATATCCCCTACAGTGCTTTTCCCTCTCTGCACTTACACGGCTTTTTTCAGCGAGTGAGACCACTATGCATAATGATTTGTAAATTCTAGGACCAGTGATTTCTCATGAGCATCTTTCTATGTAATGACTTTCTGCAACATCTTTTTTTTAGTGGCTGCTGATAGTGTTCTATGATGCATGTCTGTCACAGTCTGTTCAATCCTTCTCACAGATGAAACTTTCATCTTTTTTTTTCTTTTTTTTCTGTTATGATCAATGTGATAGACACTCTTACTGGTATTACTGGTGAGTTTTTGTGTTTGCCTTTAACTTTTGTTCCCACAGGATCAATTTCTAGGAGTGGACACATTTCTGGTTCAATGTAGTATAGCTATTTCCCCCCAAATAAAACATTCCCTCCTTGAGAGGGGTTCTTTAAGAAACTGTTAAAGCAGTACATTTGCTGAGGAAAGGAGACTC
Organism: Nannospalax galili; assembly: GCF_000622305.1. Lineage (NCBI taxonomy): Eukaryota > Metazoa > Chordata > Mammalia > Rodentia > Spalacidae > Nannospalax > Nannospalax galili. Next base: position 7,801,682 of record NW_008346548.1, read on the forward strand.
TGATCCAGCTGCCTACAGGTGGTGCAGGGAGCTCCGGACACCTAGCTTTTATGAGTCATGACTCATGCTAGGGTAGACTTTTCAGTGATGCCTTTAAGTTATACCTACTACTAGAAGTAATCCCAGTGACCCCATGTATTTGCTAAGCTAGACTTGGGTGAAATAATTTCTTTGGTCAGTTGTTGGCGCTCTACCTGGGGTGAACAGACATTGTTAAAATCTCCCCAGGAAATCTCACAACAGTCAATAAGTAAGCTCATGTTCTCTGTGCTGTATAAAGGGTCTCATAATTTTGTATTCCCGGACAATGACTGAGGATACTGTATCCAGAACTTTCAACAATGCAGCAGAGCTCAACAACCAATGGCACAGCCTCTGAAGCCATGTCCGTTGCCTTCTTGTTCCTATTCTGCCCCTCTGTCAAATGACCTGCAAGTATTTCAGTTCTCTGTTCCTCAGTTTCTTTATCTTTATAATAGACACATTAATATCACAGTTATTTAGTGAATTATTACCTTACAAAGAACCTAGAACAATGGTAAAGCAATTCACTGAGTGTTCACTGTAATTATTTTTAAACCCAATGAATGAAAAATGTCTTAAATTTGCATTTCATTTATTATTGAAATTCAATGTTTTGTGTATTTTTGCCGTTTGTTTATTTGCATGCTCAAATTCACTATCTCTAATTTATTTATTTATTTTTGTTTATGTGTATGAGCGTTTTATCTGTGTGTATTTAAGTGCATCAGCGTGTACAATGCCCGTGGAGGCCAGAAGAGGGTGTTAAATCCTCTGTAACTGGGGTTTCAGACAATTGTTAGCCATCATGTAAGTGTTGGGAACTGAACCCGGGTCCTCTGGAAGAGCAGCCAGTGCTCTTAACTGCTGAGCCGTCTCTCCATCCCTATTTATTGCCTTTTTTGAGGTGATTTTTCTCATAACTTTTAAAAGACTTAAACAATGTAAAAAGTGATTCTTGCTCATACCAGTCAGGAGTTATTCTAGTGCTCCTTCATAATTGGAAAAACATTGTGTAGACTTGATGTCTAAATATTAACAGAAGATAGTGGCCAGAGGAATTTTTTCATAAATCCTAGTACTGAGAATTATTGAGCAGTGCGTTCTTGAGAGTCTAATCATTCCAAAAGATTTTTTTTATCAGTCAGGAACAATGTCCCAAATCACACCAAAAAGCAGTCTGATGAGGACACCAATTGCCACCTCATCTGAGCTCCAAATGTGCCATCTGTCTGGTGCTGCTAGCTCTGGGCACTGGAGCCCATACTGTGGTACTGCTGAGAAAGAAAGAAAGAAAGAAAGAAAGAAAGAAAGAAAGAAAGAAAGAAAGAAAGAAAGAAAGAAAGAAAGAAAGAAAGAAAGAAAGAAAGAAGGAGTGTGTAATGAGGAGCCAGATTTTAAGTCTCTTGTCACATAAAGAGCTCAGACTTCAGCAACATGGCAGCAAGGGCCCTTGAAGGTATTAAGCAGGGCCAGGCTGATGGGGTTTGAATTCCTGGATGGAATGTAATCACAGGGCAAGAGAGCCTGCAGGAGGACCAGTAATCAGGCTGTTGATTTTCAGACATGCTTTTCACTTTTGGAGACAGCTTTCATTGCAGAATAAAGCAGCCGCTGCCAATCCCAGGATGACTCATCTGGATGTGAACTTGTTGAAAGCTTTATGAAAGTCTATATATATTATCTCTATTAGTTCCCCTTATGCACAGACAGGCAGAGCACAGACAAGCAGAGCAAGTCTTAATTCCTTTGCATTGTATGACAGCTCTTCCCCTTCTCTGGAACAGTGTTGCTTCCCTAGCAGGGTGGTTTTTAGTTTTTACATGAGGTATCTTCTCACACTTTTATCTTGGATCTTGTCTGGAGAAAAAGATCATGTTCATGCTCTGATTAAAATCCCATTAGTCCTTGATTTATTTTCTCTCTTATGTTGTCTAATTCCTAGTAGCACCCAACAATCTTTTTATGACTTGGGGAGTCAGATGCAGAGTGCTTGTTATCCATCTCTATGTTCTTCAGGATAATTAATAGGATATTTGAAGAAATTAGAAATATGTACAAGAAACTGTGTTGGTCAAAAATGTGTGATTGCAAAATATAGACAACACTTTAAAATTCCTAAAAACATAGTTCTAAACATATTAAAAGACTCTGGGCTTTTAGGCTTCCATTGGTACTTTCTACTTTCGTGGGAACTTTATTATATTTCTATTACTATTTCAGAGTACACATTTGTACTTGTAACTGTGATGACAATACCTCCAGTTCTCTCCCCTCTGACTGCCTTTGGTTACTGCCAGCTTTCTGGAGTCCAAATCCTTGGCCTGCTGCTGCTCATTGTGGCCAGAAACCCCAAGTGTCATCATCCACTTGGAGACTCTTTCTTTGGAGATGCCACAGAAGTTCCTGTGAATCTGCATCCCATGGCCAAGCTTTAGATTCAAAGGGTTGATATCCCACCTTTGAATGTCCCTGGAAATAGAAGACTCAGAATATCAGAGGTTATCTGGTACATACCTGGCACTAGACTTCAAATTCACTTTTCCCCCAATAGTCCCAAGGAGTATGACTTGAATTTTTAGTTTGTTCAGCTTCCTCTTCTTCTTCCTCCTCCTCCTCTTTTGTGTGTGTGTGTGTGTGTGTGTGTGTGTGTGTGTGCTTGTGTATGTTTATGTGTATGTTGGTACACATGTGTGTGGAAGCCAGAGGGCAACCTTGAGTGTGGTTACTCCTTAGTGGCCACCCACCTTGTTTTTGAGACAAGGTCTCTCACTAGGTCCTAGGGCTCACTGATTAGGCCAACGTGGCTGGCCTATGAGCCCCAGGGATCCACCTGTCTGTGCTAGCTTTATAAGTGCATGCCATGATTCCTGGCTTTTTCACATGGGAGTTGGGGACTAGACTCAGGTTCTCGTCCTTATGCAGCAAGTACTTTATGAACTGAGCCATCTCCCCAGCTCCCCCTTTTTCTTTTTCTTCTTTCTTTTCTTTCCTCTCTCTCTCTCTTTCTCTCCTCTCCCTCCTTTTTTCTTTCTTTTTTTGAGACATGGTTTCCCTATAGCCCTAGCCAGCCTGAAATTTGCTATGTGGACCAGGCTGGCCTCAATCTCACAGAGATCTGCCTGCCTCTGCCTCCTGAGTGGACTAAAGGTGTGTGCCATTACATCTAGCTCCATTTTTCTCTGTTTTGAGACAGAGTTTTGCTATGTATCTGATAGGTGAATTGAGGCAAAATTGGGAGAAGGCATCAGGACACAGACAAGAACTCTGGCGGGATAGTTTATTGGCAGGGAAAATGCATGGGACAGTTCCCCCATTTGGGATAGAGGAGCTGTTGGTTTACAGGCTTTTGGCTGGGGACTTTTATGGGGGCGGGGTTGGGGAATCTGGAAGGCAGGAAAATATTTTTTTTTTTTTAAAGTTAGGCAGAAGAGAGAGAGCCCAGGGCTTACCAGGAGAGAATAGCCTCTACCCCCTTCTGTCCCCTTCCATCAGCTGGGATCTGATCATGGGCTAAGGGGTCTGTTTATCTTCTAAGATTATCAAAGGGGAAGCAAGCTGTGTTGAAACAGCTCTTGTAGCAAGCAGGTCTTGGGTCAAAGGTGTAGAGAGGCTATTTATCTTGTCTGAAGATGGTCAGGGTGCTCATTAACTCAGTTCCTGTATTTTCAGAGAGCTTGTAAAACCACGAAGTCCTGTTGCACTGGAGAGGGGGTTGCTGCAGATCTGAACCCTAATAGTATCCTAGGTTGACTTGAAACTCCTGATCTTCCTACCTCTGCCTCTTTGGAGGGCTAGTATTACAGGCATGTGCCACCTTATCTGACTAATTTTGCCTCAATTCTTCACTTTTTTGATTATTAGATTCTAAAAGAATCTTCATACTGGGAGAAGCTGGAAAATGGTTGAGGTGGCTTTAGAACTCAATCTAGGAGTGTCTTAGGAGCTCCAATCTGGTAAGAAATTGTTGAGGGGAGGATGAGAAAGTGGTAAGCAACTCTTGAAATTTTTAAATCAAGGAGTTAAAAAAAAACCTTATTCATTTTTCAAAACTAAAAACATGAGGTTTTCTGAAGAGGGTCTTATTAGTGTTTTATGTAAGATGCTGAAAGCAACAAAAGTATGTTGTTTTATAGAGGGTGGTGTGTGTGACTGCTTATACAGCCTAATTCTATAGGTTATGATTGCACCAAAGAAATGACTTGTCCAAGTCTTCAAGACACCCAGCTAATTTGGAGATTAGGATTCTAGTTTTTGACTAGCAACTACTGCTTGACTTCCCTTGCCACCTACTTGTGATTACAAGGGACACTGTCAGGTGCTAGACAGTTGCTAGCCAATTTTCTGACCTCATACAAACAAGATTGAAAAGCTATTCAAATAGGGAATGATTTGAGAAGAAAGCAGGCAGGTGACTGAAGCATTTTGTGTGTCTGCAAAGGAAGTATTGACAGATTTGTCTCCCTGGAGCTGTGAGAAAGAAGATGTTTAAACCCAGCTCTTGTATTGTTCTTGCCACTTGAAGGCACTGATGGCAGCCCTCGCCGCTGCCTGCCAGTCCTCACTCCTGCCTGCCAGCACTCACTCCCACTTCTGTCCTTCCAACAGAACCCTGATTGCGCAGAAGGCTAGTGGATATCCCTTCCCTTCAGGGAGGATGGTATAACCCCAACATGGGGAATGCATCAGGATAGCCAGAGGCTGGTTGTCAGTGGACATCTGCCTGTCTTCCCAAGAGACAAAATGAAAAGTCTGCAGAGAAGGGCTTCCTGAATAGAAAGACAGTATTTCCCCAGGTAAAAGACTTGTGTCCCTTTGCCCTTCAGCTTTCCTGTCTTTGCTTTGTCCTGGAATACAGATGTGAGGTCTGAGAATGAAGACAATAAGAAACATATGGCAAGAATAGGAAGTAGAAAATCAGAAAGAACATGGGCCCATGTTTGTGTTCTCATTTTCCCCATCCTTAACTGCTAACGTCAGACATTTTTAATAAGATAAAGCTCCAGTTGCTAGACTAAGGTTAGATTTTCAGATACTTAGAATTTAGTACACTTTAATTTGTTACGGAAAAATCAGAGACCAACAGCCAAAGTCAGGTGGAGGAAAGGAAGTTTAATAATTTGACCGTAGCGGGACTGACCCCACGAATAAAAGGAGTCAGACTCCCCCAAGTTTTGGGGGGGTTATACTCATGTATGGGGAAATGAAAACAAAAGGCAAAACAGCACATAGGTGACAATTAAGTAAAAGGTACATATAATTAAGCAAGGAAACACAGCCACAAAGGGTACAGGAATGCGAAAACTTTAGAAAACAAAGACTTCCATCCTGGGCAACCACAGGGGCAGGATAGGGAGACACCTGCTCACCTCCCCCATACCTGTCTCTGGCAAAGTCCTTAATTACCATCACATTGCAAAAGCTTTCCATCTCCACAATAAATTGACATATATCCTTTTATTAAGAGAAATGGTATCATAAAATATAACATCTTTCACTGCAGAGGCAGAGGCAGGCAGATCTCTTTGAGTTCGAGGCCAGCCTGGTCTACATAGTGAGTTCCAGGACAGTTGGGGCTACAGGGAGACCCTGCTCAAAAAAAGACATATATATATATTATATGTATTATATATATAAAACATCTTTCAGATTTTATTCACAGAATTCAAAATAGGCAGTAAATACTCATGAATGAACAAAACTTCCCCATTTGTTAAATTTCTCTCACAGTGACCATCAGATGGTATCGATTTGGCTTTTTACAAGGTATTACTGTTAATAGTGCTGTCATGGGTTGTTCTGAAACTCCTGATATAACTTTAGATTTAAAAAAAATCTAGATTAGCCTAATGAGAGTCCCAAGGGTCTCATGATTAGGCAAGATTCCTCCAGGGAAAGCTCTCAGTGACAAGGAAACTGCCGTTTTCAAAAGCACTTTAAGTTCCATCTTAACTTCCACTTTACTTGATCTATTAATATACAATGTTGAGATCTTAAATTAAACTTGATATGGTTTCTTGCTCTTTGGCCTAAAGTTGACAAGAGGACAAAATGCTTCTACATTCCCATACTTTGTACATCTGTTTCTTATTGCATTAGAAGGACACACACCTTCCTCTTCAGCTAGATGCTAATTTATTCAGGAAGAAGGACCTCAGCTTAGTCTTTCAAGTAGCTCCTAAGCTAGATGGCACCATCACTTCCCTGATGTAGGAACTGAGTATGCCCTGAGTCCTAAGAGTCACAGTAGACAGTAGCAATGGGCCAGTATGAGGCCCATGTGCTGAAAACCATGTGGGTGTCTTCATAGCATCATCTCACTTAACCCTCACAAAATCCTTGTGAACTAAATCATTCCATCCTTTCCAATAAGAATGCAAGGTTTGGGGACCTTGTCATTTGTTCAAGCTCATTTGGCTATGCAAGTACAGACTGGATTCCAGAACAGGTATTCTTTTTTTTAGTTAAAAATTTAAAAATATATATATGCATGAGTGTTTTGCCTGCATGTATGTAAGCACATCCACATGTGCAATGCCCACTTTCCCTCCTAAGTAATATCCAACCCTACACTGCTGCCATACTATCTATTTACTGGAAAGCTTGGAACCTTAGGGATTTTTTTCAAACCTGCTTTCTGTTGACCTTGGAAAATATGAGATGGACCAGGATCTCAGATTAGAAAGAGAGGGTGCCTTCATTACTGATTTTGTTTGTTTGTTTGTTTGTTTGTTTGTTTGTTTGTTTTTGGTCTTTTTGAGACAGGGTCTCACTGTAGTCTCAGCTGGCCTGGAACTTGCTATGTATACTAGGCTAGCCTTGATCTCACAGAGATCTGCCTGCCTCTGCCTCCCAAGTGCTGGGATTAAAGGTGTGTGCCACCATGCCTGGTGGATTTTAATATTCTAAAACAGTGGTTTTCAGCCTGAGGCTAAAGTTCTCATAGTTGGGTCTATCCCTAGTGTTTCTAATTTGTCAGTCTGAGGTAAATCCTGGGCACTGGGAGTTAAATGCTGCCAAGCCATCACATGCACACTGGATTTTGAGAACCACTGCCTATTCACATTTAGCATTGTAAAGTTCTTTGTTGAGGGAGACTCTTCTGTACACTGCTGGGTATTTATCAGTGGACCAGATGCTAGTACCTTCTCCAGGTATGGCAACCATAATATGTCCCTAGACTTTGCTGGATGTGTTAGGCTGGGGGTAGAGAAATAAGATTGCCCCTTTGAGGATCTGTGGTCTAAGGACATTGTTAGGGGCCTGGACTGTCAGAAGTCCTTCAGGAGAAAGAGTGAGAAGAGTGGCTCATACTCTCTCTAATGGCAAAATATACAGAGATGCTGCCAGAAAATGCTCTTAGTAGCTGAAAGAACCTCATGAGGATGCTTTTTGTTCTTTAATGTTTTCTATTAGAAGCAAAAAGATGGCTCTTTTTTGGGAGGAGCATCTTGGAGATCAAGGAATTAAGTAAATGACACGAATTACCCTAGCTGATCTGAGGCACACAGAAGGAAGCTAAATCTTTTTTTAATTAGCATGAATAGTCTGGCCTGGGTGAAATATTGTCTCAGGGTGGGGAGTTGCTTCCAGAAGTTGGTGGATAAAGTACAAGGGCTTGAATGCTAAGTGCATGGAAACCTAACTGACATAGTGCCTGGAAAGGTCAGAGCTGAGGTGCCTAGGGGCACAGAGTTAGGGTTATAATGAGCTCATGGAGGGTCTTGTGAATGAACTGCTTTAGTGGTGATCTTAGTTTGGAGTTGAAAGGGATCCAGGAAGCACTGTGAAAGTGGGGGAATGAGAAGGGAAGGGAGTGGATATGGAGTGTACTAGCAGTAAGGTGTGCCCATGTAAAGCTTAATCCTTTCAAGAGTTGCAGGGAACCAGGGCCAACATAAACCTTAGGGCACAGGGTCAGAGGGAAAGTCATTGCTCAGCACTTTTGCTGAGTTCTGACCTGGTCTTGGGCAGAGTAGCAGGTGTTGGTAGTTGAATCCAGTGATCTGTAGACAGTGAGGGGGTTAGCTTTGACTCCAGCGGTTAATTTTAAAGCTTATTTAAAGATAGCAGCTACTTTGCTAACAATGTTTAATTTTAAAATAAAGAATCTGCTGTATTAACATTAGGAAGGCATATCAACCTCCTTTATCTTCAAACATACCTACACCTTATTAATCTATTTTTTGAGACCATAAAATACAAACTGAGTGGTCATCCTAGCCATGCCCTCAGCTCCTCGTTCCATCACCTCTTACAAGTCCTTTCAGGTTCCTCCCTAAACATCATGCTCGCTGTCTAGCTGTCTACTTCTTCCTCCATTGCTGTGACTTTTGGGGGGTTTGTTGTTTTTCCTTCTTAGCGGCTTCCCATACCCACCTTTCTTTCAGTCCCTTGAACCTACAAGGGATTTTATTGGCATGCTTCTTCTCATCCACCCTACCTCCACCCCCAAACACCCACTGACTTCCTTCCTTCCTTCCTCTCCTTTAGGTCTGGCATCATGTCACTTCTTCATTGAAGACCTTTCTTTCTAAAGAAAGGCTGATGCCAGCCCATCTGTTGCTCTCATTTCGCTTGTGTTCTTCTTGGCATGCTTTACTGTTAGTAATTATTTTGTCTGTTTATTTTGTTTGCTTCCTTTACTAGAATACAATCTCTGTACAGGCCAGGACATTGTCTGTGTCCTTGATCCCTGTATCCCTAGTAAGCTTGCCAGATTTAATAAAGGGAAATACAGGATTTTAAGTTAATCTTGAAGATAAAATAAGCATGAATAAATTTTTAGTATAAGGATGTCCAGAATTGCATAGGATATACTTACCCCTAAAATTTATTTGTGGTTTATCAGAAATTTAAATTTAACTGGGCGTCTTGATTTTCTCTCTGGCAGTCTAGTGCCTGGGTCCTGACACACAGCTGACTCTCACGACATATTCTTGGAGGAAAACTTGGTAGCAACATATCAAAATTGCTGCCATAGCAACAAAGTGTGGAACTGTGATAATCCTATAAAACGGAAGCAGTGACAGCTATCACTTTCCATCATATTTCTGTTCTGGCTAGCAGATCTTCCCACTTTCAAAATCTTGGGTAGCCCAGAACTCTGGGAGGAATGCTGACCTTATAAGGGAGCTGTTGGGTTCAGCTTTCCATATAGTAATGCCTCATTTTTACTGTGGCTTCATCCTTGAGTGTTAATTTCCATTGGCCTTGTCTTCCCAGACTGGGAGTTCCCTAAGGAGAAGACTGCTTCTTTCTTTTTGTAAAACTTAAAAAAAATTTTTTATTTATTATTTTTATTTTATGTGTATGCGTGTATTGCCTGCATGTAGGTAAGTGCACCTGTGTTGTGCAATGCCCATGGAGGTCAGAAGAGGCTGTCAGATCCCCTGGGACTGGAGTTACAGACAGTTGTTAGCTGCCATGTGGGTGCTGGGATTCAAACCCGGGTCTTCTGCAAGAACAACCAGTGTTCTTAACCCTGAGCATCTCTCCAACCAATCCCTAGTTAGCTGCCATGTGGGTGCTGGGATTCGAATCCAGGTCTTCTGCAAGAACAGTGAGTGTTCTTAACCGCTGAGCCATCTCTCCAGCCCTTGCTTCTTTCTTTTCAATCAGTCACCTCCAGCACCTTGAACCACAGCTGGTGGTAGGAACTCATTATATAAATACCAAATGGATTGATCAATGAGTAAATAGAAAAGTGAACAACCGTCCAACCTTGAGTAGGCTGAAGGGTTTCCTAGGATACAGGATCTTTGTGGCAAAGATTCAGGCAACTCAGATCTGATAATACCCAGACAACTGCTCCCTTAGAGTAAATTAATTCTTTTTTTTTTCTGGTAGTTGAGGTTCTTGTCCAATACCATCATATTGGATGTCCATTTATTTTTGGCTGACAGCTGGTTGTTTGAAGCTCTGCAGACCCCTTTAACTCCCCATGCCCAGATTGACTTCTAAGAGTTTGACCTTGGGATTCAGCCTCAGCTCATGGTCCTAATGCTTGTCCTATCCTTCCTGGTCAATAGTGTCAGATAGATACTTCGACTTATGCTCTTAGAATGAAGACTTCAGGACAAGTCCATAGGAAAGGCCCCAGCTTTACTCAAATTTCATGAGTTTATTTGGCCCACCAGCCAATCCTAACCAGCAAGACTTGAAAATGATCATTTGCCACTTCCACAGACTACATATTTATTGAGTAATTAAGTTGATAGCCACAGAAATTTCCAAATACATTTCCACAAATATTCTGAGTTACTTGACTATGAAAAGTGATTTTTAACCCCCACCTCCATACCACCAAAGGGCATGAGATTCTCAAGGAAACTATATAAATCCATTCTTATTGCAGTAGCAAGGTTCTGATCTCAATTAGGTCCTGTAGGGTTCCTGGACTTGGGGGTGAAGTGGCTCCTGAGAGGTTCCCAGCACTTGTAGTAGTTTTCATCCAAAAAACTACAGGTCTTGAGTCCCCACTTGGTAACTGCCAAACTTAGGGAAGATTCAAACATAAATGCCTATAGGAAATAAAATGAAGGTAAGGTGAAAATCAATCAGATGGTAAGAGATGGCACAAGCAGACAAAACGTTCTGGCATGATGAGGAGAGGAAACCTACGCCCTGTGGATCCTCTCCAAGAACAGTCAGGGCTCTTAACTGCTGAACCATCTCTCCAGCCCCTTGGTTATAGATCTGGTCTTATGCCTATAAGCTAGTGAGACTGCATGTAAGAACTACTCATGACCTGAGTTTCACTTTGTGGGACTCACATTGCTTTCAAGAAACTCTGAAGGTAAATTTGCTCTGAGGGCAAAGGTGGGAAAATCCTGGGATATTCTTTTCAGGGACTATCATTTACTGTGGTGATGTCCTTGTGAGGGAGGGAGGGCATACTCTCATTTAGCAAAGAAGAAAACTAAGTTCAGAACTGGGAAATGGCTTGTCTAAGGCAGTAAGTCATGATAGAACTGAGATTTTAGCCTTCTTTCTCAAGAATATGACCAAGAGTTGAGAAAAAGAAAAGGAAGCGTAGAGAGGAAATGGTCCTCAAAGTGTCTAAACAACTGGATACCCCATTATGTTCTAGAGGTTTCTGACCACAACAGAAAGAATATTCTGTATATCCTAGACATTTCAGCTTTTATCATCTGCTGATTTTTTCTGCTCATAGTAGCTTTTATAAAATAAGAACAAATAATCTAAATCTTACAATTCTTACTGCTTTTATTAGGAAATTAAAAACACTATAGACAGGCCAAAGAAAAAGCATATAATTCTTCTGTGACACCGTTCAGAGCACTGACACTGATATATAGAGTCTCGTGTTAATTTCCTTTTGCTTGTATCAGTGGAGGTGAATATCTTTGCCTGACATCCATGACAGACTTTGTGTGAGGATTGGATGAGACGGCAGGGACGTGTTATGTAAGGTATAAAGCACTAATTACACATAAGAGTAATTATGACCATTATTATTGTTGTCTTCTGTTGGCTGCTTCTTAGAAACTTCACTGGTTGAGCTGTGAAGCCAGGATTGTATGTAGTTAATTGCTTCACATTGGAATAAGGATAAAGCAGATTGACCTTTGTCTAAGTTATATAATGAGATACGATGAAGGGGACATAAAGTTAGGTCTAGATAAAGTATTGGGTCCTCACCTACCAGATGTTCTAGGCTCCCAGGTATCCAGATAGTCTCCTGTCATCCTAGGCCTTTTACCAGGCGAGCTCTTTCTCACTTATAATCCAAGTCTTAGCCATTACTCAAATTCTCACTCCTTCTGAAAACAGTTCTGTCCTATGCTTCACTGTGTGGGACACTGCTTCCCGGCAGCATGACTTTCAAAAGCCCATTTGGAGGTCCAAAGGTAATTAAGGAACAACCACAGGGAAGCTCATGTACTTTCAAGAGCTGTTGGAAGCAATACCTTAACTAAGATCGTCAAACTGTGTCTCACAGAGATGTGTGGGGCCTAGAGATAGTCCCGAAAGGCCTTTGAAAAAGGAAATAGAGTTGAGGCCAGATGATAGGAAGGACTTTGTATCCCTTCCTCCACCAGAGCAGCTCTGGCTTTGGGGTTGAGACTAAAAAGCAAACCACATTGGACAGATGGACTGCTGACACTCTCCTTTAGGTAGTGTACACACTGGGCATAGAGTCAAGCAGGTCTTTGTTGCAGGCTTTAAACTATGTAGCCTTGAAGGCATTTGTTTAAAACTGTAAAGCAAATTTGCATATGGTTTAGCATAAAATTATTTCTTGGGGTCCATTAAGTCTACCTCCAAGAAAGCAAAATAAAATCAAATCAAGTACCACAGCCAACTGCAATTGTGTTCAGCTTCAATGTTTACAGCCTGACACAGGAGGAATACAAAACAGGTTTTAAATCCCATCCGTTTCATCCCATGCCAAAGCAGAACAAAGAAAATGAGAAGACAGTGGAGAATTGCTGCTTACAAGCCCTGACGACAGTGAGGCAAAGGCTTCCTGACCTTCCTTGGCTCTTTAGAAACTGGTTGAAGGTGACATCCTGCCTCCTCTGCTATTTCAGTCCTCCAGGAACAATACCCAAAACAGAATACTCTGAGACAGAGCACACACCCAAGGCTGCATTAGGACACAAGAAGGCTCTTCACTTAGTAATATTCCCTTGCATTTGAACTTATTGAACACTCCATGAGGTCGAGTCACAGATATCTTCTGGGATGGATAGCACACCCATTCTACAGATGGGAAAAATGAAGTATAGAAATGTTACATAGGAATTAAGAGCTCGGATTTGAACCTGGTCTGACTTCAAGTTCAGAGTTCTTCCTACCACATTAGAAGCCCAGTATATGTAGAAGGGAGTATGTATTCATCTATACATACACATACAGGCACAAACTCTCCTCACTCCACCTCTGTGACTTCAGAAAGATAAAAAGCAGCTACTTTTTTCTCCACATATTTGGGGAGCCCAGAGGCCCCTGGAGTATGAGTTTGCTTACCATGGTGCCATCAGCAATCCTTTCAGGTACCAGCTTGGCCATGCTGGCCTTCTCAAAACAGTCTGCATCAGGTCCATGAGGGGTCATGGCACTGTGAAGGCTGCCTCCCCCTGGCATGAATCCATCTTGCTTTGCCTCATAGTGACCTTTGATGAGTCCCATGAATTCACTCATGCAGTTCCCTGGGAAGGTTGAAGCAGTATTATTTTATTATTGAAGGCAAGACCAGTAAGACATCAAGGCCTCTCAAGTATTATTTCCTCAGAATGCCAAGAGGTTAGGAGGGTCTGATACAACTTATAAGATCAATATACAGCATAGGCTGACAGCAAAACAAGCAAAGAATATTCACCAATGTAGAGCTCTTGGTAGGCAAAGCTCTACTCCATGATCATGTGGATTATAAGATCTCAGTTCTGCTATCTGAATGAAACTAGGCTGGATCCAGGGAAAACCAGGACTCGGGAAAGGTAATAATAAGAATGAAAATCATAATAAAGAGTGGATATATTTTATCCTCTACATTTTCAGGTCTCCTGCCAAATCCCAAATTCATCAATTACATAGTAGCATATGGTGTTGCCACATTTCTGGCTCCTGATAGGGTTCAGATCCAGGTGACCCAAGACCCAGAAACCATAAGGCCCCTAAGAGGAACTGAGTCAACCAACTCCCAGCTACTTGCAAGCTAACAAAGCAGCTTTGGGTATTAATGACCAAATGTATTGTGATCAACAGAGCATGCTCCACAGGCTGACAAACAGGGTTCCCAAGCCTTTAGCTGCAATAAGTTCCTGGAACCCTGTAATTGTAGAAAACATGTTTTACAGTAGATGTTTCCTCAATAAGTTTCGCCAGGTACAGACCCCACACCCTCTCTGAGCAAGCAGCCCCCCAAACAGCCCCAAACAGCAGAAAAATATTCTTTTTCCACATTCCCTTTATAAGCTACCCCCTTGGAGCCATTAGGCTGCTGGTTCTTCCTCACACCAGAGTTGAGGACCAGCCCCGCCAAACCACTAAACTCTCGCTTTGCCAGAGTCCTCTTTGTTTCTGTTTCTTGGGGATCCTGACCCCTGCCACGTTTTTATCTAACAGTTCCAAATCTAGAAAGTGAAGTTGTGTGTGTGTGTGCGCGCACGTGTGTGTGTGTGTGTGTGTATGTGCATATGGAAGGTGATGTTACAGAAGAAACTCTAGACTTATAGTTCATTATCAAATAATAACCCGATGACAGATCCTTGGTCTCTATAAATACAGTACATGCACGGTATTTATCATAACACCTGACCAGGATGTACTTTTATTCTGTTCTTCCAGACTCTGTCTGAAAATTGGAAATTATCCTTACTTCTACTCTGTACAGAAGGATCTTCTATATCATTCTTGAAAGATTACTTCCTGGGTTCTGCTTGCATGCCTTCTATGACTGGACACTCTCTATTGAAAAGTTCATGGTGTTAGGTAGTTATTTTCTGTATTAAAATGGAAACTTTTACATAATTAAATTCCCAGCTATAATTTCTAGAGTCACAAAAAATTTGACAAAATCACCATCTTTTGACTTTCTTGGTATTTTGTTTCTATTGAAATAAACTCTCTCAGCATAAGAGAAGGAATTAAAGAATTAGAACACTGGATAAATATAAATGCCTTTCCAACTTCATCTATCCATTCATCTGTCCATTTCCCACTTCACTCATTTGCCTACCCATCCACCTATCCATTCATTTTCAGAATATACAGTTGGACACTATTCTAATGACAGTGATATATAGGAGTAAGAAATAACCAACTTAAAGTGTCTCATAGTCTGTCCTGTGAGAATGTGGACAGTGTGGATCATGGACAGCAGAGAGACAGCCATGGAAACCCTTGAAAATCAAACTTGACATAGTCAAGGCCCTTCTTCCTTACAGGTGGAATATAAGCATGCACGGTAACACTTCTGTAATCAACTAAACAGCCACCCTTCCCCTCCCCAAACCAAAACACAGTTCCAGGCCCTACATGGCTCCAGTGACTCCATGGCAGCACTAAGGAGAAAGTGAGACCTAGTCACAGCTTTACATGTCTCTCCACGAAGCAGAAAAGAAACAAATGGAAACACGAAGACTGTATTTTCGGAACAGCTCCGCGCATAACTTCAATTTGCTGTCGCACTGCTCCCTGCAGCTCAGGGTCACCTTCACAGCTTAATTTAAAAAAGAGAGCAAGATGGAATTTGGCTTTCATCTGAATGTGAATTTAGTTAGCAATGAGTTTGGTGATGATATTTCAAAGGACAGAGGGAGTATAGACCCTGCCTTTCTGATTAAAGCTCAATCTTATTGACTAAGATACATTAAAATGACTTTGGCAATATTTCTACACAAATAATTCTCCAATTCCTCTTAAAGTCACATCAAAGTAGCAAAGATTTTGAGTATTGCTAAAGCAATATTTCTAATATCTCTGATAAAACTAATTTCTAATGGAGTTCTGTGTTCCCCCCCCTCCATTAAGCCAGGGCATCATATCTTTATGAGATGCATTTGGGGCTAGGTCATTAAAACACTATAGTAGGCATTGCACAAGGCCCTTTTGTCTAAGGCAGTCTGTAGTACTCACCAAGATTAAGGACTGGCTTGTGACCTAGAGCACAGCAGTACATCTAACTCCTCTGTTGTCTCTCTATCTAGGAGGGGAGACAAACCCTCTACTACTGCTCAGCAGAAAGTCTGTAGATCTGTGTCAGAAGCCTCTGGGTTGCTAGTTCAAAGAGCAGACTCTTAGGTTCTGCTTTAAAGTCAATGAATTAAAGTCAGGGATGAGGGATACTCAAGAATAAACTTGAAAAAGAAAATGCAGTCTTGATGATGACACCTGAAAGGGCATGTTGGCTGTCAACTCATCATGAAGTGGCCTTCTTTCATCCTGAAGGCCTTACTCTCCCACCTCACAAATGCTTGAATTGCCCATTCAGTGCAGCTGTGCACCCCTGAGCTCCGGTACCTGGGAGCTATTATGGAGAGGAATCTCATATAAATAGAAGGCTCTGCAATTCACATAGAAAAGAATTTGTTTTCTAGAATGTTCCAGCTGAAATGCATTTTAGAGTCTTCAGAACTCTATGTTCAAAAAAATATAATCTCCTGGAAGCAGAATTGTATGTTGACCTTTAAGTTTAATTTTCATCTAGCTATTGCACAATTAAAAATGTCAACCTCATTAAATATAGTCATACTGTACCTTCTTCATTCTTGGTGATGTATTATCTTACTGAATAAATATTTCTGCATGTGTATTATTTATAGGCCATGGCACTAGCCACAACAATTAGCAGTCACATATGTCTGCTCTGGCACCAGACAATCTGCAATTAAATCCTGACCCTACCACTTAACTAGCTATGAGACCTTGAGAATTACTTATTCCCTCTGTGTCAGCCTCATCTTCTGGAAAACAGAAAAGGGGATAACTGATATTATCTCTTCTTGCAGCTGTTCTAAGATATGATACTTTTAAGTAACTTATAATAGGGCCTTAGAAACTAGTCAATAATCATTAGCCACTAGACACAATGAAGAAAAATTGGATTTGTTAAGTCCTAGTCCAGGCAGTAAATACTCTCAAGAACCACCTTCTGTGTTATGCCAGTGGTTTGGGGAGAAGAGGCATCAATGGTCATACCTAGCAGTGAACTGTACAAACTGTACCAGTTGTACATCAACCTGCCAGTAAGATGTGCCTACATTTTCAATAGTGGCATGACTGTTATGAGGGTAACCAACCACTCTGGACTTGCCAGAAAAGAACCCATGCGTAATAGTTATCTAAGTAGCCATTGTGTCATACTGCTTTCTAAACAGCTCTACTTATATTCTTAAAGAAAGGTTACTCTAGACCCTCATCAGAGAAGCTTCTATTTGCTGTGAACAATGGTGAATGCAGAGTCCCATGGCTGCCCAAGATGCTAAAAGTAAGTGACAAATGAGGGCTGAGTCACACAATCATTTATATGACTCCCTTTAAGGCTCAGGGAATGTTGCAGAGAAAGGGATAGAAAGAAAGAACTGGAAGATAGGAAGGGCAGCAAAATCTCATCCTCTACACAACACAGTCAATGCAATTATGAAGTCACAGCAGGTGCAATTACTCGTACAAAGTCCACCCAAGACAGGCAGGCCTTCCCATCAGTCAGTCATGGATGGAGGAGGGGCACATGGGAACCTTCCCCTTACTGTTGAATTATAGGCTACTGATGGGGGATAGGCTGAAGGACAAGGAGAGAAAGAATACTGTGGGACAGAAGGAGCCAGTGTCTCCAGAGATTGTGTACCCACTGGTGTACCCATCAGAGTCCAATGAATAATTCCAATCCCAAGACCACACAGGTAACCTTGGCCAAATCCAGAGGGACACAAACAAAACGAGAAGACACTGTCCTAGTTTGCTTTCTGTTGCTGTGATAAAACTCTAACCAAAACCAACTTGGGGGAGGAAAGGGTTTATTTAATCTTACACTTCCAAATGACAGTCCACCATTGAGGGAAATCAGGGCAAGAACTCAAGGTGGAACCTGGATGTAGGAACTGAAGCAAAGACCATGGGGGAATGTTGCTTACTGGCTTGTACTCCCTAGTTAGTCATCTATTTGACTAATACAGCCTAGGCTCACCTACCAGAGGATGGTACCACCCACAGTGGGTTAGGATCCCCTCCATCAATCAACAATCAAAAAAAATGCCCCATGGACATACTATCAGGCTAATCTGATAGAGGAAATTCCTCAGTTGAATTTCCCTCTTTACAGGTATCTAGTATGTGTCAAGTTGACAAAAAAACTAATCAGCACAGACACGAATGAGAGAGAGACAGAGACAGAGACAGAGATTAGTGGGGAAGGGGGTGAGGATATACAAGAGAATGAGGGCGTGCTGGACAGCTTCCGTTTTCAACTTGACACACCTGGGAGGTGTCTGTGAGGCCATTTTTTTGATTGTTGAGTGATGTAGGAGGGCCAAGCCCACTGTGGGTGGTGCTACCCATGGGCAGGTGGTCCTGGGTTGTATAAAAAAGCAGACTGAGCATGGGCCAGAGGAGCAAGCCAGTAAGTAATGTTCCTCTGTGGTCTGTGCTTCAGCTCCTGCCTCCAGGTTCCTGCCCTGTTTGAGTTCCAGCCTTGGCTCCCCGACTGAAGGACTGGGATTGAGATGACACGTAAGCCAAATAAACCCTTTCCTCCAGGAGTTGGTTTTGGTTATTGTTTCATCACAGCAATAGAAAGCAAACTAGGACAAAGAGAGATCAGAGAGGGTGGAGGTGAGAGTAATCAGAATACATTGTATATATGTATGAAATTGCCAAAGAACAAATTTAATTAATAAAAAATCCTAATTTCCACAGTAGTCTATCTCATAGTGTAGATTGTGATCTGCTTTGTTTTGCCAAAATAATTAGAAAAGGCACATTTTACTGGCTCCTGAACAAGACTTAGTTTCCTCAAACAACAAATTAACATCACTGCCATTCCCCACTCTTAAAAGATCTGCCAGGTGGAGCTGCACACCTTTAATCCCAGCACTTGGGAGATAGAGGCAGGTGCATCTCTGGGAGATAGAGGTCAGTTTAGTCTATGAGTTCCAAGCCCGCTGGGGCTACAGAGAAATTCAAAAAGAAAAATAAAAAACAACAAACGGGCTGGAGAGATGGCTCAGCAGTTAAGAACACTGGTTGTTCTTGCGGAAGACCAGGTTCGAATCCCAGCACCCACATGGCAGCTAACAACTGTCCGTAACACAAGTTCCAGGGAATCCGACGGCCTCTTCTGTCCTCCTAGGGCATTGCACGACATGGGTGCACTTACCTACATGCAGGCAATACACTCATACACATAAAATAAAAATAATAAATAAAATATTAAAAACAACAACAACAACAAAACAAAGATCTGAAATGTAAAGAAACTTCTTGCTTCACACTTCACCAACATTCTGTCTCTCTTCAGTCCCAGAGAAACAGGAGCTAGGTTGAGTTGATGAATCCCTGTCCTTCCTGCAGACACTGTGCAGTCAGAAGCTTTTAAAGCTCAGGAAACAGCAGCAGGCTCAGCAGGCCAGATTCTAAACACCAGGCATGGCAGGGGGTCCAACAACAACCAGGCCATTGTCCCCAGTGCCTCACTACTTTGCTGTCTCCAGTTTCCAAGTGTGTGCTGGTAAAAGAGACTTACTGTGGTAATAAGGAGGCCTGAAAGTTTTATCTGCAACCCCCCACCGAGGTGGGAAAATGACAAAGTCTGCGATGGCCACTCCTGGGCGGACAGACTTGGCAGTCAGCACTGTGAAAATGGATGGATCCTGTGAATACACAAGGAGAAACTGAATGTAAGATGCCAAGGGAGGTGACTGCACAATGACACATATGTCACCTGCACATGAAGGTGTTTTTCAAGTGACAGTTTCTGATTAAATGACATAGGCCAGGTTTAGAAATCTGGGCTCTGGTTGAGGTCTAGTAATCACTCATGTGACTGTCCTCTTGCTGTGATTGAAGCAAAATGAATTCACACCAACTAAGAGGATTCTGAGCTGCCTTTTCACCCTGCTGAGTCTATATTAAAGGTGCCCTATTACTCTACAGCTCTGAGAGCAAGAGTGTCTGACTTTTAACCTTGGGATGGGTGGCAGGGAGCTCGGGGCAGGAGGAATGCTCAGAGTAAGGAAAGAAACAAACAAACGAAACATCAAAGTTGTAGTGTAGAGGCAGAAATGCTTTTTTGAGGGCCATCAGAGATTCCAGATGGAATCCATGGGCAGGAAAACCCAAATTACTTCTGACTCTTGATTGGCTGTACAACTCTCAAATCTACAACACTCCATGGTGGACTATAATGGCAGTGTAGAGGGAGATAGGATGAAGGATAAGACTATACTTTTAAAAGAACTGTAGATTCCTAGGTGGAAAACTGAGATTCAGTTTAATTGCTATCCAATGTTTACTTTCAGATGCTGTGTTAATATGGAAATTTGAATCTGATTGGAACTCTATTCTCTGCCCCTTTAACCTAAATTGGGGAAAGAAGAAAGTGGCTATTTCTTTTTAAAATGACTTTTGTTGAATTTGTTTGCTGAAAGTTCCACACATGAACATGTTTTCTGATTACTGTACACTCCCCCATACCTGCTCTCATCCCCTCTGACAGGATCATAGAAAGCTCCAGAAAAGAGCCGAGTCTTTAAGAGTGAAGGGAAGATAGGAAATTAAGGAAGGAAAGGAGGAAGGAAAGAAGAAAGGAAAGGAGGAAGAGAGGGAGGGATTTTATTCGGGAAAATAGAAAAGATGTCAAGGTACATAGAGATTTTGTAAAGAGGAGAAAAGGTTAAAACCCAGTGTGTAGTGAAGAAAGAAAGAGGGGCAAGATGTGGAACTGGAAAATGAGTCCGTGGGGCCAGATGGCAAAGCGCATCAAAGGCCACGCTTCAGAGCTCAGACTTAATCCTAAACCCTGGGGAGCCTGCAAAGGTTTCCTAATGCAGTGGTGGGATATCAGATTTGACTTTTGGGGAAATAACTATAGCAGCAGTACAGAGAAGGTTGAACCTATGTAAATTCAAATTAAAAAAAAAAAAAAACACCTCAATCGTAATTACTAATAGAGTTAACATTTCTTCATTTATCATGGGAAATGGTCTGGAACTATTAAAGGACAGAAAAGGTAGAGAGCCACAAATAAAAGTTTGTCAGTGTCTCAGGGTGAGTCTTCCTGTTGTTTTTTGGCTTTGCATCTTGATTTTCTCTTTCCCCTTTGGTTTTGTTAAGATTTGCTATTGTTCAGAAAGGTAGTTTTGTCTCCCCAGAGATAAGCTGAATTGACTCAGAGTAATCCTATCTCTGATTCTCTGGCTTCTGCCCTAATTATCCCTCAGTTTATGGGTTAAGTTAATCTATTATGAAGTAGACTGCAAAATGAACTTTCCCTCAGGATCTCAGAAGTAGCACTTTATCAAGCATGTGGGGCCTTAGGGGCCTGTACTGTAGACCAGGGACCTATTTGAGGTCCTCTAATTGACTGAAAAATATGACCAAGTTCAAACATTAGGCCTTTTTTTTTTTTGGTTTAGGTTCGAGCATTCAGCCTTATGAGTAACTTTAGAAGAAGACTGTCTTCTTCCTCACTGCCAACCACAGGTAGGAGCAGAAGCACCCAGGTTGGCAGAAAGAGCAAGTAGAGTAGATTTCTGGGTTTGCAAGATGGTCAAACTTTCTCCAGATCCATATGCTTTATTTCCTCTTGACTACATTATTATGTAGTCAAGAGTTTCCTTTTCCCATCTATGAGTTGTGATTACTCTGTTGAGAACTAAATGGTATTCATGGGTGAATGTTGACTGCTTCTTGGGTTTCTTATTAGCCATGTAACTTACTCTTTCATCAAAGGACAAATGATTGTGCCAGGCCTTCCAAGGATGATGCTGGAAACATTAGCTCTTTGAATACCACAGATATACTTTGGCGCCTCCCACCCACGGGCTACCCCATCCCCAGGCTCCCTGCATGGTCCAGACTTACTGCATGGTCAAAGGCCACAGCATTGATG
Organism: Nannospalax galili; assembly: GCF_000622305.1. Classification (NCBI taxonomy): domain Eukaryota; kingdom Metazoa; phylum Chordata; class Mammalia; order Rodentia; family Spalacidae; genus Nannospalax; species Nannospalax galili. The sequence continues at coordinate 7,823,280 of NW_008346548.1, forward strand.
GCCATAAAGTTCTCTAGGTTGTACTTGTAGGGTGTATAGTTTCCATGCCAGGCCACAACATTAAATGGAGAGACTTCCTAATCACAAAACCAGAGAAACACAATCTTAGCATGTAATACTTTTGTAACTGCGGTCTTACAATATGTACTGACATAATTGTCTCTTTTTATTTAATATTGTTCTAATTTAGCTATATCATCATTTTGGATAGAAAAACAGGACTCTTAACCATCCTGAGGTTCCTTTACACACCCTCTCCCAGGCCCTCACTTAGCCACTAACTCTGTTTTTCCTGTTCATAAGCTGCAGCTGCCTTCTCATCAGATGTGCAACAGAAGCACAGCACATTCACTGAGCAGGGCCTTTAAATTTTAACATAACTGTGGGAATCTGTAGACACCAGCAATTCTCAACCAATCTGGGCTGCCCTCTGTTTCCTGGTGCAGCAGGTACTTGCTGTGACAATTCTCCAGTGTTTTGTAGGCTAGAGGAACTTCCCATAGACACAGTGCCAGGGCTGTTGAGCACAGGGAAAGGAGAAGACTTCCTGAAGAGTCCCAGCCTGTGTTCAAGATTACAGAATGATTCTAATGCCCTTCCTGGTTTTGTCCTGGGGAGGGCATCACTGTTAGGCTATAGGAAGAAGGTCCCATTGATGTTGTGCATTTATTCAAGAAAGAGGATCCAATTTACAATATTCTAAAGACTTTAGGATGCGTAACTGGTCAAGGTTCTGAGAATAAGAAACTAAACACTCAGCTCTAAATAGGATATCTATATCAATTCTCTCTCTCACACACACCAAGGCTCAGAGACCATCTCCAAAGAGGAGGCAGAAATAATGTAAGAGCTGGAGGATGGGGAGGAGTGCTGTGGCATGCCATCTTTGGTACATGACATGACTCACCCTCATGAACTCTTAGCTGCTGTGGTTACCTACATAAGACGCAAACAAGATCAAGCCAGTCAAAATCCCACCATAGATGGGAGAGATGATCTCCAGGCCCTACCCCTTATTGGCCAGCTATTGGTAGTGGAGCCTTGCTGAGAGAGGAAGAAGCACTCTTTTTTGAGGATGTAGTCATTGGTATGATTCTCATGCTCCAGTGGATGGCCCACATCCATGAACATGTAGGCAGCACTGACTGGATTTAGTGGGATATATATATATATATGTATATATATATATACATATATATATATATATTTTTTTTTAAGAAGACATAAAGATGGGAGGCAGACATGCTGAGGAGGATATGGGAGGAGCTAGAGGAGGAAATGGGGGCAAATTAATCATATTTCATTATATATATATACACATATATATGAAATTCTCAAGATTAAAGGGAAAAAAGACTTTAGGGAACAGACTACTTACAAAGGTGTGATTTGAGCTAAGTGGAGTGATTAGAGGTGCTGAATAGCTGAGCCTTACAGCAGTGGGAAGCATTGGAATTCCTAGGCATGGGGAATAAGGGAGAAATCAGTGTTATAGGACTCTAGCAAGATCTAGAACCATGAAGAAGGGCATGCTTATAAATAATTAGTTCTCTGTAGGCACAAAGCTCTGATTTACAGTGTTTACCAATGTCTGGGGTATGAATATTCTCACCAGGATTTTTATCTTTTCCCCCAGTAAGTGTGATTTTAATTTGATTTTTTGTATGGTGGAAGACAATGTCGAGTGCTTTTTCTTATGCACTATGATCTGTTTCTGAGGTACCCGTGTGACACTGATGAAAACAAGGGTGGTGAAGAAGTGGGCATAGCAGCTCTTACAAGTTGCAATAAACGGCCCCAGCACACTGAAGCCACCCAACAAGAGCCAGATCATGCCAGAAGCGCTGTCTCAAAGAGGGAGAAAGCAATGAAAAATATCCCACTTATCTTTCCTCTTGCTCTCAATTTCCTGTGGGTTGAACTGAAAAAAACAGTACACTAGGGCTGGAGAGATGGCTCAGTGATTAAGAGCACTGGCTGCTCTTGCAGAGGACTTGGATTCAGTTCTCAACCCCCACATGGCAGCTAACAACCATCTGCAACTCCAGTTCCACAGGACCTGATGCCTTCTTCTGGTCTCCGTGGGCATTGTACACATGGGTACATTTACATGAATGCAAGCAAAACATTCATACATATGAAAGCAAACAAGCAAATAAAATATTTCTATAAAAAACCCAGCAGACTAAGGAGCCCAGATTATTTGATCCATAAAGGCCAGTTTCCCAGGGCATAGTCCATTGCAGAGGAAAATGAACCAGTGGTACTCAGACAGAGAATAACTATCACAACAGCCCAGTAGGAAGTGGAAACCTTTCTGGAGCAGCTGCTGGCTACTGCAATAGTGGTGGTTCAGTTGTATATAAAAATAATTTGGGTGGTCATGCTTAAAATGTATGTAGATTTCCTACTCTGAGGTTATCATTTTTGCCACGTTGAAGTATCAACTTAAGTATGAGTCTTTTAAACAAGCCTCTTTGAAGGCTCCTGATATAATGGTCTCTGAACCGTTTGTGAGAAATTCTGACACTGGGAATATAAGGAAGACAATGTGTTTTCTCCAGGGCTTAATTTTAAGTTCCAGACTGGTTTGTCTCTGCTGGTTGGCCTGACCTCTACATGCTATTCAAGGAAATTAACATGTGCTCAGCAAATATAGGCAGTAAGTCAAATAGACAAAATAAAGCAAGCAAATAATAGTAACAAGAGATATTTCAATTCCTCTTATTATATGATTAATTTATTAACTTATTCTAACATTATACACTCAGTATGTTAAACAATGATACATAATAATAGCTAGGCATGATAGGTGTCATTCTATCACTTGGGAGACAGAAACAAGAAGAACAGGAGTTCAAGGTCATTTTCAGCCACATAGGAAGTTCAAGACCAACCTGAACTACATGAGACCTTGTCACAAGAAACAAACAAAAATGCATAGTATTAGATTATAGATTATATATTAATTATTTTTTGCATGTGACAAGCTCACAGAAGGGATGAAATGTTTTGTTTAAAAATTATTTTTAGATTATTATCTGTGCCATTAAGTCCTGAATTTATTAGGCTTCTGGTAGACTTGAAGCCAAGCTAATTAACTGAATTATCTTTGTTTTGTGTCAACAATTAGTTGTATTTGAAACAGAGTGGTAACTGAGTCTTGATTGATCCTCCTGGTAACTCATTTTCTTTTACAAAACATGTTATGCTGCCTACATGTTATGTTTTCCATACCATTTATAGAGATATGTATATTCCAAAATTTCCACTGCTGGATGACCAGAAAGGGCGGAATCTTTGGAGTCATACAGATGGGGATTTTAATTCAGGTTCTGCCACTGGGACATTGGCAAATTAATTTTCACTATCCAACCTGTTTCCAAGACTATGATAAGGCAAGGAGTATCCAATTTGCAGTGCCTTAGTAATGCAATAAAGATGAAAGGACCCATGTAAAGTGCCTAATGCTGGCCTTGGCCATCAACAGGTTCTTCCCAACTCTTCAATCACTCTCCGGAGACTGACACTCCTACCTTACCTGTTTGGCAGCAAACAGATTGCCATGGTATTTATTAATCACAGTGTAACCGCCTGGTACTTGGCGATCTTCATACCAGGCAACAGGTATCAAAAAATCACGAGGATTGGCCAAGCCATTTGCTCCTAGAAAGAACACAGTAATCCACAACCCATTTAGATACTTCTGAATCACGTAGGGAAGATGCATACAAAGAGAATGGTCTTCTGCATTGACAGCGATATTGCTTTCATTGCTCAAATATTTGCTGAATTCCCAGCTGGAGATACAGCTCAGTGGTAGAGTACTTGCTTAGCATATGTGAGGACCTGGGTTCAATCCTCAGCACTATAGAATTTGTTGACTCTCAGTCAGGTAGCTTTGTTGGAAGACCCAAGGGACTTGGTTAGAAAAAAAAAATTTCAAAAATCTTTACCACCAGCACCATCTCCTAAAGTTATAGAGTGACTGTCATTAACATAATCATTTTACAGGCATCATCTCGTCACTAATTTTACTACAAGTGTAGGAGAGAGGAAGAGACTAGAAAAGAGGAAAAGGGAAGACATGACAAAATGACAAATCTCTGTCTTTCTTAGTCCTTGTTCTCATAGAAAGGCTGTGTGCCATAGGCCTCAGACAGAACTCAAAATCCAGGTCTATAAGGCTGCTATTCAGCCTGAAAAAAACTTGCCTGCCACTCAGAGAAAAAGGTCTCAGAATCTGTCTGCCTAGCCTTATTTAGGAGTGAGTGTTCCCGCCAGAGAAAGAAAATAAATCAAAAGCCAAAATATGGAAAAAGTGCAAGTGCAAAAACATAATTTAACTCTGAGAGGAGAGGCCTGGGAAGTGGGTTTTTTTTTTTTTTTAAATATCATTTCCAGCTCTCCGGGTTAAAAAAAAAAAAACAAACAAAAAAAAAAACCCAGCTGGTTAGTAAATTATATATATTTTCCAGAGGGTACACGTTCTGTGGAACCTGGAGGCTATGCTGCCTGCAGAGCCGCAGGAAGCCAGACCAAAGTGGGGAGAGTGGGTGGCAAGCAGGATGACAGCCAGCCCACCAAGGCTCCAGCTGCCTCTCTGCTGCCTCCCACCTTCCTCTGAATATTTGGATCCCCAGGGGAGTGACCAGAAGGCACATGCTGGCCTGTCCCTGTGGCTCTGAAAAGCTGTTGACAAGGAAGGAAAGAACTGGGAGGCGTGGCCAGAGATGAAACCAAGGGTAATTTCCTAGCTTGCTTTTCACTCAGAGGGAGGTTTGTGAACAACTGCTCCTAAGATCTTTGCTTACCTCTGAAACTCCTTCCTTGAGCTGTTGGAAGAATAGGGGCTGGGAGACCTTGTCTGGAAGTCTCAATGCACCTCACAGGGGCTGTTGTTTCTAGCTCCTTCATAACTCAGAGTAATCACTATTTACTGTGTGCAGATTTTGCGAAGTGTGTTTAGGAGGAATGTGATGCTCATAGGCTATATATGTCACACTGTCCATTCCTTCTTTCCAGAAGAATAAAGCCCAGGTCATTTTATAGCTATCTCCACTCTATTGTGAAAGCACACAGTTCACTGACGTAAGAAAACAATTATTCATAAAGTTCATTCTTATTTTCATACTTTTGCTTAAACTGTTCCCCTTCTTCCTTTCTTCTTTTCAATATTCTATCAAGGATTAATCAAATTTCAGGACTGGGATGTACCTTAGTTGATAAAGTGCTTGCCTAGCATTCATGAAACCCTGGGTTCAATCCTTTGTACCACATAAGCTGGGCATAGTGGTACACACCTATAATCCCTGCACTTAGGAGGTGGTGGCAGTAGGATCAGAAGTTCAAGGTCATTCTCAGCTACATAGAGAGTTGGAGGCCAGCCTGGTATACATGAGACCCTGTCTCAAAGAAAAATAATAATTAAAAAAAAGAATTTAATCAAATCTCAAATCTCATCTTTTGAGAAAGTATTCCCATGAACCCCAGCCTATAGTAACTCCCTATTTTTTTTTTTTTTTTTGTCTTTTTGAGACAGGGTCTCCCTGTAGTCCTAGCTGACCTGAACTCACTATGTAGACCAGGCTGGCCTTGAACTCACAGAGATCTGCCTGCATCTGCCTCCCGAGTGTTGGGACTAAAGGCGTGTGCCACCATGCCCGGGTCAGAGTCTCCTTGTAGCCCCAACTGTCCTGGAACTCACTATGTAGACCAAGCTCTCACAGAGATCTGCCTGCCTCTGCCTCCCAAGTGCGGGGATTAAAGGTGTGTGCCACCACGCCCGGCTAACCCAAACTTCTACAACTTCTGCTGTATATACTATATAATCAGACACCTATTAAATACTGCATTATCTTCAATGTTATTTTAGAGACATTTACAATAGGTTGGTTTGGGTCATTTTCTGTTATGCACGTATTTTATTGGGAGGCACTTGGCTGAGAAGTTGAAATTTGAGTGAGTGAGGGAGAGACGTAATGACCTGTTTCCTATATCTCAAGCAAGGCTTAGAGGCAGAGCAAGGGTTTACCAATGGGTCCCAGGTCAGGTAACTCAAAGTGAACACCGTAGACCTCCAGGATGTAGCCCCTGGTCTCCTCGAAGACATCAATGCTGAAGCGCATTCCTCTCTGTAGGAAAGAGACATAAGCGTGCCCTCTTAAATCACGCTTGTAGTTTAAAACAAAAGCAGGCACCAAGTCTGCTTACCCCACAGCCTTCTGTGTAATTCAAACTCCTCCTTGTTGCTCAGACATGACAGAGACATTTTAGAGTTAGAAATAGCAGCAGTTGAAACATCTGATTGCTCCCAAATTAGGTGGAGGCATCGGGGAGAGGGGGCTCATTACCAACCTGAATGACGCAGATCTCATTGGGCTGCAGGAGCATCTTGCCAAACTCTGTATAAATGAGAAGCTTCCCTTTCTGGGGAACTGACAAAAAAAGACAGGGCAGTGGTGGGTGAGCAACACTTTTCATGCAAGAACCATTTCATGAAAGCTTAAGGGATGCATTTGTTTTTCATTCCAAACGAAGAGAGTTTTATTGTGTCTCTAGGGGGTAAATGTATGCTCTGACAATTTTGGTCCACTACTATCTCCTACTATCTAGAAGAATTTGAAAATTCTTCAAAATGACTCCCTCCTCCCCTTTTTTCTGCCTTGTGAGGAACTCGTTATATGTATGCTTTGTGAACGGACCCCAAAGTGTCATAGAAATAGGATGGAAAACCACTCATTTCTGACAATTTCAGCAGGAGGGCAGCATTTGTATATTTAATGACTCCACTGAAATGTTCACTGACAGAATACTGATACCAAAAAACCCAAATGGAATGGGAAGACCAGAATCATCTCTGGCAGGCCTCACATTTTAGATGGCCTCATAAAATATGTATCTGAATTGTCTTTATCAGAGATGGGCTTTCCTCAGGTGTGTGTAAAGGTGAATAGTTTCTTAATAAGTTACTCACATGTTAGCAGCCCTCTTCTGTTTCTTTTTAGCTGCCTATAAACCTTCCATCATAAAGACCCAGAAGAGACAGGCACAGACAGAAAGGCCAGGAAATACAGTAAGCACTTGAGATATGCTAGGGATCTTTTCCAGACCAGCAGTGGTGTCTAGACCTTACTCTGTAGATGGTACATCATGAAATAAAACAGAGGAGAAATGCATGCAAATAATGTGCAGAAAACTGAAATTCAGCTTGGGGCAAGGGATCAGTTCATAGTGAAGGATCCGAAATCTTCGGAACTTACCAATCAGAAAATCCCCATCTGAATTATAAAGGCATCTGAAACATACAGAATTTTGGTGATTTTACATTCTAACACTATCTAGTCAAGTTAATTCATTCTATAAATTATTATTTAGTGCCTACCATGGACCAGGTGCCGGGTATAAAGTGGTGAGCAGAAGCTCCCTTGTGGAGCTTAGAGTCTGGCAGACTCAGCCAGGAAACACATAATTACAGAACTCTATCACTGCAAACCATAATGGTACTATGAAAGTCAGATTCAAAGGAATGAAAGAATGGGGACCTGCTCTGGTGTGGGAAGACAACAAAGGCAGGAGAAGAAGGTATTCTAGGCAAATAGAGACGCATGTTCAAATGCTCTGAGGCAAGACAGCTCATGGCATGTTGAGAGAAGTAAGGAAGGCAGGCCAGTGTATCTTGAGTGGAAAGAGGGGATGTGGTCTGATAGGAAGCTGGACCCAAAGAGAGGTCTTCACTGCTTGTCATGGGGCTGTGATCTTGGCCTTGATTCGCTGCTCAAGAAGTTGAATGGTTTGTACAAGTTTATCAAGTCAGCAAGATTGGTGTTTGGCTTTGAGCTTAACAATGTAGTTCTAGAGGTCCACGCAAAGCTGCTATGGTATTCTGCTTCCCCAAGAAAAGGCAAGAATATAATTTACTTCAAAATTAAAAAAAAATCAGAATACAGAGGCCAGTGGGTGGCTCATCACGTAAAGGTACCTGCCACTATGCCTGAGGACCTCAGTTTGAGCCCCAGGACCCACATGGTAGAAGGAGAGAACTGACTCACACAAGCTGCCCTCTGACTTCCCCATGTGAACCATGGCATGCAAATCCCACCTACGCCTCCCCCCACCAAAGCAGCTCAGTAACATTCCACTTACACAAAGTAACTAGCTATTAACTGAAGTTAAGTCTGTTAGCCTGCCTTCATGGCTGCCCATGCAGTGACTTTGGCTTAGAACAGCCCTAGGGAACCTTAGAAATTAATTACATTTTGGCCCAAATCTACCTACTTGAACTGCCCCTTCATGACAGGCCCCTCCTCTCCTTTCTCCTTATACAGTTGGGTTGTTCTTGTTTATGGGACATTCTTGTTTATTCGGAATAGAAATGCTTATTTGTTATCATTATCAATAAACATATGTCAGCATTTTCTCTGGGGAAAAAGCAGTTTAAAAAGAATAATATTTGTGCATATTCGACTTTATGAAGTCTTTACCCTCTGACCAACACACACTGGGGACTAGGTATACCGTGCCCTAGGTATTTACCTATTCTCCATGGAGGAGTTGCATAGGAAAATATGGATGGCAAGTCCATTGTTAGACCTGATGTCTCCAGCTCCACACAAGGTGTGCAGGCCCTGGGAGAGGAAGGAGAAGGTGAAAATGAGTAGTGCCCAAGAGACTCAGCCCTCCCTCTGGCACCTAGGGTCATGAAGCAAGATCCTAATAGAGTCTTCCCTTTGAGATGGGGGGGCGGTATTTGGGACCTAAGCTGCCTGAAATTGATTGATTTATTCTTGGTAGGTTGTGGCTCATCCTAGTTGATCTCCATGACCTTGTCTAGACAGTCTGAATGGCCACATCAGACAAACTTACAGGGCATGAAGTCATTACTTTTAATAAATTAAACACTGACATTTTATTATGTTTAGGATCAACCTGGAGAAGAGGTTCTGTTGGAGGTGATATCTGAAATATAGGAGGGTTTTGTGGGGAAGTTCCAAAGCCAAACTTCTGTTGCAAATTAGTTTCCCCCAATACCTCCCCACCCTGTGGACAGTCCTCTCTTATGAAGAAGGCCTGCCTAATCTTTCCAGAGCATGACAGAATTCCTTGCAGCTGACTGCAATTCCCTCTGTCATATAACCAGATGATCCATGGTACAAGAAGCCAGCCCTCAGCCCCTGCAGGAAGGGTGCCAAAATGGAAAAGGCTCTGTTCCTCAGAGATCTGTAGTTCACACAGGAAGGATGGTTCTTTTTATATTGTCACTTGATTTACAGGTTTGGGGTCTACTGAAGTGAGTCTTCACAGGGTTTGGGGCACTTTTTAAGGATAAAGGCTTCAAGGTGATTTAAACATTTGTCCTGTAGCTGGGCACTTGGATTGTCTAAAAGTAAGCCATGAGCCACACTGGCCTGCAAAGCCCTCCACTGTTCTCTTCAAGCCCTACCTCTGACAGCTCTCGGGCCCTTCACCCACACACACCTGGGTACAGGTGCAGGTGTCTCAGTACTCCCAGCACTTGAGCACTGTACTAATCAGAGTTGCCTCCCTGAATTGATGTCATTCCAGGCCAGGCATCCATTTCAGGAGGTCCATGTTCTTGATGGGAACATTTTTATATATATATATATTTTTTTACTAGTCTGAGTGGAATTTATCATTTTCTTCAGTTAATATGAATGCAGAGAGCAAACCACAGCAGGCTTAAAAGTACCCGAAACCTTGTCCATGATTGAAATTCTAGACATTTTTACATTGTCTATCACTGATATTTCAGAATACCATTTAGGCTCATACTATAGTTATTAGATTTTCCCATAGGTCTTATGATCTAGTCCATTAATTCGGAAGCATGTTTATAACCACAAAAGAAGCACAATTTCACTTAATATTTGTATCATTGTATTTCAACCTAATTGTCTTTGTAATTTGATGCAATTTATTTTACTCAGAAACACAGATGATATCAGGTGTGGTTGGTTGCTCATGGCTGTAAGCCCAGAACTTGGGAGACTAAAGCAAAATGTTGGCTATGAGTTCAAGGGCAACCTGGGCTGCACAGGGAGATCCTGTCTCAAAAATAAATACATAAACACAAAAATGAAAACACAGGGAGCTAGAGACATGGCTCAGTGGTTAAGAGCACATATTGCTCTTCCAGAGGATGTGAGTTCTGTTCCCAGTACCCATGTTGGGCAACTCACGACTTCCTGTAACTCTAGCTCCAAGAGATGTGATGCCCCCTTCTAGTGTCACAGGACCATCAAAGGGCTCCATGGATCAAAAAGGTTAAGAACACTTGCTCTAACCCAAAGAGGAGCTGTAGGGGGAAAAAATGTTCATTCTCATTTGCCTTTCTGTGAGGTGAAAAGCTCCTGGGTGCCCTTGTGTCAGGAGCCATATGGTACCCGTAAGTAAGACATCCCTCAGCCGCCCCCACGGTACACACAGGTGGCTTTGTCTCTGCTGCCTCCGGCTCAGGCTGCTTCTGCTTAGCATTCCTTCTGCAGATGGTTAGATCACTCACCGCAGGACAGAGAAGGGCAGTGGGAAGCTGTGGAGAATATTGACTTACACTCACAAAGTCCACTTTCTTCTGAGATGCTTTGGGAATCTCAAATGGTTTCCATCTCAGCTGGAAGAAAAATACCCATACAGAAAAATGGCTTCACAAGTGGAAACCATAGACTTTAAATAAGTAGATGCAATGACATGGAAAAAGGACAGCTGCTGCCTCTGTGAGGTTCTGGCCATTTGTGATTCTGTTATGTTTAATGGCTATCCATCATTTCTTTAAAGGGGTTCTGTTGATGTGTGTGTGTGTGTGTGTGTGTGTGTGTGTGTGTGTGTATGTTTGTGTATGTATATTCTGTAGGTGTATGTGCTGTATGTATATGTTGTATGTATATGTGTGTATGCTATAGGAGTATGTGTATATGTTTTTCTGTGTCTCTGTGTGTGGTTCTTTAGCTGTGTGTATATATGTATATGCTATCGCAGTGTGTATGTATATGTCTGTATGCTATGAGTATGTATCCAGTAGAGGTGTCTATATGTATATATATCATCAATTTCTATCGCACATTTATATATACATATTTTTTTGGTGTGTGTGTGTGTGTGTGTGTGTGTGTGTGTGTGTATGTTTGTGTATGTATATTCTGTAGGTGTATGTGCTGTATGTATATGTTGTATGTATATGTGTGTATGCTATAGGAGTATGTGTATATGTTTTTCTGTGTCTCTGTGTGTGGTTCTTTAGCTGTGTGTATATATGTATATGCTATCGCAGTGTGTATGTATATGTCTGTATGCTATGAGTATGTATCCAGTAGAGGTGTCTATATGTATATGTGTATATGTATGCTGTAGTATGTGTGTTCTGGAGGGGGTGTATGTATGTGTTTGTGTGTGTCTCTACATGTGTGCACGCTGTAGGAGTGTGTGTATGTGTGTGTGTGTGGTGTGTGCATGCTGTAGGGAGAGTGTGCTTACACCTGTATGACTATAAACTGCTTTGTTCCTTGGCAATTTCAGTTATAAAAATAAAGAGAGCCATTGCTCCCTCTCTCTCAAGTTATTTCTTTAACATTTTGCTCCAGCACATCAGTGAGTTTTGACTGATGCTGCTTTCATGCTATTTATAATCAGCTCCCTTTGCCGGCATGCCAGCCTCTCTGTGTGGGCTCCTGACACTGCAGGCGAAGGTTCTACTTCTACTTCCAGTCTTTGGAGTCTTGAATTATTTCTTTACAAGAGAGAAAAATGCACCCAGCTGAGATTGGATTTGGTAAATGCAGTGCCCATTTCAGTTTCTTCCCCAAACCCTGAGTTTGTCCCCAGGCTTCCTGATGGTTCCGTTTAAATCACAACAATCTTTAATTTAATAATGAACTGATCAAAGAAAGCAGGGAGAAAAATCAGCAGGTGCAGGTCCTGCTCAATATGTCAGTGCAGCACTTATTAATCAATGAGGCAGCAGGCCTGATGCAGCCTGGCTGATGGCTCATATTCCCAGCAGCCTCAAGGCACATCTTCTAGAGTGACCTGCACCCTAGGGCTAGCTCCACTGGCTGTGACCCTTGGTGAAGGCTGCCTGGGCAGGGCTCTGGCTGATGGCTCATATTCCCAGCAGCCTCAAGGCACATCTAGAGTGACCTGCACCCTAGGGCTAGCTCCACTGGCTGTGACCCTTGGTGAAGGCTGCCTGGGCAGGGCTTTCATCTGGGTCAGGCCTGTGCTTATCCTGGATTTCAGGAGGGCAGCCAGGTAGAAAAGTGAGCATCAAATGGGAAAGGTGGCACTGGGCTTAGGCTTAGGCTGTTTCTGACATGTGCAGTCAGGCAGCGGCCTTCATTTCTAAGGAGCAAAGGGGATCATCACATTCTGAGACTACTTTAAAAAAATGCAAAGTGTGAAAAAGTTTGAAAAAGACCACTGAAACCATGCCTTAGACTGAAGGAAACACTTCAGGACTAATTCCATTCATGATGATACCTCTTGAAGGAGGAACCCAAGAGTAAGGATCTAAAAGGGCTTTCAACCACTGGCTCTACTGACATTTTGTGCTGTGTAATTCTTTGTTGTGGGGGCTGCCTATGCATTGTAAGATGTGTTGCATCATTCCTGACCCCTACCTACTAGATACCCATAGCATTCTTCCAAGTTATATCTAAAATATCCCCATTGTCAAGTGTCCCTTTTGAGCTAAATATGCCACTGAACTATAGACCTACAGGAATATCCCCTTCACCTCAGGAAGGGCCACAGTTGAGCACTGAGCACCATACAAATGTGTGTGCATGTGTTTGTGTGCTGTGATCAAACTCAGAGTAGTGTGCATGCTCTGTATGTGCTTCACCACTGAGCCACATCCCCACCTGAGCACAGTTGGCGTTTTAAGGGGTGGTCCTGGTCTACTACTAACCACTGCCTGCTGCTTTCCTCTCCAGCAGCAGTTGAGGAAAATCACCTGAAAAAGTCATCATTGTAGATTTCCCAGCGGAAGATATTTAAGTATCAGATCAATGGTTGCCTAGGCAACCTTTTTAGTGCTAACCAGAGATTCTCAACCCTGGATACCCGTGAGAATCACCTGGAGAGCCTTTGAAACCAAGACCAAATTAAATCAGAATCTCTGAAAGTGGGACTGAGGCATCAGCATTTTATAAAAGCTCTTCTATGTGCAGTAAGAGTTTAAGGACCAGCTCACCCAATTCAGATATTTTGTGGTTATTGTATTGCTGAACCAAGTATCATTAGAAAAATCTACCCAGTCAACCAATCAAGCAATAAACCAAACAGCCAAACCAACCAAGTGACCAATGGCAGCATCTCCGGCCAGATACAGTGGTGGCAATATTAGTTTCCAGATAGCAGAAATGTTTGAATAGTATAAGCTTAAGAGTTAGCAAATCTAAGGGAAAAAGATCAAGAAAAGAGAGAAAGGAAAGAGGAAAAAGGAAGGGAAAATGGGAGTGGGTAGTAGCAAGTGAACTGCTACCTGTAACCTTGCCTTCATACTGGGTCACCTGTGTAATCTGCCTGATGCTCAGATATCTGTTGTGGATAGGAATGAAGTCACAGCCCACAGAGGAGAGGTTCTTCTGTGAGTGGGAAAGACTGAACCAGAAGTGCTGATGGCTTGGCCAGGTCTGCTGCTCAGTTTTATAAAGTCTTCCCGTAGCACATCAACTCTCAATCCATAAAGTGAGACAGAGAGAGAGTGAGATGGTGGTGGGTGAGAAGGCAAGCCATCTGCTGATATAGGAAGCCTGCCTTCAACAAGGCCCATGTTCCAGATAAAGCAAAGGCCTTGATGAACCTTCCTTCTCCAATGCAAAAAATGATTCCTTTCAAATGACTGATGGTAGCAGATTGTAGAGAATCAACATTCAGATGGTAAAGAATAATAAAGATCCCAAAGTGGTTCTGATAAGCCCAGGATCCACAAGAGGAATTTGATTTGGATCTTCAGGCAAGAGATTTTGGTCAGGAGCACTGATGTGATGTTTGGGTGAATGTGAAGAGGAATGTTTCAGGAAACGAACAGGAATTGTTCATGGAATGCAGGGTAGAAACATACCCTGCTGAGACCAGAAGCTTAGCCTAATTGTGGGCTAGTGCTACAGAGCAGCCATCCTGATAAAGCCAGGCCATGCTTGGGGTAAACCAGGAGATGGCCTCTGCTACTGCCTCTGTGACCTCAGGCAAGTTATTTTCTCTCTTTGGACTGTTTTCTTATCTGTAATAACGGGGTGCTGGGGAGAACTATAATTCCAAGAGTCAGACTTTCTCTCTCTCTCTCTCTCTCTCTCTCTCTCTCTCTCTCTCTCTCTCTCATCTTTTTGAGAAGGGTTTCCTTGTAGCCCCAGAGGGCCTGGAACTCACTATGTAGATCAGGCTGGTCTTGAACTCAGAAAGATCTGCCTGCCTCTACCTCCCAAGTGCTGGGATTAAAGGTGTGCACCACCCAAGAGTTCCTTTTACACAAAGAGCTTCTGATAGGAGTAAAGGGTGCTTTGTTAACTAATAAAAACCTTTGCTGTGGACTGAATTTCCCAAAATTTATATGTTGAAGCTCTAATTTCCAGTAAACTGGTTTGGAGACAGGGTCTTTCAGTGGTAAATACGGTTAAATTAAATAATAAAAATAAGTGCTTTAGACCAATAGGATAGCCTAAGAAAATGAAGAAGCTAGGTATGGTGGTGCACGCCTGGAATCTCAGCCAGCCTGTGCTAAATCTTGTCTCAAAAAAAAAAAAAAAATCCCCAAACACACAACAGACCATACAATGACTTCAGTTTCTGTACCTAGTCAAGTCTATGTGGGAACAAGGTGAGAAGATGGCCAAGATATAAGTCAAAGAGAAAGAGGCCATTATGGTACCTTGATCCTGGACTTTCAGTCTCCAGAACTGTGACAAATTGTTCCTGTTTTTTAAACCGCCCAGCCTATGATATTTTGCTATGGCAGCCCAATCAGACTAATGCAATCCTATAGCTTCATAACATTTTATCTTATTCACACTAAATAAAAACTGCTGAATAGCTCCTCCTATACAGAAGTTAATGATTGAGATTTTCAAAAATAATGACATAGATTGTAGTGTTCAATAGAACATATATAGTAGGTATCAGTAAATATTTATTGAATGGATAGACGAATAAACACAAAGCATGAGGAACATTGCTTATATTTCAAAGAACAGGAATAATGTAAGTTTGTGATGGTTTTTGAAAATCAAAATGGCATTTAGGTAACAGCAAACTGACAAATGCTTCCTAAAGTTTAAATGCTATTATTCCAAAAAAACATAAGCAGTTCTTTACACATGCTCAGTATCATCATTTCCGGATCTCTTCTGAACTACATCCAGCAGTTCTAACTATGGAGAGAGGGATGTTGAAATTCTAGCTGTGACTGTAACTTCATATATTTTTCCCTTCAGTGCCATCATTGTTTCACATATTTTGCAATTTTTTTTTTTGCAAATTTGATTGGAATATAAACTTTACTTACTAAAAATGGTGAAGTGGTAAAAATAATTTGAAAAGCATTCTAAGGGTATCGAAAATTAGAATAAAAAATTCTTTAATATTTCCAAAGAAGGAAGAGAGATTTCATGTTAATATTTAATGAACAAGATTCAAAATTCATACTCAGAGAAGCAAAGGAAATATAAAGGAAGTAACGAGCCTTAATAGTCCTAAAGTTAAGATGATTAGGAGTTCGGATGGCTGACCTGAGTATCCCTTTCAATGCTGAGATTCTTTGATTCACTGGTTGTACCCACAATTGCCATGAACTCAACTATACTGGGTGAACTGGATGCTCTTAACACTGGCTGGCTAGAGGTAGGCATATCATTAGAAGTTGGTAACATCATCTAAGAATTTTGAAGTAACTTGTGGGTAAAATGGTGGAGTAATAATGCCTAACCAAGTGTTAGGAGCTGATATGGCTAGAGGAGGTTCAGTATAATTGGAAATGTTGACTTTTCAGATCAGGGAGGAAGGAGACGGATGGATAAAATAAAGTGCCTCACAGATTGCTAGCAAATCTAGCAATCTCAGGAGAAAAGGAAGCAAAATTTATATGGAGGGAAATCAGGCTTTGATTGACCCATTGAAGATCTTTGAAGTAAGGGGCAAGGGCATAGGTAAGGAAGATCTAAGTCACAATAATTTATTTAGACTTTCTAATGTCTTTCATGGGACTTCAAACACATGAGTCATTCTGGATAGACACCTAGATTCTCAATGTGACTTTGCCCCTGAATGTAAAGCTGAGGGGTTTATATTCATTACCCAGTTTAAATGGTTTAAATATTTATGGTTTAAATATTAATCAGCCTCCTGTTACAATAGTGAAACATCTGAATCACTTAATTTATAAAGAGGAAAGGTTTATTTGGGCTCCTAGTTCTAGAGACTCCAGTCTATGATTGAGTAGGCCCATTGCTTTGGGCGTTTGGTAAGGGTAGAACATTGTGATGGAGGCAAATTGCTCACCTCATGAGTCAGGCAGTGGGAGAGAGAAAGAGGAAGAGACTGTTTCCATAATACTGTTTAAGTCTATGCTCCCATTGGTCTAAATACCTTCCACAAAGCCATACTGACTCCCAGTAGTGCCCACCCAACCCCAGGGACCCAGTGGCTGCTCTTGTCAAGGACCCAGGTTCAGGTCCCAGCACTTACATGGTGGCTAACAACTGTAACTCCAGTTCCAAGGAATCTGTCACCCTCTTCTGGTCTCTGAGGGCACTGCATGCACATGATACACATACACGCATACAGGCAAGACATTCATACACTTGAAACAAAAATAAATAAACAAAATTTAAAAGCTTATGTGTTGTAAACTTAATTCCAAATTCATGTCAATGGTATTTGGAGGTGAGGCCTTGGGAAAATAAGATTAAATGGGCTCATTCAAATGGAGATTCCCCATGATGGCATTAGTGGCTTTATAAGAGGAGAAAGAACCAAACCAGCGCTCCTTCTCTGTCTCACCACACAATAACCTCCACAATGTTATGAAGCAACAGAAAGTCCTCACTGGATGCCCTCACCATGCTCTTAGACTTTCCAGCATCTAGACTTTGAACTAAATAAACCTTTTTATTTACAAATTATGCAATCTCAGTTATTTTGTTATGGCAATAGAAAATGAACTAAGAGGCTGGGATGTAACTCAATTGGCAAAGTACTTGAATAGAATGTGTGAGGTGCTAGGTTTAATTCTCAGTGCTGGAAAAAAAAAAAAAAAAAAAAAAGGACTAATAGATCCAGGACTTTGAATAAATCATGGAAAGCAGCAGTTACTCAACAAGTGTTTGAGAATGACTTAATAGTGACTCTGTAAAATGCATCTGTCTTTTTTTAGCTACTATACAAAATATGGATTTCATTCCAAATTAGACAATATTTATCAATTTTATGCTAGGTGCAGGAGGTGAACATGACATAATCTCTGCTCTCAGGGAACACATTGCAGAAGACACTGAAATGTGAAGACTTCCTGAATAGAAAAATAAACAGATAGTGGAAATGACTTTGGAAGGGATATGTAAATAAATAGGAATATTCCTTCGGGAATAAGTTCTGGCACAGGGCCCATTTGACATTCTTATACGTGGAAATAAGAGACGCAAACAATGAAATAATTTAGTTTGCAGACAGCTCCAATATCTTTCCAAGGAGTAAAATGTAAGTTGACAGAAATGAACTATACAAAGATCTGGCAAGCTGCCCAAAAAGGGTGCATAGGGCAATGTGCACTGCAATGCTGACAAATGCCAGCAGATGCATTTAGGGAAATGCAATCTAGTCTATTTATAGGATGATGCAATATGAGCTACTACTGAGTAAGTTCAACAAACACTGAAGTTTTACCATTTGGAAGTAGGTATGTGCTAGGTGCTGCAGAGCAAATAGAGATGATGAAGATGTGGATGCTTCTCTTAGATACCTTAAGAAATGCTTAATGAGCCAGGTGTAGTGGCACATGCCTTTAGTCCCAGCACTCAGGAGGCAGAGGCAGCGGATCTCTGTGAGCAAGGCCAGCCTGGTCTACATATCGAGTTTGATGAACAAAGTCATATCTAAAATGAGTTTTAAATTGCAGGTTTGTATTTGGATGGGAAGATAATTGTAAGGGGAAAGGAAATTCTAGGAAGACACAGGGCACGAAGCACCAAGGCAGGAGAATTTAGCACATTGTCTTGGAATGGTGATGGTTCTAGTGCCACAGGTAAGTTGGGGACATGGAAGAGGTAGATTTGTAAGCCCATGGCAGCAAATTGGGGCTCTTCATCCTTTCCTGCACTTAACAGCCTAAGCAATGGAGAGGAGTGATGGTGGCATTTGACAATTTATTTTAGATGATAATAAGTCAGGCAGAAGATGAGGAAGCCATGTGGTTAGGTTAGGAGACATTATAATCTGGGTAAATGGAAATGACATCTATATTATCTATAATTAAGAAAAAAGTGGGCTTAGTGCATTATATATGTCTACAATGTATGTATTTATATGTAACAACAATCATCAAGGAAGAGGACAAGAAATTGAGAGGGATCAGGAGGCATAGGAGGAGTTGGAGGGGACTGGGAAGGATAGAAATAATGCAAAGACTATACTCATGCATAATATTCACAAAATTTTAAAAAAGCAACTACTGGGAAAAATAAATAAAAAGAAAGCTATATACACATTAAAAAAAAGAAAAGAATAAGAAGGAGAAAACCAGAGAAGCAAACTCTATAGAATTTCTTAAAGTGTGGTGCACACTTAAAAAATTTTTTTTAATTTTTTAGAAGAAACATTTCAATACAGCTTTAACATATTCAGTAACAATTTCCAGAGCAAGGATACATCTTTTTCACAAGTGGGTGTAAGTTTCTAGGTTCACAATTGAATTAATACAGTTATATATTCTTGAACTCAGTATAAGCCCTGTAAGACATAAAATTATAAGGGTTTTTAACCTTTAAAAAAGATCTCCCATTTCATTTTAAAATATGCTGTTTCCTACATTTTTAATGCTACTAACACTTAGATGTTTGCACATGTGGCTTTAATCTCTATGTATCTGATTATTACTAGTCACACTCAGTTACACTTGGATCCTTAGTACCCACGTATGGATATAAAGTCATCAGGTAGATTTCAATGGTAATGTTTATCACCTCTACTAATTAACATGAAGTAAAATTTTATGCTTCCTCCTCAAATATGTCTTTTTTAAATTTGTTGATTTTTTTTGTGTATATCATATAGAACATCTCACACAATCTTATTCATCTATATACCCTCTGCTCAAATGGTACCCTCCCACAGCCTCCCCACTCCCACACACTGGAGCCTATATACTCTGTCATCCCTGTTACTGTCCACTGTGTTCCTTTAGATAAGATTGGGGTCTGCTGTTCATTTTCCCAGTTCTATGCTGGGTTACTGTCTGGGAGTCTTTTGGGCCACCCTGGCCAATAACTCAAAGGAAGGTACCTCCTGTCTGGCATTGTTTCTTGTTATGTAGCCTTTATAAAAATATTTTATTTTGGGGCTGGGGAGATGGCTCAGCGGTTAAGAACACTGGTTGTTCTTGCAGAAGACCTGGGTTTGAATCCCAGCACCCACATGGCAGCTAACAATTGTCTGTAACTCCAGTCCCAGGGGATCTGACAGCCTCTTCTGACCTCTGTGGGCATTGCATGACATGGGTGCACTTACCTACATGCAGGCAACACAAATACAAATTACAAAATACAAATTACAAAATACAAAATACAAAAAAATTATTTTATGTGTATGGTATATTGCCTTCATGTATGTAAGTGTACCTGTGTCATGCAATTCCCATGGACATCAGAAGAAGGTGTCGGATCCCCTGAAACTGGAGTTATGGGCTTTTTTTAGCTGTCATATGGGTGCTGGGAACTGAACCCAGGTCCTCTGTGAGAGCAGCCAGTGCTCTTAACCACTGTACTATCTCTCCAGCCTTATACACTTTAATTTTTAAATGTGTAGTATTTCTTAAAGTATAGTTCAATGCCATCCTTCATGGGAATCATCAGGAGAGACTCCTGGGTACCACCTCAGACCCACTAAATTATTAATTCTAGAGTACCAGACTGAAGAATCCACAGTTTCAGTTAGAATTATGTACACCTTGGGAATCATCATTCTGTGGACTCGACACCTACTTCCACATAGAGGAGGGGAAGGATAAGTGCTCTGGTCAGTCTGAGTCCCTATTCCCTATTGGCAATTTGAGTAACCCCTTCAGAGGATGGCATGATAAGAATAGGAGGTAGTGCTAGGCAGTTAGGGTAAAAAGACCCCAAAGAAATGTAGCCAGTTTCAGGGCTTAAAGTCAAAATGTCCTTGGGCCTGTTAGCAATATACTCTGTTCCAAAGGCCAAAAATGTCAAATGTATTTGGGAGCTTGTATCTAATCCTTAAAACATTTTAGGGTTACCTCTGTAGAGGGAGGGATGTTGGAGGGGAGGGAGTGGGCATGGTTTTGATCAAAATAACCTTATATGCATGTATAAAATTCTCAATAAAATTTTTGTAAAAGTTAAAAAAAAAGTGCTCTGGGGATCTGAACCCAGTGTGTGAAAGAATAGTTCAGCAACAGACTAAGAAAAGTCTGGCAGACAACAGTGTGGGTAGGACTATGAAGAATAAGTTGAGGGTGACATACGCATGAGAACATCCCAGGTAGACTCTGAAATTGGGGAAGAGACTTGTAAAACACATAACAGACAGATAACAGTCCCTGTCATGGGGGTGAATGATATATGCTAAATTTTAAAAAGGGAAGCTTGAGAGATATGGAGAATGCTAAAAGGGAGGTAAAGTGGATAGTGACAGAGCATAAGTGACATTTCCACAGTGACACCAGACCCACGATGGCTTCTGAACCCCACAGTGGTGCTAGTGACTTCCTGCAAGGTGGTCTGCAAGCTTTGGACTGGAGTTTCACTGAGTGAAGTTAAGCCTCTATAAGCCTATCTTCTGAGGTGTGTGTATATGTGTGGTAGAGGTGGGAATCAAAGTGGGCTAGAAGGGGAAGGAGAGTTTTATGGGCCGGATTGTGTTTCCACACCCCAGATCATGTATCCTATGCCCAATAATATGATAGAATCTTTTTTCCTTTTTTTTTTTTTTTTTTGATACAGGGTGACTTTAAACTATGCTGACCTTGAACTCATGATCTTCCTGCCTCTGCCTCCTTAAAGTTGGAATCACAGGCATGTACCACTATGCCCAGTTGGAGACAGCATCTTGAAAGAATAATTAAGTTAAAATGAGGTCCTGTTGGAGTAGCAGTAGTTGAATATGACTTGTGTTCTTACAAGAACATGAAACTGGATGCAAACACTTAACAGATGGGAGAGAGCGTGAAGACAAAGCAAGGAGAGAGGGACTCAGAAGAAACATTCACACCAGATAGATACTTCCATCTTGGGATGCAGAGTTGTGAGGAAGTGACACTACCAGAGCTGTTTTTGTTATGGCATCCCTAGCAACTAATACAGAGAGGGAAGGAAAAGTAAATATGAAAAGGATAAAGAAGTAGAAAGAAGTAGCCGGGCGTGGTGGCGCACGCCTTTAATCCCAGCACTTGGGAGGCAGAGGCAGGCAGATCTTTGTAAGTTCGAGGCCAGCCTGGTCTGCATAGTGAGTTCCAGGACAGCTGGGGTTACAAGGAGACCCTGTCTCAAAAAAGACAAAAAAAAAAAAAGAAGAGAGAGTCCTTCCCCCACTTCCAGAAGTGAGATGGCCACAATAGGTAGGTGAGAGGTCTAGTTCAGGTCCTGGGAGAACACTTATTTTGTAAATTTTGAATCAACGCAATGTCATGGTACCCAAGAAAGGACAGAGAGGTTCAGGAAGAAAAGAGGGAAGTCAGCTGTCCATGCTTTGGACTACTGGGAAGACTAGGACTGTAATTAGCCATGGATGATTTATAACAGTAAGATAGAAATACTTAAATACATGACAGTAGAATTAATTCATAAACTCTGCACTATAATACAGCATTAAAAGTGGTCTATCCTGGGCTGTTGAGATGGCTCAGCAAATAAAGGCACTTACTACTGAGTCCTATGACCTGTGTTTCATGCCAGGGACTCACATGGTAGGAGAGAGAACTGACTCCTGCAAGTTGTCTTCTGACTTTTACATATGTGCTATAGCGTGTACCATGTTTGCGAACACACATATACATACACAATAAATACATGCAATAAAATATTTTTAAAAATTACCCTCAAGAGTATAAAAAACATGGAAAAGGCACAAAATGTTTTTTTCAAATGTGAAACTACTGAAGTATGAGCCAATTACAGTAGATATATACACAAATAATAGTTTGGGGTTTTTTAAAAAATTGTTACTTTATTTTCAAGACGGAGTCTCCCTGTAGACCCAGCTGGTCTGGAACTCACTGTATAGACCAGGCTTGTCTTGATCTCACAAAAATCTACCTGCCTCTGGCTCCCACGTGCTATGACTAAAGGTGCTCACCGACACACCTGGCCCCACAAACAATGCTTTAAAAAACGGTCAGCACTCAGCACTCACAGCTTCCCTGACTTTCCCTGACCTCCATGGAAAACTCTGACATGTCCATTCTTACTGGAATCTCTTGAACTTCAGTCATATTAATATGTGTGTGTATTTTTGGAAGAGGAGATGGAGAATCTACATAGCACACACCATTTTCTAGATACAGAAGACAGAGAGAAGAATCAAGCCAAGAAGCAGTGGTGACAAAGCAGAGAATTTGGGGCAGGCGAGGGGAGAGGTTAGGGAGAGAAGACTCCAGCTCAGAAAGTGCTGGAGTTGGGACAAACTGGGGAAAGGAGATTTTACAGAGTTGTTTCAGGACATGTATTGGGTAGTTGTTAACGTTTTCAGGAAAAGCAAGTAAGGATTGGCATTATTGTCAATTACTTTTGGTACCTGGTAGCATGAGACAGTAAGAATTATTTATTCATACCTACATACAAATGATTAAACAAAAAGAAATTGGCCAAAACATCAGGTGTGGTTAATGCTGCATTGGTGGAATTATCAAGCATTGATACTTTCATACAAGATTTGAACAAAAGTGTGTTAATTGTAAGGATAAGGCCTAGCATGGTGGTGCACACTTAGAGAGAATTGCTTGAGCCCAGTTCAAGACCAGCTTAGGCAACATAACCATCTCAAGGGAAAAAAGAGGATATAATTATTATTGTTTAAAGCATGTCTGTTTCTTTTCTCTCCTTTCTTTTTCTTTGAGTCAGGGTCTTACTATATAGGCCAGGCTGTGCTCAAACTCATAATCCTCCTGTCTCAGTCTCCTGAGCACAAAGATAAATTTTCAAGAACAGTCAGGACAGGCTCACTTACACAAGGTTAAGAAATTAATGGGGTAATTGGATATGAGGGGTTAAATTACTTTCTCAAAAAGTCTGGTAGGGTTGAGGGTATAGCTTAATGATAGAGTGCATGTTTATCACGAGTGAGATCCTGGATTCAATCCACAAAACCACAGAGGAAGAATTAAAAAGGTTTGATTGTATATACAGAGAGAAAAGAGATAGTAAGATCTAAGACATTTTTGGAGGAAAGAGATTTTCAGGATAGCAAAATCTGAAGACTTGGACAAATTAGCAAATATTCTGTAAGGATGTACTATTTCAAACATTTTTGACAATTTATATGTACTGATACAGAAGGAAATTCTATTATATGGCCTTTAATTAGTTTTGAGATAATTCACACTTGGTCCAAATCATACTGGTTGAAAACCAATGGGTAATTTCCATAGTTGATGCTTTTAATTGTGTCAGAAGTCTGACTGTCCAATGATCAAAAGTTAGGGATTTTTAAAATAAGAAAAATAAATTTTGAAGGACTCTGATTTCTAAAGAGGAATGCTGACTCAAAAATGCTAGTTGAAGTCTGTGTATTTGTAGCTGAATTGGATACAGATTTGCTCATTAAATTCTGAGCTTTCAAAATTAGAGGAAGTGACATGATAAACAAAATCAGGCATACTTCTTATATGAGATATTAATGGATTGAACTAATGTCCATAGGCTGAATTTGCATGCTCTCAAGAATTTTCATTAATTCTCCGATGAATGATTAAATATAAACTAAAGAAAAAGAAGGCTTTGGTGGAAGAGTCTCATCTTCCTGGGAAGGTATCAAGGATGACCCTGAAGTTAGCCTATCCTATGGTGCTGTCTGTGGGACTAAATGTTAGATTAGACAATTCTTGGATCTTTAAACTCTCAGAGCTCTATAGTTTTGGTAGCTGGTGAAGGATGAGACTTGGTTTTGATAAGTAAAGGCACAGCTATCACACGGGCTTTAGCCGGGGAAGGCTGTCAGCTAGGTACCTAAATATAATTTTCCTCAAACTTTCTTCATGAGAGGCTGGAGTACATATTCGGAAAAGGTTATGAGGGGGGTGATGAATGCAGAATGCTACAGTTAATTAATGAAGCATAAAAGTGGAAAGAGATATTAACTTGTCAAAGGGTAAATGAAGACAAAAGGATAGATGCAAACAAGAATAACCATCAGGGCAAGGGAAGCAGGCGGCAGGTGACACAGGTCACAGTTAGGAGACGGCAAGCTGTTGGATCTATGCTGCTGCTGTCACAAAGGCACATTGGATTTTTGAAACACATCTCTCCCAGTGTGTGAGAAGAGGGGACACTAGAAAAGAGAGCCATTTGGTAACTGCCATATAAAAAGTGTTCAAATAATTCTAAACAAGGATAAGGTAACAAGTTCAAGAAAAAACACAACGCAATGTTAGAATGAAAAACACAGGAAAGGGGGTATAAATAAATTGAGGTCTGCTAGAAAGCAAGCATGAAGTTCCAGGATAGTTGTTTTGATTCCTCTCCATTATCTCAGGGTTTAAACACAATTCCAGGAACTTCTTTGTCAAAATGTGCATTAATTATTTGTGAAATAATAAATTAGCATACACAGTTGACACCCACATGACTCTTGCCTAGTATGAAAGGCTTCAGATTTCTCTACTTTATTAATTGCTATATCATTTGGGGTTTTTAATTTTATTTTTATCTACTTATTTTTATTGTATCTGTATGAGTGTTTTGCCTGCAGATATGTAAGTGCACCACTTGTGTGCAGTGCCCATGGAGGCCAGAAGAGGGTGTCAGATCCCCTGGAACATGAGTTACAGATGGTTATTAGAGGCTATGCAGGTACTGGAAACTGAACCTGGGTCCTCTGCAAGAGAAGTAAGTGTTCTTACCTGTTGAGCCATCTTTCTAGCCCCATTTGTTTTTATTTTTTATTTTTATTTTTTATTTTGGTCTTTTTGAGATAGGGTCTCCCTGTTGCCCCAGCTGGTCTGGAACTCTATGCAGACCAGGCTGGCCTCGAACTCACCGAGATCTGTCTGCCTCTGCCTTCTGAGTGCTGGAATTAAAGGCTTGCACCACCACGCCCAGCTTCCATTTGGGTTTTTAGAAGAATAGTTACCTGTATAATAAGTCAAGGCTGTGGTGGCCCATGCCTGGAATCTTAGCAATTGAAGAGGCAGAGGTAGGAGGATCATGAGTTTGAGACCAGCTTGAGAGAGAAACCCTATCTCAAAGAGAGAGAGAGAGAGAGAGAGAGAGAGAGAGAGAGAGAGGAAACTAGAAAAATTCTATTGAAATAAGGGTAGCTTTAAAATTCTAAGATATCCCAAATTTAATGACAGAGACCAGAGCGACAAGAGATAGAAGTTAAACGCTCACGTCTTACTGCAAAAACAACAAAATGTTAGTTTATATCGAAACCTTGGTTTAAATCCTATCACAGTGACCACCACACCCTGTTTTTCATATTAATTTTTAGGGACTGTTACCCTCAACCAATTCAGAAACAACCACTTTTCTCCTTATGGACTGCCCTCCTATCCCCAGACTTTCCTGTTCAGTGTCATATTTGACCCTGCCCCCATATAGCCAGTATACGTTAGAGCGCATTTCTTCTCCTTAGCTATGGTTTGGTGAATATTTGCCAACTACTACCCAGGCTTCAGGTGGTTGTGGGAACCTTTCCTAGGACCTTGTCCCTCCCTTTTTTGACTAGCATCTGTTATGGACCAAAAAACACTCTGTTTCAGAGATCTTTTGGTCTCTATAGTTGTGGTTTCACCAAGTCCATGATATGTCATCCATACCTCAAAATAACCTCAAGAAGAGATGTATTCATATACACCAAAGTGTAGAAATAGCAGTCATGGAAATAACAGGTAGTAAAATATGTCCCCTAGTACCTTATGCACCATACTTGCAGTATAGTCATGTCCTGTATCTTCCTTAAAAGCTAGATTTAAGACCTACCCTGCCCCAAACACAGCTATATGAAAGAAGCATGGCTCCATTGCTGCCCACACAACCACAAACAAGGCTATGATGATGCATTAAGGTTTGGAAGTTTAGACAACTGCTGTAAGCGATGTGTGTAGGCATAGGCTCTAGACTCCCTGGCCCACCCCTCTTACCACTAGTGATATGATTGTTGTCTTAAGAGACACATGATTTAAATTCCCGTAATCTGTCTAGGAAACTTTCCCTATAATCCTTCAATTAGTCTAGCTCAGTGATTCTCAAATTGCATTTACAAAAGAATTATCATTTTTGAATAGCACATACAGAACCATATCTCCTATACTTTAAGGGAGATTAAAGGGATTTTCAGAGATAATTTTATTTGTGCTTAATTTTCTTCTTATTTGGTCATTTCATCACCACTTTGTTCCTTTGTGTAACACGAGATTTGACTCTACTTGAGTGAACTGTCAGGAATATAATGGAAGATTTCCTGTGCCACCTGAAGGAAAAACTAGAAAATCCATTGTGGTCCCTGTACCCTCTCAACCTCCCCACAGTGGCATATGACAAGCATTGCACTGATGTACAAAATGCACAGGTACTATGCTTTTTATTTTCTAGTGAAAATAGAATCATGTTGCCAAATATTCAGGCAACTTTAGAAGAGAACTTAGATTCTGAGATTTAACTTTGGGGGCTCAGAAAGAGAAACCTCAAAAGTGTGACACTTTGACATGCTGAGGTAAAGAACCTGCCTCAGAATCAAAGTCTGACTAACCTTTCCGGGTTCCTCTCACAGGGAAGGCCTTTTGCTGAAAGCCCTCTTAGCTGACTGAGAAATGATGCAATTACCTTAAACTCCCTGCCTAGGAATCTCATCAGATAACCAGGAAAGACTGACTATGGAAAATGAAGAAACTGAAAGTCTTCACCACACCTAGACAAAGCTTTCATCTATTTTTTCTGAGTGGAGCACCCTGAGGTTACCTGGGAGACCTAAGAATCTTTGTCTACAGTGACATTCCATATCACAGGCTTCTGGCAACTTGCAATGAAGGTTTCTAAGGATTGAACTGCTCTCCTTTGACTATCCCTCCACACAGCATTAGTAGACCTGCTTCCCTCTCTCCTAACATCTGTCCACTGCCAGCTCATGCTTTCACTTTGCCCATTTAGCTCACTTAGTCAAACAGATCCTCAGAGAATGGGCACAGACTCTACGGCCCTTTGTGAGATAAGTGGGAAGATAAATGGTGAAGTGAGGATGTTGCACCATGCTAACCCCAAAATATGAGGGACAGGGTGAAAAAATATGACTGGGTGAGAGAGGATCAGGTAAAGGCAAAATGCCTTATTTTTTTGTAGCAGTCATGTCCTGCACAAGGGCCTGTCCTGCTGAAGGAGAATGGGGCAGGAACTGAAAACCTAAAGCCCTTATTTATGTGGGGACTGAGTCTGCAGAGTTTGAGGTTAGAGTTAGAGCAGGGTCTGACATTTCCCACTACACTGAAAGGTAATATACAATAGGGGGCCAGGAAAGGCATCTCCTGTACCACTTAACTTCATAAACAGCCAGTTTGGTGGCATAAGCCTCCAATTCCAGCAACTTAGAAGGCTAAGGCAGGGATCCCAAATTCCAGGTTTGCCTGGGCTACAGAGTAAGTGCGCGATCAGCTTGGGCAATTTAGTGATAAAAAAGGAAAAAGAGACTGGAGAGATGGCTCAGCAGTTAAGAACACTGGCTGTTCTTGCAGAAGATCCAGGTTCGAATCCCAGCACCCACATGGCAGCTAACAACTGTCCGTAACTCCAGTCCCAGGGGATCCAACAGCCCCTTCTGACCTCCACAGGCACTGCACGACACAGGTGTACTTATCTACATGCAGGAAATACATGCATACACATAAAATAAAAATAATAAATAAAATTTAAAAAAAAAAGGAAAAAGAGGGACAGGGAGATAGCTCAGTGGTAGAGCATTTGCCTAGCACACATAAGGTTGTAGGTTTAATCCTCACCACTGGAAAAAAGAAAGCCACACACGTTTAAGAGCCAGTTATTTAGAAAAAATATCCCAGTTTCAAAATGACTGTGAGGTAGTTGATATTTAAGATACTAAATCATGTTTTACCACTCTGAATTCTTCAATATCTGTCCCTGGTGGAGAGAGGTAGGTAGCCTACAACTGTACTTAGTCCTACACATTTTTATAACTACAGAAGTGATGGACCAATGCAGGAAACTGAAGACGACTGAAATATTCTGGATTTTGCTTTGCAAAAAGCCTAAGCAGGTAGAAGAAATCAATTTGCAGATTTTTTTTCAGGAACAGAAAAAATATCATGGTTAAAAACAGGAGAAGCAAGAGATGTCCTTGGACTCAGGAGCGAGACAAGACAGAGGTGCAGGCAGAGTCCTCAGGATGAAAAGGAATATCAAAAGAAGCTCCGACTTCACTGGAATATAAATCCTGAGGCTTAGAGGGTCTGCCTCAGCCATTAAATGACTGTGTCAGGATGACTGTATCAGAGCCATGGTTCTTGCCTATTACCTGTCAGGCACCCACATGGGTCATTTTCACACCTAGTGTGTCTTGTAGTCTTCACAACAGCACTGCAAGGTCAGTGTTGTTATCACATTGTATAAGTGAAACATCATGGCTCAAGGACATAGCTGGGAAGTACAGGGGCCAGACATGCAAAACCAGGTCTGTTTTCCTCCCTACATGATATAATACCTGCTGGTATCAGAGGCAGGTACCTAAACTCAGAGACAAAGGAAATATGTTGGATTCTCAGATTTGATTTTATTTGGAGAGTTCTTCTCCATTATAGTTCTGGGTCTGTCTCATGGCTGCAAGCAGTGTATGTAAATAATACTGATCCCTGGGGAAAATTCCAGGCAAAGAAATGAAGAAAATGTGACAGAAATCTGTCACCAAAAACCAGAGAATCTTATTCAGTCAGTACTCCCATCCCTAAACCAGACTCCAGAGGTCTCTTCAAGGATGTCAGTATTGAAGGTATTCCACAGTCTGTGGTAAGTTTGGGTTAAAAATAAAAACCTATGGACATATAGGTAGTTTGACCAGCCTATATAATTTCTGTTCATCCAATTCATTCAGACATTACTATCAGATCTAATCATCCCCCATGCCTGTTTGTAGGACACTAAACCCAAAAGGCATGCTTACTTCTCCTGCTCCCCACGTAAATACACAAGCAATGAATTTCAAAACCCCCACCCAAAACAGACATGCCAGCGTTTATTTTAAAAAGCGATGCAATTTTACAAAGACTCTGGCCCTGATTTCAGCATTTATATTCAAGGCTTTGGATAGGCCATGTGCACCAGTTCACAGGGCCAGGTTACCTGGTTAGGATCAGAACCAACTTCATCCCAGTTGTGAGTGATGTGGCCTCGGTCAATGGACTCAAAGGGCTTATGAGAAACTGAAGGTAGAATCCTGTATAGCCAGCTAGGGGAAGACAAGAACACATAGTCTTAGGTAATGCTCTGAGGGATATCAGACTGCCTCCAGAGGTGCTACCAAGAAGACATTCAAATCAACCAAGATCTGTGCGCTTTGATGTGTGAAGCAACGACATATCACTTCACAATACCATTTGCTGTCTGTGACTCTGGCTTCTTCTCTCTTTCTATGATTCCTATCACTGTTCAGATTGAGGCTCTGGCTTCTGGCTATTCACCTACTGCCCAAAAATGAAGGATTATCTTTCCCAACAACAGTAAGGGAAAAGAAATGCTGTGAGGAATATCTGTACAGGGAAATCTGACAGCTCATTGCATCATAGGATGCTAATCCTTGCTCCCCATGGTCAGGACAATGAATCCTAGATGGATTGAGAGAATATGGGGGAATTTCTTTGTTATTTTTGAAATATAAATCAATTTTACACCTTAAAATTATAGAGTGATGCATGATAATGGTAGAAATAATTCTAGAAATTCAAAACATCTTGGAAGGTGAACAGTTCCTTCTCCACTTTGTTTCATGGCTATTCCTTAGAGGCACAGAGCTTAACAACTGTTGTATATGTCCTCCTAGATAGCTCCACTGCATATGTGAGCAAAACTGGCAAATTGTTGACCCACTGTCGTCTCATACTAATAATGCAGGAGAGTACTTTATCCCCACATCGTCCCTAATCTGAGATATTATTAATAATTTGACTTTTTAACAATGCTTTGATTTATTTTTTTTTCCAGATTATTTTGTGTGAGTATAGAGCACACGCATGTGATACATAGGCATGTGTATATGTACAAAGGTGCACATGCCTGTGTACATGCAGAGGCCAGAGTAGAACATTGGTGCCCTGTTTGATTACTCTTTTTTCATTTCCTTGAGACAGGCTTTCTCACTGAACCCGGAGCCAGGCTGGCAGCCAGGAAACCCCAGCGATCCTCCTGTCTCTGTATCCCACAGCTCTAGGGTTACGGGTGCATGCAACTGTGCTGGCTTTTTATGTAGACACTGAAGATTTGGACACAGATCCTGTGCTTGCTCAGCAAATACTTTTATTCCCTGAGCCATCTCTCTAGCCCCAATAATTTTATTCTTACAGGAGAAAAATAGTATCTCATTTTAAAACTTTTCCTTCATTTTGAATAAGGTTGAATAAGATTTGTTTATTTATTAGCCCTTTGTAATTTTTCTATGAATTACCTGTGTAGTCCCATATTGATTTCAACTGGGTTTTATTTTGTCTTTTTGACCTTAATTGTAAACATTTTTGGAATTTAACACTTCTCTATTCAAAAATTAAAAATTATAAAAACATGTGTCCATATTTTATTGTAGTATTTTTATAGGTTTTTTTGTTTTTGTTTTTGTTTTTGTTTTTTGCTAAGTTTTACTGTCTATGCATGTCAAAGCCTGAGTAAAAGGTCTCTGCCTGGACCAGATCTCAGACTTCAGGGGGGGAAGAAGAGTCTGTTGAAAGAATCTTGACCTTGAGAGGGACACTACTGGGTCCTACTAAGAGGGACTCAAGTCTTTCCAGAGGCTGACAGGGTACAGGAGGAAGAAGCATCCTCCTCTGACAATAGAAGTCCACAAGTGCTTTAACAGGCTCTGAAACAAAGCTCAAGGAAAGTTCACACCAGGGGTGAGGGGCCTGGTCTGACTTCGAGCCATCTGGGGAATGAATGGGATAGCTTTGTTCCAGTTCCATCTGATTCTTCCAGCTCTTGCTGCCACGACTTTAGATCTCACACTTACTAAGCTTTTCCAACCCCCAGGAGTCTAAGGGGTTAAACATGGATATATGACTTGGTACCAGCTGTGGGGTTCCTGACAAGTTATTCAACTTCCTGGGTCCTAAGCTTTTCATCTTTATTCCCTGGGACTGTGGTGAGATCTGTGAGTTCCTCTACCTACTTACTTATTGCACAATTATTGAATTGTCCTCCCTTAATCATCTGGGATTTTATCACTGTCTAATCATTCCACATTCTCTGTCTCATCTTCCACCTTCCTAAGACCCAAGGAATCTGTTAACTAATCTAACAAAATTAACCCCTGAGATGTAGATGGAACCTCTAATAATTTGGAGGTTCCTAGCACTCTATGGATAAGTGAGTGGTTATTAGCTGAGAATTTCAGGCTCGTTCACCTATAAATGAGGCTGGGCCTACCTTCCTCCTGAGGATTTTGAGAATTCTCATAAAAGTGCTGTAGATACCTTTAGAGAGTTCTAAACAGATGGGCGAGCCATGTCTAGTGTCCCTTATTTTTCAGCCGAGTATATAAAACTCCCAAGGCAGCACTACATTGCCCTGGACAGAGATTTAATTCTGATTCGGGGAATGCTGCCAGCTTCTTAATGAAATGCCAACAGCTCCTTTTCAGCCTCCTGGAACAGAGCTTAGCTCCTGCTGACTGGAGATACTATTGAATAATGGGGGCAGGCAGCAGAATCCAGAGAACAGGTGGCTTGTATGTGGATGGACCATAAAGTCAAGAGCATAGTCACAAAGGCCAGGTTATCAGAAATTAGAAGAGACAGGAATTGTTCATGGCTCCCCTTGCCTTATCAAGAGGAAGGGATCATTAAATAGTAATAGATTAACCTCTGATCATTTGTTTTTGTCTGCTTGGTTGGTTTTGGTTTTTTGAGACAGGGTCCTGGTATGTAGCCCAGGTTGGCCTCAAATTTTTGATTCTCCTGCCTCAGCCATCCAAGTATTGGGATTAAAGGCATGAACTACAACGCCTGGCTTAACCTTCGATTTTTGACATGTATAATAAATACTGTCTTTTCCTCCATCCCTTGTACAATTAGATATTAGTTATTTAAAGCACAACACTTATTTGCCTCCTGGATCCCCAGTATCTGCATCCAACCCACTCCACAGAACCTAATCAAGGGAGCAAGTTCCCTGACCTGGCTTGAGAGATCAGAGTGAGCATAGAACATGACAAACCATGCTAATGAATGTGCTGTGGTTTCCAGGAAAGAAATTTCAAAGAGTAAAAAACCTTATTAATTCAAATCATAAGGGATTATAATATATGACCTTTCAACTACTTCAGCTTGGATTATCTATTTTTGTGCAAAGAACATGCTTCTAGTCAGCTGAGGAAGATACTGTCCAAATTTTTTTGTAACTTGATCATTATATACCCAAACAAAAAACAAACAAAATAACCAAAACCCCCAACCAAACCTCAATTGTGCAATCCTCATAGAAAAGTCAGCTGGTGAAGAACATTACACTTGGAGTTGTGGTGAGAGTTTATGATGTAACTGGCCTTGTGTGCTTTCCAGATTCTATACAGTTCTCTTCCCTTGCTTTTTCCCCCAATCACTTGCTAGGAACAAACACAGTTGTCCCTGATGTGACCCCAGAACACAGGAGAATCTTGGGCAGCCCTGGGAGACCATGGCTGGGGTATAGTTTCCACAGACTGTAAATCAGAATGATTGTAATCCTTGTACCTTCTCTTATTGGTGCTCCGTGGACAAGTGAAGGCTGATCCCGAGAGCTGCTCAGCATAGAGATTGTAGGGGCAGACCTGAGGATTATTCTACAACAAAGGAGGCAACAAACAGCATTATTCCAGTACCCAAAGCATCCCACTTTCCCACTAACCAACTCCATGGGGAATCCTGGCCTGAATGGGGAGGCTCTGGGCCATTGGAGGTGACTGTCTCCAACCCATATCTACTTCTTACAATAACTTTGTGATTTCCCCCCAATTATGAAAGTAATAAATGTTTGTTGTAGAAAATTCATAAAATACATCATGATCCATGATCTAACCAACCAATATTAATGTTAGCATATTTCTTTCCATTCTTATCCTTTAAAATGGGGAGCCTATGATACATATAATTTTATAATAACAGAATTTTTCATTGTAAAAGGAAAGACTATATCATACGAATTTATTTTATTTTGTTTTGTTTTATTTTACCTTGTTTTTGAGACAGGGTTTCACTATATAGCCCAGCCCAGCACACCCTCAAACTCCTGATCCTCCTGCCTCACAGCCACATGGAGTGCTGGGATAGCTAGGGTGTGCCACTATGCCCAGTCATTATACCCACGGTATTTTTTTGTAAATGTGAAATAGCTTCCAAAAAGTCTTGAAAAATTTTTTGTTTGTTGTGCTGTAGTTTTGCTGTTATAGCCAACACTGTTGTGAACATCTATGTGTATACTTTTCTAAAGAAACATATTTTCTCATTATTGTCATATCTGATGTAGTTCAAAGGGACTCCCAGGAAGTCCCCTGGCCCTGGACTTCAGGGTTCATCCAGGAAGCCCTATAGTTAATCTCACTAATTTGGGTTGACACCTTTGCCATAGGTAGTCATCCATTTTAATCCATTTTTAATCGTTTTAATTGCTGTTAAACTAGATAGTTCACATGCTAGTTTAGAAGAGCCTTATTGGGTGGAGTCACTGGGCCTGAGGGCTAGTCATCCAAGCTGCAGAACTCTCCACGAATTCCTTTCACTCTTACCTGTCCTTCTGGCAGGGAGCCAGGACAGCGGGGGTCCTCTGAAGCGCACTCATTCCCAAATCCAGAAATGTACTGCAAAACAGAGTTCACCATTAATGGCATTTATTTAGTTATCTGTGCATGTGCGTGCGTGCGTGCGTGCGTGTACTTGTGTGCATGTGGCAGACCAAGGTTGATACTCGGTGTCTTCCTCAGTTATTTTCCACATTATATGCTGAGGCAGAGTCTCTTGCTGAACTCTAAGCTCACTGTTTCTGATGGGGTGGTGAGCCAGTTTGCTCCAGGATTCCTTGTCTTCACACCCCCCCGCCCCGCCCCACCCCCATGTGCTGGTGCATTCTGGGAATCCAAAATCTGGTCATCATGATTGAGCTCCAAGTGATTTATCTGCTGAGTCATATTCTCAGCCCCATTAAGGGGATTTAAAGAGCATTTCATAACATTGGCATTCTACAACAGTGAGAATATCTACAGGGACATGTGGTTGTGTATGATGCTCTGTATGTAGTATCTGCTCTCATGGCTTGTGAACATTTAGGAAACAATATGCTCAGTGCTCATTTTAAAGCGTTGCAGTTAATCAGAAGATGAATGTTGGGTATGCACAGACTTTTCCACCTTTAGCCATACTTGACTAATTTTATAAGCTTGCTTTTAAGGATCCCATCCCAACAACAAGCTATTTATTTATTTGTTTGTTTATTTGGTATTTTTGAGACTAGATTGTAACCTTCCTGAGCTCCTTTATCCCTCTACATCCTAAAAACAAAACAAAACAAAAACCAAACCAATGAGACAGGCAGGCAGATAAGAAACCCAAAGTAAAAACTGGGAAGAGGTATGTGGATCTAAATTGACAACAAAATGCTTTCTAGAAGTTCCCTCTAAACCATCTGACATTGTCTGGTTTGTCTGTGGCATGTGTGTGCATGAGTGAAGGTGTGTGTGTGTCTGTCTGACTTTCTGTGTTTGCATCTGTGTGCTATATGAAAAAGAGATTTAAAGATGAGGTGTTTCCCAAGAGATATTCCAGTCTGGAATCTTTTCAGAATGACACAATGGAACCTGCTACGATTGTCATCTATTAGCTTCATAACACAGGGAAAAAGTTAAGAAGCCTCTCAACAAGGTAAATCACAGGATCCCCTGAAATGTGCCTCCCCCTACCATGGCAAAGACTGCTTTATTGGTGGTAATTGGTAGAGTCAATAAATATTGATCCCCAAGGAAGAGCTCTGTCATTTATCAGATTACTACTGGTCTACAGAGAACCAAATAGAACTGAGCTACTGCTGCTTTGAATAAAGTCAATCCATAGCAAGCTGACACATGGCATATGGTGCTCTGCAAACTGCAAGAGCCAAGGTGGCTCTGTACAGGAGGGCACTGGCTACCCTAACCTTCAGATAGTGAATGCCCACTATCCTGAGAGAGCTTTCCCCTCTCTCTAGAATTTATTTTCAAAATACCTACATGAATGATGCTTATGGTCCTCTGGACAATTTGAGGAAGAACAGCAGATTCTGGAGCATTTTGGCTCAGTTATTATTCACTAATTGTGATGCAAGATTTACTCTTATAATGCTTAGAATTCCAGACTTTAGTTGTAGGTCTGTGTAGGAAACCAGGATGCCAGGCCCTAGGGTGAGGTGAGCCTAAAACTTATAGGTCCAGGCTGCATTCTCTGCTAAAGGGAGGGGCACTGAAAACAGTGGCTCTGATAATCCCTGTCCTGCAGAACACTGCTATACTAGCAGGAGGAAGTGGCCTGGTCATAAAAGTGCAGGCTCCCAGCTCTGTGGGAAAGCATCTTGGTCAACACCTTAGCTCATCTCCTTGTCCTGAACAAATAACTCAGCTATCCCTGGCTAAGAGATTAGGCCAGGTTAAAGGTTTACTCCTGAACTAAAAGCTCAGCTAAAAGTTCACCATGCTTTTAGCTCTAAGAAAGAAAACATTGTGGCCAATAAATTACTGGATGGGCATTGATAACCTTGAGTAAAAGTTTAAGAACCCTTCTGGTGCCAACTAACAGACTAAATATCCTGTTTCTTTGTACCCTAAATCTTTGTATGTGACTGCCATATCCCACGTGACTGCTAGTTCCTTGGGATGTATAAAAACCACCTGAATTCTAAAATAAATCGTCCTCTTGGGAAGACACAGGTCCCAGAGTTTATGACTCTGTCATCGATCAGACCCTCTGCCCCGAAACCAGTAGGTCCCCTGCTAAGCAAAGCAAACCTGAGTCCCGACAGGCCTGTCATCATTTGACTTCTTTGCTTTTCTGTTTCCTGAAGGTTGGTACTATGCCTTATTTACATCTGTGTACCTTATGTCTTGGCCCAGCGAAGGTACTCAATAGACACTCTGTTGAGTGTCTCTCACTTAAGAGTCAGTTCTAAGTGCATGCTTGCTGTGGTGAGTGGGGTTTGAAACCCCTTTGTTCTAACTTAAACATCAATTGCTTTTAGTCTGGGATAAGGAGAGTGCAATCTTACTGGGTGAGTGAAATATCACCATATGAATACAGTTCTTTAAGAGATATAAGAAAGATGATTGTGGGTGGAGGATAGGCCCTCCAGAGTTCTTGGCAACACAGAGAGCTAGCTATAACACGCTGGGATGTGTGAGCGATGATCAGGCCAGTACTGCCTATATTTGGAAGGAATATGAAATGTGAAATGTTATGACCTAGAAAGCAATGGAAGTGAAATTATTCATTTGCCTTCAGACACCAGCTGTTTGGGGGAAGGAGGGTGTTGCTGGTGATGGAACCTGGGGCCTCATACATGCTAAGCATGTGGTCTGCCACTGAGCTGCACCTTCAAGCCCCCAGGTTTTTTTTTTTTTTAATCTATTTGAAAATGTTATCAACCCCTTGTCACTATACATACCAAGTTCTATTATAATCAGATTTGTTTGAAGCAGCAGCAGCGTGCAGTTTGGAATTATAGCTTTGGGGAAACAACAGAGACCATCTACTCATTTGAACCTCTACAGAATACCATTTTCTTCTCTCAAAAGGAACTGTGTGCTCACCATCAACAGGACAGAATTTGAGCTGCTGAGAATCACTAATGACCTCAAATTATCTTCAATTCTGGAAACAGAATTGAAGTTCAGGCTGTGACTGAGGCCACTGAGGACGTCAGAGCCTTCCCTTTGTTCAGCCGCATTGCATTGTTCCCATCAGCAAGGAGGAAGGAAGGCCTGAGAGCTGCTCAGGCAGCTGAGCCTTCTGGCAAGCAGGGGTGGATTAACTGATCAACATTCCTTATTCTTTGCAACTGCTGGCCTCAGAACAGAGATTATATGTGTATTCTGAACAAGGAAAAAGAGACTTAATGATTCTAAAGCATTTGATTCAGGCTATGCCCTAAAAAATATAAAGGAAAAGGAAAAGAAACAGAACAGCTGGTGATTTGGAAGGAAGCCACCTGAGCTCAGAGAGATAGAGAGATGAATTTTGAATCTTTCTCCATCTTAGCACAATGCATTGGCTCAAGAGGAGGGCAGAAACTGCTGAGTCACCATCAACTCCAACAGCTCCCTAATCCTCTGGGAGCAAAATTACAGATGAGTTTATTAGAGCTTTAAGATGCTGTGTCCCTCTTTGCTGAAAGCATTGGCCATGGAGGAAGCTGTGTTTTGTAGCTGCTTTTTCAAGGTTTTGAGCCCAAGGACAGAATGTGAACTCTGTAACAGCTGTGCAAACCAAGTGTTCAACTCCAGCTGGTTCAGTGATTATGTGAAGACACCCGTTGTACAAAAATGAAATGAAAACCTGACATTAAGCAAATGTGTTTATGTTTTCTTCAGCTCAGATTTCTGAATAATTTAGTCCTTTATCAAAATATGATCTTCTTTCTTTCCAAGTGAATTTGATATGCACACTTTTAAAATGAGAAAATGAATTTCTGAGGGCCACATTACCTTGGCCAGTCCACTAGTATATAACTCTTTAATTCTCACTTGGCCTCCAGGGTATGATTTACTTGTCAGAGGAGTTTTATGAAGTACTCTCTCCTGAGTCAGATTCGGGGTAATACCTGATGGTGTACCTTACTTTCTTTGACTGGACACTAAAGAAAGAGAAAGATGCCAAGGGAGAGATAGCTCCATGGCTCCTTTTTTCCTGAAAATGGCTCCAGTGCTAGTTAACCTTAATAGAAACATAGAATATAGATTGTTAGGAAAACGTGCAGATTACTATAGTTGACTGAATAATGGTCCTGGGTGATCTCTAATCCCTGAAACTGTTGGGAGCAGGCAAGAAGTTAGGGTACTGGGAAAAGAGGCAGACTTTCAAAGAGACAGCACAGAACTTTGAAATGCCAAACTTTTGGCACACAATCTTCAGACTGCTTGTTACTGCTGAGTTAAAAAAGAACCAGAAGTTACTTGTGGTAGCACACACTGGTGACCCCAGTACTTAGGAGGTGGATAAGAAGAAATTTCAAGACAGCCTAATGTAGAAATGGTGACGTGGCTATTAATGGTGAATATTATATAGATTTACAGTGAAAAAGAGCAAATGGGGAAGAAAGAAATACAGAATGTACAGGATGGATTGAAAAAGAGCACTAGGAAGATTAATGTTGGAGCCCTGGCATGTGATGGAGAGGATCCCATTGATAAGATTAAAGTGCTTAAGGAGGGGCCTAGAGAGTCAAACTTAAATAACGGAGAGAGTGCCTCTGGGCTACTTCTCTTTCAAAGAAACAAAAGGCAAGACAAAGTAAAATAAAACAAACAGAAAAAAGAACCCAAGGGCAGTTTGGGGCTTTTAAGGAACTGTTGGGTTCATGAAACAATGCAAAGCTTTAAAGTGGCCACAAAGCTGAAGGTAAGTTAGTGACCAAAGCTTACAAAAGCTGCAAGGTAAACACATCGTAATAAATGTGATTAGCCACTCTTATTTGATATACCCTCACAAAGAACAGCCTTTGACTACAAAGTTCAAACCAATGGAAACAGAAGGCAGTGAGCCTTCTCTCCTCTATTGCAGAGGAGGCTCACATCAACATGGGCAAAATGCAGCTTCCATGTTCAACTCAAAGGGATAAAGATGGGAGATGGCCAGGTCTTTGTTCCTGTTTCTGTCACGCTTTGTTCTTCTCATAAGGTGTATTTGCTTCTGAACTTTCATTTCCTGGGTCTCTGTTCTTTACCTGGGAAGATATTCTAAGGGATGTTTCTGACCTTAGGCTGCCTCTGTTAAGCCCTCCTCCTTAGGCCCTCCTCTGTGCCCCTGGACCCCTGCCCTTTAGGACTAATGGCTCTTTTCGCTTCTGTAAATTGCTTGGCTTAGAAGAACTAAAGGGACAAACTGCACCGACTCCATTCTGGCTGGCCCCTCCATTTTGCGATGTCCCAGGCTGTTACAAGGTACTAGCAAGGGCTGTGGTTATAGATTAGACAAGCCCGGGCATGTGAAGGGGGCCCAGGCAGGTTTGAGGCCTTACAAGGAATAAACAGGGTCCTCTAGCCCTGGAGATAACAGTCAGGACATTCCACAGCCCTGAGGGCAGCACCCACCAATGAGAAGCCCCCAAGACTGTAACCAATCAATTCAAAAGTATGTTGGTACGAGGCAGGCTCTTTGGACCAATCAAAATATAACTCTGTCATTCCCTTCCTCCCTTTGTCTGAAACCTATAAAAAGCTCCCTCCCCTTGCAATCAAGGCTCTCAGACAGACTCACTTCGTTAGTTTGGTCTGAGAGTCCAAGCTTAAGCAGGAATAAAGACTCTTTGTTCTTGCATGCTCTCTGGACTCCGTGGTAATTCTTGGGGATCCGTTCTCTGGGCACAACACCTCAAACAAGGACTGAGGTCATTTTCCAGTTCTTCAGCAGCAGAACTTGGAAATGTTATACATTCTACTTTAGCAGATGTGATCAAATAAAAGATTTTGGGATGGGGAGGTTCCTGATATTTGAGTGTACCCTAAATGTAATACAAGTGTCCTTCTACAGAGGTAGAAGGCAATTTGACTGAAAAAGAGGAAAGGTGATGACAGAAGCAGAGATCTGAATGATAGCTTCAAAGACAAAGGAGAGGCTACAAACTGGGCCACACCTTTAATCCCAGCACTCTGGAGGCAGGGCCAGGCGAGTCAACATAGCGAGCTCTAGGACAACAGAGGCTACAGGGAGACCCTGTCTCAAGAACAAAAATAAAAACAAAAATCAAAAAATAAAACCAAAGGACGGGCTATAAACCAAGGAATGTAGACTCTCTAGATGATCAAGAAGCCAGAGAAGCATCTTTCTGTAGAGCCTCCAGACAGAATCAACTATGCTGACACTTGAACTTCAGGCCAGTAAAACTGATTTCATGCATCCATTCTCCAAATATATAAGAGAATAGATCTGTGTTGTTTCAAGTCAATAAATTTGTGGTAATCTGGTATAGCAGCAACAGGAAATGATACGTCTCTCTCACTAATCATTAGAATCTTTTCAGACCCAAAGCTAATAAGTCAGTGTCCAGTTGTGGGGCCCAGAGTCTGCATGTGAAACCAACTTTTCATTTTAGAAGCAGAGAACTGAAGAATTGAAGTGACATCCTCAAGAATGTGGGAATGGAATCCACTTGAAACTTTATCTTTCTACTTTATCTTTTGAATTTTCTTCTTCTAGTTAAGTGCTTTATATAAGCAAATGAAATTTCATCTGAGGTTTTATGTTGACATATCCATTAAAATGATGGAGGGAAACATGAGAAATAGCCTTTATAAAGTTAGTAATGTTTATTGATTAGAATGCATATGATTCAATCTGGCTCTCTGTGTTTAGATTTCTGACTTCTAGAGATAACCTTTCCTACTGGAGATTATATGGCAGGCTGGGCATGCCTTTGAAACTGAGAACAAAGGCCAGCATGCAATTTACATTTGGTAGTGTTGTGCATAATAAGTTGCTCAAATATTGCAGCAGGACAGGATTTTAGATATGATTTATTTATAAATGGCAAGGATATTTCCAATCCTTGCTGATTTTACTCATGGGATTTTCACTAGAAAACAAAGTTTTAAAATATATTCTCTTTCCAAAACTTCAACTGCCATCACTGACTTAATGATCCCTGTATCTAGTCCCTTGACTCTGCCCACTCTCCTGAGATTCAGATCCATACATCAAACCCTCTCTTGGGTTCCTTCATCTGGCATCAATGTAGTGACTCCAATTTAGCTGAAACACCAGGTTTCTAGGATACAGGGAGCTTTCTGCATATTTTGCATCTTTGCACATGGTGTTTCCTCTGGCCCCATTCTTTGTCACTTTGCCTAGGAACAGCTTCCTTTAAGAAGTTTCTCTTGACTCTACCTAGCTCAGACTCAGTTCTTCTGCTGTATTAATCTGCTCTATCACATGTTAATACATGGTATTTATTGAAAAAATGACAGCTGTCAGGAATGCATAAAGGAACAAGCGCTTTACTATGGTGCTAAGTCTATTAGGATGTCTATTAATTAGGCGGCTGTTTGATTTTTCCAGCTATGCATTGATTGAAAGGCTTTAGGGCATTGTTCAATAAATGTATTCAGGAAAAAGGCCTTGGGAGTCTGTTCTACCCAGCTTGGGCAAAGATTCCAGGCAGTTCTATGCAGTTCTGGTTGCTTGTGGTCAGCAGTAATACAAGGAGAAATTGAGCACCAGGAACAGTTTTAGTCAACAGGAACACACTCTTTTCCCTGGCCTAAAGGCACCAGTCAGGTAGGAGCCATCAAACCTCCTTTTAGAGCCTGAAATTTGAACTCAGACAAACCCAAGCTCTAATGCAATCTCCATCATCTATTAGCAGTGACCTCAGGTGAGTAATTTACTGCCTATGACCCTTACTTTCCTTACAGGTTTAAAACAGAAACAAGAGCACTTACATTTGAGGTTTATTGTGAAGATTACTAATTCATAGTTAAAATACCTAGCACATATAGCACATAACCTCACTCCTTTTCAATGGTACATTAAATAAAAATACAGCTCTTTTAGCTCTGGGGTCTTATACTGTCCAAAGCTGATTCTAAACTACAAAATAA
The DNA here is from genome assembly GCF_000622305.1 of Nannospalax galili. Classification (NCBI taxonomy): domain Eukaryota; kingdom Metazoa; phylum Chordata; class Mammalia; order Rodentia; family Spalacidae; genus Nannospalax; species Nannospalax galili. The sequence goes on from NW_008346548.1 coordinate 7,865,691, forward strand.
TTGACTAGGTTAGGCATATTTAATTGACTGGCCTGAAACAGTCCAGGAAGCTATAGCTACACCAATGTCAGAGAGCCATGGGGACAGAGACAGACATAGCGAGAAATGTGTGTCAGTGTGGAGAAGGAGCTCTTAGGGTGTCCACAGATCCCCAAGACAATATTTGAAAAGAATAAAGGCAAGAGATGGACATTATCTCCTTTTTCTATTATCTCTTCCTTGTCCCCTCAGCCCAGTCACGGTACTAGGACATAGCATCTAACACAGGAGTTTGGGTCAGCCTCCCCTCAAGTCTCTGACACCAGAAACTTCCATAAAGTCTGGCTGAAGAAGCCAAATGTCTCTCCAGCTCTTACTCTGAGTCTCTTTTCCTTTCTTTTTCTGGTGCTGGAGATAGAACCTAGGGCTCCACACATGGTAAACACATACTTTATCACTAAGCTACATCCTCAGCCCGACGGTTTTAAACCAAGCCCCAGTCAAATGGTTCTTACCTTCAATTCCGCCATTTTCCTTCTGCTGTACGGAAACCCAGACCAGGGAAATGGTGAGGCCCAAATGCTCCTGTTTCCCTTTAAGACAAAGCTCTGAATGTTCTTGCCCTCACCACTTCACTGTGTTTTCGTGGTCAGCAGATCACTCAGGCAGCCAGCATTGCCTAACTGACAGAAAGGGCAGAAAGTCCAGACTGCCTAAATAAACCTAAATCTAAAATTCTTGCACAACCTTTTCTTGTTTTTTTTTTTTTTTTGTGATTATTAACCCCAGGGTGTTTCTAAGAGTTTGCAGAGGTCAGATTCCTTTTCACCAGAACCAGTTGTTTTTTCTCCCCCCTTTGTTGAATAACCTGGAAATGTGAGCTGAAATGGCTTCTCTTACCTCTTTACTCTTCTGGCCTATAACTTAATTTGGGACCTCTCAGAATGGAGAGAAGGAAGGAGAGAGGAGAGTGAAGGAAGAAAACCACTATTGTAGTGCCAAAATTGCTGAGATTCTTTCCTAACCATGTGTATATGTCCCTTTGCATGTGTTTTTCTGCTCCTTCTATCAAGAGTCTTTAGTAGGGTATGATGGTTCATGCCTGTAATCTCGGCACTTAGGAGGCTAAGGCAAAAGGACCGTGAATTCAAGGCCAATCTGGGTAACATAGTGAGACCCCCCACATACATATATGTGTGTGTGTGTGTGTGTGTGTGTGTGTGTAAATAAAATGCAAAAGTCTTTTTCTTCTTTGAATCTTAGAAACATGACATTGCAAAATATAACACAGTGGCTTGAAGAATTGGCTATAGATACTTGTGTATTGCCTGCAGTCTCAGACTAACATGGAAAGAAGCAAGACTAGCCTCCAGAGGCTAGGCAACAACCCCACAAGCCCCATGCTAACACATGCTAACACACACATGTGAATGAGGCAATCTGGCTGCCAGATGACTGCAGACATAGGAGTGATCCCAAGTGAGACCAGAAATGTCATTAGCTAAACCCGGCCCAGTTTGTTGACGAGAAGTCTCATGAGCAAATAGAATGCACAATTTTACACTAGTAACTTTTGGGGTGGTTTGTTAAGTAGTGATAATTTAACCACATAGTTAAAAACCATGTGTTCAGGTCTGAAATGGCTATAGGCTGCCAACTTGAGACCACATCTTTAGACAAAATGGATGTAAGCAAACGTCAGAGTTCTGGGGTCACAGCACACTGTAGCAGCAATGGAATGATTTGATGTGTGAGGTATTCCACATGGAGGGCCAGCCCAAAGGAGCATGTTTATAGAGACAAGTGATGTTGGTGAGGTGACAACCTTGTGGATGGATGTTTGGAAGGCAGCTTGCAGGGCATCTCAGCATGTTAGCGTGGACAGATGACATGTGGCTAAACAAACTATAGAATTTGTATGCAGACTTGGGAGTAGTGAGACCCCCGTATTAGTGAGGCTGACTATTCATGCAGTATGCAGACTCAAAGTAGAAAGTAAATCCAAGGAAGGCATCTCTTGCATATCTGAGTTTATGAGTATCTAGGATCTTAATTATATACTGATCTTGGAAGTTAGTTTTTGATGGTTGCAAAAAAGAAATACACAGGAGCCAATAAAAGACAATGGAAAAGCTTTACTGCTTTACTTTTCCACAAACTATGCCCTTTCTTTTCCTTCCTCCCCTCCCCTCCCTCCCTCCCTCCCTCCCTCCCTTCTTTCCTTCCTTCCTTCCTTCCTTCCTTCCTTCCTTCCTTCCTTCCTTCCTTCCCATGCACACTTCCTTCCTTCCTTCCTTCCTTCCATTTTTGGTCTTTTTTGAGACAGGGTCTCCTTGTAGCCACAGATGGCCTGGATTCACCATGGAGACCAGGCAAACTATGCTCTTTCTACGGAATCAGCTTTGAAGGCAGATTTAAGAAGTGCTTCAGTTCTTTCCTAAGGTGTGAGTCTTCTGAAAGAGAAAGTGTTGACAGAGTCTTGACTGGATGAAAATGACTTTGAGAGCCTTGGGGGGGAAATATATATTTCCTTTTCTTTTTCTTTTTCTTGAGACAGGGTCTCCCTGTAGCCCCAGCTGACCTGGAACTTGCTATGTAGATCAGGCTAGTTGATTTCACAGAGATCTACCTGCTTCTGCCTCCCAAAAGCTGGGATTAAAGGTGAATGCCATCAGGCCTGGCAATAGTTAAATGTGAATTAACCTATTACTACACTTTAGGAATTCCTCCTATGTGGGTTAACTTTATTTTCTGCTTTTTTCTGTTTTGTAACAATAATTCAATAAATCAAGTGTTTGCTTTGCAAGTACTGTGCTATATGCCAGATACTGTGCTATAAATATATGGAGAATAACAGGAAAGTAAATAAAACCCAGGTACAGGTAGCCCTGATTCTCTAATGGCTTTCCATTTTAATTAATGTAATCACACCCACTCATTCATCTTCTTGAGGGACCATTACAACAGTGGTGATAAATGCTATGATAGTGACTACCAGACCAGGGTATTCCTGGAGAGATCAGACAGCCACTCCAGGGATTAGACAGGGCACCAAGCCCAGACTAGTAGGGTGAGGGGAAGGCCTCCCAGTGAAGATGTCTGAGCTGTGTGACAGAGCAAGAGTTAGATAGAAAGGGCTTGAGCAGAGGGAAGTGTATGTGCAAAGATGGAAAAGTCAAAGTGCAGTGCAGTGTTTAGGGAAGTGCAACTGAAACTGGGGGGTGTTCTTAAAGGGGAGCATTTCAGGAACGGGACTATTGGGGCACATTTAAAGCAGGAGAGACAGACATGACCTTGTTAGGTGAACCACATTTAAAAACACACCCAGTGGAAGGGTCAGTCAAAGACATACAAGACCAGAGCAGAGTAACACTATTAAATCAGTGAGCAATAAAAACAAAGCTGGTAAAATCCAGACAGAGGAGGGAATGTGATAAACCAATACTGGGAATGTGTGAAGCAGTGTAAGGACAAGCAGCAGGACTCAGAAACCGCAGCTGTCTGCTTCCTTCAGATACTAGCACAAGATAGGAACTTGACTGCAGAAGCTCCTGAGAAAAAGTCCCAATTTTCAGACACCAGCAAGAGGGGGACAGGACCAAACGAAGTGCCATAATGGTGATGGTCCAGCTTACTAAGTGTTGTGATGCATGGTTGTGGTCCCAGATCCTGAGAGAGGCTGAGGCACGAGGTTTACTTGAGCCCAGGCAACTGAGGTCAGCCTGGGCAACACAGTGTGTGTGACCCCTGACTCAGAAACAAACAAACCCCAAACTCCCTTTTCCACATTGAGCTTCCAGAATCTTATCAGCAAGGATTCTACTCTCCAGATCAAGCCTGGAAGATTGAGATAAACATTTTCTGGAAATGCAATAATTCTCTGTATGTGTGTGTGTGTGGGGGGGGGGTGCATGCCATAGTGCATATATGGAATCAGAGGGCAACTTGTGGGATCAGCTCTCTTCTTCTACCATCTGGGTACTGAGGATCAAACTCAGGCTTGGCAGCAAGTGCCTTTACCTGCTGAATCATCTTGCCAGTCCTGGAAATGCTTTTTAAAATGAACTGAATCTCTCTCCCCTTTAATTTGTATATTTATGAATAATTCTTTTATCTAAAACATAGCAGGATTCAGTATCATTTCATCTTTTTTGGGGGGTGGGTTTACATACATGGTGAGAAAATTTGTTCACGTAAAGATATAATATGATTTTGTTAGTTTTAAAAAAATATTTTATCATTTTTATTTTATGTGTATGAGTGTATTGCCTGCATGTAAGTACACCTGTGTCCACCAATACCCATGGAGGTCAGAAGAGCATGTGAGATTCTCCTGGAACTGGAATTACAGGTGGTTGTTAGCTGCCATGTGGGTGCTGGGAATTGAACCTGGGTCATCTCACCCCAAGATTTTGTTATTTTTCACTGGCTTCTGAATCCAACAGAAAAAAAAAAAACCCACATATAATTTATCATTAAATATTATTTTTAATGATCTATAAGTCAACACCTCAGTTAGGTCCTTCTTTAATTGTGTTGAAAGCAAGTAATTAGAAGCCTGATTGAAAAAGGCTTCATCACCCAGCTACTGGAATAATTTACTCTAATGAAATATTACACTTTGTCTCATTTAATTCAGAAAGGGTTGTAGAAATGAAAATGTAAATTTTATATATTGCTGCCTCTAAAACCATTATTTACACTTTCTTCTATACTTTGGGAGAAGACCTGACAAAGACAAAGCCTTGGCTATTTCTTTAAAAAAAAGCTTATTAGCATATGTTATATATAATAGTGGGTTCATATATGTGCATAGTGCTTTCCCATCATATCCCCCTCTTCCACCGCCTCTTCCTAAGCAGTCTCCCTTCTACTTTCACGCCTTGTTTTTTGTGACCCAGTATCATTAGGACCATGCAGGACAGTCTATTTATAGGAGCAGGACCCTTTTACCAGTGACTACACTACTGAAGAAAATGCCTCCCCCCCCCGCAGACCCCGGTCAACCATTAACTGTATATAAATTCTGGTGGGGCATGAGCTCTTACTTCCTTCATGGCAGGTTGTGGATGGGCCGGCTCTGGTGCAGGAAATCATAGCTTCGAGTTCAAGAATGCAGCAGCTAGATCATGCCTAGAAGCCAGCATTCTAGTCCCCCAATCCTTCCTCCAGCTGTCTCTGTCCCTCTTTCCATGTTCCCTGCACCTTGGAGGGGGTGTACTGACATTCTATTTATGGCTGGGCATTTCGCAGTTATTATCAGTACTTTGACCAGTTATGAGTAACCACTGCCCACTGCAAAAAGGTTTTCTGATGAAAGCTGACAGTAGCACTAATGTATGGGTATAAAGTTATTTAGAAGGCAATTTGATGGGCACATCATGTTCATTTTGCAAAACAAGAGCAGTAACTCTCACTAGGGCCTATGCCCTCTCCAGCTATGAGCTTTTGACTAGGTTTATAGTATAGGTATGAGTTCTCACCCTCCTGTGGAGTGGGCATCAAATCTAACCAGAAAGTGGTTGGTTACCCCCATAACAGACTTGTTAGTATTATACCCCTGGACTCATCTTGTCTGGCTGGTTGATAACTGTTATACACAAGGTCTGGTTGATAATTGTCACACACAACAGCTAATAAGCCTGTTGATGACAATTCTCCCCAGCAGCCGGCATAGCACCTTCATATATGGAGAGGGCTAGCCAGCAGGGAGGAAGCTTCCAGCTTGATTTCTCTGTATTGTGATCAGGGTTCCTATCAGATAGCTCTGGTGGGCAACCAACAGCAATTGGCAATTGGTTGACTATGGCTTCTTAAGGTTTTCTTTACTGTTTTCTAGAATTATACATTTAAAATATTAAAAAAAAAAACTTTTAGCTGGGCATGGTGGCACATGCCTTTAATCCCAGCACTTGGGAGGCAGAGGCAGGTGGATCTCTGTGAGTTCAAGGCAAGCCTGGTCTACATAGTGAGTTCCAGGACAGCTGGGGATACAGAGAGACCCTGTCTCAAAAAGACCAAAAAAACAAAAAAAAAAAAAACAAAAAAAACTTTTGATGATTGTTTCAGATCTTGTCTTTGGTTATTTTTGCTTTTAATTGGTATATATTAATTGCAGAAAATATGAGGTTTCAATGGGACATTTTCATATATGCACATCATGTATGTTTAAAAAATAATTGTGGAGAATGGTATATGCAAAGCCCTTAAACAAAACCAAGTCCTTTTGCTGGCATCTGGAAGACATTTACACTTTGGGGCAATATACCATAGTACTACTGTCCAGTGAGTTGTTCCTTTTCTGTAGAGGAAACAAGGTGACTGTGAATGCAGAGGTGAAAGTAATGAGCTGTGCTCATAAGCAATTCAATTCTGATAAAGATATCTGCATACTGAAGTTGATGATTTGTGCTTACAGACCTCAGGGAACCGAAGCTTGTACCCATCCCTACTTGAAGATCACCGACACTGCCTCCCACCCCAAATGGAAAGCATTACATACAGGAGTTTGGGGTAATGAGAAGCAGAGAATGACAGAACCACAAAGCTACCACTCCAGATGTCTCCAAGTAAAAGACAGTTCTGAGCAAGTCTTTAGTCTTTACATCTTGGTTAGAGTCAAGGGGCTGTGTTTTCCACCTCTACTAGTTAGCAAATTGAGAAAAAAACATTGTGCAAGAGTAAGATGTGCTAAGACACATCAAGCAAAGCACTGATAATGGGCTGTACCTGGAAGAAATTGGCATCAACAAAAACACTGGCAATATTCCAAAGACAAACAGCTTGCATTTTGCCAACAGGTGGTATAACTTCACATTTACCTTGGCATGGGAAGCTCTGAGAGGGAGAAACAGACCAGGTCACTAAGGTGAGATCACAGAGAGCTAAGCAAAACTGGATGTTGGTAATCTGTTATAGTGGTACTCATAAAATGCACTGTTTACTAACTATGTAGTCTGTACTTCTGAGTTCATTAGTCTCTGAAATGTCAGATCCTGACTGCCTGTACCAGAATCACTTAGTTTGTCTGTTAAAAATATAAAATCTGGGGGCTGGAGAGATGGCTCAGTAGTGAAGAGCACTTGCTGCTTTTTCAGAGGATTGGAGTTTGGTGCCCAGTACCCAAATGGCACAGTTCATAATCTCCTGTAACCCCAGATCCAGGGATCCAACACTCTCTTCTGGCATCTACAGACATTCACACGCACATGGCACACATATACACATAGCCACATTAAAAAAAAAAAAACAATCCTTCAAAAAGAATCTATACCTTTTTGCATACATATAAAATTAGGGGGTATGAAGGGCAAAGCAGATAAAATCCTGGAATTTGAATTTTGAGTTTGAAAGCAACTGCGTGGAGGTCTAGATTAACTGTAAATAAAGTCACATTTCTTTTTAATCCTATGGAATAGCCCTGGCAAACTCTGTCTCCACATATTATATAAGACAAACATATTCTGGAATATTTGAGGTCCAGGGCTAGGTTTCCTGGCACTTTTCCTCTCCCTTTGCAGTGATTTAGCTGTCTTTCAACTATGAAGAAATGCATTTTTAATTTCTTCTCCTTTCCCCAAAACAGTGTCCTCCTTTGAATTTTAAGATATTAAATCAATGCAGACATATTATTAGGTCATGAAATTTCATAGAACAGGATGTTACCTGTGCTTTTAAAAACTCAATTAAACCACCATCTACTAAATATCTATTCAAAGCTCTACCTGTGTTAGGTGCTATAACACACACGATTGAAATGAAGACTCAAAAACACTGATAATGGCAGCAGTTAGGAACTCTTTACCCAGTCTGATGGCCCAGTCCATCAGTTCCAGGAAGCCCATTTTCAAAATGGACAGGAAAATAATAGTTTGGGGTGCTTGGACTACATGAATGCCTCAAGTATGGGATTCTGAGACTCCAAGCTAAACCTAAAGTGGATCAACCTCTTTGGGAGAAGTTCTTCCTAGAGCATGGTAGGGAAAGACATTTCTTTTCTAATTCATGGCCAAATTCATGGTGGAGGCACAGAAAACAACAGGCAGATTAACAAGAGGAAAGCTACAACCAAGCATACACACACACAACCCCCAAAAGCTTTGGGGTGACTGTGAAATCTGGGATACTGGGTCATGATTCATGTAAATGTGTATCTATGGATAACTTGTACAAAAGTATGACTAGGAAATAGGACATGTCTAATATAAGACACATTTGTTCAGTGTCCACTTGGTATTGCTACCTTTTGTTCCAGGATAAAGAGGGTACTTCTGGAATAAAGGTTTTGTGATCAACTTCAGGGAAAGGTCAGCTAGATGTTACAGTTTGCTTTAGGGGAGGAGTAGAGTGGAGGCGTGGGTGCTGGGAACCAAATCTGGGTCCTCTGCAAGAGCAGCCAGTGCTCTTAACTGCTGAGCCATGTCTCTAGGCCCTAATTTAATTTCTAAAAAAGAAATACAAAGTTTTAGATAGCTTAGGTCTTTGTGTAGTGTTTGTTTCTGCTTCTCAATTGCACAGCTGCTGGTACAACACACTTGCACTGAATTCTACATACAGAATTCAGAAAAACATTCCTTTACAAAAAATCAGGCCCAGGCCTCCTTAGTGAGGAAGTGAAGACTGGAGAATAGTCCAGCTCATGAAAAGTATTTTTTAATTCCTAAGACTGTCTTTCTAAGATTGTTAGTATTCTTATTTTAATATTCCCTTTCATTACTCCTTGACTTCCAAAGCACTCCTCAAATTTACTTAAAATGGAAACGAAAATTTAGTAGTTTTTACTTAGTTTTAAAAAGGACTGAAAATGTATATTTATATTATTATTTTTTAATATGGTGCAAAACTAGGGGAGCAGAGAGCTGCAGCAGCGACAGGAAGCTCCCAAGTGATCAGGTGCTGAATGCAGTGGCTGAATATAGCTTTGAAACCAATTTCATATACTAAGGAAGAACTGGGCACAGAGAATTGTACAAGTAAAAACATGGGCTAAAAATGATGGACAACCAAGCATACACGCACACAACCCCCAAAAGCTTCGGGGTGACTGTGAAATCTGGGATACTGGGTCATGATTCATGTAAATGTGTTGCTATGGAACTTGCTTCTACTTTTTTCCATAAATCCATTATTGACACAGGAATCGTGTTCTTCATTTACTGTCTATTGTTAAGGGACATTTCAGGAACTGAATTTCCAAACAAAACAAAACAAAAAAACTCCCCAAAACAAAAAAAAACTAAAACCAAAACCCAAACCCAAACCCAACTCAAACAACAAATCTCCAAAGAGGCTGTAAATCTCTCTGACTGCCCTTGTGCAGGTCTTAGACATTACCTTATTTCTAAATAGAAAACAGTAAAACAGCCACAGCCTAAAGATCAAAGGAGTTGCCAATTTTTTCACAGAATTCTTCTTTTCTGGCCTGTTCTCCATGTATTATTAATTTGTATTTATATTTAACTCCAGCTATTAGTGCGCCTCTCCCAGCCCCTGAGCCTTTTTCAAGGGAGAGGAGAGGGAGACAAGGGTTGCTATTCTTAGGCATCCCTGTGTGTAATGAGGGTGGAGAAAATTAAATTATACCATTTGGCCTCTTTAAAAATGACAGAGATTGTTTGGGGTGGACAACTCAGGGCTGGTTAACATAACCTCTCCCCTCAAAAAGGTAGAAGAACACAGATACATTTCTGAAGTACTTAATTAAGTCTTCAGCAGTGAGCATGGGAAAATTATAGACCATAAAAACCCTCTGGTTCCAGGCAGGAGTAAATTTTCTCTGCAGTACTCTGTCACTGCTCATTTCCGGCATCAGTTTGACAATATCTCATGTTTCCACAAGGCTTTTACATAAGCTCTGAACAGGGACAGAAAGGTGAGGAACACAGAGAACAGTGACAAAGTCTGGACCTCCCACATCGTTGTTTCTTTTCATTTTTCCATTAGAGGGCGAGGTTAAAGAGTAGCATTTGAAGATGTTTTTGTTACAAGGCTGAGATGTTAATAATTTGTCAGAGAAAGAGGAAGGCTGTGAAAACTGCCACTGCTTGCTCACTCTTCCACAGGATGCCTGTAATTCAGTCTTAATGAAGGCTTCTTAACGTTCCTCCTCCAAACCTTTTTCGATCAGGAAAGCCTGGAATCTGTAGGCAAGAAAGATTACCCATTAACTTGTAAGCAGGAAGAATTCAGATTCTAACACTAAATTGTTTCCTGGTTTATGTTCCTGTATGCCAGCCTATTGTTCTTTATAGAGCCAAGTCTCCAAGAGATTCTACTCAGCAAACCACAGATGATTATATAAAGAGAAATTCTACAAATATGGTAAACATTTGCTAATAAATTGGTGGCAGTGTCAATTCAGTCGGAAAGGATGAATCTCCTAAAATCACCAACTTGACTTCTTTAGGAATTGTCTGTATCATGAAAGTCTCTAGACAGAAACCTTCGAAGTCTCAAGCAAATTATTACCTTGTATTCTAGAATATTGCCTCATTCCTGGATTCTTCTTATTTTCCCTTTGCTCAGGTTTTCTACTTTTATATTTAAGAGGCCAGAAGAAAATAAGTTGCTTGAACCTACAAAGAAGTTCTCCTAACTTTTGAAAAACGTTTCTGAAGATATATTTGGAAACCACCTCTTTTGAAATTTAAGAATCAATTTTATCATGAAAAGATAGATACCAACCTGATTATTCTCTCTTGAAAAGTATCTCTTCTCTATGACCTGTGAGGAACAAATGAAGATTTTAAGGCTTAGCACATTTACCTGGAAAAGCAGCTAACTGTAAAAGTCCATTAATGGGACTAAAATGAATACAGCCAAATTAAGAATCTTTTCAATCTTTTCCCACCTTTAATCCCAGCACTTGGGGTAGGGGGCAGAGGCAGGTGGTTATCTTGTGATATCCAACCCAACCTGGTCTATATAGTGGGTTCCAGGCTAGCTGGTACTAGAGGGAGACCCTGTCTCAAAAAACCAAACTAAAAAAAAAAAAAAGAAAAAAAAGAAAAAAGAGAGAATCTTTTCAATAGCTGTAGGCTATTTAATACAGTGAGTTAAAAATAAGGTGCTGGGGCTGGAGAAACGGTCAGAGGTTAAAAGCACCAGTGCCCTTACAGAGGACCCATGTTTGATTTCCAGGACCCACATGGTTGACTAACAATGGCAACTCCAGTTCCAACTGATCCAATGCCCTCTTCTGGCCTTGACAAGGTTTGCACACATGTGGTACACTTACATACATGCAGGTAAAACACTCAAATACATCAAACAAAAATAAACCAAAAAAAAAAAAAAGTTAAAAAAAGACAAATGTAGTTGTGTACCCCTATAATTTTGACACCCTACTATAATCCAATCCCAGAACTCACGAAGCAGAGGCAGGAGGATCATGAGTTCAAGGCAAGCTTGGGCAACTTACTGAGTTTTAGATTAGCCTGAGTTATGTAGTGAGATTCTGCCTCAAAAGAAAACAAAATTGGGCTGGAGAGATGGTTCAGCAGTTAAGAGCACTGACTGTTCTTGCAGAAGACCCGGACCCCGTCCATACTGTACCTGCATTGTAGATACAGCGATCACACCCCTTCCCTAGGAGTGAGCATGAGGTGCATGTACCAGCCAGTGACGTGCTGCTTGATGTGTAGAGTCCCTCGTGACGTAGTAGAGGAGGTGAGGGACAGGGACACAGCCCGCATCACCACTCTCAGTAGCCTAAGTTCCCCTAAACTTTTAGGAATCTGAATTCAGGCCAGACCAGAATTTGTGTCTTTGACTGAAAAGCATTTCAAGGACTGGCTGGTGTCTTGAAGCAGAGTAGGAAACGTTATTAAAAGTATTTTAGGGGCGGCTAAAAAGGGATGGCTCGCAGTTAAGAGCACTGGCAGTTCTTGCAGAGAACCCAGGTTCAGCTCTCAGCACTCACATGGCAGCTAACAACTGTTTGTAAGTAACTCTAGTTCCAGGGGATGTGATGCCCTCTTCTGGCATCCACCAGCATTGCATACACATGGTGCACTTACACATATGCAGGCAAAACACTCATATACATAAAAATTTAAAAAGGAAAACAAAATCACAAATGATATATAATTACAACTAAATAATGACAGAATGATAGAACATCCCAATCAGTTCATAGAGTATGCAGACAAATTTGGTCGAGTTCTCTTCTAGCATTCAGCTCCAAAAGGATCCATAAGATAAAGGCCAATCACTTGTGGGCTACAGCAGTACCACTATTTCTTAAAGGGTCTGTGTGATGCAGTATATTGCTATATCCCTACAGTGATCAATTTTGTACATCTTTAATAAGACAGATGACACAACATCAAATGGTTAATTAGCTTCCTTTATGGGCTTCACTGGCATCCTTAATTCGGTAGTTTCAGAACTATATGTATTTGGTCAGCAGGAGAAACAGATTAAAGCAGTGAATTGTTCTGCATAAACACATACTATTGAAAAACTCCCCACAAAATGTATGTTCTAATGTAACAAATTTGAGCACCATGCTTCCAGATGATGAAGAATATTTTTTAAATAATGAACTCTATTCTAGCACTTGAGAAACTGCATTGGTTGCAGAGACAGACTCTTTCTTTATATAGAGCTGTTGTGATAAGAAAAATAAGAACACAGATTAGGTAGAGATGAACTCTAAGGCATTCAAATCTGGAACGATGATGCTAAGAACTTGAATCAGAACACAGCCTGTCCTTTCCGGCTGTGCCAGCTTGAGCACAATGCCCTAAGAGACAAATTATCCAGCTTTCTTCTATCTTGGAGAATATGTCTGGGTTACAATATAATCTACAAGAGCCCCAGGGCAAAGATATATTCACTGGTCTCAGGCATAGAAAAGCTGGTTTCTGGCTGGTATGTACTGCAAGACAGTGACCCACAAAACCCCAAAAGGACTGATGCCTTTCCTCCTTCCTCCTTCTATGGTAGGACAGGGAAAGCGTGTCATTCTAGTGCAGAATTTCTCCTAGTTACGAGACTCTAAGAAGGACCTGGAGTTCCTGTAAGAGAAAAGCCTTGTCCTTAAATTCTATAAGGTTTAACATATAGAAAACTGGGCACACTGTATTGCAGGTGTCTTGTTTTCAGATATTCCAGTACAGTGTGCAAGACTGGCCAATATGCTTTTTTAAATTAAGATTTTTAATTTATATTTTTAATTGAATTTTTGTGCGTTTCATCTTTATACCCCTTCCCCTGTGCCCTCTCCCATCAGATTTCATGCATTCTGTCAGATTTAGGCAACAAAGAAAGAAGTTACCTTTTCTCTTTTGCTGATAATTATTTATTAGTATTGATTTTTTAACTTTTAAAAAATATTAAAAAAAATTTATTTATTATTTTTATTTTATGTGTATGCGTGTATTGCCTGCATGTAGGTAAGTGCACCCATGTCATGCAATGCCCACAGAGGTTAGAAGAGGCTGTCAGATCCCCTGGGACTGGAGTTGCAGACAGTTGTTAGCTGCCATGTGGGTGCTGGGATTTGAACCCGGGTCTTCTGTAAGAACAACCAGTGTTCTTAAGAGCTGAGCCATCTCTCCAGCCCCATACTCTTGACTTTTTTAAAGAATAAAGCTTTGCCTGAGAACTTAGGTTCTAACAGTATAAAATCCATTGTTTCTCTAGTATGTAACTTATTATAGTTTTTAATCTTAAAATTAATAAATATTTAAAGCATCTAAATGGTATACTATGAGACCCTTCCAGGTCAGACATAGGGTGACACTCTTAGAATTCTGTATCTAAATTGCATTTTTTTTTTGGCACCTAAATTTTGTATCTAAGCCAAGTGGAAGTTATAACATTTTAGGTTGAAATCAATATGGAGAGAAAATATGATTCTTTGCACTGCCTCCCAAGAAAATGCTAATGTTCATGCAGCACACTGGGGTCAACAGAAAAAACTGCTACTCTTCTAGCCCCTAACTCACAGGGGTGGCTATTCTGAGAAGTAGGAGAATCTATCTGTGTCCACCTGTCCCTTACCTGCCATAACCCAGTGAACGAGTTCTGAATGAGACAAAGTTTCCTTCCTGGACTAACAACACATATAGGACTGAACCTTCTGGTGACATTTTGAAAAGAAGGCTTAAATAGTTATGTACATGTGTGTTGTATGAATCGGATTCCTACATGTCTGTATATGTATCATGTATGTGCAGTGGCTCACAGGGGCCAGAGCAGGGCATTGGATCCCCTGGAGCTGGAATTACAAGCAGTTGTGAGCAGACCAATGTGAGTGCTGGGAACTGAAGCCATCTTCCCAGGCCTGAAGTATCTTTTACTTAAGAGAGTACACTTAAAATGAGATTTAAGGCCAGGTGTGGTGGTGCATTTCTTTAGTCCCAGAACTTGGGAGGCAGAGGCAGGCAGGTTTCTGTGAGTTCCAGGCCAGTGAGGGCTTGGTAGGGAGACCCTGTCTCAAATGAGGGAGGAGGAGGGAAGAGAATGGGAGAGGGAGAGGGAATAGTAAAGTCTACATTGGGCGGATAACAAACTTGGGCAACACAGTCATAAGGCAGCTGCATAGCCTTTGAGGAAAGACAGTGCTCTAATTTACCAGTGTGCTGAGTCACTCTAATTCAGCAACAAGGTGATGCTAGGAAAGAGTCAATGATAGAAATGCAAAGGCTTCTGATATGGAAACATTAGGCACTCAAAGAAGACAGTATAACCTGACAAAATAATAACATATATATGGAGAATATTAATAGCTGAGAGAATAAAAGGAACTTAACTTTAACTTCAGTTCAATGCCTTTTGGGAGATGGGGTAGTGAAAAATTACACAAAGAGCTAGAAATGGGTAAACAAATTGCTTTAAGGAGGGGAGTGAGGTGTCTTTTTAAGAACCGTAACTGAATCCAGTAGCCTTTACTCTGATTAGAGAACATTGGTGATGGAATAACTACGTCAGCAGGCCCTTGAGCAATTATCCCAACAGATAAGAGAGATCAAAACAGGCATTATTCAGGCTGTGAAGTTTTGGATAAAGAAACAAAAGGGCACAGCATTCCACAAAGAGTTTAAGCTCTCATATGTTAAGTTTAAAAATAACTTAATTGAATCCATTACCTTGTCAAAGAACCTACTGAGCTTGACCGCGTTGGAAGAGCCTGCAGCCAAGTAGCGGGGACTTGTGCAGTCCTAGAGAGCATGAGACACACAGTAAAAATTAGCAAGCAACAGCTCTTTGTTGGTTATGGCTGTAACCATTCCTGTTGTAGCTTTCTATACTAAATCATTAGGATACTCCATAAAATATCAAGCAATATTATGATGCATAAACAGGTCATTTAAACAATGTTAACTCTGAGTCAAGGTACTCATCATCAAATAATTCATAATGGAATTACTAATAGTTTATTAACAAAACCAAGGTACTAATCAGGTGACCTGTCTACATCTACTGTGAAAATCAGAAACATAGCCATTAGAAATAGTAGACACTTTATTAATATTTTAAGGCTAGTAACTAAAGTACAATGCAGTTTGTATAACAGCTGGAAACACGAAAAAAAAAAAGATTTAGTGGCCAAAGAACAAAGAGTTGTCAAGGTTTTTTCAATCTCTTCATGTACCACAGAGACATACTGGTTTTGGTGATAATAAACAACAGATACATTATTAGTAGTATTTAATAGGATTCTTTAAATAAGAAATCATGGTGCTCAGACAGACAAAACAATTTGGAACACTAAGTCATTGTAACAGCTTATAACAAAAGCTTATAATCCTTCTGTAGTTCAGTGTTCCACTGTCTTTGCTTGTCACTACTGCTTGCCACAACGAGAGAGAGTAGACTTTGACGTTTACCTTAAATGCCACCAAGACCAAACTATGTAGACATCATGCAGCCTCCTTTGCAAAGAGATGTCTTGCATGTATCCATGGGCACTCTGTGCCCCTTGAGGAACTCCTGAAATTACTTTCGCTATATTTAATAATTTAATTTTGTAACAGCCAGGCCAACATGATTTCTTTCTTTCTAATAAATTTTGTTAACAATTTCTTGTTTTTTCCAGATATAGAATTTCAAAGATCATATTTTAAATACTGCCCCCAAACTGCAATGTTTTCCAAACACACACACACACACACACACACACACACACACACACACACCCTCTCCCAAACACAATTAGCTTAAAAAGAATTTGGAAAATAAATGAGTATAGTAAGTCATTGTATCAATGTCCAAAGATCACAAAGCACTGGCCAGCAATCTTTGTATTCAAATATTGTGAGAACATTTCTAGATTGTGTAACCAGCTTAAGCCACTATGCCTTTAAAGCATCCTCATTTAATGAAATGAGGATGATAATACCTAGAAGGTCTCTGTGAAAATCAAATGAGATACTGCACGTCTGTCACATAGCAGACATTGGAATGTTAGTTCCCTTCTTCATTCTAAGAAAATGCTATCATATTAAAATTTCAAGAACAAAAGCATTTAATATAGGATTATACATACTGAAATAACACTGTACATACTTTTGTATTTGAAATAATGTTTGAACACATCTCTGCAGCAGTTGGACATATAAGAAATCAACCTCAGACCTGCATTAGATGTTTTACAAAATGTGTATTGATTACCCTACCATCAGAATGTTAAATGATGACTCTAAATAAAACTAAATTACTAAATACAAAAACTTAATCAGACAGCAAACAGAGTCCTATCTCTCCCACAAAACTTAACAGTAGGGCCCACGATTTCAAATTGAGTAGGAAATCTGAAACCCTATGATTTTTAGGATGAAAAATTTTGGAACCATCTGCCATTGATCACGGATGAGGGAAAAGCCTAAAAATTAATAGCTCTGAATAGTTTAAGCTTGAGAAATGACTATTAACTATAGAAAATAGTTCAGTATTGAAATAAGCATATAATAGAAAAATTTATACTAGATATAATAAGTCTAGCACATCTTTTTCATTTATATAATTTGTACCTACTTAGGTAGAAGGCAGTTTTTATTCCACTTTGATGTATACATGAGTTAGATTCTTCTCCATAGCTTTAGTTTTAGGTAAATTCATACATGAAGCAATTGGCTAGCACTAATGCTGTTACATTCATTACATTCAATTTGAGGTTTTATATTGACTTGCTGAATCTTTTTTGCTTACTCTCCTATTTTAAAACTCTCCCATATTTAGCTGTTCTCCTGAATTTTAATTCCTTATATCTTCATAGTCCTATTATTGTTTCTGCTGTGTTCTTAAAGGTATACCCAGATAAAAACCAAAAGCATGTTGTTGTACTTAACTCTTTGGAGACTGAGTGTCAAGTCCCACTGCTTATCTTTTTACCTTGCTAAAACTAAAGTTGGCCTTGACTTTGTAAGGCAAGTAGGAATAATATGTATCTAGCTGGTTGTCACCGAAATGAGTAGGCACTAGACACAAATACATTCAGAAATATATTAAAAGTTACCACTGGAGGGGCTGGAGAGATGGCTTAGCGGTTAGGAGCACTGACTGCTCTTGCAGAGGACCCAGGTTCGATTCCCAGCACCCACATGGTGGCTACAGGACCGTCCTTAGCTCCAGTTCCAGGGGAATCTGAAGCTCTCTTCTGACCTCTGCAGCACTGCATATAATAAATAAAATATTAAAAAAATTAAAGTTGCTATTGGAACAAATTAAGTGTACTTAATGGCAAAGTTCCCTCTCAAAATAATGTGTAAATAAAGTAACAGCAGCACTACTCTTACACAGAAAACATATATTTATATACTATAGCAGGAGTCCTCTAGAACATCATGGTTCAGAACTGACTGGGGTATTTACATTGAGCATTCCATGGCATCAGCCAGGAAAAAAGGGCACAGTGTACTGTACAGTAAAATATGAAAACAGTGGAAGGGAACAGAAGCTGACTCCCTCATGGGGGTAGAGGCAATGTTTACAAAGTTGAATCGTTGAGCAAAAACATCAGACTCACCTGACTCACTTTTTAAAGTAACAGTACTGGCTGAGTTGTAATTCATTGGCAAAATGAATGTTTAGCATTCACAAGGCCCAGCACCACATAAAAAAGCAAACACTTAACAGAGCACTGCAAGCATTATGAATAAAAGTTGAGAGACAGTCATTCAAAAATTTTCACAAGTAGTGTGGGTAATATAAATATTCATTCAGGTTTGTGTTAGTATAGATGTAAGAACCATCTGCCATTGATCATGGATGAAGATAAAGTCTAAAAATTAATACCTCTGAAGAGTTTGTCTAAGCTTGAGAAATGACTATAACTACAGAAAATAGTTTGGTATTGAAATAAACAGTTTAACAGAAAAAATTTATACTGGATATAATAAGCCAAGCACCTTTTTTCATTTGCAGTAAATGCAAATTATGTTGTATTATTGGTATGGATAATTTCAAAAAGTTCTTTTAGATCTAATATTTTAAATCTTAGTTGAAGGATAACTAAGGGGAAATAGGCTTAATGGTAGAACACAGGCTGTAGAGTCAAAGTGCCTTATTAAATTTGTGTAATTTTGGTTTGATTACCTGTTTCTGTTTAACTTCATGACATAAGGGCTGGGTGTGGTGAAGCACACCTTTAATTCAAAAACTTGAGAAGTACAGGCAGGTGAATCTCTGTGAGATCGAGACCAGCCTAGTCTACATAGTAAGTTCCCAGTGAGCTGGGGCTACAAGGAGACCCTAGACCCAGTCTCAAAAACAAAACAAAACAAAAAGCATGATGACACGTAGCCATAACTGAAGGTGTTGACGCCCCTTTTGGGGTAATGTCAGGAGCACAATTTCTTAGTTCAGTTCTAATTAATCCTGTTCTAATTAATCTAATAATCTAATAATCAGAGAGGGACTACATGAAAAACGTTATATAAGTTAGTTCTTATGGTGCACTCCTAGTTTACAGTTTGAAATTTTCTGTTTGGCTGCCTGTTAAGGCAAACTTTGTGTTGTAAGCAGCTGAGTCTTTTTCAAAAGCAAGAATACCAATGTAGAGTATCAGCTTAATCAATCATTATTATGAATTTGGTATAGTTTTAAAAAATCTTCTCAAGGCAGTCCATGATTTACATTATTCACATTATTCATAGAATACAATTTGAAGATTCCAACAGATCAGCACACAAATTCAAAGTTAAAGTGACTATCCATGTGAGTCTAGATTTGCACATTCTAATCTACATTGCAATTTGGACTGGTCAGAGTCCAACAGTCTGACTTTGAGTATAAAGCTTCTTTGAGTAGAATATATGACCTGAATATAAATCTTTGGTTTTTGTCTTTACCTGATAATAATACAAACATGCATTAGCGAAAATACATACCAAATTAATTTCTTCTGCATTGAAATCCTCAGCCAAGAATGCAGTCCTCGTTAAAACTTCATGGCGCTTGGTTTCATGAATCTGGTCCAGTTTAGTCCCTATTACCAACAGTGGGATTTGGTTATCAGCAAATTGTTCTCGATCATAATCCCTGTGATAAATAATCATGAAGAGGTAAACAGAATTTACCTTTCCAATGTAAATGTATAATATTTAAATGCAAGTAGCTTATACAATTTTATTGGTAATTATATGATTCCTGCTCATCTTTATCTATAAATCTATTCCACCAATTTATTCTACATATGTATTCATTATCAATCTATCATCTATTCAGTTCCAATTATTCTTCTTATTACTCAAAATCTGTTTCTATGTGTCTTTCTAACAGACGACCTGAATATTTAGGGCCTATCAAATGTATCATGATCATGTGACTTAACTATCCTCAAAACTCTGTCTTCTATAGTTAACAGCTTCAAAAATTTTCAGTGTAGAAGCAATGGGTTTAAACGGCAGTGTAGGAAAACCCAGGAGCTTAGCAATTCGATGCAAATATCTGTGTGGCATGCTAAAGCTCTATATCTTGCAAATGCACTTCGGGCAATAAATAGTTTAAAAAATGATCATGAGCTGGGTGTGGTGGGGCATGACTTTAATTCCAGCACTTGGGAGGCAGGGGCGGGTGGATCTCTGTGAGTTCAACACCAGCCTGGTCTACATAGTGAGTTCCAGGCCAGCTGGAGCTACAGGGAGACCCTGTCTCAAAAAATACCAAAAAACAAACAAACAACAACAACAAAAAACGATCATGTCACAGTAAAAAAAGATAAAGAAGCTGAAGATCATTATAAATAGAACACAGGTGATACTACAGCTGGAAAAAGATTAAACAAATGGAAATCAAAGGAAACAGTTGAAATGGAAAACGTAATAAAGGGCAAGAATTCAGTACCAAATAATTGCTCTGACATGACAGCCATGGGAGACAGAGGATAGACCATCAGATCTCTTGGGGTTAGTAGCCTTGGGTCTATTACAATCATTTTTCTTTCAACTTTTATCCAAAGGATTGAGTAGTAGTATAAATGATAGTTCTCATTACTGAAAGGAACAAAGTTCATTGTTGTTGAATTAATTTATATTCTATTCCCATATTTGAAGAAAGTAGATTTGGCTTTCTCAAAACATTACAGGTTCAATTTATGACAAGTCAGCAAAATCTGCCTTTGAACAATTTATGACAGTAAATCAATATTGTATAATTCAACCAATGAACTCCAGTTGACCATGGCTTTTTTTCTGTCTGAGCATTTTTCTTTCTTTTTGAGTAATTCTAAGTTGGGAAGGAGGAAAGGCTACTACTTCAGCTGCTATATCCTTCACAACTGTCTCGCATAGCCTCAGCTGCAGTTCAGTCTCAGAAGAACACGACTGTTTTGAACTCCATAGCCTATCTCATACAAATATCATTCTATTTATTTGCATTGAAGTCAATAACAGCTCAAATTCAACTCCTTTGAACCCACAGGTTCTTATCCACACCTGATTTAGGAGACAGTCTGAAACTGAAATTTGAATTACTGGAAAATTACATTTTCAGATATGCCCTTCAGGTTTTTTTTTTTCTTTTTCTTATATTCACTAGTTCTTTTTTGAAAATTTTTGTAGGTATTCTATCAAATACTATCTTTGAGGTACATACATCTCTGTTAAAGTCCTACATAATCTCTTGTAGATTATCATGTAAGCATATATACCTTTTTCCATTTTTTTATAACTTTTCATTTAAAAATTACATTCATTGAAGATACAAATGTATAGAATGGTGACCTCAATTACAATATTAATTTAAAAAGAAAATCATACCACTTTAGCTTTCCTGTATAATTTTCATTTATAAAAAAATCTTTTTATCAAGGGCTAGAGAGATGGCTCAGCAGGGAACCTGGGTTCGATTCCCAGGACTCACATGGCAGCTAACAACCATTTGTAATTCCAGTTCCAGGGGATCCAATGCCCTCTTCTGACCTCTGTGGGTACTGCATGACACAGGTGCACTTACATACATGCAGGCATAACACTCATACACATAAAGTAAAAATAATAAATAAAATATTAAATTTTTTATCAATTTGAAATTCAAACTTGAAATTTTTTTGAAACCACTAAGTGCAAAACTGATGGAGTTTATCATGAATAGACAAGGCTAGTACTTTCCTAAAAATCACAAGGAGACAAAACTATCATTTTATACATATAATATTACTTTGAGAAAATAAAAATTCTGAATCTTTTCAATATTATATTTAACCATCACTGAAAGAAAATTAAGATTAAAAGAAACAAGGTTAAAAGATACAACAGGGATAAAATCAACAAAATCCAGAATACAGGAAACTGTACAGAAAAAAAAAATCACCTGCTTCTACAAAGAAACTATTAAATAGTCTAAAAAGGGTGGGATAATATAAGATTAAAATATACTTAAGGGGGCTGGAGAGATGGTTCAGCAATTTAAAGCACTGGTTGCCTGACCAGGGCTGAGTACCACATGGCAGCTAACAATCATCTATAACCCCAGTTCCAGGGGATTTGTCACCCTCTTCTGGTCTCCATGGGCACTGCATGGCCAAGGCACTTAAGGACACATTCAGGGAAAACACTCATACACATAAAATAAAAATAAATTAATTAAGTAATTAAAAATATACTTAAGAAACCAAGTATAATGAGAAGGCCTTATTTATATACTGCTTTCTATATATCAACCACTAGAATTTTAGATAACTGGGAAAATTAAAATTATATCATATCATTAAAGAATTGTTACTTTTTAATTTTGTTTTGTTTTGGTCTCTTTGAGACAGGGTCTCTGTATAGCCCCAGCTGGCCTGGAACTCACTAGGTAGACTAGGCCTGCCTTGAACTCAGAGATCCCCTTGCCTCTGCCTCTGCTAGGATTAAAGGTGTGCACCACCTTGCCCCGCAAATTGTTACATTTTTATGACAACTTCAGGTTGGTTATGTTAAAAAGTCCTATTTTTTTAAAGTGCACATTGAAATCTACATGGATGAAATGATGTAATATCTAACATCTGCTTCTAATTCAACTGGGTGTGGGGGATGGTGCAGAGTGGGTAGAGGAATGGATGAAACAAGACTGGCCGTATGTTGGTAAAGTGCTGAAACTGACTGGCAGGTACATAGGAGTTATTATTCTTTGTATTTATGCCTTAAATTCTCTGTTGTAAAATGTTTTTAAAATTAATAAAAATTGATTTAAATTTTTATATGATTCAAAATGTAAGCTGATGTAAAAGATAGATCTAAGCAATCTTTTCTTAGCCATTCTTTTCCCCTGGTCTTGTTAAGTAATCCTTTTTATTCTGTTTACTCCTTTAAAATAGTGCTGAGGATTGAACCTAGGGCCTCACGTATGCTAGGGAAGCACTATACAGCTGAACTAAGTCTCTAGCCCCTTTCATTGATTCTGTATTCGAATATAAGTAGACATCTTTATTCCTCCCTTTTCTCATACATTCTCTGCATCTTGGTCTTTGAAACCTAGCAACATTTATCTTGTAGGTCTCTATTTTAGTATACAGAGATATTTCTGATTCTTTTTTAAAACGTTGAATAGTATTCCAGTATGTGGTTATACCATTATTTATTTAACAAATCTTCTCTTGGTGGGCTCTAGTGTTGTTTTCAAATCTTCTGCTGTTACAAAAATGTACCAAAAACGAAGCAATGCATTAATGTTTAGTACATGTGCAGGTTCACCTCTAAGATGAAAATGAAGCTATACAGTCAAAATGCAAATGTATCTATGCCATCTTGAATTCCTTGATACCGATGTGAATATCTTTCTGCATAAATAAATGATCTCCTAATGCATGGTGGTATACCCCTTTAATCCTAGCAGGCGGATCTCTGTGAGTTCTAGGCCAGCCTGTCTACATAGTGAGCTCCAGGCTAGCTGGGGCTACAGGGGAACCCTGTCTCAAAAAGACCAAAAAAAAAAAAAAAAAAAAAAAGAAAAAAAAAAGAGAATAGATTTCTTTAAAAATATTTTATTTATGTGGATGTGTCTGTGTGAGTAAATGCCATGTGTGTGCAGGTGCTCTTGGAAGCCAGAAGTTACAGGTGGTTGTGAGTCACTCCATATGGGTGCTGGGAACCAAACTTGGGTCCTCTGCAAGAGCAGTATGTACTCTTAACTACTAAGCCATCTCTCCAGAGACCAAGAATAAATTTCTTGAGTGATAATTAAAAAAAAAAATCAGTGAGACTAAAAGATCTTTGAAAAGGTTATAAAATCAACAAAGTGGTAGCAAGTCTAAAATGGAAAATACACAAATTACCAAGACCAGGGGTTAAAAAGCATACACTACTATGGACTATAGATATATCCAAAATAATGAACAAATACTATGAACAACACTATTCACATAAATGTAATAACTTAGAGAAAATGAATTCCTTAAAACTCAAAGATTACTTAAAGGAAATAGATGAATTCTTTTAAACTAAAAAATTACTTAAATTCACTGAAGATAAAACAGATTACTTGTATCATCCTATACTTATGAAAGAAATTGAATCTGAAGTTGAGAATCTTTCAAATAAGAAATCTCCAGGCCCCAAGTCTTCATTGGTAAATTCTATCAAAGAAGAAATAACATCAAATATCTACAATCTCTACCAAAAAATAGAACAGGAAGGGGCATTTTCAACCTAAGAGGCCAGCATTATCCTCAAAGAGGTCAAAGACCTTATGAGAACAGAAAAGTACAAGCAGTATTTTACATGAGCACAGAACAATAACAAAAACCTCATGAAAATATACCAAAACCAGAAAGATATAAATTGAATACATTATAACCATGGAATGGGAGGATGGTCCAGTATTTGATAATCAGTCAACATGATCTATCTATCATTCAGTGTGAAGAAGTCCATACATCCACAGCAACTTGTGGTGTGTGTGTGTATGCATATAAAACTTTTGTGTAGCTGCAACCAAATACCTGACAGAACTTCAAGGAGGAAAGATTTATTTTGGCTCATGGTTTCAAAGGGAGTAGACACATAGACCAACAGAATAGAGCTAGAGTCTGGAAGCTGACCCCTACAAACACCATCAACTGACTTTGGCAAAGGAACAAAGGCATTCAATGGAGAAAGGATGATCTTTTCATGAAATGGTGCTGGAACAAGTGGACGTCCAAACTCAAAATTCACTTCAGCCCAAACCTCACATCTTATATAAAATTAAAACACAGATCATAGATCTAATATAAACCCCAAATTATAAAATGTATAGAAGAAATACAAGAGAACATTTGTATGATCAGCCATTAAGCAAATGGTTCTCAAATATGATACCAAAAGCAAAATTCAGAATAGAAAAACTAAGAAATTAGACTTCAGTAAATAAAAACCATTGCTGTGAAAGACACAATTAAAGATAACAAAAAGACCATTTGTAGACTGTGAAACAGATGCACAAATCAAACATCTTACATTATTGTGTGAGGTATAGTCTTGGGATTGCAGCAACACTTCAAACCAATTGTAAAGTAATTCCAGGCTTACCCATTTGTCACTAAGACTCCAGTTGGCACCAAATCCCTATTGAGAGCTTCCAATGACCAACGACATAAGTTCTGAGATGACTTCTTATTCGTTAAGTCATGTACTAAAATAATACCTGAAACAAGCAGAGAACATGATGTCAGCACTCTATGAGCTCCTCTTCATTTTATACTAGACAAAGATAAGTGTAGTAGGTAAAGCTCCTAGGTCCTTAATGAAGCTAATAGTCAAGTATGCTGAAGAAAATCAGACAAATATTTTAGAATTTCCTTTATGAACACTTACAAATAATTAGCTATTAATCTTTGTCACTTACATAACTCTTAAAATTTTTTTTCAAAGACTAACAGAATGTCATAAATATTTAGAATGCCTTTTAATATTCTGCATTTAATACCTGTGGAGTGCTTACTTTATGTTTGGTCCTGCTTGTGGAATCATTTCATCAATGAAGAGCATCGAACCTACTTAAATCAATAACAAATTACATTCAAGAAATATGCTGCTTCTGCACTACGCACAATATTGTCACAGACATCAGTAAAAACACGTATTAGCAATAAAATGCACAAAATAGTGTCATTTTATTTTTTACACCTGCTTTTTCCTTAAAAAAAAAAAAAAACCCACGGTCTTACTACATAGAGGACACTGGCTTTGAACTCATTGTGTGGCTCAGGCTGGCTTGGAACTCTCAGTTCTCCTCTGCCTCTCAGATGCTGAGGTTACAGATATGAGCCACCACATTCAAGTCAATTGCTATTCTTTTTTTTTTAGGATTATATATTATTTTTATTTATGCATATGTATATGTCTGTGGGCATGTTTATGTGTGCCCACAGAGGCCAGAAGAGGGTACTGGATTTCCCGGAGCTGGAGTCACAGGAGGTTGTGAGTTACTCCATATGAATGCTGGGAACTGAATTCTGGTCTTCTACCAGAGCAGCAAGTGCTGAGCCATCTCTCCAGCCTCAATTGCTATTTTTGTTTCTGTCTTTTTGAGACAGGGTTTCCCTGTTGCCCCAGCTGGCCTGGAACTCACTATGTATACCAGGTTGGCCTCAAACTCTCAAGAGATCAACCTGCCTCTGCCTCCCAAGTGCTGGGATTAAAGGCGTGCGCCACCACGCCCGGCTTCAATAGCTATTCTTTAATAGACAAAATATTGTTCTGTATATTAGTTGGATCTCATCAACTCAAGAGTTTAATGTAGTTCTTTGAATTATGGTGAGCTATGTGAGACTGCTATCCTTAAGAGATTTGGTTTGCCAAGTGCAGTGACACATGCCTGTACCCTTCATTAGGGAAACTGAGGTGGGAGAACTTGAGTTTGAGGCCAGCCTAGACTACATAGCAAGACGCTGTCTCAAAAATCAAATGGGGGTCAGAGAGAGGAACAGGAGGAGAATGAACTAATTTACTTAAAAGAGTAAGAGTCTATGGCCATACTGCCCTGAGCATGTCCAATCTCATATGAAGTAGCAAAAGACATACACCACTAGAAGAGAGGAGGGAAGAGGTAGTCAAGAAGTATGAAGAGTAGGGAAACAATGGACTTTCAGGAAGTTGGAGAAAAATAAGAAAATGTTACAAGGCTCAGAAATATAACCAAACAGATCAGTTAAGATCCCAGACAGAAAAGCAATGCAGAAAAGCATTACAGTAAGATAAAGACAAAAAGAAAGGCTTCAATTCAATGCCTGTTAGAATTTAGAAAAATACCTTGTGGTCCAGGAACCATAAGTTTTCAAACTATTAACCCCTTCTCTTCCTATTTTATATTACCATGATTCTATTGGGAAAAAGACATGAAACGGATCGTTTCTCTACCTTCAAATGTGGGATATGCCAATTTTTAAAAGGGCATAAGAGGCAGAATTATTTAACTTTTCTAATTTTTTTTAGTCTGCTATATAAAATGATCTTAGACAAAAGGATGAGAAGCTGCATCGCCATCTGTGGAACGAAGGGGTTTATACAAGCTAGATGACTTGTTCCAACCAGCTTAGATAAATCTGTATTTCTCCTGGTGCCCAAAACAAATATAGAGATCTGACACTTGCTCCCATATCCAGCTGCATCTACACCACCTTTCTCAAAGACAGCTTCCCACAGGCACAAAGAAATAATTTTGTAAAAAAGGAATAATGAACTACCATTAAAGGATATAGCTAATATTTATTTGGTACTTATTGGCTATTGTGCTTTCAAAATTTTTGTAATACATTTTAAATTTATTTTGTGTATATATGTGGGCATACTGGCTATTGTGGTTTATACATGTTATCTAATTTTCATAACAGTCCTATGAAGTAAGAGTTATCTCCTTTCTATACATGATGACACAAGGATCGGACAGGTGGAGTAACTTGGCCTAGTCACATGGTAAATGAGATAGCAAGAATTTTCAGTCAAGTGTTTTGATAGTAAAATGTCATGGGAAAGCAGATTAAAATCTCATTTTGCGGGGGCTGGAGAGATGGCTCAGTGGTTAAGAGCACTGGCTGCTCTTGCAGAGAACTTGATTTTGATTCCCAGCATCCATAAAGCAGCTGACAACCATCTATAATTCCAGTTCCAGGGGATCTAATGCTCTCTTCTGACTTTCACAGGTACTGCATGACATGGGTGCACTTACATATATGCAGGTAATACACTCAAACACTAATAATGATAATAATAGTAACAATAATAATAATAATAATAGATAATAATAATAGAATCTCATTTTGGGCAAAGGAATGAGACATTTTTACTCTTCTCCATTTCTCAGGTATAAATATTCTCAAGAGAGTTAGTTGAGAAAGTAAAAGGGTTACAAAGGTCTATGCTGGCTACCAGAGGGACAAGGAAAAGGCTTTTTTTTTTTTCCCTGATGATCTTCAGAGAAGGATTTTTGAGCTTTTAAGGGCATTTGAGTACTCTTTTTTCCAATTCTTCCTGTTTTCATTTAGGTTGCAAGCTTTGTTTTGTAGAATATGAGCTAGAAACGTCAAGATGGGACCAGATGAAAGTAGTCAGAATGACAGCTGATGAGAACATGTTCTAATTTTAAGGGAGAACAGAGACATTTCATAGATCTATTAGGGTTTTAAACAGCAGCAGCCTCCCCCCTCCCCAATAGGGTCCCACACAAGCCTGAAAAAGGGAACTGAACTGATAAACACCTTGGCCTCTGAAGTCAAGGGAAGCAGATTTTTCTAAGAGGCAGCCTGCCTTTCCTCTGATCTCTGAAGACGAGGTAAGCAGATTCTGCCTGTTAACCAGAGATTTTAGGAGCTGTTTTAGTACAGCAGCTTTTCCCTTATCTTAGGAGGACAAAAAAGTAAACACTTCCTGACCCAGATCCTGGCTGGAAGACGGAACAGAGCCAGGTTTACAAGCTGTGCTTTTCCTGCTTCCCCCCGCCTGATTTTTCCCAAAAAACTTCCCGCCTTCAGCACCCTGAAGCCCCCATATATAAGCCCCAGCTCACAATCCATGGGCAGACATTTTCCCTTCCCTGAAGGGAACGTGTCCCCTGTGAAATAAAGCTCTATCCCACTGAGAGTTTTATCTGTGTCCTGGTGCCTCCTCCTCCATTCACTCGTTCTCCGCCAACTTTTTACCTATCAAGATCCTGTGGCGATTACTAACCTAGGTCATCTGAGTGGGAAGGAAGGGTACTGAAGGCAGAAAGTCTTCCTAAGAATAAAAACTATGCATTTGATTAGCATGATCCTTATGTTCTGCTTCTTGGAATGGTAGAAAAACTTGAGTGCTTGTGTCAAGAGAAACATTCCAGAGTTAGGGTGAGAGACAGGTTTTTCAATAAATGATTTTAAAAAAAATGTTAGAAAACAGGAATATATTTCAATCTTATAACTAAAATCAGTGTAGGATATATGTAATTTTTTCAATGATATTAAAAGAGACAAATCACAAATGAATACTAGGTTTCAAAGAGATAATCAAATATGGATGCTAGTGGATTTCTTCTTTAGCACTTAAAAGTTTGCAACTTAGGATTCCAGTCTCTAGGATTTAAATCGTTTTTAATCTGCATTATTTATAATTTTTTTTTTAAAGGCAGGGTTTCCCTGTAGCTCCAGCAGGCCTGGAACTCACTATATAGACCAGGCTGGCCTCAATCTCACAGAGATCCACCTGCTTCTGCCTTCTGAGTGCTGGGATTGAAGGCATGTACCACCACACCTGGCTTCTTTATAATTTTTATCCTATCTTTGTTGCAAAAAAATGTTTGGATATGTTATTACACATTTCAAACTTCCCCATGTCAGATTTAATTCCTATCTACTTTGACAAATCACTTGACTAATATTATTTTACCACTTGATTCAAGTTTAACCCAGTTTCAGTTCCTTCCTTTTCTCTAAGTCATTTCACACTATATCATTCTAATCTTTCTGTTTCTAACATATCTATGTGTGTGTTTTCACATAGATGTGTGTATATATATATATATATGTTCAATTAATAAGTATCAGTATTCTGTACATTCTTGCATGATTATGGCATGTATTCATGTCATATTTTAGCTTTGTTTTGTTCCATTTATGAATTTTTTTCCTTCAATTACACTATGATATTTTCAGACAGAATTCAGAGCTAAATGAGATATGGTGTTGTGAATTAACACAATTCCCTTTGCATTTTATAGTATGTATCCAAGAACTTTCTCTATTTCTTTGTGTGTGTACAGAGTGCCTTACAATATGGAAAGACATTGAAAGAGAAATATAAGGAAGATACTGAATAAATATTCTACTGGATATGGTGAGGTGTCAAGTCTTTTGGTACATTAATCAAACATACTGGTTAGCTTTTATTGTCAACCTACATATTAGAGTCACCTAGGAAGAGGGAACCTTACTTGAGGAGTGACCTCCATCAAACTGTTATGTGGGTATGCCTGTAATACATTTTCTTGATTGCTAGTTGATGTAGGAAAGTGCCCAGCCCACTGTGGGTAGTTTCATCCCTAGGCAAATGGGCCTGGACTGTATTAGAGATGTAGCTGAATGTAAGCAAGAAGAAAGCCAGTAAGCATCATTCCTTCAAGGTCTTTGCTTCAGTTCCTGACCTCAGGTTCCTGACTTTCTCAATGATGGACTGTAACCTATTAACTGAAATAAACCCTTTCTTCCCCCAGGTTGGTTTTGGTCAGTGTCTTATCATAATGACACAAAGCAAACTAGGATACAAACATAAGTTGAAATTATATTTCACAGTGAAAAGAGTTTTTAAAAATAAGAAAAAGGAACTATAGACAAATTACAAATATTAAGTGGTGATTTTAGTCTTTTGACAAGTAATAGACACTCTACAAACTGCAAGTATGTACTCTATTATATACCTCCATCTGGAAGTCAGCTTCAAGTATTTGAATATTTTTAACTGGATGAAATTTCTGCATCTCCAAAACACTCCTTTAGGCATCTATTTATAATTATATAGGTTCATCTATATAATAGATATAGGTAAAAAGCAGATAAAAGATGTCACTGACATCCAGCTGGGGGGACTCTTTCTTATTCAACTGACTGAGGTAACAGCATTCCCAAGGGATGTTGTTTTGGAAGTTCTGTGTTTTATATCAAGAACCCCAAATATTTACATTTACTTATCAATATTTAAGTTTATGAAAATAATATAAGTAGAAGGACTTAGAAAACACAGGTGTTTACTGTTCTGAGTCACATGGTCACACTACAGAAAGAAATGAGACTGTGATATGCAGATTTACATCAAGTAAATTGTGAATATATTAGCTTTCTCTCATCAAGATAAGCCTGGTATGTCACAGCATTTCATGTCAGATGATCTACACTCACAGACCTTTAAAATATGGTAGAAAAAATGCTTTACCATTTACAGAGTTGTAGAATACTGCTCTCGTGCTTTTCACACAGCTGGCACTGCCCACAGAGCCTCCAACATCCCATAATTCTATATAGTAGGTCTTCTCTTCTGGGGTTCCTTCTTTGTAGTCATGAACCTAACAGATCAATTAAAATAATTATTAAAGACACAAAATAAAGTGGTAAGCATCCTTATTCAGTTTAAAACACTGGCCTCCCTGCCAGTGTCTCACTCTCTTTCATGTCTACTTTCTTTAATACTCCAACTCTAATAATCTTCAACCCTGTTGGACTCTAGACTTAACTGATGCTAACATCTTTTATAATGCCCTCCCCCCTTCTACTTTCAAAGCCTCACTTCCTTCCTGAGCATAAATTCCAGGATCCACTCTTACAGTCAGTCACTGCTCTTTAGCTCCTCTTTTACACTATATTCATCCAACGAAATTCCAATCCTGGCTATAGCACTTTCTTCTTTTATTCCACATCTGCAATTCCTGAATGTGGAGCTCAGAAAAACACACATTCTAGTTAACTGAATTTACTTCAAATTCAAGTGCACCTGTGGAGTCATCCTTCCATCAATTGTGTAGGTCATTTTCCTTTTCCTGATAAAGATTTCTTACTTTCTTTTTTCCACATTCAATAAAGGTTAACTTGTTTCCTAGGATAGAATAAAAAAGAAGAACGTCTACCACCTGCTCTTTCCACATATCTCGACCTCCAGAAATGTATGCCCATATAATCTGCTTTTCTCCGCAGTCTAAATCTTCTCTGTATTCAATCCATCCCATTTTCCCACTCAAAGATGTAGTTACATCAGTTCTTCCTGCTCTTTATCATGGCATTTTCCTCTTCTGCTGGATAATTCTCAGCAGCATACAAGTACTTCTTGTCCTCCTGCAGTTACTGCACCAGTTCTCTGTTCCTTTACACAGAAAAAGTCCCCCACAGTTGTCTATTTTCAGTTCAAATTCTTCTCACATTTTCTCTTTAAAGAGTTTTAATTTGTGTGTGTGTGGGGGGGGGCATAGCATGCATTTGGAGGTCAGAGGGTAACTTGTGGGAGCTGGTTCTCTCACTATGTGGGTTATGGGGAATCCAACTCGGGTTTGGCAGCAAACACCTTAGCTACTGAGGCATTTCACTGGCACGCACATTCTCTTTTGAACTTATTTTTATGCAGCCTTTGTCCCAATACCCCCACTGAACTATTTCTGGCTAAGATCACCGTTACCTCCACCTCACTGACACCATGGTTAAGTTTTTGTTTACCCCATCACAACAACTCACTCCTCTGTGTTCACCACACTTCACTTAGCTTCTATGATCTCCCACTCTACTGGGTTTCTTCCATCCACCAACTTGTCCTTTCCAGCTTCCACCTGGATTCTTCTGGTCTCTGACCTCTAAGCATGCATCCTAGGGTTTAGTTCTTCAGTCTTTCTTTCCTATCAATATTCTGACAATTTCATCTATTAAAATTTTAAAGTGTCATTTTTATGTTATTATTTCCTTATTTATATCAACACTAGGAATGTTAGAATACCATATTCACCAGACTAAGTTGGGAATATCTAATAGGCACTTCAGATTTAACATATCCCAAAACAACATCCTTATCTTCCCAAGCCTGTTCCTTTCCCAGTTTCCTGTCTCAGCAAAAGGCAATTCTATCCTTTCAGTTAATTCAGTTAAAAACTGAGGAGTGAACTTTGACTCTTTTCCTACTGTACATCTGATCTGTCAGCAAAACCTGTTCCTTTGATCTTAAAAATATGCCAAGATTTTCATTTTTACCACTTCCACATTTATCAGGTCAAAGTCTCTGATTATCTCTTTGCCTAATTAATGTATGGCCTCCTAACCAGTTTCTCCACTAGAGGCATTCCCCTATCGCATCTGTTTTTCACATAGTATTAGAGGGATTATTTTAAAATCCAAGTGAGATCATCTCAACTTTCTGCTCAAGACTCTCCAATGACTTTCTTATTCCCAATAAATTTCCAGATTTTTTTTTCTCACGATCTATGCTTTTACTGCCTATTTAACTGTTCAACTATTTAACTATTTAGAACAAATTTTGATATACAACAACTAGATGTGTGATAATTCAAGGGTAGACTTTTCTAAGAATTTTAAAAAGAAATAGAGTACACCTGTAATCTCAGCACTGAGAGGCTGAAGCAGGATTATGGATTTGAGGCTGGCCTTGGCTATACTGTACAATCTTGTCTCACTACCTCAGTACCCTGTTCCCCTCAAAAAATAATGTCAAGATAACAGATGCAGGTTCTTTGGGTGAGACCCAGGTACATAATTCTCTAGACAATTGTGCTGTGACTCTCTGTTGAAGAACTGCTCATTTTATAGAATGGAATCATTCTATATTAGGATTATACTTTTTTCCTGTGGGGGGGGGATTTTTTTTTTTAAATAAAAAAAAACTGTATTTACTTGGAAGCATTCAAATGTCAACAAAACAGCTGCAATTTTTTTCTTTTTTGCAATTCAGAGTGGTATTCAGTTAACAGAACAACAATTCTTTTCGTATAAACGGTATCAGAGACAAAAATCTACCATCCCCATATATAACTAATCTGTGCTGTGCACCAACAAGAACCTGCTTTAAATTCCCGCACCAGTTTACAGCCCCCATACTGAACCAGGCAAGGTCAATGGCTACTGAAAACACTACCAGGACAAAGTCTAGCTAAAGAAACATTGGGTAGTGCTAACTATACAAAAAAAAAGACACTGTACAGTTTAAAAACAAATCTTACACAGCCCTACGTTTCATTTTTTTTTTTTTTTTCGTTAAAAGGAATGAGTTGTGTCCAGGGGAGTTAAATGCTTTACAGATAAGAAAAAAAAAAACTGCGCTAGAACAAACTTATTCGTCATCATCTTCTTCATCTTCCCCCTCTTCCTTCTTTTTGTTGCTCTTTCCAGCCTTGACAACCTCCTGCCCCCCCCCCTTTTTTTTTTGCAGCATCAGGTTTTCCTTTAGCTCTGTAGGCAGCAATATCCTTTCCATATTTCTCCTTCGGCTTAGTGGCCTTCTTCTCCTAAGGCTGCTTGTCATCTGCAGCAGTGTTCCACATCTCTTCCAGTTTTTTTGCAACATCACCAACAGATAAGCCGAGATGCTCTCCTTTGATTTGGGGGCGATACTGAGGACAGAACAAGAAGAAAGCCAAAGGAGGCCTCTTGGGTGCACTGGGATCTTTGAACTTCTTTTTTGTTTCCCTTTTAGGAGGGTTATAGGTTTTCATTTCTCATAATGAGCCTTGTCAGCCTCTGCCATGTCTTCAAACTTTCCTTTTCCTTTAGCAGACATGGTCTTCCACCTCTCTGAGCACTTCTTGGAAAACTCTCAGAAGCTGATGAAAGCATCAGGTGCTTCTTCTTGTGCTCCTCCTGGCAAGTTTGCACAAAGAATGCATATGAAGACATTTTGCCTCTCGGCTTCTTAGGATCTCCTTTGTCCATGTTTAGTTGTTTTTCCTCAGCAAGGCACAGAGTCATCCAGTGCCTGTCTGCCTCTCACTTGCCCTGGCACTGTCTCTATGGAGCTCAATGTACTGCAATGGCTCAGGGGGGGGAGGGGCGGTTTGAGACAGGTTCTCACTATGTAGTCTTGGCTGGTCTGGAACTTGCTATGCAGACCAGGCTGGCCTAGAATTCACAAGGATCCACCTTCTCTGCCTCCTGCATGCTGAGATTAAAGGCCTGTGCTACCACAGCAAGCCAGGATTATTACTTCTTGATTATCATGAATCAGCCCTGATATCTTTAAGCCTCAGTTTGTTTATAAAATGAATGAGTTGCATTATGTAATTTCTAAAGTATCTACTGACTTTAAAATAATGATGAAAAAGACACCTCAGTACTTTAAAAAGATACCATGAAATCCACCAAAACTCACATATTATATTCAACAGAATGTGTTAACACTTTTATTATATTAATTTTTTTTGGGGGTGGTATAAATCCTTTTGGTCAAGAAAAAGTTTAAATATGTTACTTTATGGATAGAAGATAAGAATCAGACTAACAGGCTGGAGAGATGGCTGAGCAGTTAAGAGCACTGGCTGCTCTTGTAGAGGACCTGGGTTCGATTCCCAGAACCCACATGGTGGCTATGAATCGTTCCTAACTCCAGTTCCAGGGGAATCCGACGCCCTCTTCTGACCTCCATAGGTATTGCACGACATGGGTGCACTCACATACATGCAGGCAATACACTCATACGCATAAAAAAAATCAGACTAACAATAAAGACAAGAAGAAAGAAAGTGAGAACAGCAAAGTCACAGCTGCTGGGCACTATTTTGGAAAATGGAAATTAATACTGTATATTGCAATAAAAAGTATCACTATTTTGCTATATGACAATAACTGATAACGTGATTATACTAAATCATCAGAAAGTTACACTACATGAATTTTAAGAAAGCAAGGAAATATGACATATTTTACAAATACTTCTAAGCAAAACTACTGAACTAATATCAATGCCATAGGGAGAAATGATCTGTTATGAAAAGGCTTAGCACGTCCATGAATCTTTCCTGATCCTACCTTCCCCGACATCCCAAACCAGGAAGGTTAGGTCCCCTCCTGTTTACTACATAACACTTTGTACATTGCTATCATTTCAGCGACTGCACTGTCTTACTTATTTCCTGATACCTCTTCTATCACACTTAGAGCTTGAGAGCAGGGGCCATATACTATTCATCTTTGTATCCCTAGAAAATAGCATAACACCTAGTACATGTTCAGTGCTTTGACATTATTAAATTAATACATTTAGGTTATCTCATCATATAAAATTTTATTGTATTTAGTTAGTTTAATGAAGCTTCTGAGATGGGATCAAAAGCCTGAATTTTTGAAAGAGCTCCAATAGGAGTGCAGTTCAGTGGCAGAGCCCTTGCCTAGCATGTACAAGGCCCCGTATCTGATCCCTAGGACTGC
Source organism: Nannospalax galili (assembly GCF_000622305.1). Classification (NCBI taxonomy): domain Eukaryota; kingdom Metazoa; phylum Chordata; class Mammalia; order Rodentia; family Spalacidae; genus Nannospalax; species Nannospalax galili. The sequence continues at coordinate 7,901,452 of NW_008346548.1, forward strand.
GGTGGGGGGGGAGGATAATAAAGTTCCCCACATGACATATAACTAAGTTTCCATTGTAGTATACCACTTTTATCACTAAAATTATTTCAAATGTCTTATACTGCCTCACCTAAAAGGTTATAACTCTTCTGAGAAACTTCAACATGTAATCTAACACCTATAGTGCACACCTCTTAGTCTTGCAATGCACTGGCCGGTCATCCCACACACTTCGGGTATACATACTCCTATACTGTTCTCTGTCATGAATTGCCTTCCCAAACCAAGTTTTTTGTTTCCTTCTAGAATTAGAAGAGGTGTCTTTCTTCTTTCTCAACTTGCTTAATTGATATTAGCTAAGTTTAAACTACTATGGAGTAAGTCCTAAGAACTTAAAGCCAGTAGCTTATAAGGAAGTTAACATTATACTAAGCAAGGCCCCTGACACAGTAAGTGGCATTTTGGTGCTATATTAAGACCCTAACATGTTGGGTGGAGTAATGCTTAGCTATAAGAAGAGTGTTGTTTGGACTTAGTTATTTTTATTTTATGTATATGAGAGTTTTGCCTGCATGTATGTAAGTGTATCACATGCATGCAATGCCCATGGGGCCAGAAGAGAGTGTCAGAACTGGAACTGGAGTTACAAACAGTTGTTAGCTGCCATGTGGGTGACTGGAACCGAACTGGGTCCTCTAGAGCAGCTAATGCTCTTATCTGCCAAGCCATCTTTCTATACTGTTTTATATCTAAGTGAAGTCACCAAGGATCTGATACTTAAAGACAGTCAAGACCTTATGGCAACCCAAGGGTTTTCTCAGTAGGAAGAACAGGTGCCAATCATATGGCAAACTGAAACACACTCCTGAATACTGCTGCCTTCTCATTTGGACCTTTCCATTTACTCACTGCTCATGTTTATTGGCTACTAAACCAAGACTACACATGGCTTCATTTCATTTGAAGAGCTCATTGTAACTTTTTTAAGAAGAAGAAATAAGTAAAATGAAATGCCTCAAGAAAGAATAGATATTAACAAGTTCAGTTTAGTAACTGTGTCTACTGAATTGTGACTAGAAAGAAAACAAAGGTAGGAAGTCTTAGGAGAAAGTTGGGAGAAAGAGATAGGTAGAGGAAAGTAAGAGATGCAACCAGTGTATTCAATTCAAGTAACAGTATAAAGCTACTACTAACTGCTCCTTCCTTTCTAGTAACGGCTTTTGCCCTCAGTCAAGCTCATTCTCTCTATTTTTCAAACCGTCTCTTCCATTCTATACCCATTATTTCCTTTATTTAACCTCTAAAGTTTGTGAAATTGCTATAAATCTGTCTCTATTTCCTCTTTGCCGAGTCACTGCTACTATACACCATCACCACCAAATCCAATGCTTGTTTTTCTCTCAGTCCTTTTATCTCTAGCATTTCATACTATAAACCAAACCCTCCTCATGAGCTTCTTGTCCTTGCTCATGAGGCAGTTCAACCTCTGGACCACCTCTTTGATCAAGCTTTCTCTGACTCCATTTTAGAAACTTCAACTCTCTAAACATTCCCCAAGGTTTTCTTTCTCTCCTCCATTTTCTTTTTAAAAAACTCATTGGCTCTTGTGGTTCAGGATTATCTCTACATACATGATTGCAACTCAGAATTCTCTCTTGAACTTTAGCACCTCTTTATCAAATGTTTCCTGGCCAACTTCAGTTAGAAAACTCACAGATACATCTCTCTAGTGTAGAACTGAACTTATAATTTCCTTCTCTTTTACCTATGATATAACCCCTTTTGGGGTGTGTGTGATAAGTCTATCCAGTAACTCAGGCCACCATTCAATCATTAACATCTAGTGGATTTCATCTTGAAAGTAACTCACTTTCTCTTAAACTCTAATAACATTCATTTACCACTTCTGTCTTTTAGTACTTTCTTCAATAATGGGAAATGTCCAAAATAGTAACTATTGAATCATTGAAATATGGCTTATTAAACTGATGAACTAAATTTTCCAATTCAGTAAATTCAAACTTGTTGCCTCATGAAGCTAAATATTACCATATTGAAGTACATCAGAATACTTATTTCTTTGAATTGCTCTGTAATAAGCAGCAATGAGGTGTGATTAAGAACCATAGCTTTGTGTATGCTGTCACAAGTACTTTGGGTTGATATACGCAACTACCCTGTTGTGTCCAGACAATATGGTTTCCTTGTATTTCATCTACCACCTCAGGCTCTTACAGTCTTTTCCCCTCTTCTTCTACAATGATCCCTGAGCCTTGGAAGGATAAGGTGTGATACAGATGACCCATTTAGGGCTGAGAATTCCACAGTTTCTTATTCTTTGCATGTTGACCATTCTGGGCCTCTGTGTTAGTTGCCATCTGCTGCAAAAAGAGGCTTCTGTGGTTGAGAGTTGAGAGATGCACTAATCTATGAAAGCCTGAGCCAGACAAAAATGCAGCATGGATAGGGGAGGTGGGAAAGAAGCCCCAGCCTTAACTAAGGACCTATTGGCAACTGACTGATGCTGGAAGAGGGAGAGTCAATTTTCTTTAGGGGTGTGAAGTCTGGTAGGTTGACCATACTCCAAGGCAGCAACCCATATCCAAGACCATTTGGGAACACAAATTAGACTTGATAGGCCTTTAAAAAAAGAAAAATAATAACAGAGGACATGAAGTGAGGGTGGAATAGTGTAGGGGTAGAGATGAGAGAGTCAGAATGTGATCAAAATACACAATGAAATTCTTGAAGAATCAATACAAAATAAAATAAAATAAAAACAACCTGTAGGCTTTTGAACCAGATTGTCTGGATTTGAACCTCAACTTACTAGCAGTATGACCTTGGACAAATCTTGTAACGCCTCCAAATCTCAACTGTATCATGTGTTAAAAGGGATACCACCTGCCTCACAGAGCTGTGTGGGAATTAAATGAACTACTATGTATAGGAATGCCTAACCAAAGCAAGCACTAAAAAAAGTTAGTTATCATTGTTATTGTCACTTTGAAGATCATTTATACATAAACCAAATTTCTCCAAGTAGATTCACTTCGTATTTGGTGAGGATAAAAACAATGGCTTTTTATTGTTCCCTAGTGTCTGTGTATTGCTATGCTGCCCAAAGAATTCAATATATATTGATTGTATGCAAGGTTCAAATTAGAGTTAAAATCCCATTAAAGCAAACTCGAAATGACAAATCAATTTCCCTATTTATAATTTGTGAAAACATTTAATTCTGAAAGTCTTGCTTTCATAATTAGGAGTTGCCATACATTTATCAGCTCATTAGATTTAAGGTAACAAAATCAGAAACCAGGAATGAGGGAAGACACCACAAAATAGAAGTTCCTACCTAATTCAGTTATGAACACCTCTGCACAGAGTAACTGAATCCGAAATGTGAGTGATCATTGAGTAAATTCAGTAACTTCACCCAGACTCTGAAATTAAACAGTAATATTATTACCTTTATCACCTCTATTTCTAGTTGACTCTTAACAGATTTGAGGTACGCTAAATGGACAACTGTTTCTAAGGGTTCTGAAGAGTGGGTATTCAAGAATCTATATTAGTTCTGCAGAACCCCTCTCACAGGTTCAGTAATACAGAATATAAAAGATGCTACAGAAGACAGTGTCTCTGAAAATGTTTAGACAAAGTCTCTATAAACTTTGATCATTTTTTTCCACAGAGAACTGCTCATTTTATAACTACAGTCATGATTTACATTTCTACAACTGTAAGATTATAGTTTTAAAATGCCTTTTACTTATGTTGCCACTCAAGAAATACATGCTACTCAAAGAAGGAGAAGAGAGATCAACAATGAACAGTAATACAAGCAAGGTCATTTTCAGTGTGACCCCTGGCCCACATGCCTTAGTCTTCTACAATAATGCAACGAGGGTCAGACTGGCTTTAATGGTGTCATTTAGTACCACAATCATTCTAGTAAAACCAGTCACGTTGTTACATGATCTCTGTCTTTATCTGCTGTAGTTTCTAAAAAATTTTTTTAAAATTTATTTATTTTTTATTTTATGTGTATATGTGTATTGCCTGCATGTAGGTAAGTGCACCTGTGTCGTGAAATGGTCACAGAGGACAGTAGAGGCTTTTGGATCCCCTGGAACTGGAGTTAAGGAGAGTTGTTAGCTGTCATGTGGGTGCTGGGATTCGAACCTGGGTCTTCTGCAAGAACAGTGTTCTTAACCACTGAGCCATCTCTTCAGCCTCATATCTGCTGTAGCTTTTATCAGTTTCCTCTTGGGCAATTTCATGCTACCCAGAGTTCTGGAACTATGTAATAGATTTAAAAAAAGCAAAGATTTTGAGAGGGAATTACTGCTGTTATTTCAGTAAATCAGAATTTAGCTAGTTTCATGCTGATCTGCTTTCTAAACTTGTACAAATGCATTAACTGCTGATTTAGAAAATCCTTTCCTATACCTATATCTTGTAAGTCAAGGCTAACAGTTTCTTCTAGTATTTTCAGGGTTTCCAGTTTCACATTGAGGTCTTTGATTCATTTGGAGTTGACTTTTGTGCAAGGTGAAAGATAAAAAATCTAGTTTCATTCTTCTGCAGGTGGAGATACAGTTTTGCCAGCACCATTTGTTGAAGATGCTGTCTTTCCTCCATTGTGTGTTCTTGGAACCTTTGTCAAATATCAGGGGGCTGAAATTGCGTGTATTCAGGTTTGGATCTTCAATGCTGTTCCATTGATCTGTGCGTCTATTTTTGTGCCAGTACCATGCTGCTTTTATGACTATAGCTCTGTAGTATACTTTGAGGTTTGGTATAGTAATCCCTTCAGTGTTGCCCTTTGTGCTCAGGGTTGCTTATCTATTCCAGGTCTTTTGTGTTTCCATATGAATCTAAGGATGGTTTTGTCTAATTTTGTGAAGTATGTCATAGGGATTTTAATTGGGATTGCATTGAATCTATATATTTCTTTTGATGGGATGGTCATTTTCACAATATTAATTCTTCCAATCCATGAGCATATGAGGTCCTTCCATCTCCTGGTGTCTTCCTCAATCTCCATCTTTAACGATTTAAAGTTTTCATTGTAGAGATCTTTGGTGTCTTTGATCAGATTTATTCCAAGATATTTTATTTTTTTTTCAGCTATTGTGAATGGGAGCATTTCCCTGTATTCTTCCTCCAATTGCTTGTTATTGGTATATAGAAAGGCTACTGATTTTTGTAGATTGGTTTTATAACCTGTCACTATACTGAAAGTATTGATCAGGTGTAGGACTTTTCTGCTGGAACTTTTGGGATCTCTTAGGTATAGTACATCATCTGCAAAAAGTGATAGTTTGACCTGTTGTTTTCTAATTAGTACTCCTTTAATTTCCTTCTCCTGTCTTATTGCTCTAGCAAGAGTTTCAAGCACTATGTTAAAAAGGAGTAGAGCTAGTGGACATCCTCATGTGGTTCCTGATTTTAATGGGAATGCTTCCAGTTTTTCTCCATTTAGAATGATGTCGGCTGTGGGTTTGTTGTATATAGCTTTAATTTTGTTGAGGTATGTTCCCTCTAGTCCAATGCCCTCTAGAACTTTGAATATAAATGCATGCTGAATTTTGTCAAAAGCCTTTTCTGAATCTATTGAGATGACAATGTGGTTTTTGTCTTTGAGTCCATTTATATGATTAATGATGATTACTGACTTGTGTATATTGAACCATCCCTGCATCGCTGGAATAAATCCAACTTGATCATGGTGAATGATCTTTTATTTACTTATTTTTTGATTTTTTGACTGTCTGTCATTGACCCATTCAGAGAAGAGCTTGTTCAGTTTCAGAAGATAATCCATTTGACAAAGTACCTGTTCAAAACTTTGTGAAGTGTTTCTATCACCCTCTTTCCTTGGGGTACATAGTAGGCACAAATTCTCCATTTCAGTAATTGCTATTTTAGTATGACTTTCCTGTCCAGGACTCTGACATTTATTTTTTATTTTATTTTATTTTTAAATT
>NW_008346548.1:7907737-7908233 GCF_000622305.1 Nannospalax galili
GAGTTCAATGGTAATGTTTTTCACATCTACTAATTATTAAGGAGCAAATTTTTATGCTTTGAAGAATTATTATTTTTTTAAATTTTTAAAAATTTATTTATTTTTACACCCACTTCCCGGACAGCACCCTCCCATAGCCTCCCTCCCCCCACTACAGCCCTTATACTCTGATATCCCTGCTACGGTCTGCTGTGTGGTTGGCACCCCAGCCGTTCCCCACTACTTGTGCTTCTGGTGAATCCAGTCAGCCTATCTAGAGGTCTTTGTTTTAGGAAGGTCAGCTGTTCTTCATCTAGCAGCAATAAGTTGCCAATATTCCTTTAGATAAGATTGGGGTCTGCTGTTTATTTTCCCAGTTCTATGCTGGGTTACTATCTGGGAGTAGCCGTTAGCTATACATATGGACTCTTATGAAATTATATCAGCCCCTTTAATCTTTGGTTATACTTTCCTTTTGGGTGTTCAAGGCCATACAGTTGGTCCAGATAAATCGGTT
>NW_008346548.1:7908929-7909249 GCF_000622305.1 Nannospalax galili
TAGGCATTATTTATCTCTCACATTGTCTCACCCCTCCATCATGGTTTCCCCAATTAAGGTGCCCCCATTTCCCCCCTTTCTCCGTTAATAATCCCCTTCGTCTCCTATGGTCCTCTCTTGAGCCTCTTCTTTCCCTTTATCCCCTAGGTTCCTTGTACACCCTTCCCTCCCCCTCTCCTTAAACTAACCCAATTTTTATCCATATCTCCCTTATTAACACCTCTTTCCTACTGTTCTTCCCTTTCACTGTAATTGTGCAAAGTTATACGGATTTGGTAGAAGGATCCACATATGAGGGTGAACATATGTCTTTTTTTTCC
>NW_008346548.1:7909437-7918624 GCF_000622305.1 Nannospalax galili
GTTTGCAGCCCCACCAGCAGTAGATGAGTGTTCCCCTTTCCCCACATCCCCTCCAACATTTGGTATCATTTGTTTTCTTGATCTTAGCCAGTCTGACTGGGGTAAGGTGAAATCTTAAAGTGGTTTTAATTTGCATTTCCTTAATTATTAGTTATGTTGAACATCTTTTAAGATGTTTCATAGCCATCGTTACTTCCTCTTTTGAGAACTCCCTGCTTAGCTCCTTAGCCCATCTTTTAATTGTGTTTCTTCTTGTCTTGGTTCTCTGTTTTTTGAGTTTGTTATATATTCTGGTTATTAAACTTCTGTCAGATGTGTCACTGGTGAAGATTTTCTCCCATTCTGTGGGTTTTCTGTTTGCTTCCTTGGTTGCCTCCTTTGATGTAAAGAAGTTTTTTAGTTTAATGAGGTCCCATTTGTTAATTCTTGCCTTTGTTTCCTGAGAAATTGATGTCTGGTTTAGAAAATCCTTTCCTACGCCTGTTATCTTTACCTGGCTTTGGTATTAGAGTGATGCTGGCTTCATAGAAGGAATTTAGGAGTTCTCCCTCTGTTTCTATCTCTTTGAATAATTTAAGTAGTATTGGTTGGAGGTCTTCTTTAAATGTCTGGTAGAATCCTGCTGTAAATCCATCTGGGCCTGGGGTTTTTTCAGTTGGGAGGCTTTGTATTACTGTTTCAATTTCCCTATATGTTATCGGTCTGGTTAAACCTTTGATCTCTTCTTGGTTTTAACTTTGGTGGTTCCCATGATTTTAGATATCCATCCATTTCTTTTAGATTTTCAAATTTAGTAGTGAATAAGCTTTTAAAATATTCCCTTATAATGGTCTGGATCTTTTGGGTGTCTGTTGTGATGTTTCCCCTTTCATCTCTGATTTTGTTGATTTGGATTTGCTCTTTCTTTCTTTTGGTTAATTGGGTAAGGGTCTGTCTACCTTGTTTAGCTTTTCAAAGAACCAGCTCTTAGATTCATTCTTTGTATTGTTTTCTTGTTTCTATTTCATTGATTTCTTCACTTCTCCTGGATTTGGTTTCATTTGTTCTTGCCTTTCCAGTGCCTTGAGTTGCAGTGTTGTCATTTACTTGGGCTCTTTCTAATTTTTTAATGTAGGCACTTAGAGCTATAAACTTCCCTCTCAGGACTGCTTTTAACGTGTCCCAGAGGTTGTGTTATGTTGTATTGTCCTTTTCATTAAATTCCAGGAATTCTTTTATTTCTTTCTTAATTTCTCCTTTGACCCACTCATTGTTTAGGAGTGTGTCTGCTGAGATCTGAGCCGCTACACCAATGGAGGTTGAAACCCACCCTCTCAGGTTGTCTGCTAGGATCTCCTTCTTTCTTTTTCTTAACAAACTCAAACAGGATATTGACATGGTCTTCTACAGTTCTTTGCAAATCATCACTGTCAGAACTTTTGCATGATCAGTGATTTCATCCATTCTTCTCCTGTGAGCTTCCTCACTTGCATCCTTACCCCAATCATCATCCTCCTCTTCTTCCACAGCATGTGGAGGAGGATTAATTTCATTTGGTGGTGGAGGTGATGGTGTCTCACTGCTGGATACAGAGCCATTTTCCTTGTCCTTGCCCTTTCTATTTTTCTTCTCTTTTTCTTTCTTTCCTGTACCACTGTCACTATTCTCAGGTGGGGTTTTGAGAATTAATGTACAGAGTTTGGATGGGTGTCAAGCATGCTTCGGTAGCCACAGGCTTTACAAGAATTACCTATTGTTTTCTTCTTTGGATTGAAATGCAGATCTGTTTCAGGATTCTCATACTCAGGACAGAGAACAAATTTTTTAACGAATCCATCCAACATGTCCTGCAGCTTATTCGCCTCATGAGATCCACTGATAATGTAGCACTCATTCTTAACATCAAACTGGGTCTCTGCTCCCAGCTCACAACCAAAATATTTGGTGGGATACGTTGGAGGCTGATTAAGCGCCTTTGCAATGTCAACCATGTTAAGTATAACTGTCTTGATTCCATTTCCTTTGCTCTCAACCTTGGCAACAAACAGGGCATTTTGTAGTGATAGAACTGGCCTGACACACTACAGTTGACGTTGACAGACATTTTGGCTTATTAGTGACTTTATCAATAAGATGAAGACATCTTTGACTGCAACATTTTGGTATCTTCCATCTGGAGAAGAAGGGATGACATTAACCACTGCAAGAGTTCTCGGTATCTGACATGAAAAAAATTTTGCCACTGAGGCTGTAAACTTCTTGCGTGTATGCTGTTTCCCCAATACAGGTACAAATGGCTGTGCAACAGCTCATTTTTATCAAATAAAGACATAAACCCAACATGGCTCTCCTGGGACTGGGAGGAAGAGGCACCAGAAACTGGGTCTGGAGCGGTGGGGAGGTTGACAAGTGGAGAGGCAGCCAGGCAGGTGCCCCCACCGAGCAGTGGGAGGGCCTGTCTCAGCGATGTCCATGTCCACACCAGCAGCGCTGAGCCTGGCGACCTCTGGAATATTCCCTATAATCTTAGATATTTCTTAAAATGAAGATTCCTAGGTGTCATGCAAATTTCTAAATCAGAGTATCAGAAGCAAGGTCCATAAATAAAGTGAAAGAACTAAAACTATTAAACTGTTCATCAAATCAAAATTTGTTTGATGTCTTCTTACAAGAGACATACTAAAAATACAAGGACACAGGAAATAGGAAAGTGAAAAGACAGGAATAAGATACACCTCATAAACACTAACCAAAAATATTTTAACTCTTTCATTATCAGAGAAGATAAAACTTCAAGGCACAATATATTGCCAGAGAGGGAAGGGACATATTACAATGATACAATGTTAAATCTGGGGCCCAACAAGACTATTCAGTGATTAAAAGTGCCTGCTGCACAGGCCTGATGACCTGAGTTTGATCTGTGGAACCCATTTAAAAGTCTAAAGAAGGGCTGGAGAGATGGCTCAGCAGTTACGAGTACTGACTGCTCTTGCAGAGGACCTGGGTTTGATTCCCAGCACCCACATGGTGGCTATGAACTGTCCTTAACTCCAGTTCCAGGGGAATCCGAAGCCCTCTTCTGACCTCCGTGGCATTGCACGACACGGGTGCACTCACATACATGCAAGCAATACACTCATACACATAAAATAAAAATAAATAAAATATTTAAAAAATACATAGTCTTTAAAAGTGTAAAGAGAAAACCAGCTCCACAGAGTTATCTTCTGACTATCACAGGTGTACTTTCAGGATATTTAAACAACATTAATCTAGTACATACCTTGTGATACTCAACAGGCAGAATTAAATGAAAAAACAAAAACAAATTTACATGTGTAGCCAAAGAGTATTACATTTATTCCTCATAAACGATGGAACTAGATAAGGAAAAAAATCCAGTAGCAATAATTAAGCAAAAGGTTTAATAAGCTTTCACCAACAGACGTGCTTAGAACTGTGCACCCAACACTGACAGAATATGCATATATGCATCCTAACTCGATATGAAATACGAAACAAATATTTAACAAAAACAGCCATAAAACAAAACACGAAGCAAATCTCAGTCAGTTTTTAAGGACGAAATCACATAGTATGTATTCTCTGAGCACAATGAAAGTGAGCTAGAAACCAGTAATTAAAAGATAATCAACACTGTCAAATGTTTGGAAATTAAGACTCACATTTCAAATAACAAATGAGTCAACGAAGAAATCACAATGGAAATTAGGCAATGTTTTGAACTGAATGATAATGAGGAAGCTAAAGCTGGGATTAGGCAGAAATTCTGGAGTCTCAGAGCTCCGCAGAGGTCTGAAAATAAAATCAATGAAACAACTACTCATTTCAAGAAGTATGAAAAAAGAGAGCAAATTAAATGCAAAGAAGGTCTGGATACTCCAATGAAATTTGAAACAAACACATAGAAATGAAGAAATAGCTCAGCTGGTAAATTTCTTGCTGGGCAAGCATGAGGACCTGACTCAATTCCCTCCCCGAGAACCCATGTTATTAACAGCTAGGTGTAATGTCACCACCTATAATCCCAGTGCTGGGATCACTGGGGCTCACTGGCCAGAAAGCCTAGCCCACTTGGAAGGCTGGGGGAGGCCTCCTGGGACAGGTGGTAGAATGCAATGATATGAAGGGGGAAAGCAAACATTAGAACCTAAAGAAATTGTGACAACAGATGGCTGCTGGGAGGGGCAGAGACATATCTTTTAAGGATAGGACTCTTGGTAGGTTAACTTGGCTCCACGGGATGGACCCACACTGAAGGACATTTGGGGACACAAATTAGACTCTATAGGCCCTATTATGTATTTATATACATAAATATATAATAGAACACATTACATTGTGTGGGAGTAATAAGGGGAAATATGGGTAGGGGAGGGGAACTAAATACCATTAATTTATATTGCATGAAAATTCTAATGAGTTCAAGGCCAGCCTGGTCTACATAGTGAGTTCCAGGACAGCTCGGGCTACAGGGAGACCCTGTCTCAAAAAGACGAAAAAAAAAAAAATCAGTAAAAAATATTTTTGAAAACAAACAAAAACAGCCCTATGAGATGGATGGCTCCTGAGGATTAACACTCAAGGTTATCTTCTGACTTCTACATGCACCCATAACAAGTACACACGCACCCCCCACCACCCAAATCCCCAAATATATAATATAAAAAAGCATTAACTTGTCTTTGATAGACAATTGGCAAAACTGGTCAAGCAAATAAAAGCTAGACTAGCAAGATGATTCCACAGGTCAAGAAGCTTGCCTCCAAACCTGACAACTGGGGTTTGATCTCCAGATCCAGGAGAAACTCCTGCATGCTGTCCTCTGACCTATACACGTATACCATGGCTCACATGACCCCTCTAAAAAAAAATACATATATACTTTTTTTTAAAGAAAAACTACCAATTACTCGTACCAGAAATGAAAAATAAGACTTTCTATAGGAGTTGCAGCAATAGCTGCATTGTTCATTTGTCTTATTGAAAGACAGTCATACAGAAAAAACAATTGCTTAACAGTTTGCTTGAGGTGGATAAATTCTTTCAAAAACACAACTCTCCAAAAGTCAGACATGAAGAAATGTGGTCACTTTCCTATTTCCTTTAATGTACTTAAAAAAACTCACATAGCAAACCACAAGTCCAATTAGTTTCCCTTCAAAGGAAGAAATAACACAAATCTTATAAAACTCTTCCAGAGAGCAGGTTAGCATACCAGAACTCCACAAAGAGATTAGAAAAAAATAGGCCAGTCTTCATGAACGTAGTTGAAAATATCTGAAAAAGATACTAATCTAGATATCAGAAAATTGATCCAGACTAAAGTGTCAAGACCAGCTTGGATTTATTCCTGGAATTCGAACTTTGTTTAGCATTAATAAATTAATAAATAGTTTGTGTTATTTGGGGAGTTTCTTGGACTACTCTGACCAACAACTTGAAGGGAGGCTTCTCTTGTCTGGCACTGTTTTTTGTTACATAGCCTTCAGATGTGTGTGTGTGTATATATATACATATATATATATATATGTATGCATGTATATGGTATATTGCATATAATACATGTATTTTTCAGTAGGCTTTTGAACTAATACATTTCCCTCTGGTTTTTCACAGTACGTAAATATTATTTATCTTTCCTCTCTCTCCCCATATAGTCTTCCTTATTCTCTCTCCAGTTCAAGTATCCCCTATTTTTCTTACTTCCCCCTTGATAACAACTGTCTCCTACCCCTCTCTCTCGAGCTCCTTCTTCCGCTTTACCCCAACATTGTAACAACTCTTGAGTGCCTCCCAGAACTTGAAGGTAAGACAGGACATATTTCAGACTCAGGACATGGAACAGTAGAGCTAGAACTGACCTGGAAGCCTCCTCCCTGAAGACCAGCTCTCATAGTATCAGAGGATACTACTCAAACTGCCAAGGGAGAAAGGCAATCAATGATCCTAACCCAGTTGTGCAAGCTATGAACCACAACAATGACCAGCCCTGCAAATAATCTCTACTGATGCAGTAGTGGCACTTCTATCCTGGGGATAATTGACAGCTGTCTAATTGGACTTAAGGCCTGCTCAATGGGCAGGAACTCATGGGCAGTGCTGTAAACAAAGCCAAGTACACATGGCTGGAGATGGCACAGACCCTAAAGAAAAACCTACTTTTGTCACATCCCTAGACCAATGTAATTTCTTACTATGTTTTAAATATGTATCCTTATATTTATAAACAAGTGTACCTCTCATCACTCATCAAAGAAGCTTCTTTTTCCAACAGATGGAGGCTATTACTAAGTTCCACAACTGGTCAAACTCAGAGAATAAGTATCTATGCGTTGGCCAGCTCTAAGTGACACATCTACAGTGCAACCTCTACTATTAAGACTCAGGGAACATAGTGTAACAGAGGGTGTAAAATATATTAATGCACCTCTCTACTCTCACCAGCAAAGCTAACTCATGCAACAGATGGTGATTAACCCAGAAAGCCACAACTGGCCAAAGTACAGAGAATAGGGGCTGCAGAGTACTTATCTCTGAATAAGTCACCTAAATTAAACCTGTCCACCCAAGGCTCTAGGAACACTGTGGAAGAGAGGGGTGGAAATATTGTAAGAGCCAGAGACAGTGATGACCATAAGGAAACAAGAGTTTCCCAGACAGCTGAGCAGTTACTCATATGAACTCACAACAATGGTGACAGCATGCACAAGACTCATACTAGCTCAAACCAGATAAAATCCCAGCATAGAGGTGGAGCAGTGGGGAAGAAACCCCAACCTTAGTTGAGGAACTACTGGCAACCAATAACTGCTGGAAGAGGAAGAGTTGGTTTTCTTTAAGGATGTGATGCTAGATACGTTAGCCAGGCACCAGTGAATGGATGCACATCAAAGGACAATTGGGGACACAAATTTGATTCGCTAGGCCTTAATTTATAGGACAAGGTACATGAAACCTGGCAGAGGGCTATACGAGGGGCGCAGATGGGGAGGGGGTCTAAATATGATGAAAATACGTAGTATGAAAGTCTCAAAAATAATAAAGATTAGTAAGCAGAATAAAGCAGTAAAATCATAATAATTATGACGATACAACCAATAAAATTCAGCACTCAATCATGATGGAAACTCTCATCCATAAAAGAATATAGGGAACTTTTAAGATAAAATGTACTTACAAAAAAAAAATTCTACAGCTGGACTGGGGATGTAGCTCAGAGGTAGAGTGCTTGCTTGGTATGCATAGTCTAGGTTCAATCCCCCAAACCACATACAAACACAAATCCTATAGAAAATACATCATTTAATGTAGTATATTGAACACTACACCTTGGATTAGGAATGAAACAAAGATGCTTATTACTGACACATCTATTCTAAAATTCCCTGAGTTTTAGCCATTTCATTAAGACATAGGAAAAAAAGACGAGAAAAAGATGAAGAACTAGAGCAGACTTGGCTCTAGGCAGGGATAGGAATAAAGGACAGAATAAGGATAAAAGGGGGGGCAGGAAGTTGGACAAAAGCTGAATTTCAACTTCAAATTGCAAAGCACTGGACTATAACTGTACTTTTTAAACATCTCCGGTCTTCTCTACAAACCTATAACCTAGATAAGCAGGTACTGTGTAATTTACTTTTCTTTTGTAGATGATCTAAACCCCAGGAGGCAAATTGATTAGCCCAAGGCAACTCTTTCAAGAAGCAAGAGGCAATTGATCCAAGATCTAAGTTTCTTTTTAATATGTCATGATCTTTCTCAGGAAGGGTGCTGGAAAAGGCCAAAAGGGAAACTTTGTCCAGAATATAATATGGGATCTCCCAAACCTAAATAAAATTGCTACTGAAGTCATTATCTAGATCTTGGTTTTTTCATTATCTAAGAATTTAGGAACATGTTAGGCTGAAATGATAAAGGCAGTCCCTTCCCACTTCAAACTCAACAGAAATGCTATAAAAAATATTTTGAGTGAAGGAAAGAGGGAGGGTAGAGGATAATGGGAGGGGAAGGGAGAGAGAAATGAGAGAGATAAAGAGAGGGAGAGAGGGAGGAAAGGAGAGAGAGAGGGAGAGAGAGAGAGAGAGAGAATCTCGACTGATCCCTGGATGCTCGAAGTGAGGAAAAACCTTAAAATCAGAGAAGTGGAAAATTGCAGATTCAGATACAGCTTTAGGGGTTGGTGCCTGGAGTTTTACAGCAGAATAGCAGTCCAGGAATAGCAGACTTATTTCCAGGTTTTAAGGAAAAATTATGTATGGGTAAGTGATAAGTACTATACCAGCATCCCCGTCTTGAAATGATAAGCCTTGATGAGCCGAGTTACTGTAGGAAACAGTTGAAAAAACTGTCTACAGGTCAGGGGAATAGAAAACCTTTCCTGTTACAATGCGGGTGCGTTGGTCTATAGTAGATAAAAGGTCTACATGAACAGAAAATATAGGCCTTTGCTATAATCAGATGCTGTGGAATCCATGATACTTAGATATCACAGTCACGCTGAGGTAAGAAATTATGAGACCCATTGAAGTTGCTAGGTCCCTGGCAGCAACAGAAACCACCACCACCACCAACAAAAGATATTTGCACAACATAGTACACAGGGCTTCCGTTCCCTGAACATTTTCTAAGAATTAAAAATCATAGAGAATATATTTCTGTAAAGTAGAATAATACATACAGTAAGCAGGGTGCCCACTTCACCCCTAAAAACCAGCATAATCGAAAAGAAACTACAAAATGTGGAGTTTGTGAAAAGTAAGTTAATTAAAAATAAAACCCATAATGAAACATGAGGAGATGCAGCAAGGGAAAATGAAAGTAGAATGTATGGGAATGAAGTTGAAAGATACAAAAGGCACATCCACTAGAAATTCAGAAAGAAAGGATACAGGGGATGAAGAGAGACAAACAGAATAGGGAATATCTTTTGAAAAATGAAAATATGCAAAGCACAACTTTTGAACAGGACAATGAATAAAAACTGAGGTCTAGGGGCTGGAGAGATGGCTCAGTGGCTAAGAGCACTAATTGCTCTTGCAGAGGACCTGGGTTTGATTCCTAGCACCCACACAGTGGCTAACAACTGTCCTAACTCCAGTTCCAGGAGATTTGATGCCCTCTTCTGACCTCCTTGGGCACTACACGACACGGGTGTACCTATCTCTCTCTCTCTCTCTCTCTC
>NW_008346548.1:7918748-7937112 GCF_000622305.1 Nannospalax galili
AGAGCAGCTAGACAAAAATTACCTTAGGAGGGAATAATAACTAAATTGGACAGAAGATTTTTAGTCAAGTCAGAGCCTATGCAATAGCTTCAAAGAAGAGAAGAAAACAGCTGTTAATCTAGCTAACTACCATCCCTCCCCCTTTTTTTGAGACAGAATCTCACTATGTAGCTCGGGCTGGCCTGGAACTCACTATGTAGACCATTCTGGTCTTGAAAGCACAGAAATCCACTTGCCTCTGACTCCCAAATAATGGTATGGGCCACAACACCCAGCCTTAAAAAAATTATTTATTCATTATGTGTGTGTTCCCGCCCCAAATATGTGTGGAGGTCAGAGGACAACTTGCTGGAGTTGGTTCCCTCTTGCCACCATGTGGGTTACCAGAGACTGAACTTAGGTTATCAGGCTTGAAGTAAACCCTTTAGCTGATGAGTCATCTGACGAGGCCCCCATTTGTTCTTACTTGGAAGGTAAGAAGACATGTAAGCAGATGAGAGAATTGTCCAGACTTAGCTGGGATTAGAAAAGAACAATACCTGGGCAGATGTTTGAACTTAATTCAGCGGGAACTGCACCTGATTCCCAAATGTGACACAACAGATGATCTACAGGTGAGGCTCCAGAAGCTTTTGCCTTTATACTGCATTTCTAGCCAAATGTTGACAGCCTAGTGGCACAGGCTTAGGCAGAATTATTTATGGAGCACATTAATTAAACTCTAAACATAAAGCACAGTGATTAAAACTGAAGTCTGTGCCGTCACACAAGTGGGTTCATATATCAATTCAGCTTTTAATGAGCTGAATGATTTGGGCCATTCTTCTCTGGGTCTCAATCTCTTCTGTACCTATATTTCACATTTTAAAAAAAGATTAAATAAGATTAATTAAAAGATTAAATGTAAAGAGTTGGTGCACAATAGGAACTAAATCCCAGTTGCTATTATTACTTAATTTTAAATAGCTACTGTAATTTGATCATGTGATTTGAAGGACTTACATTTAGTTTGACTACTAAAAAATTAAACAGGGACACATACTCTGACATCCACTGAGCAGCCCACAGTCCATGATGGATTTCCCAGTACTTGATTTTGACATAAAAGATGGACGAGTGAAGATTTCCCAACACCTGCAGAAGATACGAACTCTAGTTAGCAGAATGCTCAGTCCTAAATATGCTACTTCCTCCAAACCAGGGAACATCTCTGAAGAAGGGGTGGAAAGAATGTCAGAAATGGAGGATGGGAAGGAGTACTGTGAAAAATGCTGTCTTCTAGACAAGACATGATTGCTGCTAATGAGCTCACAGCACCCATGGCTGCGTGCACAAGATCCAACATTCCATCATGGATGGAATGTGGCAAGTGCCTTTAACTCAGAGCTATCTCTCTGATATAGTTAACTAGCACTGATGCTACTAGTCACTAATCTGGGGACCTGGCTTTGAGAACTACTGGTCTAGGGCAATTTCATATTAACTTATCCCATTCTTTTTGAATGTTTTAACCTACTTAGTCTAGTTTAGAATTATGTAACCTTAACAGATCTTAGAGGTGATTTCTCTAGCCCACACACCCATGAGAAGGTCCCTTTTGCAGACTTCTGTTAAAATTGCTTCAACACTATCAGTGACAGGACTCACAATCTCACAAGCTCATAGTCAAAGCACTCTAGTTCTCACTGGTTTTATAAAAGCAGCTAACCACTTGGCCCCAGATTTATCCTCTGGATTAAGAAAATAATTCTCTTCTCTTTTCTCCATCATGGCCTTTTACTCTGAGGTAGGACTTTATCTCCTCTAGGTGTCTTGGGCTCAGGCAATCTCATTATTAACACTGAAGGGCAGCACTTGGAGATCTAGATGAAAAGGAATGGGAATGAACTCTTTCCCTACATTCAGGCACGGAGTCACTCAATCATTATTTTTATGAACTGCTAATTGTATAAAAAATTTAGATAATCTCTGTGTTCATTATTACATATGAACTTATCATTCATGTTTACTTGTCATATATTCATCAACATCTGAAAAAGTATAAAAAGGAAAAATCATCACAGACCACTATTGCCAGTCATACAGAGGTTTCTATAAGCAGACTGTTACTGTAATCATATACCATAGGGCACTCAAAAACAATAAAAACAGGCTGGGGAGATGGTTTAGTTGGTAAAGGTCTTGCCTTGCAAGCATGAGGACCCGAGTTTCATCTATAGAACTGATGTAAAACAGTCAGGCACAGTGACACATGCTTGCAATCCCAGTGCTTGTGAGGTAGAGACAGGTAATCCCTGAGACTTGCTGGCCAGCCAGTCAGCCTTAGCCTAATGGGGACTCCAGGTCAATGACAGGCCCTGTCTTAAAAAAAAAAAAAGTGGATGTTTCCTAAGGAAGAATACCCAAGAAGCCCAAGGTTGTCCTCCAGCCTCCACATTTCACACACACACACACCCCTACACACAATCTAAACAAACAAAACAACATAGCCTTGCTTACAAAGTTGACTCTACTGGCATATCTTGGCCATCTCCTTGTCACCCTTCTTCCATTGGACTGCTGTACTAACCTTTCAAGATTCAGCATCATTCTAGTCATACAGTCTGACCCCACACAAGTAGAATTAAGTAAACCCATAAGTGCACTGTATCCATACTGTATCCAGTATGTTTCCTTGCAGTGTACTTTAATACACTATTATTTATGGGTTTTAGTCACTCTGTTCCTTGAACAGGGTTTTAGTCTTCAGTCCCTTGAATGCTGGGCTATCCTTTATCCACCTTTTAATTTTAATGAATTAACTCAAGATAGTGTCTCATTATGTAGCCCTGGGAGGCTTAGAAAATTACTACACAGATCAAGCTGGCCTGGAACTCAAGAGGTCTGCCTGCCTCTGCCTCCTGAGTGCTGGGTGCCTCTCCCTTCTCCCGAAGCCATCAACTGCCAATAGCTCCTCAGTTAGAGGTTATTCACCTATTTTTGCATTCAGTACACAGAATAAGACTTTAATTAGTATTTAGTGACTAAAGTTTGCATGTCATTTCAAAATATCCATAAACATTTTAATATCTCTTTGGTATTTCAGAGAAGAAACATGGTTACCTACTGTTCTCCCATTATTAGATCTTTAGGGAGTTCTGGAATTTTTGCTAAACTAAGAAAATATTCTAGTTCTAATTAACTTTTAAGATTAAAAATATTTCCTTAGTATATTCTTCCGGAATTAAAATCAATATATAAAAGGGAAAACATTCTTGAAACACACTGGCAACTTTTATCTAGCTACATTGCACCAGCCATATACACAAACTTGCATTTCTTTCACCTCAACAATATCATGAAGTTGATTGTTCATCTCTGCTGATTTGATAAGAAAAACAGTGGCATCTTGGTTTACTGCATACCTTGACTTTCTAGTAAAGATATACATTATGATCATCTTTGCAAATCACTTTCCTTTCTACTTTTATGAATTTTCTATCTACCCATTTAGGTAATGGGTTTTAGTGATTAACTTACATAACTTTTTTTTTGTGTATGCAGTATTGGGGATTGCATAATGCCTTGCTCATATTAGGCAAGTGCTCTACCACTGAGATACATCCCCAGCCCTATATAAGCTCTTTCTATAATAAAGACATTAACTATCTCATGCAATTGGATCAAACATTTTCTCAGGTTTCCCTTGTATTATTTTACATACAAACATTAATGATTTCAGGGTACTCAAACTCAGTTTTGTCAGTGTACTTACTACATTGCATCTGACCACTACTAATTTCACAGGATATTGATTTTTGTGCTTGCATATACGTTTCTCTTGGAGGCACATACTTCCATTTAGTTATAGGCTTGATAATGCTTGAGCCTGAGTTTAGCTTAACTGTGTCAGGATAAAATTATCTATGTAGTAATATTATGTGGTTTGCCTAGCTCTCCATGAATAAATGCCTTAGGTATGTTAGCCAGTATGAGATGAAACTCTCAGCACTGAGAACAGCTGATGTGCTACAGAATAGTGGCTGACTATTCATTTCCTTAAGAATTTTTGCAAATTAAGATTCTATTTTCACCTTTAGAATTAAAAATAGATGAAAAGAATGAACTTGATTTGCTTTTGGGGGGAAAAAAGACCCAATATAATTAAATTCTGCTCTAATTATAGCTGCTGGCAATGTGTTAGGCTCATTCTTAGTCAGTCTCTCTCTCTCTCTCTCTCTCTCTCTCTCTCTCTGTGTACATATGCATGTTGTTGTGATTTCTTAACAATCTCTGTGGGATTCAAAAGGAGCTACTAAATTTCAACTCATTCTTCTATGTATTTGCAAAATTCTCAAAAAACTCCAGAGGCTGGAGAGATGGCTCAGTGGTTAAGAGTGCTGATTGCTCTTGCAGAGGACCCAGGTTCGATTCCCAGCACCCACATGGTAGCTAACAATCACCATTCCAGTTCCAGGGGAATCTGACGCCTTCTTCTGACCTCTGCTGGCATTGCATGACACACGTGCACTTATACACATGCAGGCAATACAATCATACACATAAAATAAAAATAATAAATAAAAAAACTCCACAGTGGAAATTTTTAAAAGGTTATTTAAAAAAGCAAACTTTGGAGTTTGAATATAAAGGTAGACAATGTAAAAAATGCATTCCAACCTGTGAGAAGGAAAATCACTGCTAACAGGATATTGACAAAGAGACAATATACTTACCTTGCACTCTATCAGTGATTATGTGACAAGATCAATCACTTTTCTGGTGGGTATAGATGTGTCTTCTGTTTTACAACTAAACCATAATGGGAGTGGAGAAGGAAGCTTACTAATTGCCTAACTATGTTCCCACATTTAATACAGTGCATTTTCCGCCTTTAATGTATTTATCTGTGATGCAACACATTGATTCTGCAGTCACCTAATACAGTGCTTGTTGAAAAATACAGTAATAGACTAGTTCCAAAAGTACGTAATATGAAGGGATTGTTAGATACAGTGGAAACGAGAATCATGAAGAACATCCACTTCTTCATATCATGATAAATTGTTAGCTCTGGCTGGACTGCAGTCTTAAAAGAGTATGCTCAGTGATAATCTTGCTAAGACCCTGTACAACACCATTGCTTTTTTCATCTGTAAAACAGTAATTTTTTTATGTTGACTTCAGCACCATTTCTAGTTACAAGAAATGAAGTCGACATAAGCTGGTATTATGGTCATAGAATTACATAATGCAACATTCAAAGGGGAATATTATATAATGTTCTCTGTAAAATACTTTGTAATGCAGGTAATCTTCAGGCAACATGAAAATGTTCTTTCTTCTCTCAACCACAATTTTACATATTTTCTGTAAGACTAGCTTTCAAGCTCTTTGGGGTAAGTTCTCTCTGCTTCAAAGCATCCAGAAAAATGTTTCGAGCACAAGAGATCAATTCCAGAAAAGCGCTTCTAGAAAATGCATGGCTGGAGTTATAACAGTTCTTAAGGAGAGTTGGGAAAGAGAAGGGTAATGACATGGGAGGGGAAAATAAGGACTTCAACTGTAGTTATAAAATGTCCAAGGTGGCAAAACGATTTTAACACTAGGATTGAACTGGGCTTAGCATTAAGTTCTAGGAGCTTAGGGAGCAGTCCTTATCTAGTTACTTTATTTCGTACAACACAGCACTTATGTAATATTTAATATACTTAGTTTTCAACTATTAAATGAGTACAAGGAAGTCAAAAAGGAAATCATGTTTACCACCTAATATCTCATTGCATAATACAGCATACTATCAATTGCGAAGGCGGGTTCAAATCGGTTCACTTCGTTTTTATTATTTGTAGAATGGAGTTAAAGGTTTGATTTTAGAATTAAAGGAGTTAATATATGCAAAACGCTTGCCAGTGCATCCTTGGTGCACATCTGACTTAATAACAAAGTCTGATGAAGGTACCAGCTATCAACTTCTGAATGCTTACTATATCCAAAAAAGCAAGGGCAGTACACTCTTGGCTGGGGTCGCCAAGGAAGCCAATGTAGAAAGATGCTAAGGCGGAGAAGGACCCACCAAGCGCCACGCCAGCGCTTCGTCAAATGGAGCAAAGTCCTCTGGGAATTGTAGTCATAAGGCCTTGAAATGGACTTCGGACATGGACCGAAGAGCCAGAAAACTGGGGGTTAAACAGCAAAGAGAGAGCGGTATTGGGCAACTCAGGAGTGTCGGGAGTCTCAGAGGTGGGTTAGGCCGCTCACCTGAGTCTCCCAACACCAGAACCTTCACCCGATCCAGAGACGCCATCTTGCCAAGGGCTCCTCGGGACTAACGCCCGTTCTGGGATTCTTGATCAATCAGGGCAGGGCGCGGAGGTAGGGCCTGACGGCTCATTGGCTGGCCTGCGCATGACTGTTTGGATTGAAGCCTTCGAGGGGCGGAGGAACGCGTGGCTTCCAAACTGGTCGCAGGAATTAGGCGTTTTCTTTGTCGCTCAGGTGGCGTGGGCTGGCTGAAGCCGGTAGTTGAAGCGCTGAGGGCAACCGTAGTGGGAGTGTTCGAGGAGCGGCTTCGGTAAAACCTTATTCCCTGTTCCTTGTTCCCAGCTCCTGACCCGGCGTGGTCTTCACGGTTTCCCGGTCCGCCCCTCTCCTTGTCCAGTTCCCTTCCCCCGGCCATCTTCTGCGCTCCTTTTTTTGGTCTCCCAAAGAGCCATTGCCCCGGAGCGGCCCGTGAGCGACCTCGGGGGGGTAGGACTGACTCGGCCGCATGGAGTGCGGCCCTGGAGCCCCCTGGACGCGTCTGAGGGCATGTGGGGTCTCGGCGTCCGGACCACTGAGCGCTGGTGGTGATGGACACCTGGGTCCTGAGCTTCCGCACTCTTGGGCCGCTTTAAGTACCCGGGGGTGGAGAGTTCATGAAATACAGTCACAGAAAACTGCAGTGGATGTATGTAGAATCCAAGTTCTAGAGGTGGGGAAGCAGTATACTGAAATAGGCGAACTGGTTGACCCGCATCCACTTTTCTTTTTTATTCATCACTCTTCCAGCCAGCGTACTCTTTTCAAAATCACAAATTTATTCCAGTCACGCCCTGATAAAAACAATTCTGAGTTTAAGAAGAGAATGGCTTATTGCTCTCTTTATTGTGGATGCAGGCGTGGAGCACATGAATTGTGTGGAAGCTGGCAGAATGGGTATACTACAAAAACAGGTGCCTAGGAGAGGGATTGAAATTTTTTATTAAGTGCCTGGCTAGGTGTGCTTCGTACTGGAGTTGGTGAACAGAAATCGTCCCCGGTATTAGAGCTAGACATAGAAAAAGTATAAGAATGGGAAAGAACTATGAGGAAATGTGAAGAGATCATTCTATGCTACTGTGGGGAATTTGGGAAGGCTTGGAAAATATCACTTAAAGCCTGAAGGATATCAGGAGAAAAGGGTTGGAGTTTAATTTTGAGGACAGAGGGAAAGGGTGTGTTGGTATGTGGCTGAGGAGGGTAAAGGGGATGGAGTGTATTCTTTTCAACTTTGTTTCTTCTACTCCAGGCTTGGGCAAGCATAGTCTGTAAATGTAAGATTAGAATATATGTGGGTCTGGACTGGGTAGTGAGGTAGGTGAAGTCAGGGAATGACTGATTATACTGTGAAGATACAAAAGAAGACTTAGTTACCACACACCAAGAAGTCTCCATAGATCTGAGAAGCTCTTTTCTTGTGTCAGCTGCTATGGAAGTTACAGCTTTTGTTACCATGTGGGAAACACAGCCTCCCTTTTTTCACATATTTCCAACTTCAAAAGGATTTGGAAGTTGAAATGTACGTGAACTCATAATTTTTACATATTGGTAACTAATCATAAAATGTTCAAAACATTCTATGGGCCACCAGTTTGAGAATTCAGACCTATGTAGTTTAAGAAATCTAGAGACAAATAATCTTGATTCATCATGAGTGAGGAAGTGGTGAAGGAGAGAAGTCAGTGGTCAGGAAGGAGAATTTCAAAATGTAAGATTTTGAACAAGGTACCTCCACTGAGCTTCAGTTTCATTAGTTCAGCTAATGAAGATGCCTAGTAGGTATCTTCAAGGATAGACTTCTAAAGGGAATGCCTCTACCTCGTTTCTATGACTTACTCCTCTTTAGATGTTACCTGTTTCTCATGGTACTTTCCTACATCATGGCTGCTCAAAACAGAGCTATTTAAGATTTTTTTTTCTTACCCTGGTTTCCAATATCCTGAGCTCGTCCTTGGAATTTTTTGCTTTCTTCCTAAGTTTAGGTTTTGTTACTACAGCTCCTGAACTACCACAGTGCCACCACTTGCACACCAGTTCATCCTCTTGTTGGTGTGAGAGTCAGTTATAAATAGAGGGTCTGGTTTTGAAGGCCAATACTTAATTGAACTCAGGTCAGCCCTGGAAGCAGAACCATTTGTTATTTAATTCACACATTAACTGTATGAGAAAGGCACTTTATATGTGAAGAAACTGAGGCTGTGGACTTTCTGGAACCACACCCTAAGAAATGGAACTTGGGTTTAAAGCCTCAAACTGTTGGATTGAAGACTCCTGGTTGTCACTTCACTCCCTTACACGGATACTCAGCACCCCTGAGGTTTTTTCAGATCAAGAAAACAGGTTGAACAAGTAGGATAGGGACCTCTCCATACAGGATGTTCATTGACTGAATATAAAATTGCCTAGGACACAGATTATCTAGAGCAATGGTCAGGGTCTTTTGTTGCATATTACAGTTTTGTCTAGTGAGTTTTTAATTGGTATGATACCTGATCTGGCCCTTCTATATCAGCTGAAAGAAAACTGGGAATGGGACCACTTTTAGTATTCTTAAGATGCTGCTCAGATGGTTCTGCTTTACTGTCAAGGCTGAGAACTATTGATCTGAATCATGGAGTGTATGAGGGTAGGGACAGGAAGGGGAGTACAAAAGGGAAGTAATTCTGGAAAAATAGGTTGTTTTGACACTTGTCTGCCTTTTGGTCTTTTGGCTGTTTCTGAAGCCGTATGTTATATTCTGTCAGCTACTGAGCATGTAAAACAAAAACTGAAAATTGGGTTTAAGCACAGGTTGCAGACAGAATTGGAAAGGAGAGCACTGTGTGCTTGTACTATGCTGTGATTCTACTTTTGTAATGAACCCAGGCATCCTTAAGCATCTGGGGTGATGAGCTCTAGAGTTGCAAGTTTGGACCTAGGTATATCTAGGTGCTATTTTATTATCTCCTTTTGTGTGTAGTTATGCCCGAGTGTGTATGCTTCTAAAAATATATTTAAGTTACTTTATTTTTCCTTTATTATTGATATGACCTTATAAACACCCCCAATAGGTGTGTACATTAGTTATTTAGGAATTCCCTTATAATATTGTGGCTATAGTAACATTTCTTATAAAAAACATTAAATCTGATAGGGTTCATAACTTCTGATTTCAAATAAAAGACTCAGTTGAAACTAGTATTAAAAATATGATTGCTCATTGAAATAATTCAGTGGGATATTCTGTTAATTTTTTTTTCCTATTTCATAGGGAAATTTCACTGGACAGAGTCTGTGTGGATAGCCTGGCCAGTTTTAATTTGGAATGTATTAAATTTATATGGAAACTGTCTCAGTAAGTCCTTAAGGACCATACTTCTCATTAATCTCAGCATTTTCCTTCACAGACAGTAAAGCATAGCTTGAACTTGTTTAAAAATTTGGTCAAGGGGCCAGGCGTGGTGGCGCATGCCTTTAATCCCAGCACTTGGGAGGAATCCCAGCACTTGGGAGGCAGAGGCAGGCCGATCTCTGTGAGTTCAAGGACAGCCTGATCTACATAGTGAGTTCTAGGACAGCTGGGGCTACAGGGAGACCCTGTCTCAAAAAAAAAAAAAAAAAAAAAAAAAGATTTGGTCGGGCTCACACAGCTACTTTGAAATGCAGCCTATCTGACTGAATTCCAAAGCCCAGATTTTTAACAGTCACATGAAAGTCTTAACAAGCACATACCAGTTAGGCCTTTGAGAGGACAACTTTCTGGGCTAAGACATGGAAGTTATACACAGTTAGCTTCAGTTTTGCCCTTCAAGAGACCATCTTGGTGGTGGTGGTTCTTTGTGTCCCGACCCCTTCCATTTTTTTTTTTTTTTTTAAGACCTAGAAGGCGTTTACTTACCAGATTTAACCTTTCAAGGTTGGTTAAAGTACTTTGGATTTTAGCATTAATTTCTTTCTGTTACAACGATTGTTAATTTTTGTCAGACACTCCAACTAGCAATTACTTATGTTTATTGACTTGTGATTCTGTTGTGAAAACATGACTATGTAAAACATCCTTGAGTCTTAGCAGGAAAGCTTTACTTAAAAGAAATGAGGGCTGAGGATGCAGCTCAGTGGTAGAGCACTTGGCTACCATGTTTGAGGTCCTGGGTCTAATTCTCAATAAAAGACAGGCACATACAAAATAAAGACATTAAGTGTATGTTTTTGGTAACTACTGGGTTTCTCAGGGAATTTCCAGCCATTCTAGAGCACTGGAGCATTAAGAAGAGTGAGCTTGTTTATTTCTCTTTCTGAAAGAAAGTGGGTTTGATGTAAAGCATCATTGTCAGAAATAATAAGTAGCTTTTTGGGATAGAGTACACTGTTGATGAAAGTAACCATTTAAAGATTATGCGAAGATCTTTAGGGATAGTCTTTTGTGTACTGTAGAGGAAAATCTTGATTTTTCTCTGTTAAATGCTAAAGTGTTAGAAATCTTTCATATTTGAATACCTTTCTGGCACTCTTAAGAATCATGATGGTTACTGGCTACCTGTAAGAGATTGTTTGATGTAGATTTGAAAAGATGATCTTGTCTTCATGCTGACTAATCTTCTCTTATTTTTCTGAATTCAGTGAAAATTAAAGTTCGCTGCTAAGATGGCAGACCCCGATGTCCTCACTGAGGTTCCAGCAGCGTTGAAGAGGTTAGCCAAATATGTGATCCGGGGCTTTTATGGCATTGAGCATGTGTTGGCCTTGGACATCTTGATCCGGAACCCCTGTGTAAAAGAAGAGGACATGCTGGAGCTGCTCAAGTTTGATCGGAAGCAACTTCGATCAGTCTTGAATAATTTAAAAGGAGACAAATTCATCAAATGCAGAATGAGGGTGGAGACTGCTGCGGATGGGAAAACCACTCGTCATAATTATTATTTTATCAATTATCGCACTCTTGTTAATGTGGTAAAATATAAATTGGACCATATGAGAAGGAGGATTGAAACGGATGAGAGAAATTCCACCAACCGGGCTTCCTTCAAATGTCCTGTCTGTAGCAGTACTTTCACAGACTTAGAAGCTAATCAGCTGTTTGATCCCATGACAGGTGAGACCTATCCTTTATGAATCAAGTGAAATAGATGTGTACTCATTTTAAAAAATTGATTGATCAGAGTTGTAAGCCAATCATAGTCTTATAGAAATAAATAGGGAATCAACATATAGTTTTAGAGTCTTGGTTGGCTGACATAGAACTTTGAGACGGTTTTGTATTGCTTTTCTCCTCCATAAGGAAGTATACTCGTCCGTGGGGATTTCTCATTAGGGGCTCTCCTGAACACCACCCGTCCCCCTTACTCTTAATTACTACTGCAGCCTAATCTGAAGGATTGCTTTCTCTACCACTGAAGCTATGCTGACAACTTTACTTTGACCTCATTCCTCAGCAAATATTTTAGCACCTATTTATGCCAGTCCTTGGCAGATAGTTATACATGGTGCTTAAATGCTTTGTTGGTGAAAGTGGGATTACAGTCATGTACCACCATGCCAGGAAGAAGAGATTTTGTTTGCTTG
Organism: Nannospalax galili; assembly: GCF_000622305.1. Lineage (NCBI taxonomy): Eukaryota > Metazoa > Chordata > Mammalia > Rodentia > Spalacidae > Nannospalax > Nannospalax galili. The sequence goes on from NW_008346548.1 coordinate 7,930,569, forward strand.
CTTGTTTGTTTGTGACAAGACAGAGTCTCATATTGTGCCAAGGCTGACCAGGAACTTACTATGTAACCCAGACATGCCTAGAATCCTTGGCAGTCTTACCTTAGGCTCCCTAATACTGAGATTATGAGAAAAGTTTATTAACTGTTTTAGATATAAGCACCGTTTGAGTGTACCAGAGGAGGTTCTAGAATTTATTTGGAGCTCTTCCAAAGTAGAGTAGACTTTCATTTTTTTCCATTTACTCTAAAAGTTTTGTCAAAAAGCTTAATCCCAGCACTCAGGAGGCAGAGGCAGGTGGATCTCTGGGAGTGTGAGGCCATTCTGGTCTCCATAGCGAATCCAGGCCAGCTGGGGCTACAGGGAGACCCTGTCTCAAAAAGACCAAAAAAAAAAAAAAAAAAAAAAAAAAAAGCTTAAGAGTTTTGGCTTTGTGGTTCTCTATAGATGATGATCTTACAGTGGTCTTGTCATCTTGACAGCAGTGGAAGGTGTTATTTAGCCCCTCTGAGAAGTTATCTGTAGTAATAAGCTTCTACACTGATTCATCATTTGAAGCCTATTTAGTTTCATGAAACTTTCTAAAAGGTGATTCTACTACCTGTATATTGGGATGGAGATTGATTCCTGCTGCTCTTTGAATTTCGCTCATTGTTAGTGTGAATGAAATGAGTTTTAATTAACAGCCAGCCTTTGGAAAAGCTGACTTGCTATTCAAGTATATCTAAAGCTGAGACAACTATGTTACAGCCAGTCTGAATAAAGACAGTTTTCAAGTACGAGGTCTATCATATGAGGTCATCATGAATGTGGAAAGAAGGGGTGTGGAGAGCAAGAACAGGTCACTTAACCTGGATGTTACTCAGCAGAGGGTACTCTAATACACCTACACTAGAATTCAATTGGCAATTATTTCCTCACAGTGAAACCTGAGTTAGTATAATTAGAAATTTGTAATCATTAGGGACTCCTGTTCTGTGAATATGGTTGCCTTTTGATGAAAATTTCATTTCATTGGACTTTTCCTAATGGTAAAATGTGTGGATTGATTGATGTTAGACCCCCGTCTTCTTGTCAGTTCAGAGGTTTTATACATTTTGGGATTTATTTGTTTATTTATTTATTTATTTATTTTTATCTGTATGAGTGTTTTGCCTACATGTGTGTAAGTGCGCCACATTTATGCAATGCCCTTGGAGGCCAGAAGAAGGCATTGGATCCCTTTGAACTGGTGTTAGGGACTGTTATTAGCCATCATGTGGGTGCTAACAACTGAACCCCAGCCCCCTGCAAGAGCAGCCAGGGCTCTTAACTGCTGAGCCATCTCTCTAGCCCTAGTTTTTTAAATTCTTAAAAATGGTGGTGCACACCTTTAATCCTAGCACTTGGGTGGCAGAGGCAGGCGGATCTTTGTGAGTTTGAGGCCAGCCTGGTCTACATAGTGAGTTCCAGGACAGCTGGGGCTACAGGGAGACCCTGTCTCAAAAAGACAAAAAAAAACAAAACCCCAAAACCTTTTTAGGGTCTAGAGAGATGGCTCAGTGGTTAAGAACACTGGCTGTTCTTGCAGAAGACCCAGGTTTGAATCCCAGCACCCACATGGCAGCTAACAACTGTCCATAACTCCAGTTCCAGGGGATCCGATAGCATTTTCTGTCCTCTGCGGGCATTGCACAACACGGTGCACTTACCTACATGCAGGCAATACATAAATATACATCAAATAAAAATAAATAAAATATTAAAAAATACCTTTTTAATTGATTAATTTTAAATTCTATATGTATGAGTGTTTTTCCTGCATGTATTTCAATGCTCCACATGTGTGTAATGCCTGTAGAAGAGGGTATTCAATCACTTGAAACTGTAGTTAAGGATGGTTGTTAGCCACCATATGGGTGCTGGGAATTGAACGTGGGTCCTCTCCAAGATCAGCCAGTGCTCTTAACTGCTGAGCCATTTCAATTCTTTTTTGTTTTTGTTTTTTTTTTATTATTTTTATGTGTATGTGTGTATTGCGTGCATGTAAGTAAGTGCATCCGTGTTGTGCTGTGCCCACGGAGGACAGAAGAGGCTCTTGGATCCCCTGGAACTGGAGTTACAGACAGTTGTTAGCTGCCATGTGGGTGCTGGGATTCGAACCTGGGTCTTCTGCAAGAACAGCCAGTGTTCGTAACTGTTGAGCTATCTCTCCAGTCCCCAGTTTTTAAAATTCTTAACTACCAATTCTTGATACTCTCTTTTATCTGTGCATTCTCTTTAAATTTCTTTGTTTTTTTTTCCTCTTTGCTTCCATCCGTTTTGCTCAGTTTTCCTACCCTCATTATGAAGAAAAAGGGAAATAAACATGAGTAAAGCAGAGGAGAAGGGAACTTATTCTGATAATATTAATGTACTGTTTAAACTGGTAGATAGATTTTATTCTAACCTCAGTCCTATGCATACCTAATACTGGAGATTCCATCTTCTGGTCTAATGATGGAGATAACTGATGAGCTTCTTTGGTGATTTTTTTTTTGAAAAAGGGACTCAGGTAGCCCAGGCTGGCCTTGAATTTGCTAGGTAGCTGAGGATGACCTTCATTTCCTAATCCTACTATTCCACCTTTCAAGTGCTGCAATTCCAGTCCCATGTCATCTACTGGTAACTGATGGAGCTGATGGGCTTCTATTTCCATTCCTTTCCTAGCAATTCCTAGGTTCAGCTGTGGTTTATCTTAGCCTTCTTGGAACGTTCAGGAATTAGATTTGGAGCCTTCTACACTTTCTATTTCTCTGATAAAAGTTCTAATCCTTTAGCCCAGCACTCAGGAGGCAGAGGCAGGTGGATCTCTGTGAGTTTGAGGCCAGCCTGGTCTCCATAGTGAATCTAGGCCAGCTGGGGCTACAGGGAGACCCTGTCTCAAAAAGACCAAAAAAAAAAAAGTTAACTCAGATTGTAGGGGAAGTTCTCTCTGCCAGTGGACAAAAGGTAGTACCTTCTAGGTGAACTCTAGGATGCATGTGAAAATTTTGGACTCAAGACTGAGCACAGCAAGGATTATTTTTCTGTTAATTCACCTACTGGCCAGTGATCCTCTTCCTTCAGTACAGTTTTTCCCTTACTCTGTCTTCTTTTCCTATAAGTTTGTAGATTTTTTTTCTGTATTTGCTATTCACACTTTGCCTTTGGTGTTTCTGGGTTCAAATGTAAATGTTTGGTGTTTGGTATATGTGGATGCTTTATTTCATTATAATTTGGAACAGTTTCCAAATGTGACTATCATTTGACATTGCACCGCAGCATTGTCATCTACAAAGTTCATGCTTGAGAACTGTGCAATTGAGTTACAAAATAAAGAACATTTTTAAAAAGGTCATGAGGTTTTAGTAAGTTTATGATTTTGTGTTGGGCTGTAGTCATAGTTATCCTGGGGTGCATATGGCCAGTAAGGCTGTAGATTGAACATGCCTGGTAGTCTTTGCCTACCAGTTTTGGGTTTCAGAAGCATGATCAGGCAAAAATAGCTGTCTTAGTTCCAGAAATATGGGGAGGTTATATAATTAACACAAAGATGACATGCAATCCCTCAGATCAGGAAAATGGCATCTTGTGCATTCATAAGTGCATGTTTTAGATTTAGCAATCTTTCTAACAATGTAAATAGACTTAGTATTTCTAGCCTAACAATCTCAGCATGTGTAATTTAGTTAATGGCACTTCTAAGTTAAGTTTAGCAACATGTGTTATTCTCATTTTAGATGTTAGGGTTAGATGATATAGAAATAGCTTTGTTTTCCATTTTTAATTTAAAAATATGCAACCATAATGTCAGAGAAATTTGGAAGAGAAAAGAAGAAATCACCCACAAAACTGCAAGGCCTTTTTTACATATTACCTATATTTATAATCATAACCTAGAATAACTTAATTTTTCTTTATTTTTATTTTATGTGTATGAGTACGGTATTACTATGCCAGCATTATGATCAACTGAACAAATAACAGCCTAATTCTTAAATTTAGTTTTGAAGAGTGGTCCTGAACTCAGAGGACACTCATCTGTTGGAACCAGCTGTCTTGTTGGAACTCTGTCTCTGAAATTGTCTTGAGTTGGGCCCCACCCAAAATTTTATTCAAAATGGCTTGCTTTTCCAGTTTCAATTGGGGAAGTACAAGCTTGGCGCCATCCTAATCTTAACAGACCATCCTGTCTTTTCATCCCTAGTTCTAGAATATGTTATTCATTCAAGGTTACCTTCTTTCCCAATCTCTACTCTGTCCAGTGAAGATGGGGTGCCACCTTTCAGCGTTTTGATGCATTAATTCTCAAGCATACCCACATTTGTTGGTTCATGCATTCATTCATTATCTTTTTGGGTGGAGTACCAAATTCATGTTGCCTAGGAAATGAGATCAGGTGCCAAGGTCACAAGACACAAGAGCACATGGTTTTGCTGGGGTTAATTAAAAGTCATTAGTCCAGATTATTGCCATTCCCACATGAGTGTTTTGCCTGCATGTATGTATGCACACCTATGTCATGTAATGTTCATGCAGGCCAGAAAAGGGCATTGGAATCCCTGAACCTGGAGCTACTGAAGGTTGTTAGCTGCCATTTGATTTCTGGGAACTGAACCTCAGTCCTCTGCAAGAGGTACTCTAAACTGCTGAGCCATCTCTCCAGCACATGCAATAGATTTTGTTCTCTTGGTTCCTTAATGTACTAAATTCTTTTTTTTTCTTTTTATAGTGTTCAAAATGTGATTTAATAAGGTTGGTTTTCCCTGTTTTTTTTTTGTTGTTGTTATTTTTTTTTTGCTATTGTAAAAAAATGCTTTGTATTCCTTTGTATATATTGCATTTTATTTTTGTTTAAAATTTTCCTCAAGAATTCTTAGTAGTAAGAATGTTGCTAAACTTTTATAGCTTTTATAAAAACATACATGGCACTGTATTTTACTATGAATGAAATAAAATTGTTAAGTTTTGGAATTCAAAATAGTTCAGAAGCTCTTTTTAATGAATTTATCTAGAGACCACAGAATCCCATTTTAAGAAAACATTGAGATAAGAGATAATTAGAAAAATTTAAAAGGAATATATAATAAACTCTTAAAATAGAGATTTAGAGGCGATCTAGTTAGCTCATCAAATGGTGTATGTTTCAGTGCCACATGCACATGATAAGTTTGTACTGTTGGGTTCAGAAGACAGTATAGTATCACATAAAATCTAGGGGTATATAAATTGTTCGGATGCTTTGCATTGAATATTAGGGAGGAGTGTGGATAATTTTCATGGAGATTTAGCTTACTTTGGTTCCCTGTTAAAAATGTAGAACTAATTGGTATTAGGATTAGCATAAAGAAGTTTTAACTAACTAAATTAAAATATTTAAGAAATAACTGTTAAAAATAACCAGCAGTAGTAGGGCGTGATGGCTTGCACCTGTAGTCCCAGCACTCAGGAGGCCAGAGTAGAAGGATTGCTGCATGTTCGAGGCCAGTCTAGGCAAGAGTGAAACTCTGTCTCGAAAAACCAGTAAAGGGACTGGACATAGAGCTTAATGGTAAAGTGCTTGCTTAGCATGCCAGAGTCCCTAGGTTCAATCACTAGTACCACAAGGAAAAGGGGTTTGGGGAGGGGAGAGGGAGCCAACAGTGGCAATAGGCCTCCTGTATTGATGAGTTCAGAGTTATTTAGAATATTTGAGTAAAGTTGGTATTTAAACTATTAAGGTCCAAAATTTGTGAGACTTTCAGGTTTCTTAATAACGTTTGCCATGATAGGGCAAGCTTTTTCCTGTCTTCATTTCTTAATACTTAGAGCAGCAGATGTCTTGTAAGCAGTGTTTGCACAAACTCAAAAGAAATCTAGGATTGTTTGCTCACTTCCTGAGCCCTCGGTCTTTGGAATTTTGCCCGAGATGAGTTAATTTGAAAATTATGCCCAAAAGCTGTAGAATTGTGTGGATGAAAAGCAAGGATGGGAGAGGTGGGCAAGAGTGCTTGCTGCACATCTTGAGTTCAAACCACATCACTCATATAAAAGGTGGCATGGTCATGCATGCCTGTAACCCCAGCATTGGGGGACAGAGACAGATGGATCCTAGAGATCAGCTTGCTGGCCAACCAGCCTAACCAGAACAGCAAGCTTCAGGTTTAGGAGAGAGCCTCTCTTGGGAATAAGGCAGAGAGTGATAAAGCAGGACACCCAGTGACCAACCACCTTTGGCTTCTGTGTGCACGTGTGCACACACCTGCATACACGTATACACATATAAAAAGTTATGGGAATATAATAGTGTCCTCTCTAAAAACTTTTAGATTAAAAAAAACTCTACTTTTGATCTTGACAATATGAAAGAGCTCTGTTATAAAACTTATTTTTATATTTTGATTTTGAAATAAGGACTAACTTATATGTGAAGAGTTGCTTTTCAGTTTAGTTCTGGCTTAATATTCAATTTATTATTGTCTTTTATGTATTTATTTTTTTCTTAATTCTTTTGGAATTTTTTTCCCCAGTTATTTATTTAATAACCACATACTTAGAAGAAGCATTT
>NW_008346548.1:7937428-7938815 GCF_000622305.1 Nannospalax galili
TTTTTAAAATTTTAATTTTTAATCAATTTTTAAATTTTTAATAACTACATGATTAGAAGAAGCATTTCACTACAGATTTGACATATTCAGTAACACATTCCAGAGCAAGAGTACATCTCTTTTTACAAGTGGGTGCAAGTTTCTAGGTTCATAGTTGAGTTAATACAGATATACAATATTGAACTCAGTATAAGCCCTATAAGACATAAAATTGAATGAGTTTTTTAACCTTTAAAAAAGATCTGCATTTCATTTTAGAATATATTGTTCCTTGCAGAAAGACTCATTGTTTTTGCTACTAACACTGAGATGTTGGCGCATGCATCTCTAATCTGTATCTGATTATTACTAGTCATAATCAGTTGCACTTGGATCCTTGGCGCCTGTGTATGTCTATGAAGTCATTGGATAGATTTCAATGGTAATGTTTATCACCTCTACCAATTAACATGACATAAATTTCCATGCTTCCTCCTCAAATATAATATATTTTTAAAAGTTGTTGATTTTGTGTGTGTGTATGTGTGAGTGTGTATATCACACAGACTGTCCCAAACCATCTTACTCGACTATACACCCACTTCCCAAATGGCACTCTCCCATAGCCTCCCTTCCCCAACTAGAACCCTTATACTCTGATATACCTGCTACTGTTTGCTGTGTTGTAGGCACCCCAGCCATTCCCCACTACTTGGCCTTCTGGTAGATCTAGTCAGCCTATCTAGGGGTTTTTCTTTTAGGAGAGTCAGATGTTCCTCTTCTAGCAGCAATCAGTTCTCAATACTCCTTTAGATAAGATTAGGGACTGCTGTTCATTTTCCCACTTCCATGCTGGGTTACTATTTGGGAGTCCCTTTGCTCACTCTGGCCAACAACTCAAAAGAAGGTATCTCCTATCTGGCATTGTTGCTTGTTATGTAGCCTTTAGCTATGCATATGGACTCTTAAGAAATTATATTGGCCCCTTTAATCTTTGGTTATACTTTCCTTTTGGATGTTTAAGGCCATACAGTTGGCCCAGATAAACCAATTTATTTTTACTCTTAAGGTCCTTTGAGGATCTGTTCCTCAGGGGGCACCTGGCCTTGGGAGGAGCCCCTGCCTCCTTTCTTTTACCAGTTCCGCCTCTGTGAAGATAAGTCAAAAGTCCTGCTTGACCATGGTTGGCTTTGCTTGGAAATACTTTCCTTTTGGATGTTTAAGGCCATACAGTTGGCCCAGATAAACCAATTTATTTTTACTCTTAAGGTCCTTTGAGGATCTGTTCCTCAGGGGGCACCTGGCCTTGGGAGGAGCCCCTGCCTCCTTTCTTTTACCAGTTCCGCCTCTGTGAAGATAAGTCAAAAGTCCTGCTTGACCATGGTTGGCTTTGCTTGGAACTTGGAAG
>NW_008346548.1:7938890-7939288 GCF_000622305.1 Nannospalax galili
ACATATATTTCTTGATCTGCTATGTATAATTTGTCAGTAGGTTGTAGAAATAATATGGTTCCCTCTGGTTTTCCAAAACTAGCTAGGAATTGTTTATCTCTCACATTGTCTCACCCCTCCATCATGGTTTTCCCACTTAAGGCATCACCATTTCCCCCTCTTTCTCCTTTAACAATACCCTTCTATGGTCCTACCTCTCTTGAGTTCCTTCTTCCCCTTATCCCCTAGGTTCCTTGTATACCCTTCCTCCCCCTTCCCTTAAAGTAACCCAATTTTTATCCATATCTCCCTTATTAAGGCCTGTTTCCTACTGTTCTTCTCTTTTAGGTTCTTTCTTTTCCTTTACCTCCCTGGTTCATTTCCATTATCCTGGTTCCTATAGTTGTGTGTAGATACAT
>NW_008346548.1:7939889-7940937 GCF_000622305.1 Nannospalax galili
ATTATTAGTGATGTTGAACATCTTTTAAGATGTTTCATAGCCATCTTTACTCCTTCTTTTGAAAACGTTCTGTTCAGCTCCTTAGCCCATGTTTCAATTGGGTTGCTTCTTGTCTTGATTCTCTGCTTTTTGAGTTCGTTATATATTCTGGATATTAAACCTCTGTCAGATGTGTCACTGGTAAGATTTTCTCCCATTGTGTGTGTTTTCTGTTTGCTTCCCTGGTTGCCTTCTTTGATGTACAGAGGCTTTTAAGTTTAATGAGGTCCCATTTGTTAATTCTTGCCTTTGTTTCCTGAGCAATTGATGTCAGGTTTAGAAAATCCTTTCCTACACCTCTATCTTGTAGGTTTTTCCCAATGTTTTCTTCTAACAGTTTCAGAGTTTCAGGCTTTACATTGAGGTCTTTGATCCATTTGGAATTGACTTTTGTGCAGGGTGAACGATAGGGGTTTAGTTTCATTCTTCTACAGGTGCAGATCCAGTTTTGCCAGCACCATTTGCTGAACCATTTGTTTTTCCTCCAGTGAATGTTCTTGGCCCCGTTGTCAAATATCAGGTGGCTGAAATCGTATTTACTCATATTTGGGTCTTCAATTTTGTTCCATTGATCTTTTCGTCTATTTTTGTGCCAGTACCATGTTGTTTTTATGACTATACTCTGTAATACAGCTTAAAATCTGGTATAGAAATCCCCCTGGCATTGCTCTTAGTGTTCAGGGTGGTTTTGGCTATCAGAGGTCTTTTGTCCTTCCATATGAATCTTAGGATGTTTTTTTCTAATTCTGTGAAAAATGTCATGGGAATTTTGATTGGCATTGCATTGAATCTATAAATGGCTTTTGGTAGGATGGTCATTTTCATAATATTAGTTCTTCCAATCCATGAGCATGGGAGGTCCTTCCATCTTCTGATATCTTCCACAATCTCTTTAAAAATTTACAATTTTCATTGTAGAGGTCTATAATGTCTTTGGTCATGTTTATTCCAAGATTTGTTTCAACTATTGTGAAGGTGTTTCCATGTGCTCTTTCTCTGATTGCTTGAT
>NW_008346548.1:7941003-7942537 GCF_000622305.1 Nannospalax galili
GAATGTGTGAGTAATTTCTAGGAGTTTTCTGGTGGAATTTTTGGTGTCCCTTAGATATAATATATCATCTGCAAAAAGGGATAATTTGATCTCTTCTTTTCCAATTATTACTCCTTTAATTTCCTTCTCTTGTCTTATTGCTCTTACAAGAGTTTCAAGCACTATGTTAAAGAGAAGTGGAGATAGTGGACAGCCTTGTCTGGTTCCTGATTTCAATGGGAATGCTTCCAGTTTTTCTCCATTTAGAATGATGTTGGCTGTGGGTTCATTATATATGGCTTTAATTATGTTGAGGTATGTTCCCTCCAGTCCAGTTCTCCCTAGGACTTTGAACTTAACATGCATGTTGAATTTTGTCAAAGGCCTTTTCTGTATCTATTGAGATGACCATGTGGTTCTTGTCTTTGAGCCCATTTATATGATTTATGATATTTATTGACTTACATATATTGAACCATCCCTGCATCTCTGGGATAAAGCCAACTTGATCATGGTGGATGATCTTTTTGATGTGTGTCTGTATGTGGTTTGCAAGTATCTTGTTGAGAATTTTTGCATCTATGTTCATTAAGGATATGGGTCTATAGTTTTCTTTTTTGGTTGTATCTTTACCTGGCTTTGGTATTAGAGTGATGCTGGCTTCATTGAAGGAATTTGGAAGTTCTCCCTCCATTTGTATCTTTTGAATACATTAAGTACTATTGAATGTAGAGCTTTTTTAAATATCTGGTAGAACTCTGCTGTAAATCCATCTGGTCCTGGGCTTTTTTTATTCGGGAGGTTTTGTGTTACTGTTTCAATTTCTTTTTGTGTTATGGGTCTGTTTAAGCTGTTAATCTCTTCTTGGCTTAGTTTTGGTGGTTCCCATGCCTTTAGATCTCCATCCATTTCTTTTAGGTTTTCAAATTTAGTAGCATATAGGTTTTTAAAGTATTCCCTCATAATGTTCTGTTTCTTTCTTGTGTCTCTTGTGATGTTTCCCCTTTACTCTCTGATTTTGTTGATTTGGAGGTGCTCTTTCTTTCTTTTGGTTAACTGGGCTAGCGGTCTGTCAATCTTGTTTATCTTTTCAAAGAACCCGCTCTTGGATCCGTTGATTCTTTGTATTGTTTTCTTTGTTTCAATGCATTAATTTCTGCCCTGATTTTTGTTATTTCTTCTTGTCTGCTGGGTTTGGGTTTCGTTTGCTGTTGCTTTTAAAGTGTGTTGAGTTGCAATGTCAAATCATTTATTTGTGTTCTTTCAGATTTTTTCATGTAGGCACTTAGAGCTATAAACTTCCCTCTTAAGGACTGCTTTCAGCGTGTCCCAGATGTTTTGTTGTGTTGTCCTTTTCATTTAGTTCCAGAGATACCTTTATTTCTTTTTAAATTTCTCCTTTGACCCATTCATCATTCAGGAGTATGTTGTTTAATCTCTATGTGTTCATGTGGTTACTAGGGTTTCTTTGGGTGTTGACTGTAAGCTTTATTGCATTGTGGTCTGATAGAATGCATGGAATTACTTCAATCTTTTTGTATTTGTTGAGGTTTGT
>NW_008346548.1:7942837-7943778 GCF_000622305.1 Nannospalax galili
GTTTGCACCAGAGTTTGCTGAATATATGTTCATGATTTTAATATCTTCTTGGTCTAATTTTTCCTTTAATCAGAATGAAGTGGCCCTCTTTATCTCTTCTGATTAGTTTTAGTTTATAGTCTATTTTGTCAGATATTAGAATTTCTACATCTGCTTTTTTCTCAGTACCATTTGCTTGGTGTGTTTTTTCTGTCCTTTCAGTTTAAGGTAGTGTTTGTCCTTGAAAGTGAGATGGGTTTCTTTCAGACAACAAAAAGATGGGTTTTGTTTCTTAACCCATTCACCTAGTCTGTGTTTTTGACTGGGGTGTCCAGTCCTTTAATATTTAAAGTTATTAATAAAAGATGAGTATTGAATCCTGTCATTTTTATTTGCATTTACATTTGTGATGTAGCTATACTTTTCTACAGTTATGCCTTCATTGAATTTCTTTCTTCAACCTCTTGGGTATAGTCATTCCTTTCTTTAGCTCTTTGTATTGCTTCAAGAACTCTGTGAAGGGCTGGTTTTGTGGACATGAATTCCTTCAGCCTATTTATGTCATGGAAGATTTTTCTTTCCCCTTCGACTATAATAGACATTTTGGCTGGGTATAGTAGTCTGGGTTGGCATCTGTGGTCATTTAAAACTGGGAATAATTTGGTTCAGGCTTTTCTGGTTTTCATAGTTTGCACTGAAAGATCGGCTGTAATCCTAATGGGTTTTCCTTTATATGTGACTTGTTGTTTCTCTGCAGCTTTCAGAATTTTCTCTTTGTTTTGTATGTTTAGTGTTTTTACTATGATGCACCGTGGAGAGTTCCTGTTCTGGTCCTGTCTGTTTGGTGTTCTGTATGCTTCTTGCATTTGTATGGGCATGTCTTTCTTTAAGTTTGGGAAATTTTCTTCCACAATTCTGTTGAAGATCTGGTCCATGCCATTGTCTTGGGATTCTTCTCCTTC
>NW_008346548.1:7944264-7950721 GCF_000622305.1 Nannospalax galili
CTTTATGTGTCTTTGTGGTTTAATTTTTGGGCATGAAAGGCTGGCTCTCCTAAGCTTCTAGTTCCCTCTTTTTATTTTATATTGGAGTGGCCAGATTGCTTTTGTCTTCAGGAGTTCCCACAGAGGCCCAAGTCAGATGAGGATCAGATGCTCTCAGGCTTTCTCCCAAGTTCTGGATCCCTCCAGGATAGATTTTGGCCTCAGGAATTTGGGGATTGGACTGGCTTGGGAGCCAGGCCCAGGAAAGATGCTGGTCTAGGGCAGCTGGTGGCTGTGCCACCCAGAGATGTAAGGTAAGATGGGGGTGGCCGGCGGCCCCAACGGCCCCTGGGGACTATGCTGAGGAGCTGGTTTGGCCTGGATGCAAAGGACCAGGAAGAGGAAAGGTCAGCCCAGGAGTCCAGGAAAGAGGCTGGGGGGTTGTGCAGACCCAGGGAGGCAGAGGGAGGTGAGGGCGGGGCCAGGCCAGAGCACCCCTGGGGACCCGAGAAGGAACTGAGTTGCTCTGGATGCACAGTATCAGGAAGCAGTGGTTGTTACCCAGGTGTCTGGGGCGCCAAGACAAGGAATGGGACAGGACCCAAGCTAGGAGGAGAGATTGCTGGGTGGGGGAGAGATGGGAGGGTGAGTGAGGCTGGGGGAGTCAAGGCGCGGAGGGCCCAATCGACTTACTGTGGAGAGAAAAATCTTTTAAATATGTCAGATTCTCAGATGTTTTGCCTTCCCACTACATACTGTGATGAATTTTGTTTTAGCTGGATTTGAAAATTTATTGCAAAATTTAGTATTCATCTAAGTACCATAGTTCAGTTTGTCATTTTTTCTCCTCCCCAGGCATAATTTTTCTTTCTTTTATAATATGTTCCAAAATCTTGGAGTAATACATTGTTTGAAGACCCAGTCTAGATAAATGTTCATTTAAGGGAGGACAAAGCCAATTTCATTGATAAATTCAGTTTGGTGATAAGAATTGTATTATATGTATATCATTAATATATTTGAAATCTTCTCAATCTCAAAAGCTATTAAGCCATTTCTTTATTTGGCCTTTTATGTCCACACTATAATTTTTGCAGTGTTTTGTACTGTACAATGAATTATTAAGGGATGGGTTTATTTTCATTATAGGTACAATAATTATGAAGTGTGTTGCTGTTATATGTATTGCTATTAGATAATAGTAATTCTTTTTCATTTATTTTCCTTTGTCCAATTAAATTGAACCCATTTGTTTAATGAAAATAAAGTTTAAAATCAAATAGAATATAAGATAACTAATTTTTGGAGATTTCAGTATTTGACTTAGCATTTTGATTTGTATCCCCCGAATAAATTTTAAGTTATAAAAAGGGCTTGATAATGCTTTGAAAGAGTAGGTGTAACCAATAACTTTTAAAGAGAACATCAGGTCATGTCACTTTTCTCTTCAGAAATCTCTCAAAACTTCTGTACTCAGAAGTTAGCCCTTTTCCTTTATAAGGGCTTTTATTTCTACCCCTCCTTCAGCTTTGGGAGACTCTTTCTACTACTCTCCCATGTTCATAGCAGCTGTCTGTGTCTTTTGAGCATCAGACATACCTTGCCTTTTTAAGTGTGCTCTTTTCCCTTGGTTTGCTCCCCTTTTTCTTCATTGAAGTCTTCATTTATCATTACCACATCATAGAAAACTCCCTTGAATTTCTTATAGAATAAAACAATACCCTCTTTCCTTGACTCTTCTTTTTCTTTTATCTTCCTCTCCTTCCTTTTATCCCACCCCCACCCCCATAATACTTAACCCACACTTGTTATTAGTATTTGTCTTGACTGTGCTCCAATAGAATATGCACTCTAGAAAAATAGCTCCAAACAGGATTGGCTAGACTTCGGAAAAGAATGTGGTAAGCCCCTGTGACATCATACCCACTGTTTGGGTGAAGCTTCTGTGTAGCAGATATTTGATCCTCCAGTTTTTCTGGCCACCCTTGAGAGTGGGCTGGGGGGGCGGGTGGTGTTCAGCGTGACTCCCACTGCAGCACTGTACCTTATCAAAGTGGTTGAGCTGATTTTGATTCTTTTACTTATTTTAATTAAAAAAATACTTTATTTTTATTTTATGGTATGAGTGTACTGCCTGCATGCATATAAATGCACCTGTGTTTTGCAGTGCTCAAGAATGTCAGAAGAGGGAAGTCGATCCCTGGGAACTGGAATTACAGGTGGTTTTTAGCCACCATTCCCAGGGGTGCTGGAAATTGAACCTGGGTCCTCTGCAAGAGCAGTCAGTGCTCTTAACCATTAAGTCATTTCTTCACCCCCTTATTTTATCTTTTTAAATCACTTAATAATGTCTAAGCTGCAACAGGTACCGTTGACAAATCTTTGACAATGAGTAGTATTGGATAGCCTTTCATTGTGTCTCTCAGAAGACTGAAGAATAAAATCTCCAATAATTATTTGGAGATTTGACTTTTACTATCCTCTATCCACAGTCTCAAAATTTGGTATCTCTGTGCTTCTTGGTTGTAAATGTCCAGAGTACTTCCTTGTTGAGTAAAGAGTCTTTACATAGTTGAGTAAACAGTCTTTTCACTTTGGTTTTGTTCTCTAATGTTTTCTTGACTAAATACTCAGATATTGAACATCATTAGTGAAAATGTGCAGTGTGTTAAAAGCAGTTAAGTTGCAGGCTTTGTCCAGCATAACACACAATATCTAATGTCCTTGGTTTCCTGTATTTTGTTGACCTTGGTTGTTTTTATTTTTTCCCCTTTGTTCCAACTCTTTATTTCCCCCACTTTCTCCCCTCTGAATTAATTTTAGTTCTTTTCTTATTTGAAAAGATAAAGCTAAAATGGTACAGAGCCCTCCCCTCCTTTCCCAGTTTTTCTGTTCCTTTGAAGTGGTAACTTACCTTCATTATAGAACTAGGACATCCTGAAATGTTTATTTGTAAAATATCTTTTTTTCTCCCAACTTTGAATGCCTATTTGCAACTGGATGTATTTGATCCATCTAGCATAGGTTAATGGTCAGCTAAGTAAATGCCAGCCACATGACAGGTATAAGTCCGTTCTCTTTCTATTCCATCAGGGAGGGAGGGAGGGAGGGAGGGAGGGAGGACAGGAACAACACTTAATAATATCTACAGGGAAAAGCTTGTTGAATTAGAGCTGGCAAAGATAGTAAGTTGGGGAAGGGATGTGTAATTTGGGGTGATGCAATGAATTTACTCTTTTGAATCAGGTAAATTTACATTTGAATCCAGGTTTAGTGGTTTTTTTTAAGTATTTTATTTTATTTTTTTATTATATGTGTATGAGTGTTTTGCCTGCATGTAAGTACAGTGGTGTCTTGTATGCTGGTGGAGGTCAGAAGAAAGCATTGGATCTCCTGAAACTGGAATTAAGGAAGGTTGTTAGTGGGTACTAGGAACCAAGCCTGGGTTCTCTGCAAGAGCAGTCAGTGCTCTTAATCACTGAGCCATTTCTCCAACCCTCTGGTTTTGTCTTCAAGCTGTTATCTGGTAAACTTGACATTGTTCAGTCTTTATTCCTGTATATGTCAGATTTGGGCATTACTATTGTGCAGACCTGCCTTTGTTGAATACATATATGGTTTGTTTTTGTTTTTGTTTTTGTTTTTGTTTTTTGAGACAGGGTCTTCCTGTAGCCCCAGCTGGCCTGGAACTCACTCTGTAGACCAGGCTGCCTTGAACTCACAGAGATCTGCCTGCCTCTGCCTCCCTTATTAGTGCTGGGATCAAAGGCGTGAGCCAACATATTTGTAAAGTAGTTTTCTTTTTTAATAGGAAAGATGAAATAGGGCACCGGGTTTCATTTCTGATTTCCTTCCTTCTTCTTTTTAAAAAATACTTATTATTTTATGTGTATGAGTGTATTGCCTGCATGTGTATAAGTGTACCTGTGTCATGCAGTGCCCATGGAGTCAGAAGAGGGCATTGGGTCCCCTGAAACTGAACTGAGGGATGGTTGATAGCCATATGGGTGCTGGGAATCGAACCCAGGTCCTCTGTAAGAGCAGCCAGTGCTCTTAACCACTAAGCCAACTCCCCAGTTCCTCTTCCCTTGTTCTTAAGTTATCATTCTGTACATACAACTTATGAGTGGTTTAGTCACAAGAAGAGTTATGATGCTTATTGTTGATTATCTAATAACAATTTTCCAGCAACAATATACATCAGAATTCCTTGTGGAATTTTAAAAATTTGCATTTCTGGGCCCCACTCCAGATCTATTGAATCAGTGTTTGTGGGTAGGGCTTGAATATTACTTCTACTAAAGCAGATCAATATATGTAAATATTTTGATGACCTTATGTTCTTTTCCAAACCCTTCATTGACTTCCTATTATTAAAGAATAAAGTCAAAATGAAACTTAGCATTCAAAGCACACTTATGATCATCCCAATTTGTCTTTTAAATTACAGGCTTTACCATTCTCTTTGATAAGTGTCTTCCTACAAGACTAAAATTTCAATTTAGCATTTTTTCAACCATTTTTATCTTTTGATGATTTGGAACATCCTGTACCCTTTCCCCTATTTTCTTGATCTCTATAATAAACCTATATCCTATCTCATAGCTTTTCCATAAACCTCTTGTTCTCTCACTATAAGTCACTTATCTTCTTTGGACTCTGAAACATTTATGTACTTAATTTATTGCACATTGGTCCTTGGTCATTTTAGCCTCTAGATACTTTGCTTCTCTATTATATTAAACTGTAAGCTTATTTGATGACAGGGACTGTATCTGCGGGTATACTACTACCACTCACAGTGTATGTTGAATTTCCATGGTCCCCCTCTCTCATAGCCTGCCATCCTTTCTGGTTTGGGGAAATCTGATTTGCATTTAAATAATGCATAGTGAAGTTCATAAAATTGATGGTGGTATGTTAAACTAGTCTGAAGTCATTTTTCATAAAATGTCAGATTTCTACATTTGGCTTTTGATAGGTTGCTTTTCATGTACAACTTGTGCTTTTGTGGTAAACATAGGATTCAGAGATGTCAGGCTATAGTTAATTATCAGGAAAAATTTTCCCTGGGTCTCTCATATGTTATCCCTGTCTTGGAAACAGAGGCATTGAATGCTTTTATTTAGTTTTTTAAATTTTTTTCCCCCAAGAATGCCTATATAGCAATCAGCCTTGGATAATAAAAGATAATTGGTTCTTGAGCAAAAAGGTTTGCTTACTTATAATAAAATTATCATCTTCTAAAGAACATATTTATTTAATACCCATTATTTAGTCACCCTCCAGGGCAAGGGGTAGACATTCTTATGCCCTTATAGAAGATCTGGGTTCAAGTTTAGGATTTCTTTCCCTGTACAAACAGACTACATACAGTTTTCATCTGGCCCTCTTGTATTACCATGTATGAACTGGGGCTCAAGGCACTGGCTTAAATAATAATTATTATTTGTGAAAATAATATTAGCCAGTGTCAGTATTTAAGGTAGGTCCCAAACTCCAGTTTTCATTCAGGGACACAGCAGGGCCAGAAAACAACTATACATGCACTGGGTATAAGAAAGAAACCATAAACTGAGCATGGTGGTGCCCACCTGTAATCTCAGCTCTTGACGGGTGAAGGTAGGAGAATTGGTTGAAGGCCATCCTAGGCTATGTGAGCCCCCGTCTCAAACAACAAACAACAAAAAAGAAACCTTAAACTTCAAAGGAGACTATATATATTTATAATGGACATAAGCATGCCCACCTTTCATTCTGGAAGGTGATGTTATCTTTACTGTCTTTACTTTACCTTTGGACATTTAATAAACCTTATGGAGAGAGATGCTGTTTTTATCATACTGGCCATTAAGCAAATCTGCTCTTTACTCCAAAGACAAACAATATCTCTGCCTTTCAAGGCTATGCCTTCTGCTAGCATCCACAAAACTATTAGGAAAACAACTTGTTAACTTGTAATGTGTGTCATCTCAGACCCTCCACAATTCTTCTTAATAATATAAAAAATACTTTTTAAACTGAAAAGTGGCTCTACTTTAAATAACTTCTTCAATCTGGATGAGGTTAGAATTCAGGTTTCTTATGGTTATATATATTGTCCTTTCATCCTTTTTTCAGAAAAATAAATTTATTGAAGCTAATGGCTGCTATCCTATGTTTTACCTTTTATGAGGTGGTGATATTAACAGTGTGCTTGCGTGCATGCTTGTTCTTTCCAAAATAAACTATTGCTTTTTTATTAAATGTGCTGCATTAGAAGCATGTTGATTTATTTACTTGAAACTGGATATATGTTGTCTTCAAAAAAGAAACGAGGTATTTGGAGGGACATTTCTTTTAAAAATTCAGGTATATCTTTTTTTTTTTTTTTGTCTTTTTTTGAGACAGGGTCTCCCTGTAGCTCCAGCTGGCCTGGAATCACTGTGTAGACCAGGCTGGCCTTGAACTCAGAGATCTGCCTGCTTCTGCTTCACGA
>NW_008346548.1:7950764-7953078 GCF_000622305.1 Nannospalax galili
TATATATAGTGAGAATGCCAACAAGAGAGAAAAGATGGGTCTGTTGGAGTTAATAGGACAGTGTTGAAATTGTAATGTTGGCTATGGAAAGCTTTCTGCGATATAAAGAATATAGTAAAGAGATACAGTACATTGGAAGCTTGACTGTTTGACTGGAGGGAAAGCATTCTGGGTAGAAAGATAACAGTGCCAAGCCTCTGCAGCAAAGTGTGCCTGGTAGGAAGTATTGAGATGGCTGGTGTGTAAAAGCTGTGAAACATGTAGAGAGGTTAAAGTATTGTCTTTCTGTGCTTCTACCAGACCTACTTACTTTTTTGTTAATATATTAGGTGAGAAATGGAGTTCCTTTTAAAAACAAATTTTAGTAACCTATTAAACTAGGTAACTTTTTCTAAAGTATTTTTAGTTCTCTTTGCTTGTAAATGGCTGTCTTCCAACTGTCAATGTAGGTCCCATGTTAGTGTGAGTTTTTAAAATTCAACAGGTATTTGAGTGCTATACTTGGCCTTACTTTGGCTTATTTTTAGACTCCTATGTACATTATGTTCCTCATGTTTTTATGAAGAGAAGAGATGGAGACAGCTTGGAACAATTAAGAGAATAATCAAAGATCACATACCATCTAAAGCCTCTCTTGCCAAATTCACTATTTGTCCTTTGTTACTAAAATCTGCTTTTCAGTTTTAGTTGACTTTGAAAAATTTGTGCTTAACGTTGTTTTCTTCAAACAGAATCCTGCCCCTCTGTCTATGCCTTTTGTTTTTCTTTTCTTGGGTTTATACCTTGACTGTCTTCCTCACTCTCCCTGATCTCTTTGAATATTTGACTCTACTTTGGTACTAACTGCTGCCTTTATGTTATGAATTCTCATATCTAACTTTCTAGTCTGAACCTTGCTCTTGAGCTCTCAACCGTTGTAATAAGTGGGCTTCCAGTATTTCTATTTTAATGGTCAGTGAACAATATGAATTTATCTAACACAACCTGATGTCTTTTACCTAAAGAAGGAATTTGTTCTCATAATTCTTGTAAATGTTATCCTTACTCAGATGATTATTCTAGAATCATGGCCTGCCTGTTTTCGGCAGTACTGAAATTAAAAGTACAAGCTCTACCATGCCCAGCTTTTTTTAAGTAAAAAAAAAAAAAAATTAAGCTCTCTCCTACCCACAGACCTTGCTCCGGGGTAAGTCCATTGTGCCTCCTTGCCTTGACTCCCCCAGCCTCATTCACCCTCCCATCTCCCCCTGCCGTTCTCTCCTCCTAGTTTGGGTCCTGCCCCATTCCAAGTCTTGGGGTCCCAGACACCTGGGGAACCAATACTGCTTCCTGATCCTTTTCATCCAGACCAACTTAGTGCCTTCTCTGGGCCCCAGCAGCATTGATTCTGGGCCTGGCCCCGCCTTCACCTCCCTCTGCTTCCCTTGGCCTGCACCACCCCCCAGCTTCTTTCTGGGACACAGGGCCTGACCTTTCCTCTTCTTGATCCTTTGCATCCAGACCAACCCAGCTCCTCAGTGCAGCCCTCAGGAATCCTTGGGGCCCCTTCCTGCCCCATCTGCCTTTGCATCTCTGGGCGGCACAGCCACCAGCTGCCCTGGACCAGCATCTTTCCTGGGCCAGGCTCCCAGGGCAGTCCAAACCCAAATTCCTGGGGCCAATGTCGTTCCTGGAGGGATCCAGACCTTAGGAGAAAGCATGAAAACATCTGACCCTCATCTGAATTGGGCCTCTGTGGGAACTACTGAAGACAAAAGCAATACAGCCACTCCAATATAAGGTCAAAAGAGAGAACGAGAAGCTTGGACAAACCAGCTTTTCATGTCCAAAAAGTAAACCACAGAGACATATGAAGATTGCAAAAAGAAGCAGACCTAAACTTGAAGGCCTGAGTCTCACATGAGAATTAGAAACTACAAAAGAAATTCACATGTCAAAATCACAGAGAAAAAATAATAACATGAAAAGCCAAAATAACATATCCCCACCAAATACCAGTAGCCCTTTAGAGGAGTACAGTGAGAACCCCCTAGAGATAATGCAGGACATGGAGCTCAAAAGAACAATTATAAACATGATAAAAGAATTCAATGAATTTAAAGAACACACAAATCAAAGAAATGAAGGAAGATAGGGATAAACTTCTGAATGAATTCAGAAAAGAGTTAGAAATATTAAAGAATACTCAGGCTGAGAGGAAGAAGGAAGTGATATACTCAGGAAGTCCATTAGAAACGACAGGAGAAAGCCTCACCAATAGGATGAATGAAATGGAAAACAGAGTATCAAGATTGGAAGATAAAGCTGACGAACT
>NW_008346548.1:7953431-7953894 GCF_000622305.1 Nannospalax galili
AAATAAAGGAAAACCCATTAGGATGACAGCTGACTTTTCAGTGAAAACTATGAAAGCCAGAAGAGCCAGGACCAAATTATTCCCAGTTTTAAATGACTAGAGATGCCAACCCAGATCACTATACCCAGCCAAAATGTCTATTATAGTCGAAGGGGAAAGAAAATTCTTCCATGACATAAATAGGCTGAAGGAATTCATGTCCACATGAACCCTTCAGAGAGTTCTTGAAGCAATACAAAGAGCTGAGGAAAGGAATGACTATACCCAAGGAGTTGCAGAAAGAAATTCAGTGATGGTATAACTGTGGAAAAGTACAGATATAAAGAATGTAAACAGAAATAAAAGCGACAGGATTCAAAACTCATCTTTCATTAATAACTTTAAATATTAATGGACTGAACTCCCCAGTCAAAAGACACAGACTATATGAATGGATTAAGAAACAAAACCCATCTTTTTGTTG
>NW_008346548.1:7954829-7955185 GCF_000622305.1 Nannospalax galili
ATTTAGATAGTTCTGTCAAAACACAAAGCCCATGGAAAGTTAGTTGAGAAACTCAAGTATGAAGACTGTTGTAGAATGACTCAAAGCTCACTCTACATCTGACCCAGGGTCTCTGTGGGGTGGGGTACTTGATAATGTCCTTCCATACTCACCTGTAGGGTGATGAGTCAGCTATGGGAATGCTTCCGAGAGTTTAAAATGCTTCAGGAATATAAGATACTAAGATGACTCCTATTAAAATATGTAAAAAAAACCTCCCAACTAAAAAGCCCAGACCAGATGGATTTACAGCAGAATTCTATCAGACATTTAAAGAAGATCTGCATCCAATACTACTTAATTTATTCAAAAAAATA
>NW_008346548.1:7955489-7955888 GCF_000622305.1 Nannospalax galili
ATAGATGTAGAGAATGCCCTTGACAAAATTCAACATGAATTTGCTCAAAGTCCTAGAGGGAATTGGACTGGAGGGAACATAACTCAATGGAATTAAAGCTATATACAACAATCCCACTGCCAACATCATTCTAAATGGAGAAAAACTGGAAGCATTTCCATTGAAATCAGAAACCAGGCGAGGCTATCCACTATCTCCAGTTCTCTTTAACATAGTACTTGAAACTCTTGTAAGAGCAATGAGACAAGAGAATGAAATTAAAGGAGTAATAATTGGAAAAGAAGAGATCAAATTATCCCTTTTTACAGATAATATGATATTATATCTAAGAGATGCCAAAAATTCCACCAGAAAAGTTGTAGAAATTATTAACGTGCAGTAAAGTGGCAGGGTAAAAAA
>NW_008346548.1:7955998-7957174 GCF_000622305.1 Nannospalax galili
TGACCACAGACATTAAAGACCTTTACAATGAAAATTTTAAATCTTTAAAGGAAGAAATTGAGGAAGACATCAGAAGATAGAAGGGAAGTTTTAATATTGTGAAAAAAGACCATCCTACCAAAAGTCATATATAGATTCAATGCAATACCAATCAAAATCCCCATGACATTTTTCACAGAATTGGAAAAACTATCTTAAGATTCATACGGAAGCACAAAAGATCTCGGATAGCCAAAAGAACCCTGAGCACTAAGAGCAATGCCAGGGGGATTACTATACCAGATTTCAAGCTGTATTACACAGCTATAGTCATAAAAACAACATGGTATTGGCACAAAAATAGACGAATAGACCAATGGAACAAAATTGAAGACCCAAATAAGAGTAAATGCAATTTCAGCCACCTTATATTTGACAAAGGGGCCAAGAACATTAACTGGAGGAAAGGCAGCATGTTCAGCAAATGGTGCTGGCAACACTGAATCTTCACTTGTAGAAGAATGAAAGTAAACCACTATCTTTCACCCTGCACAAAAGTCAATTCTAAATGACTCAAAAAACCTCAGTGTAAAGCTTGAAGCTCTGAAGCTATTTGATGGAAACATTGGGAAAAACCTACAAGATACTGGCATTGGAAAGGATTTTCTAAACCAGCAATCAATTGCTCAGGAAACAAGGGGAAGAATTAACAAAGGGGCCTCATTAAACTAAAAAGTGTCTGTACATCAAAGGAGACAACCAAGGAAGCAAACACAAAATCCACCAAATGGGAGAAAATCTTCACCAACAACATATCCGACAGAGGTTAATAACCAGAATATATAACGATATCAAAAAACAGAGAACCAAGACGAAGCAACCCAATTAAAGGGTGGGCTCAGGAGCTGAACAGAGAGTTCTCAAAAGAAGAAGTAAAGATGGCTATGAAACATCTTAAAAGATGTTCAACATCACTAATAATTAGGGAAATGCAAATTAAAACCACTTTAAGATTTCACCTTAC
Source organism: Nannospalax galili (assembly GCF_000622305.1). Classification (NCBI taxonomy): domain Eukaryota; kingdom Metazoa; phylum Chordata; class Mammalia; order Rodentia; family Spalacidae; genus Nannospalax; species Nannospalax galili. The sequence goes on from NW_008346548.1 coordinate 7,957,002, forward strand.
CCCAGTCAGACTGGCTAAGATCAAGAAAACAAATGATACCAAATGTTGGAGAGGATGTGGGGAAAGGGATATGCTGATCCACTGCTGATGGGATTGCAAACTTGTTCAACCCCTATGGAAAACAGTGTGGACAACTCTTAAAATACTACAAATGAACTTACCATTTGACCCAG
>NW_008346548.1:7958168-7966026 GCF_000622305.1 Nannospalax galili
CCAGAAGATGGACTTGAACCAGTGTCCAGTCTGCAAAGAGGAGGGTCAACACAGAGAAAACATTTCCTCCATGCTTCTAAGTGAAGCCCAGGTCAAGCAGGACCTCTTATCTTCACGTAGATGGAACTGGTAAAAGCCTGAGGAGCCAGGGGCTCCCCCCAAGCCCATATGACCCCTGAGAAACAGATCCTCGTATGACCTTAAAAGTAATAATATATTGGTTTATCTGGGCCAACTGTATGGCCTTAAACACCCAAAAGGAAAGTATAACCAAAGATTAAAGGGGCCAATATAATTTCATAAGAGTCTATATGTATAGCTAAAGGCTACATAACAAGCAACAATGCCAGACAGGCGTTACCTTCTTTGAATTGTTGGCCAGGGTGTCCAAAGGGATTCCCACATAGTAACCCAGCATAGAACTGGGAAAATCAACAGCAGACCCCAATCTTATCCAAAGGAATATTCACAACTGATTACCGTTGGATGAGGAACAGCTGATCCTCCTAAAACAACCTCTAGATAGGCTGATTATATTCACCAGAAGGGCTCGTGGTGAGGAATGGCTGGGGTTGCCGAGAACACAGCAGACAGTAGCAGGGATATCAGAGCATCAGGGCTGTAGTGGTGGGAGGGAGGCTATGGGAGGGTGCTATCTGGGAAGTGGGTATAAAATTAAATAAATTAAAAAAAATAATTCTTCAAAGCATAAAAATTTGCTCCTTAATAACTGATGGATGTGAAAAACATTACCATTGAAATCTACCTGATGACTTTATATCCATGCTCAGATGCCTAGAAGCTCAGAAAGCAAGTGACTGTGACTAGTAATAATCAGATATATAGAGATTAGAAATGCATGTGCATCTTAGTGTTAATTGTATTAAAAATCAATTTTTCTGTATGAAACTGTGTATTTTAATACTGAAATGGAGATCTTTTTTAAAGCTGAAAACCTCATTTATTTTTATGTTTTACAGGGTTTATACTGTGTACAATATTGTATAACTGTATTAATTCAAGTGTAAACCTAAAAATTTACATCCAATTTTGAAAGAGATGCATCTTAGCTCTGGGAAGTGTTATTGAATATGTCAATGCTGTTGTAATGAAATGCTTCTTCTAATTATATGTTTATTAAATAAATAAAAGAAATTAAACCTGGGTTTTAGGGCTGATTTCAAGGCAAACTCTTTACCACATGAGCTATTCCCCCAGCTCTGATTACTCTAGAGTCTTTATGTTGATACTCTAGAGTCAGACGTTCATATAGCAAAATCAAACTTATGGATGTTTTCTGCAGTAAGAGACTTTACATCCCAAGATGCATATTAGAGTGGTACAGTAATACAGTGCTGGAGAAACTTAGAGAATTTAGGGTTTTATCGTGTAATTTGGGGGAGGATTCAAAAAGTGGGGGTACAGTCAGTTACATAGCTAAGGAAGTGAAGACACCTGCCACTAAACCTGACAACTTGGTTTGATCCCAAACAGAGAGAACTGACTCCTGCAAGTTGTACTCTGACTTCGACCCTCATTTGGGGTGCACACACGCACACACGCACACACGCACGCACGCACGCACGCACACACACACACACACACACTCACTGAATCAATGAAATTTAAAGTATTTTAAAGAAAGAAATTCTGTGATTGGGTATCTTAATAAATCTTAAATTTAAGGCGAGAGTAGGGCAAGGCCCAAATTAATTGGTAAAGAATCAGTAGTTACTTGGGTTCCCTGGAAATTTTTCCATGGTTTCCTTGCTATTGCTTCTCAGACATTATTCCATATGGCTTGGTTCTGACTCAATTCTGTCATGGTTATAGAGGATCTTATTTGGTGTGAGGTTCTCTGTGACAGACAAGCACCACAGCCTAGCTTGAGTGTGGAGACACCTGGCTTGGAGGAGCTGCTTCTCTCTCCCTTTTTCACTTATTTGGGGAGCTGCATAAAGAAAATCAGGAAGAATAAGGTTTTAGCAGTGGTGTGTGAGCAAAGAATTCACTTATTATTGGCCATGGGGTGGGGGTGGGGGCATGAAGAAACGTCTATTGGAAATATATCAGGAGGATCTAGTGTTCCATGGAAGCAGAAATGCCTAGTTTGGTTATTTTGTACCTGTGAAAGAGAGAGTAGGAAAAGGGATTATGTGTCAGTCAGTACTTGCTGTGTATCCTGCACTAAGTACTTACATTATCTTTCTTAATCCCTTAAGTGCGATCAGTCCGAAAGGAAGGATGCATATCCCTAGTGTTGGGAGTAAGGCCAAACCGGAAATGCATGGTAGTGGGGTAGATTATTAGGTGTTGTTTAAGATATGAGTTTTAGCATAATAGCTTAAATTTTTCTGACCCCATGCTCCCAACTAGTTGTATGATTTTGACCAAATTACTGAGGCCATTAGAACTTACATAGTTTACATATTTAAGTAGGCAGTAATATTACAAACATCAAGGTTAATATTACCTGGCACTTAATAAACACTCAAGGTATAGTTGTTGTTATTTTCTTATGTTAGTTGTATAACTTTGCACAAACCACAAAATTCTTAAGAGCCTCACTTCTGATACCCTTTTGCAGGAGTAGTATAAAGATCAAAAAGTACAGGGAGTGTTTTAGAAATAGTACAAATAAAGTATTTGTTAATCACAAACATTTATGTCTGGGTTATGTTTTGGAGCCAAATTCTGCAGTGTCTTGAATGTTAGGATGGGAAATTTAGATATTTTGTGGCTGTTAGAAATCCAGCTATCAAATGGACTTTTTTTTTTTTTTTTTTAAATAGGATGATAAAAGGAGTGGTCTAGGGGAGCTGGAATTTGAGAACCTAGAGATTCAAGAACCATATTTATAAAGCCTTTTAGGCTATAATGGTGGTCTTGCTAAGTAAGCTGGCAGTAGAAATGAAAAGCTGGACATTGCTGAGAGATTTCTACAGGTCCAAGTTGATGTGAGGGATATGAAACAAAAATCAAATTTTCTTGAACCCTTAAATTTGAGAATGGACTGAATATTTGTCTTTCAATATAAGTGGTTTATACAGGTGAAGAAATAGTCCTTGGAGAGGACTCAGTGGTTAAGAGCACTTGCTGCTCTTGCAGAGGACTAGTGTTCCATTTCCAGAACCCTTGTCACATAGCCCACAACCACCTATATCTCCAGTTTCAGGGGATTCACCACCCACTTTTGGATTTTGCATATGCACACATGTACATGTAAATAAAGAACAAAATCTTTAAAAAAAGAAGTAAGTAGCTCTGCAGCAATGCACAGGATGACCAAAAGCTTTCAGTTTTAAAACTAGTATTTGGTTTTCTCTGAAATAAAAACCCGAAAGTGTATCATGCAAAAAAGAAAGCTGTTGGAAAAGGATATAGTGCAGCAATAAGCTGTAGATAATTTTGCTGTAAGTTAAGATAAATATAAATATTTTGGAAATTTTGTGATTTTTAAAAAAGCTATTAGGGATAAACATTTTAAGTTTATCAAGAATGATGGACACATAGTGATGGACAGATCTGTGGGAGCAGATAATTGTGGACTCTAGAGGGTGGACACCCTGTAGTTCTTTTGACATCTACATATTTGGAAGCTGTAATAAAACCGGTAGAGGGATTGAGCTATGAACTATTTGCTAAAGACTTATCTGGAAGATTTCCCTTCTCTGACCTGAGACTTGACTTTTCTCTGTAGGAACTTTCCGCTGTACTTTTTGCCATACAGAGGTAGAAGAGGATGAATCAGCAATGCCTAAAAAAGATGCACGCACACTTTTGGCAAGGTTTAATGAACAAATTGAGCCCATTTATGCATTGCTTCGAGAGACAGAGGATGTAAACTTGGCCTATGAAATACTTGAGCCAGAACCCACAGAAATCCCAGCCCTGAAACAGAGGTGAGTGGAAGCTCTGTGCCCTTATGAAGAGCCCTTTTAAACTTGTACTAGTTTTAACTTGGAGAGAAAGAGCAGTCATTTACCAGGAGCCTAAAGACTAGAATGTTATATAGGGTTCAAGCTCTGCCATATTTGTCTTAATTTGTGCCTGTGATAAAATTTGTTTATACAGCAGAAAATCTTTAAATAGGTTTAACTTCAGCTGCTTACTCTGCTTGGGCCTAAGGCAACTCAGCTAGTCCTTAGCTTATCTTAAATTAGTTGTGCCTCTTGGAGGTATTTGAATTTTCCTAGTCAACTTTTGAAGGTCAAAATTCTTTGGAATGCAGCGTTTTCTTTTTAAATTTTTGTTTTTAAATTAGCATACAAAGTAATAGGCTTTATTATGTTCTTTGCAGTCATACTGTATTTTTGTTAATTCTTCTCCCCCGTGCTTCTCCCCCATTCCCCTGCTTTCACTTATACCCCCCCAACTTGTGCCATTGTACCCCAGCAGTCCCTTGTCCTCTTTCCACATTTATGTCACGTGTATTCTATATCCTGGCTTCCCCCATCCCCACTGCACACATACTCCTTGTTTCTTGAAAACCTCTTTTCCCCTTTCTAGTTTGGGCCCCTCTCTACTTTTACAGCCTACACCCACATTTATACTCATATCTGTACACGTACATAAAAATTAGAAGCCAGGATCTACAGATGAGCGAGAACATGCAGCACTTTATTTTATTGTTCTGAAGCACTTTAACCACATACTTCTTTCTTGCTTTCTTTAGTTTTAAATGCAACTTTCTGAAAGTAAAGTGTTACCTGAATTAATATTTCTAGCAATGGCTTCCTTGTTTTCGGGGTGCTCTAATGTTTGAATTGCTAGGTAGTCTTAGTTCCCTTGTGCCATGAGGTCATTATGTTGTTTTTTGAAAAGCATAAATGAGAACTGGTGGAGTGCTCTCCTACTTACCCTGTCTTTCTTTCTTTCTGTTGTCAAGATGAATCCATACCCACATGCCTACCCATTTCCTAGAGCTCAGTGGTCCCAGTTGTATTTGTATAGCATTTTAGAAGGTCTGTTAGTACTTTATTACCTCTGGTACTGAATGTTACAGAATAGCAAGTCTTGAGCTGTTTGTTTCTAGTAGTTAAAGATAGTTGGGTTGTACAGAAAGTTTTCTATCTTTATCAGGTACTGTGAATTTTCTGATCTATGCCATGTGTTTGTTAGGATGTGTTTGCCTAGGATAACAGAAAATTCATCTAAACTGAATAATAAGAGAATTTGTCTTCCATGACTAGAGGCCCCGACTTAGTAAACTTCAGAATGGGTTAATTTCATAGCTCAGTTATACCCCGAAGGATCTCGATTTGTTCCATATTTTATACTTTCCTGAATGTAACCTGTTGGGTCATCCTCTTAGGACAGTGAAATGAACTGTTCTAAGATGTCTGGCCGTGCCATGGCTATTACCAACAAATGAAAATATCCAAATACAGGAAAGGGGACTATCCTTTTTTATTAGCTACTTTTCTGTTGCTGTGATAGAAACACCATGACCAAGGGAACTTAAAAAAAGGAAGAGTTTATTTAGCTTACAGTTCCAAAGGGGCAAGAGTCCATCATGATGGGGAGGCATGGTAGCAGAGGTGACTGGAGGAAGAGCTTTCACATCTCAGGCAGGCACAGGAAGCAGGGCATGACTGAAGATCCAGCAAGGCTTAAGAACTCTCTAAACCCTTCCCTCAGTGACCTCCTTCCTCCAGTATGACCTCCCAAAACTGCGCCACCAACTGTGGACACCTTATGTTTTGTTTTAAAAACAAGACTGAAGAAAGTTTCCCAGAGAACTCTTTGTCCTTTCTCTTCCCAGTGCCTTACTGACTAGCATTACTTTATATGCTTATTTTTAACCACTAATTGACAAAGGAAATGAAATAACATGATTGGTGCTCAGACCAGTTAAGCTTTACTTCCTACAGCTGGGAAAGAGCTCAGAGTTTTTTGAAGCAATTAGCCATCTGTATTTAAATAAAAGCTGTAAGCAAAATAAATAAATAAATAAATTAATAAATAAATAAATAAATAAAATAAATAAATAAATAAATCGCACCACGGTTAGTAGGGAGCCACTACTGTTCACATCATAGGTAGCCTCATGTTTTTGTTATTGTCACAGAGTTTCTTGTCAAGAATTTATTTTTAGTTTTTTTTTTTTTTTTTTTTTTTTTTTCCTTTTTTTTTTTTTTTGAGACAGAGTCTGAGGCTGGCCTTGAACTCACTTTTGTAAAAATAAAGACTTTTCTAAGCCTATGGATTAGCCCCTACTATCTGTAGTTATTAGGCCTGTTTATCAAGATGCTTCCTACCACATAGCATTCAGTTACCACCACTACAGCTGTTGTTCCACACCTACCACAGTCCACCTCTCATTCTGATCCCTATAAGACTGAGGCAGGTCCTGTGGTACAGCAACACCAGAAGTTGAGCAGTAGCTCAATGTGGTCAGGGGCACTCTGTTGGAACTAAATTAGATGGTGCTGTTCTGACTAAGATGTTCCCACCAAGCATCTGAGAAGCTCCCCTGCCTATATATAGTATCCTAGGTGTGATACTGGTTTTACCTTTCTGTACAGTAAGTGCATAAAGTTATATAATAACCCATCTTACTACAAGGATTCATTGTGCTCCAAAACAATAGCATGAAAACTCAGAGACAGTGGTAATGTATTTTTTAACAAGCGTTTTAGTTACCAATCTGTAATCAGTTAAATTTTAGTGTCCCTGGGTTAGGAACTAGAGGATACTTCTGCAGTACTGTTAGTAGGCCCAACCCAGGTGTTGATGGAAACACAATTCTAGCCTTTCAACAAGTTCAACCCATTGATAATACTTTAATTTTTTCTTACCTTCCTAGAGGAATTCCTTGTCTGTAGTCTTCCCCTTCCTCATTATCTCTTAGGACTCACTTTAAAGATCTTTTAAATTTTAGTTTTGAAAGACTTGGGGTAAAGCACAGAGGTGCTGTGGATGCTTAGGGTGTATGAGACCCTGGGTTCCATCCCCAGCAAACTACCCCACCCTCCATTTTGAAATTACATTCCTCTTACCCGTGAGTTACATCTTTTGAAAGTTTAAAATTTCTTAATTAAAAAAATTCAAGAATAAATTATTGTTTTAGTCACCTTCAACTAATTGCTCTTCATCGAAGAAATTTAAATATTTACCAAAGGAGTGAACTTCCACATCTCTCTTCTGGATTTCTGAGGTGGCACATCCCATTAACTGGTGATTTAGGTTGGTGCCTATAGTAAATGTAGACATAAAATTATGGAATTAACTGTGGCTAAAATTACCTTTTAAATTTTTTGAAACTTGTCTGGCTTGCCAAATTTCTGTTGCCTCAAACAGTAGCTATCTTGAATTTCTAAAAGAGAATACAAAAAGTAAAAAAGATTTGTAAGTTATCATCTTCATTAATTGCCCTTTCTCTCTAGTTTTCCTGTCTTCCTTTGTTCAAAGTACTTTTTGTGCCTTTATGAAATAAGAGTATTTATGATGCTATCTGTCAAGATTATGTGTGTCTGAGAAACAGACTCAGAAAGAGTGAGCCTGGATGAAGGAAAAATAGATAATATGGCTGTCCAGGTCCAAGCTAAAGTACTATACTTTTCTTGTCTCTCTTAAGTGGAGTTACCTAACTCAGGGAGACAAATTTTGGGGCAGACATGTCTACAGGGCAGCTCAGCACAACAGGATGAAACTGGTGACTGAGGGTAGAAGAAGCATTAAAAGGGCTTGGGGAATGGATAGCCAAAACAACCCTGAGAACTAAGAGCAATGCTGGGGGAATTAATGTACCAGATTTTAAGCTCTACTACAGAGCTATAGTCATAAAAACAATATGGTACTGGCATAAAAATAGACCCATAGACCAATGGAACAAAATTGAAGACCCAAATATGAG
>NW_008346548.1:7966960-7998519 GCF_000622305.1 Nannospalax galili
GCTTGGGGAAACAATTTGTTGAGCAAGGAGAGACTTCAAACGCAGAATAATCACAAAAAACAGAAAAATGAATCAGGCCAAAGGAGGAGAAAGGAAACTGAATGCTAAAGGAAAACGAAATTCAGAAGCCAATCTGCAGTAAAGGCAGGTGCATAGCTTTTTAGAAGTCAATAGGGAACTGGTAGAAGATAGAATGACTAGGGACAGAGATGGCTGAGTTGAGACAAGGTGTAAATGTAAAAAGTAACATATGAATGCAGAAAGAGAAGGTAGATAGAAATCAATTGCCTGCAATTGTAGCATGAGATTTTAAATATAGCAAGACAGAGAAACTGTATCTATTTAGATGAGCCTAGATTGGGAGAGCAAGTAACAGGTAGAGAGTGGGAGCAAGGAGACAGATGTGGGGGAGGCAAAAGAAATGATTGAGAACAGATAGAACTGGTGCCAGGGAGAAAAGGCTGGGGGCAAGAAAGATGTACACAGTAGCCTGAAATATGGTCAGGATAATAGAAAGAATACAGAGGCAATAGCTGGGAAGCATGGATTATATGCCTGGAAAGTGCTTCTTGTTCCATTGCAAAAGTAACAGTGAGCCTATAGGTACCCAGAAACTGAGCAGGAGGGATGAAATAAGCCCAAGGTTACTTCTAGAGGAAGGTCAGGTACATAGTGTTATAAAAGAGAAACGTTAATGGGTCAGTCAGATTGATGGACACAGATCAGAAGAACCTTAACTGAGCATAAGACAGAAAGCCCAAGTAGATGTGATCTGAGTCCAGAAAGAAAATGAAGAGCGATGTAGAAAACAAAAGACAAGGGATCAAAATGGAGGGAAAATCGCTTATGAGGAGAAAAGATAAATGAAATATCAGATTTATAATGAGACAGACTCCACAAAGGAGATGGGAATCCATGGAAAAGATGTCAAGAAATGTGAGAGAAATCCAGGAGGTCTAGAGTGTCAGTGGGCACTGAAAAAGCGTAGCAAAAAGTAGTGAGCAAGTAGTTCAGGAAATGTAATAGTTTATGGGATGAAACCTCTAAACAGTCACATTAAAGACAAATTGGGATAGATCAAGAGTGAAAGATGTTAAGGAAGCTGGGAAAATCAGAAGCAGCAGAAAGAAGGAAAACTTGGCTCATAGAGATGGGGACCCTAGTGTTACTATAAATGATGATCAGGAATGATCAGGCTTATAAGCACACTGACAGCCTAAGGTCATAGAGGTAATGAGCAAAACAAAATACAAACAGATCATAGTCTCTCTTTAAAAAAAAATGGTTGAAGACAGAGTTAGCATAGTTGTAGAAATAGAGAGATACAGCTTGCTAGGAAAGAGGCTAGTTTATACAGAGGGATAATGCCATGTTCAGAGAGTAGGAGAGAGAAAACGTTCATTCCTTTTTATTTTATTTTGTTTTGCTTTGCTTTTTTGACACAGGGTCTCACTATGCAGCCCTGGCTGGCCTGAAACTCATTATGTAGACCAGGCTGACCTTGAACTCACAGAGATCCACCTGCCTCTACTTCCTAAGCACTGGGCTTAAAGTCATGCATCACCACACCTAGCTAGAAAATGTTAATTCTAAGTTGAGGTCTGCCTCTGTAGAATATTTTTAACTTCTTCCATGGTTGCACACAAAATCATTTTGGAGTGTTCTGAGTTCAACTGAGGAAGTATTTTTTAAGATACAATATGCTAGCTGGGCATGGTGGCACACACCTTTAATCCCAGCACTTGGATCTCTGTGAGTTCAAGGCCAGCCTGGTCTACATAGCGAGTTCCAGGTCAGCTAGGGGTACAGGGAGACCCTGCCTCAAAAAGACCAAAAAAAAAAAAAAGCCCCAATATGCTTATTTTGTTTTCAACCAAAACTTTCATGGAAGTTATTACTGGGAGCTGTTTGTTTTGCCAAACTAGTAGAATTAAGTATACTGTGTCATTATATCCTTCTTCCTCTTCCCCAGTCTATTTACTGACATATATCAGTCACTAAACCTAAGTCATTCATATACCTGAGAGTGTCCACTGTTTGAGGAATTTAAATATGATTTTCTACTCCACATATATATTTTTTACCCTGGATTATAGGAAAGGTTTCTGGGATTTGCTAAGGCATACATACCTGATTGCTGGATAGTGTTTATTCATACTGTTGCATTAATCACCTCTTAGCTGTCCTTCATTTTCAGTACCCAGACCTTAATTTTTCTTCTTCTTCTTCCTCCTCCTCCTCCTCCTCCTCTTCTCCTCCTTCCCCTCCCCCTTCCCCTCCCCCCTCCTCCTTCTCTTCTTCTTTCTTCTCCTCTTTTTATATAGCAAGGACCGTACAGCAACTGCTACTGGAGCTGCTAGCCTGGCAGGTGGGCATCACCGGGAGGCATGGACCAGCAAAGGCCCCTCCTATGAGGACTTATACACACAGAATGTTGTCATTAACATGGATGACCAGGAAGATGTTCATCGCACCTCAATGGATGGGAAATCTGCCAAAGAGAGACCCATTTGGTTGAGAGAGAGCACTGTCCAGGGGGCATATAGTTCTGAAGAGATGAAGGAAGGTAAGAGGAGAAAGTTGATAAGATGGGTATGTCAGAAATTCAGTGGAAAATGAACTTGACTTAGAGGGAAAATGCCTAATGCCTTGGTTTTATTGATAATTCATTGCATTTGTTTTACAAATCTATTATTCATATTACATAAGTATGAAATTGAGCACTAAATATTAAAATAACCAATGTACTTGCATTGTCCTTCAGCTTAGTCAAAACAGCACATGGATTTTTAAATTTCCGTTTTTTTAGATTTGAAATACTGTTGTATCTTTTGATTTTTTAAAAATATTTTATTTATTATTTTAATTTTATGTGTATGAGTGTATTGCCTGCATGTAGGTAAGTGCACCCATGTCGTGCAATGCCCGCAGAGGTCAGAAGAGGCTTTCAGATCCCCTGGGACTGGAGTTATGGACAGTTGTTAGCTGCCATGTGGGTGCTGGGATTCGAACCCAGGTCTTCTGCAAGAACAACCAGTGTTCTTAACCACTGAGCCATCTCTCCAGCCCCTCTTTTAAATTTTTTTAAAATTAAAACAATTTTTAAAAATTTTATGTGTATTAGTGTTTGCCTGCATATATGTAAGTACACCCATGTTATGCAGTGCAGGTGGAGGTCAGAAGAGGGCATCAGATCAATCCCTTAGAACTGGATACAGATGGTTGTTAGCTGCTATGTGGGTGCTAGGAGCTGAACCTGGGTTCTCTGCAAAAGCAGAGAGTGCTGTCAGCCACTGCCGTTTTGTCCTTTTTTGTTTGTTTGTTTTGTTTTTTTTAAAATATGCTATTGTTATATTGTTTCCTAGTAAATAACAAAGAGTTTTTGTTGCCTGAGATACAAAGATACCACATGATAAAAGATTGAGCATTCCTACATCTAAGAAGGTTGATAGAAATTTATTCTAGAAGATTTTGGAAATTTGATTGCATAACTTCCACTATATTGAGAACTATAGGAGTGTTTTTGTTTTGTTTTGTTTCTTTTTGAGACAGGGTCCTGTAGCCCCAGTTGGCTGGAACTCACTATGTAGGCCAGGTTGGCCTTGATCTCACAGAGATCCACCACCTGCCTCTGCTTTCTGGGATTAAAGGCATTCAGCAAGATTTTACTTTTTAAGTTCTAGGTTAGGTTACTGGATTCAAGACCTTAGGTAATGATATAGAAAATGGCAGCTAAAATTGAGCAAAATCTATGAAGAAACAGGAAAGCAGAGGTGACCGGGAAAGGAATGTCTATAGGAATATCTGTGTATACTTGATTTTGTTAGCATGTCACATGAGTGAAGTTCTTTAATGTTGACAAATCATCAGTTACTGAAAGCCGCTTGTTCTTTGACCTTTTTTATAACCTTTACTTAAAAAAATTTACATTTAATATCCTCTGTACTAGAAATTGTGTAGATCAGGCTGGCCTTGATCTCAGTTGCCTCTGCCTCCTGGTGCTGAGATTATAGGTCTGGGACTCTGTTTTCCTTATCAATGGCCCTGTTTCCCAAAGTCATTTGCATGCATAGTTTTTGCTTAGTCTTTTTCCAGACCTTCTCCGGTCTTCATATACTTTACACGAGACCTGGTCACCAGAATGGTACAGGTACCTTATACTCGAATAATGATTTGAGTCTTATTTTCAGTATCTTTTTGGGTTTTGCCTAACATTTTGTTTGTTATTTTGCTTTTAGAATCATGTTATGTTTGGTAACTTTAGAAACATGTAAGAGACCTTTTAGGAAAGATTCTGTCTGACCCTGTATCTAATAACTAGGACCATGTCTTTCAGTATATTTTAGATTATTTTTCTGTAAGCAGATATTCTTTCAGTTTGCATGTATAAAAATCTTTTTCCTTAGGCAACCTTTGAATCTTTTTAAAATTTTTCTCTGCATCTTGGCTGTTAAGCCCTGAGAATTGCTTAGCTGCATCAGTGAACTTGATTGTTTGATGCCTCTTCTTTGTAATTTATGACTCTATTAAATAAGACTTCCTAGAAGTATTATTTCTATTTTATCATCCAGAGATAAGCTTATTCATCCTTGATTTTGTTTTCAGTATTAATCTATAACAAAGCAATTCTTTTTTCCCCTTCTTTGTCAGACTCTATTAGAGATGTGTTCATTTACTTTGTTGCTTTACAAAACTAATTTGTTTTTTCTCTAATTTTGTACTTACTTTGAACATAAGCTACTATATAGGATTAAACCGTTTAGGACAGTCTCTAGAAACAGCTGCTTCCCAGAGACTCACATGCACTCCTTGCCTTTTTCTTGGGTGCTTCTTTGGCAGTCAGGACTCCCAGAGGGGGTTCTGCCTTCAGCAATAACTAAGCTTGATTTGGCTCTGATTTTGATGCCCATGTTGTTATAATTTTCTTTTCTCTGGCTTCTTTTTCTCTCTTTTACCTGCCCAATATCTTATATAAGAATTCTCTTCTTCCAAAATAGCCAACGTCCAGTTAATACATTTCCTTATGTTAATGAGATGATTCCACTTTATCCTTGACCAGAATTAACCATTTTTCTGAGCCTTCTCTTGACAATGATGGTTGATAGCTTCCTTGGTACCAGATCCATTCTAAGCACTTGCCATTTACCTAAGTTCCACAGTAATTCACTGAAGCAAATACTACTATTTTTTCTCTGTTGTACTTCAGAAAATCGAAAAGAAGTGGAAAAGTAGTGTAATTTGGTTAAAATCACAGAACTAATAACTGTTAGTATTTGAATCAAGGAGCCAGGATCTTTTTATATATTTGAAAGGGCAGTATATTTGATCCTAACAGAATGCAAAATGCAAATGTATTTCTTAAAAATTTGTTTCATCTGCAGAAATCAGTCAAAATGTGCATATAAAATGATATATGGTAAGAGGAAAGTTACTCCTTAAGTTAGATATCTTTTTACAATGAGGTCAATTCTTAGTTTGCTTCAGGAATAAAACTGCCATGTATTAGCATTGTTCAGCAAATGCTTATTCAGTGCCTAACAAGTGGCACATGTTATCTAGATGCCTGAGATAACAGTGAATGAAAACGATGGAATCTGCATCCTTGACAAAGACCATAGACCTAGGTTGTTATGCTGGAAAATAAGTGCTATAGGGAAAAAATAAGCCTTGATAAGGTGATACTTGAGTAAAAACACAAAAGATGTAGGGAGTTAGTTTTATGGATACCTAGAAAAGAAAAATTTAGGCAGAGCTAACAGGTAGTACGAATGCCCTGAGGTAGGAATGTGTCTTCTTTATATGAGGGATGACAGGGAGGCTGCTGTAGCTGAGGCAGAGTTAGTAAGGAGAAGGAAAACAGGGTAGAGGGGGGTAGTCAGGAGTTGCAGATGAGGTAGGACTTTATAGGCCATTATGAAGCCTTTGGCTCTTTCTTCTTACTTTAAGTAAGGTAAGGATGGGGCCATGCTCTGATTTCCTATTATAGCAGCTACTATGCTTGGTCCTTTCTAGACATTATTTAATATGTTCTTATCCAGTGTCTTAGAAGGTACATTCTTTTATCACCATACCAAAGTTTAGAAATTAAATAATTTGCTTGATAATACAGCTTGCGTATGGAAAAAGCAGAATTCAGACCCATGCTGTATTACCTGTAAATTGCATGCACTTACTCATCATGCTGCTTAAGCTTTAGTTTATAAAAATGTTTTGGATATTTTGTGGAGCAACAGGTCAAAAAATGGAGCAGTGAAGTTTGTTATTGTATATTGTCTCTTTAAATATAACACATTAAAATCTTAATTTTGTTAGTTGCAGATGAACGCTCTTTATGTTTAAAGATCTTGACTTTGGGTTTGACCCTCTAGGTGGTATCAATATGGATACATTTCAGGAGCGTGAGGAAGGCCGTGCAGGTCCTGATGACAATGAAGAAGTCATGCGAGCTCTGCTCATTCACGAGAAGAAGACCTCCTCTGCCACAGCTGGCTCGGTGGGGGCAGCTGCTCCAGTGACTGCTGCCAACGGCAGTGACTCTGAGAGTGAGACCAGCGAGTCAGATGACGACTCTCCGCCCCGGCCAGCTGTGGCTGCACATCACCGGGATGAGGATGAAGAAGAGGATGAGTTTGAAGAAGTAGCAGATGATCCCATTGTCATGGTGGCTGGCCGTCCATTCTCCTACAGCGAAGTGAGCCAGCGGCCAGAGCTCGTGGCCCAGATGACACCAGAAGAGAAGGAAGCTTACATAGCAATGGGTCAGCGTATGTTTGAGGACCTCTTTGAGTGAGCTTTCTCACTTATTTTTTCTTCCTTTTTGTAATGCTCATTTCAAAGACTTTTTTTCTCTCTCTCTTCTTTTTGTTTGTTTGTTTGTTTGTTTTGAGACAGGGTCCTAATATATAACCCTGGTTGTCCATAATGCTCATTTCAGAAAGAAACTCCCTACCAAGTACTTAAATGCCTTCCTATAAAACTCCTATTAATTTAGCAGAAAAGGATAATAGGAGAGAAAGCTTGATTTTTATGTCAGAAACTTCCCGGAAAGGTAGGTGACTATAAGCATTCCCTTCCCTCTTGACACTAAAGTATTAATATTTTACTGTATTTTCTTATCTAATTTGTCCTTTTCTTTTTAAGACACATTTTTTTTTCCCCTCTGAAATGGGAAGATGTCCACAAGGTAAAAATTTCCTGTTTACTTACAGAACCCTCCTGTGATAAGTTACAGTAATTCACTGATGACACCCTTTTTTACTGTTTTGGCAAGCATTTGGAACAGTTCCTTATATTCCTGCCAACCAAAGCAGCTTGCCAAGAGGCAGATCACTGATTAGAGGAAAACCTTAACGCTTCATCTTTCCTCAAAATTAAGTTTGGAGTCTTTATGTGAAAGGAGTGAG
Organism: Nannospalax galili; assembly: GCF_000622305.1. Classification (NCBI taxonomy): domain Eukaryota; kingdom Metazoa; phylum Chordata; class Mammalia; order Rodentia; family Spalacidae; genus Nannospalax; species Nannospalax galili. Next base: position 7,974,364 of record NW_008346548.1, read on the forward strand.
ACTATAGAAGAGAGATAGATATGCCTGAATCTTAGGATTGTCTAAACCAGAACTCATGTCTGTAGAACTGGTAAGACCAGTAGATTCATTTGTTTTTTTAATACCTTTTGGGTTATATTTTGAATGATAGAAAGCAAAGTATGCTTGATACCCCCTTATGAAGAAATTAAAAAAGAATATGGACAAAGGATAAGGGGTCTGTAAAGGGCTGAAGAATGGAGAACAGCAGAAACAGTGCCTTAGAACTGCCCGAGTGTGTTCTGATTTGGAAATCTTACGTGAAGCTGAGACTGGTCCCATTCCCCACCTTATTCTGTAGACCTCTTGTCAGTGCTATAAATTTAGGCGACCATTCCGGCAGACAGCCGCATAGGATTATTGAACTCTCTTCCCCACACTCTTCCTTCCTAAGCATCACTGAAGCCTTTCTTTATCTTTATTTTGAATATTGTCAGACACAGTATTTTAGTGCATTCAGTACATTGTTGAGCATTGTAACCTCAAGGAGCATAGTTATGTAGCATGGTGTTATTTCTGAAGGCAGAACTTTAAAAATAAAGGATTTTCATATAAAGTCTACACAATTGTATGTTTTATAATATTTTCCCTTGCATTGTAGTTTTTAGTTATCACTTCACATGTATGAAGTTAAGATAGCATTGTAGAGTGTCTGAGCCTTATATAAAGTGATGGTTCATTTACTTGGATTGTTGGATTACTGAATATTGACAATCTATTTTATACTGGTTAAAATTTGTTAATTTCTAGCTCTGTAACATCTTGGAGCATAACTAAAAATGTATACTCTTCCCATTTAAAGATGTTAAAGCCTTCTCTTACTAGTCATGTTATTTAATAATAGGTGCAATTGTATGTGATCTAAACTTTATGGCAGTAAGTTGCCTTAAGAATACCTTTTATGTATTTATCTTAAATACAAGTGACTGTTCAACTTTTTAAATCGGTTTTTAACTTTCATAGTTCTAGAAAGAAGTTAATTTAAATAAAATGATAACCAGATAGCCATTTTAAAAACATGGTTAATTTTTAAGCTATAAGTTCTTTGTTTTTGTTTTTGTTTTTAAATGTGAGTCTATGTATGAGTGTGTATTAGGAAAAAGTGTGTGAATAAAGCCACTTGTTAAAACAGTGTTTGAAATAGAATAGACAGATGAATTCACTAAATTTGCATTAAATCAGGAGTTAAATTTCCCAGCAAAGCACAGTTATTCAAAAGCATGCATTAAGAAGAATGGATTGAGAATGTAATGTATATATAGAATTTAGAACATGTAGAATTTAGGTTTTGTATGGGGGTATAGAATCTGTAGAAATGAAAAAAAAATTAGCTAACATCATATAATGCTGTTTGTGAAACACTTTTGACTATTTGTTCATTTTTGTTGTTGGTGGTGGTGTTTTTTGTTTTTGTTTTTTTTTCTTTTTTTTTGAGATAGTTCCCTGTAGCCCCAGCTGACTTGGAACTCACTATGTAGACCAGGCTGGCCTTGATCTCACAGAGATATGCCTGCCTCTGCCTCCCAAGTGCTGGGATTAAAGGCATGTACCACCATGCCTGGTGTTGACTAATCATTTGAAATAAAATTGTGAAGTGAGGAGGGGTGTATGTATGTGTATAAAGATAGTAGGAATGGGATTTGCAGTAATATCAATATATGACAATAGAAGAGAGATTTATTTACATTCTGGAAAATACATAGATGATGAATTTCATGTAGAAATTATCTGTAGAAATAGAATGGTAAAAGCAAGCTATTTTGAGGTTAATGCTAGGGTTTTTAGATGTATCTCTTTTATAATTTGTTTTTAAATCCTGGGTTAACCAGGACAATACAATTTAATATGTAAAGTTTTGATTACTACCTCCATATTTCAATAATGTGTAATAAACCTCAGAAGACCTTGATAATACTTGATCAGACAGGTTTGTTTCAAGTTGTACAGTAACTTAAGGGAAGCCAGTTAGTGCTGGACTAAAAATGGGAGCACTTCCAGTTATCAGCTTTTGAAACTCAAGTGAGGGAGGGCTTATACCCAAAGGTGGTAAGTCCATGTGGTTATGTGAAGAATAACCTCAGGACAACTGGAATTGTCACCACCCATGGCCTATAGTAAAGGATGATCAGTCATGCAATTTCTCTGTGGCTGGTCAGCTGTATTATTTGTTAAACTCAAGTGTGGGCTGTCCATATGTTCCAGCTTTTCCACTGTCCTTTAGGATTTTAACAGAGCTCTTTAACATGGTAGATTGTTTCTTCCAGTAACAGTCTTTTGGGGGAAACCACTGCTCTTTTGTAGGGAGAGAAGCAAGGATTTTATGCTCTCTTGTCTGTAGCTCCCTTCTGCCTAGGTTTCTTTTTTTAAAGTTTTTTATTGATTTTTTTGTGTCTTTCATACAAAAGTCATCATCTTTATACCCTCCTCCCCCATTCACATCCTCCTGTAGCCACCACCACCACCATGAAATATCGTGCTTTCTGTCAACTGCTAATTATGGGAGGGTTGGACTAGGGGCCCCAAGATTTCTTCTAGCTTTATTTTATAGAGGCAGTTGATAGATAAAACATTTTTGAAATGAAATCAAATCACAGCAAAAAATGCCTTCTGAAGTCAAAATCAAGTACTCGGGGTATTTTAGTTGAGAGACTGGTGTAGAGGGCAGGTTTGGAACTGGCAGTGTAGCAAGTCACAAAATAAACTACAGCAAATTGGGTTTCTCTTTCCCCATCTTGCCATGATACTTACTGACTTCTAGTCATCTGAATGACTAAGGGAATAGTAATTGAGCAATTATAACTTTGTTAGTATTGTTTGAGAGAGCTGGATATGGGGACAAGAATCAGAAAGGCAATTTCATTTTATTCTAACAACTGGCTCTGTGTTTAGATTTCCAGCCAGGACCACAATAAAAAAGACATATGTGTTTGTTTACTTCTCTTTATCCCCAAATTTTAAAAAAAGAAATTAGAAAATGACCATTTCTTACTCTCTTGACTGAAAGTTTGAAACGGAGCTAGGATATAACCATCCAAAGTCACATGAGGGCTGGAAGTGGTGCTCAGTGGAGCTCCACGTGTATGATTCCCAGCATTGGGAAAAAAAAAAAGTCTTCAGATTTTAGAAATCTATACAATTCTACTTTCTATTTGCTTTGCATCTTCTTTCCTTCCTTCCTTCCTTCTTTCCTTCCTTCCTTCCTTCCTTCCTTCCTTCCTTCCTCCCTCTCTCCCTCTCTCCCTCCCTCCTTCCCTCCCTTCCTCCTTTCCTTCCTTCCTTTCTCCCTCCCTCCCTCTCTCCTTCCCTGTGTTTTTGAGATAAGGTCTCCCTGTAGACCAGGCTAGCCTTGAACTCACAGAGATCCACCTGCCTCTGCCTCCCAAGTGCTGGGATTAAAGGTATGTGCCACCACACCTGGCTTATTAATATTTATTTTTATTTTATGTATGTGAGTGTATTGCCTGCATTCATGTAAATGCACCTGTGTCTTGCAATGCCTGTGGAGGTCAGAAGAGGGCACTGGATCCCCTGGAACTGGAGTTAGGATTATTGTTAGCTATCATGTGGGTGCTGAGAGTTGAACATTGCAGCCTTGGCAAGGGCAGCGAGTCCTCTTAACCCATGAGCCAACTCTCCAGCCCTGCTTGTTTCTTTTTAGAGGCAGGATCTCATGTAACTGGGGCTAGACAAGAACTGCTGATCCTCCTGCCTCTAGCTCTCATTTGCTGGGATTATAGACATGTGCCACAGGCTCAAACTTGGCTTTGTTAAATGTCCTTTTTTCTTTCTAACCCTTGTTTCTTTTTGTTTGTCATTATTTATTATTTCAATGTATTATTTGAAGTATACAGGAGTATATATGTAACGTTTTACTAAAATGAACTCCCCAGTTGAGATGGTTTAAAGGGCAAAGCCTGACGTCCTGAGTTCAATTCATGGAACCCACTTGCTTTGCATTTTATTTTCATCCAAGATATTTCACATATGTTACTTTTAACAGCTGGGCTACTATGACTTTTTAAAAAAATATTTTATGTGTATGAGTGTATTGCCTGCATGTATGTAAGTGCACCTGTGTTGTGCAATGCCCACAGAGATCAGAAGAGGGCATTGAATTCCCTTGTAACTGGAGTTATGAACAGTTGTTAGCTGCCATGTGTGTGCTGGGAATTGAACCCAAGTCCTCTGCAAGAGCAACCAGTGCTCTTAACTGCTGAGCCAACCCTCCAGCCCAAAATAGCTAAAAGTCTCTTGGAGGAAATGAGGACTTTTAGAAAGAAACTGTCACTATGGTAAATTTACTGTCTATTCATGTTGGTTTTTCCTGCCATAAAAGGAGTAAACTAAACTGAACAGAAGTAGTGAAGATCCTCTTAAAACCTGTAAAGCCAAAATGGATTGAAAAAAGAGACTAATAAAATCTTCCTTTGGAGAGATAAAGCAGGGAACTAATTCTGGCATGCCCTTAAGTCAAGGAACAGATAGACTAACCTCTCTTCAGAAAGAGCTTTATGTCCTTTGGAATACCAGAGGCAGCCTTCCTAATTCCAGTTAGGAAGCTGGTAGGCCTAATTCATGACCCAGTTTCAACAGTCAGCCTACGAGTCCCATCATACAAAAGTACGTTATCGCCTACCCAATGTAAATAAGTCTGAGAAGTTAGTCTAGAAAGAGGGCAAGTGCCAGGTTCCTGAATCATGATAGTACATATAAGATGATTGTATGGCTTTTTTGTTATAGAAATGTATTGATTGTTTTTAATTATCCAGTTAGAAATATTTATAGTAAAAACCGAAAGCTGTTTGGCCCACCCATTTCAATATACTGCAGAAACCATTGTCAATAGTTTATGTATTATCTCAGATGTTTTCTAGGCCTTTGGACCCCCCCATTCCCCAACACCCACATATTGTATTGCTTTTTTTTTTTTTTTTTTTTGCTTTTTGAGACAGGCTCTCCCTGTAGCCCCAACTGTCCTAGAACTCACTATGTAGACCAGGCTGGCCTTGAACTCACTGAGATCCACCTTCTCTGCCTCCCAAGTGCTGGGATTAAAGGTGTGCACCACCACGCCCAGCCCTAAGTAAATGGAATTATAAACATTGCCATTTGCTTTTGTAAAAACAAGGGCTATATAAAATTTTAAATATTGTATGATGGTTTATGTTAGAACTCCTTTATTGATGACTAGTTGTTCCCTTATGTTTTCATTTTCTTTTTAGAAAATAGACTCATAAGAGAAATAGCCAAAGGATATATTAGTCTGTTTTATGTTGGAATAACAAAAAGTTGAGGCTGGATGCTAAGGAAGAGAAAGATTTGTTTAGTGAGTTTTCATGGATGAAAGTCCAAGATCAGGCTTTCCTGTCTGTTTGGCCTCAGGTAAGGGCACACTTGGCTATACCACAATATGGTAAAAAGGTGGGAAGGGACATGGCTGTGTGCAGAAGAGGCAGGTACATGGGGTCAGCTTGCTTCATTATGACCTGCTCTTGTAAGAACTTAACTCCTAGTGACCCAGCCACCATCTATTAGGCCTCACCTCTTAAACATTCCTCCACCTAAACACTAACACACTGGGGACCAACCTAGCACATGAACCCTTGTGGGGCATATCCAAATAAGCAGGACATGTCCATTGTACCCTTTAAAAGATACTGGCAAATTGTTCTTGAAAGAGATGGTTGGGTAATAATGAGCACAGAAACAATTTGCAGTATTTGTACTGGATTAGAAGATTATTAAAGCCATTTTGATATTCTTGGTGGGTAATTCAGCCTAAAGATTTGTCCACGTCAATATGAATGGGGCAGATTTCAAAGAATTTGAAGAGGCAGAATAAAGCTTGATGACTGTGGGTAGGGCAGTTCTTGGATGAATCTAAAGTTCTACAAGGATGGTGGCTCTGCTTACCAGGACTGGAAACAGGAGGTCGAGAAGATTTTGTTCCATATTCAGTAAATGACAACGCAATTTTACCTACAAGGTCAACCCAGAAGTTTTAGCAGTTGACCATTCTCTTTTCATCCTACATCAAATTTATCATCCAGTCCTGCCAGGCTCAAAATATAATTTATATAACCTAATTCTGAAAGTAGAGCTGAGAGGACTTACTGATAAATCGAAAATACATTCTAAATCTGACCTTGTTGCCTCCACCACTACCTTCCTGTTTTCAGCCACACCAACTCTCACCTACCTCGACTACAGCATCCCCTCAACCCTTCTCCCTGCTATCATATTAAACACACAAGATTTCACCCACACATGGATTCAAAACAAAACTGTAAACCACATGGGTCCTTTAAAATCTTCCAGTAATTTTTCTTTGACTAACATCCAAGTCTCTTACCCTTTTCATCAGTTCCTGCATAGCTGGCCCCCAACTACCTTCTTTTTCTATTTTCCATGTGGATAACCCTAACTCAAATAGACCTTTTTTTTTTTTTTTTTTTTTTTTTTTTTTTCTTTTTTTTTTTTTTTTTTTTTTTTTTTTGCCTGTCTTAGATCTTTGTCTGGTTATACTCTCTGTATAAAACACCCGTTTATACATTCTTCATAGCCTCTGTTACTTCATTCTTATGTCTAAATGCTACCTCTGAGAAGCCAGCACTCTGTTTTCCCTGTCTGATCTCTATTTGCCTGTCTTATTTATTGCAGATTTAAAAATTGAAATTTCTTATTTGTTTAGGTCTATCAGCCCTTCCCCCCAAAGACTAAGCTCCCAGAGGGGAGGATGCTAGCATGTAGAATTTTGGTGTAGAGCAGACTCCACAAGTGTTGAATGGAGAGATAGATAGATGAATTAGAACTAGGGCAACATGAGCTTTTCTTTACCAAGGCTGATCATTTTGTTTCTGCATGGATTGTACATTAGTTAGTTATGTTCTTAATCAGTTAATTATGTTCACTTGTACCTAGATTCATGGTACCTAGGGCTATGTCTCCAGGACTATCAATAGGGGGTGCTGGAATATAGCTTCTGAGGCACAAGTAGCCATCTAGAAGCTTCAGTTCTGGGAGCCATTAGCTTTTATTTATGGAAAAGGGAATTTGAGTGTGTACTTTGGGGCTATCTAGTAAGGTAATCATTAGGTATATGTGGCTATTGAATATTTGTAATGTATCTAATCCAAATGGAGATATGCTCTAACTAAATAATGTACAGTCAAGTTTTGAAGACTCAGCATGGAAAAAAATAGCATAATTTTATAGTTTACATTTTTAAAAAAGAATACTATAGCTAGGCTGAATTAAAATATACTATTAAAATAATTTTACCTTGTTTTTCTTCTTTTAAAGTAACTCTTAGAACCTTGAAAGCCACATAAATAGGTCACATTTATAGCTTGCGTTATGTAGTTTGGTGGACAAACATAGTCAAAGGCATTATCCTTTAAAAATTTATTGTTTATTTATATGTATGTGTCAGTGTGGTGGTATGTGCATTTGGTCTAAGGAGACCAGAGGCATTGATTCCCCTGGAATTACTGGTGGAAGTTACAGCTGGAGTTACAGGTGGTTTTTGACCACCTAATGTGGCTGCTGGGAACTAAATTCTGGTCCTCTGCAAGAAGCAATCACTCTTAACCACCAAGTCGTCTCTCCAGCCCCAAGGGATTTTCTTTAGAAGCAAGGGTTATAGACATAGCCTGAAGTATTACACTTACTGACTGCTTGACTTTCTCCCCATGTACACATTTTTTACCCAAATGCTGTGCTACCTTCTCCTCACCATACTCTACCAGCAAAGTAGGCTTTGCTCTGTGTGTAGGTTCATTATTTTTGGAAACTACAATGGACATTGCTTCAGGTTTATTTTATTTTTTTCCCTTCTGGAAGGGTAGGGAGGGTTGGAATGGGGTGTTTTGAAGCTGGCAGCAGTAGTGATAAGGAGTTGACAAGTTTTTAGTTGAGTCTAGTGGTGTGATACCGGAAAAGCAGCTGTTTTCTCGGTAGTGGAGGAACCTGAGCATCTGTGAAGCCATGCCGGGGTGAGGTTGCTGAGAGGCAGCCCTAAACCAGGAAAGCTGGAAGCCCCATGTGTGGACTTGCATGTGTTAGGGGAGTACATATGATAAATTAAATTGCTCCCATGTGTACCATCTACCCCACTCCATGGGAGTAGAGGCCATTTTTTCCACGCTTACCATTGAATTCTGGTTCACATCCCTGGCTCAAGCCTGGCATGTAGGAGGTGGTCATCAGTATGTATTTGCTGAACAAGTAAGTATGTGGCTGCTGCTTCCAACCACAAACAATGATCCTTTTATATGAAAGACTGTATTTTCTCTCTATCATCGCTTGTATACCTAATGTTTGTGATGCTGTTTTGTATTGCTGTCCAGAGCTTCCTTTTTTTGTTTTAAATATTTTTTAAAATTTGTATTTATTGTTTTTATTTTATATGTATTCGTGTATTGCCTGCATGTAGGTAAGTGCACCCTTGTGCAATGCCCACGGAGGTCAGGAGAGGCTGTCGGATCCCCTGCGACTAGAGTTACGAACAGTTCTTAGCTGCCATGTGGGTGCTGGGATTCAAATCCGGGTCTTCTGCAAGAACAACCAGTGTTCTTAACCACTGAGCCATCTCTCCAGCCCCAGAGCTTCCTTCTTAAAGGGCATTTGCAAAAAGGACTTTTTCCTATCAAGGATTTACTCTACCTACCCCAGTGTACATCTAACAAACATATCCAACTGAAGGCTTGCACATGAATTTAATTCTTGTATGTTAAGATTATTCTTTAAACAGAAAAATATATAAAGATTCTGCTATTTTTTTCTTTCATTTCTATTAACTTAATTTTTACCATGCTGGGGGTGGGGAATTGCCCCCCTGGGCCTGCTAAGCCAAGCCAACACCACTGGTCTGTCTCTTTCTTTTTTCTAAAATTGGGAGGTTCTGAGGTTAATCTTCATGTTGTCAAGCATGTAAGCTCTTTTATCTTAATGCTTTGCTTCTCTTGGCAAATGCTTATTGCTTTGCCATGGTAAGCCACCTTTCCCATCAGCTAGAAAGAAGGGAAGAGAAAAGCAGGTATTTGTCTTTGCCAACCAAGTCAATATCCTTTTCCTTTTTTTATGGAAAAATTTATGACATAAAATTAACCATGTAACAGTGAATAATCGAGCAACTCCTAGTATAATCACAATATTGTATAAATGCTGCTACCCAACTCCACAGTGCTGTTAACTGCCCCAGAGAAAGCCCAGTTTTCACCAAGCAGTTGCTCCTCATTCTGTTTCCCTCCAGCCTGTGCTGACAACCACCAATCTTTTTCTGTCCTTATGGATTTACTTTTTCTGAATATTTGATGTGCATGGAACTAAACGATATGTTGTTTTTTATGTCTAGCTTTTTCACTTAGCAAATATTCTTAAAGCTCATACACATTGTATCTTGGATCAAAATCTCATTCTTTTTATGGCTGAATGTTACTATTATGGCTGCATTGATCAATTTGATTTTCCATTGAGTTGCAGATAGACACTTAGGGTTTTTTCCTCCTATTTTGAGTTGTGAACAATACTGTGTTTAAGTATCTACATTTGTGTTTAAGTATTAAGGATACTTAATAGGGATATATACCTGTGAATTGCTGGTTCATAACAGTAATTCTATTTATGTACTATTTTAAAAATAATATTTCTTCGTACACTATGTGCAACAATTATGTTCATCCTGTGGGAGGTAGTAATTAAGATGTCGCTTTTGGCTGTGGTGGTCCCAAGGGAATGCTGGTACCCTGTGGTTTGTGACTAGAGAAACTTCTCTGGCAATAACTGCAGAGGACAGGTTGAGGGTGGATACATGAGTAAGTTTTGTTTGTTTGTTTGTTTTTATCTTTTTGAGACAGGATCTCCCTGTAGCCCTAGCTGGCCTGGATTCACTATGGAGACCAGGCTGGCCTCGAATTCGTAGAGATCTGCCTGCCTCTGCCTCCCAAGTGCTGGGATTAAAGACATGCACCACCATGCCCGACCAAAATCTTTCCTTATTCAAAGAAATTAATTACTCTACATTGCCCTCTTTAATCATTCCTGGGACTGAGACCCTAAGCCATAATCTGGACTTATCCTGGACTTCCAGGACGCTAACCTAGACCTGTGATGTCTGTGTTCCAACACAATCAAGCTTTCAAGTCCAGGGTCAGAGGTGGGCCAGTGTCTTTCTTTGGTTAAGTATTGAGATGAGGCCCTTTTGTCTGAACATGCTTGGAACTGTACCAGTATCAGGGGTGGTGGTGATGACAATGGTTAGTATCCAGAGGATGGATCCAGAACTCAGTTGCCTCTCACAGTATTTGCTCAGTATGAAGTCAGCTTTAATCAGCCCTATTTCACGGGCTTCAAAAAGGGGAGGCTGGCAGGTTTTCATTTCAGGGTAGTATCCCACCTGGGAGGTCTGAGAAATGACTCTGACAGTGTTCCAAGAGAATCCTTCCCTGCTGCTCTGGGCCTGTGTGCAGGCATAATGTACACGTAGGAGGGTGGGAAAACGGCAAGAAAGGGTGGGTCTCACAGTTTAGTGTGTGGGTGGAGGGGACCAGCAATGTGGTGTGTGTCAGTCACATTTCACTTCTTTTTGACAGGCTGTAACTTCTAGTAACTTTAGTGATCATTTGTTCACTGCTTTTTTTCCACAGAGACTCATTAAGCTCTGTGGGCATCTGTCTATGGCCGTGTCTCCAGCACCACTCTAGCTGCCTAGCTCCTTCCTACTGACACAGCCTTCTTACCCCTCACTGCACCTTCACACCCTCCCCCACCAGAGCAAAGACACCCACCAAACAAAGAACTAGATGACTGTGACAGTGGCAGCTTTTCCCTCCCAAACTATAATTTCTCAAAAGTATTGAGCCATCTTGGCAATTTTTAAATACGTTGCTGTCCTCTTTCACTGATCTGTTTCATACATCTCCTTCCCTCACAAATCACAGTTGCTAAGCCCCCTTTTGAACTTGCCTTTCTCCATAGGTGATGTTTCCCCTGTCTTGAGTCTTCCCTTAACTTTTTTTCCATCCTCTGCCCTGTATCCTCCACAATCATCATGCCTGGAGTTGGCCCCTCAGACCTGCTCCTGCATGGGTAGTTTTCACCTCCCTTCCCCCATACGTGTAATGCAGCTCTGTTTGATGTCTGTGTCTCTCACAATGATCATTTCAGAAAGGAGCATATGACCCAGTGGACAGCAAGGGTTAGTTCCCCAGAGATACCTGTTGAAGTAAGCCCTTTTCTACAAGGGCTACTACACCGATGGAGCATAACCGGCAGGTGTTAAGGGAAATATCTGTCACTACTTGAGGGCAGCCCACCTGAAAATAAAACCAACAGAATGGCAGGGACTCTCAGTGGAGAGACAGACTTCTGACCATAACATCTGAAGCCCTTCCACACCTGCAGCCATTTTTACCTGTAATTACTTCTAGTACGAAACACTTTATTGTATTATTTGGCCAGTTGGAGTTGGGTCTCTGTCCCGCATTGGTGGTATAATACCATGCATACATTAGGGCTTTTGACTCTGTCATGGAGTTTTCTTGTCTCATTCAACTTTTACATAAACAATTGAAGTTAGGGGAGACACTCATTCCCTTTCTTCTGCTAAGAAAACAAACTGACCAAGTTTATGATTTGTTCATATGCTATTTATAGTCACTGCTGAGACTCAAACCCAAGATTTCCTGACTGCAGAACTGGAGTTGTTTCTTTTATACCGTGTTGCCTTCCCTGGGTAGAGACAGAGCTCTCATGTAAGCTTACACTGTCTTCTCCCTGCGGATCTCTTTTCACTCCTCTGGGCCCACCTGGAGAGAAACCTCATCTTTGTGTCAATACTTCTGATTGGCTGTCTTTAATTTTCCATCATCTGGATTCCATTTCAACTGTCTGTACCAACCACCCAAGTCTTTACCTCTGTTATAGGTTGCTTCTCAAGGACTTACCCTAATGTAAGAATATGACTCTGGTTCCAAGTAATATTGTGACTTTGGTCTTGCTACCTATTTGACATGAATTCTTCAACTCTGCCACTTCAACAATCACCCATCTCCTCCTATCTTCTTGATTATCTGCACTTCTGTACTAGGAGCACAGCAGGAAAGGTATTAACACACACTACAGGCCTTGTTGTCTGTTTTTCATTTGGGCCCTTTCTGCTGTGCAGATCTGTACATGGTTCCTACCCTGGTTGCTTCTCTTTTCCTTGACCTTTACCTATCTGTTCATAATCTTGGCTTTCTGTTTCTTTAATGTCTGCTCTCAGTTTGCCTTCATGAAACTTGTGCAGTAACAGTTTGGGCTCTTTATTCAACATCTGTCTTGGATAGCTGCATTGGCCAACTTGACACACCTGGGTAGAGGGAACCTCCATTGAGGAATTACCTCCATTGGAATGGCCCATACCCTGTCAGTGGGTCATTTCCTTGATTGTTGAGTGATGTGGGAGGGCTAAGCCCACTGTGGGTAGTGCCACCCCTGGTCCAGTGGTCCTGTATTTTCTAAGAAAGTAGGCTGAGCACAGGTCAGAAGAGCAAGTCAGTGAGCAGCATTCCTCCATGATCTGCACTTCAGTTCCAGTCTCCAGGTTCCGGCCTTGAATTCCTTGACTTTCCTCCATGATGGACTGTGCTGTAAGCCAAATAAATCTTTCCTCCCCAAGTTAGTTTTCTTCAGTGCTTTATTTACTACAATAGAAATTAACTAGGACAATATACATTGCTCTTTTTCTAATAACAACTAACTATTGCTAAGGAACCCCCTGCTTGAGGAAGTGTATGTGATTCAGGAGCAGTTAAGTCTCTAGTCATGTCCATAGTTGGTCAAGTCAATATTGTAATTACTGAGGGTAATTACAATAGTGACTTGGACTATTCACAAATATTCTAGTTTTCCTCCTAGATGCATGGTAGAATGGTACAACTCAACTTGTTGAAGTAGGGATGGTCATGTTACTTGCTTTGACCAATAAAATGTGCATGGAAATAACATGTAGAAATAACTAGCAGGAGAAGACTAAAAGCCAATGTATGATTTACTTTCCTCTCTGCTTCAGTGATTACTAACCCTATGTCAAGTTGAAGCCTCCATCAGCCTGGGTCCCAGAGTGGCTATAATGGTTGGGAAACACCCCCCCCACACACACACACACCGACCCATGCTGTGAAAGCAAGAGACAGATTTCTGCCACTGGGATTTGGAAGCTGACCATTAAAACTGTGTAAAAAGGCCTTTTTAACAGATGTAATAATCTCATTTTCTTACCAGTGTCTGGGTCAGGAACCTGGTCTAAGCAAGCAGTCCTTAGCATCCAGTGGCCAATGGAAAAAAAAATGCTTATGATTCAGTTGTTATACTAAAGGTGATAAGGAGAAGTTGTTTGGGCTTTAAGGAAAGAATTCTGTACTTCTATAGTGTCACTGGAAAAGATGGATTCTCCATTTTTCTTCGTCTTATGTGTGAATGTGATGCCTAGAATTACCACTGCAGTCCTGGTACCAGCCTGAGGGTAAAGCTAACACAGTGACAGTTGTAGGAAGAATCATAAATAAGTGATGCCAAAGCCCTGACTGCGTCAGTCACTACCCTACTACTGGACTTTTTCAGTTAGGAAGGCCAATAAATTCTCTTTATTGTTCAAGCCATTGGAGTTAGGGTTGCTCTTAGCGTCAAAAGCATTGTAAGAGTTTATTTACTTTATCAATTATTATTTCTACTTACCACTCATCTATACAGTCTCAGAGAAATAATAGGGTAACAGCATCCATTTATAAAGACTTAACTATGTGTTTACCACTATGCTAAGTACTTTCCAGAAAGAAAGTGTATTCCACATCATGGTAGCAAATATATGTGTGAGCTCCTTAAGAGCAAGAATCTTAGCCGGGTGTGGTGGCACATGCCTTTAATCCCAGCGCTCGGGAGGCAGAGGCAGGCGGATCTCTGTGAGTTCAAGGCCAGCCTGGTCCACATAGTGAGTTCCAGGACAGCTGGGCCTACAGGGAGACCCTGTCTCAAAACAAAAAAAAAAAAACAAAAAACCAAGAATCTTTTATTTGTATTTGTTTCTCTGGCAACTGATGTATTACTAAGTAGATGCTGAACAAATATTGGACTAAGTGAACAAACAAATGAAAACTTAGCTCTACAGTATTGTTGAAAACCCAAGTCTACCAAACTAGAAAGATTCAAGAACAATACAAAGTAGTATGTGCTATTGGTTACCAGAGTGAAGATGCAAAGGACATACAACAGTAAAGGATGCCGTGCTCATTGCCTGAAGGTTGGAGAAAGCTGTTTGATCTATACAAAGTAAGAGAAGGAGTATCAAAGAATAAGCATAGTAGAGTTGGGATGTGGCTATCATGTAAAGTTAGAGCAATCACTGAAGCAATAGCACAGCATCAGGAAAGACATGGTGCACTGGGGCATGTTCGCCTCATTCAGTTGAGGCTTAATAAGTGTTGACAAGAGAACATAGGGAGCCATTTCCCCCTGAACTCTTGGTGTAGACATGATAAAAGGGGTGTCCATTATCCTGACTATTGCTGCTTACTTGCTCAAACGCTTTGCACATAGTAGGTAGTCAAAGATACTTATTAAATTGCAGGCATCTGTCCATGCACTTTCTCCCCAGAGAAAGTAGGAGCTTCTAAGGGCTTGTGTGACAAGCATTCTACTTCTTTTCTGGCTCTCAACTCAATGTGGAGCACATTGCCACACAGTAGGCTCTCATTTAAATGCTTGTGCTTGTTGAGTTGATTTGGATTATCTCGTTTGGAGGATGAAGCTATTTGCCTTGTGAGCCTGGTTTTTCAGTACATCAACACTTCATCAAACCCCTGTCAGATCAGATTCTCAATAGGGTATCTTAAATACATGCTATTAAAATACCTAAATAGAAGTTCCATCTGTTTGAATAGACAGAGCCTGATGAATCAGCAGGAGAGGTGGGAGGCTGATCCAGCCAGACATGAACCAGTTGGCTGGGGAACAGGCAGCTAGCTCTCTCCCTTTACTGCTCTAGAGTGCTCACACCAGAATGTACAGATTTAAAGAAAAAACAAGATCAACCAGCCAGCAAAACATAAATACTGAAGCAAGACATGGTGTGGCATTTGAGCTACTTAGCAGAGGTTTGGCTGGAGCCCCGTGTTCCAGCTGTGGATCATGCAAATCCTGTGTTGGAGCAGGAAAAAGAAGAGCCCAGGGACCAGTCCCTTTCATGATTTTGGGCCTCTGGAACCTAGATTTTGTTTGCATGAAATTTCATAAAGCATTTTTTAAAAATCAGTTCATTTTGGAAACTGTCACTAGTGAAGTCACCCAGGACTTAAAGCACTAAAATAAAATGTAATGATGGGAAGGCATGCAGAACACACTTTCTCATTTCCCCAGAAGGATGTTGCACAGACATCCTCTCTGGTGACATGCCATCAAGCCTGAATTTCCAAATGGTCTCAGCTCCTAGAGTCCTGATCATAGTCAGCGTCTCCCCTTCCCACTTCCCTTTAATGCCCTGGTTGTAGCAGGCACTCTTTGATGTTGCTATTAAAAAAGGCAACAGAGTTTGGGGTCACTCCTCATCACACCAAAATACATGTTTAAAAATGTTCTTTTCTAAGCTTTGCTCCTCTCAGTAGCATTTAACACATGTGGCCTTGCATACAGTAGGTGCTTAGCTAATCTGTTCAACTAAACTGGTTCCCAATTTTCTTGTCTAAGAGAAAATATTGAGGAGACTGGAGAGATGGCTCAGTAGTTAAGAGCGCTGACTGTTCTTCCAGAGGGCCTGGGTTTGGTTTCCAGTACCTACTTGATGGCTAACAGCTATCTGGAATGCCAGTTCCAGGGGATCCAATGCCCTCATCTGGCCTCCTTGGGCATTGCACACATGTGGTGCACTTACATATATGCAAACAAACTCTATAAAATAAAAATAATAAATAAAAGTTTTTAAAAATTGACTGTGCTTTCTTATTGCCAGCTTTGCTTTCATTTCTCTTCTGCCTGCCCCTTCTATCTGTGTCCTTTACCCAGTCTCCTTGTCCTCCTCTCTCCTCCATACACAGTTCTACTCTGTCACATTACCCCAGTCAGTACATCAACATTTTATCATCTTCTAATGCTTCTTCAGGGTCTGTTTAGGGTATTTATATTAAATAAGAATAGAAATAATATTCTTAAGAATTAAAAGACCCAGGTTCTGGTCTCAACTGTGCCAGTTACATTGGTTCTCAGGTAAGTGATTATGTGCTCAGATTCCTCATCTCTGATTTAAGGAAGAAGAGGGAAAACCACACACACACACACACACACACACACACACACACACACAAAACATCCTAGGACTGTCACATGTATCAAATGAACTAATTTATGAAGAACCCTTTGGAAATGGAAAAAAAGCTTTATTTAAAGAGCATGTTTATAAGAAGCAGCCTTTTCCCTAGTCCATGTACCCGAGAAAGAAGTGTAGAATCAAGATCTTCCACAGTGTGGTTCCCTGGAAAATGGGCTCCTTCTGGAGAGGCCAACTGGCTGGTTCTCAAGGCTCAAAGGGAACACATTTGTCTGAAGAATCCACTGGGGTCCAGGGTCAAGCCCTCACATTTGCAGCATCAGAAACTTCATCTTGGCAGAGGCTCTGCGTTGATGAGACTCAGGAATGCTGACTCATGCTAATCCCAAAGAGACTGAGATATAACCAGCATGCCAGTTATTAATTCACAGTGGGAAACATTTGGCCTGATCTGCCCCTTCTCTCCCTATAGGCCAGTTGCATGAAAAGAGAGTTCATCAGAGGGTTGCTCAGTGAGTAGGAAACTGACAAAGGGAGGTGGATTCAAATGTTTAATATCACCATTCTCTGCTCGTCTACAGGCCCCATCTCTTCAACAGGAACCAGTTGTCTTCTAGACAACCTAGGGTGTCAGACCCCCCAGTAGGGAACCCAGGCTTCATTCCAAAAACCAAGTTTTCATGAGCCAGAGTGTACCAAGGGAGCGTTTTAGCTACATTCCCTCTGACCAACACATTAGTTTTTCAATATACTAGCCTTTTTCAGACTTCATGTAGTGGAACTGTGAGTCCCAAAATCAGCCTGCTGAACAGGGGAAGCTAGTTACACAACACCCAGACCCTTGCAAAGAAATATAGACTTGTTTAGCTGTGTGGAAAATTCTGATTTACTAGGTCCATGGAGGAATCTAAGAAGCTGAATGTTTATGGGGATTCCCAGTGATATTAAGGTTCCTATGAAAAGTTTTACTTGGTTCAGAATCTACTCCATCACTTTAAGATGACCTTTCATATTTTGATCTCACTTTTTTTTAGACAGTGTATTTGCTAATTCTCAGAACAAAATGTTATTTCCTAGTTCATGGGCCAATTCTTTCTTTCTTTCTTTCTTTCTTTCTTTCCTTCCTTCCTTCCTTCCTTCCTCCTTCCTTCCTTCTTTCCTTCCTCCTTCCTTCTTTCCTTCCTTCCTTTTTCCCTTCCTCCTTCCTTCCTCCCTCCCTTCCTTCCTCCCTCCTTTCCTTCCTCCCTCCCTCCCTCCTTCTTCCTTCCTTCTTTCCTTCTCCTTCCTTTCTTCAGTCCTTCTGTCCTCCCTCTCTGCTTCTCCTTCATGAATATTTATAAATACCTAGTGCATAAGGATCTTAAGATATGAAAGCAGACACTCCTGCCAAAAGCAAAAGCTGCTTTAAGATGATTAAAAACATGGAGGATTTGGATACATAAATCTGGTACTCTAAGGCCAGCCAGTAAAACCAAGACCTGACACAAACAATCTAGGGAACATGTGGTAAGTAACTGCGTCTTCAGATGATGTGCTCTAGGAAACAGCTTTATACTCCAGGTACTATGAATCCTTAACAAAGAAAAAAGACAACTCCTTTTCTTCTCCAACAGGGCTCCTATGTCACTAGCTCCTGGCAATGCCTGGCTTCCAGCAGAGCACCAAAACCTGGGAATCAAATGAATAGAGAAGTTCCAGTGTGTGTTCGGCATCTTTTTATACCAGGCATCGTGTTCCTGGAATGGGTTTCACAGAAATGGGTTTTGATATCCCCATTATTCAGAAGAAATTAAGACTAAAGGGGTTAAGTATTGCTAAAGGTCTTGCAAGCAGTAAATGATGGCAAGTTCATTCTGGATCCACTCGGTTTCAAGTCCTATGTTCTTTTCCTCATTCCATACTGTTTGGTAGATTGGGGGCGGGGCTGGAATTCTGAGCATGAGCTTCATTGTTCTGTGCATATGTATTTTTAGATCGTGTTTATTATTTCTGCAAAATGACATATATACATATCTTTTAAAATATATTCCATAATGATTACTATCACATTCGTACATACAAAATGTACTAACATTGAAATCTGCACTTGGCTATACGGCTAGTTCTGATTTATTTATAGAGAAAACAAAGGCCATAATGCAGCAGGATTGGAGGCTCAGGATACCTGGCCATTCACTTACTGTGTTCCATGGGAAATGCCATTTTCCTTCTTGGGCCTCATTTCCATCACCTGTGAGAAAAGTTTGACTAGATTGCTAACGTGCTAGGATTCTGAGAACTTAGTGACAACTCTTACTGTGTTTTTTAGTTGTTTTAGATCAAGGCATAGAATCTGAATGCAAATAAAGAAAGCTGAGTATTGGGGCTGGAGAAGAGGTTCAGGAGTTAGAACATTTGCTGCTCTTTCAGAGGACTGGAGTTTGATTCCCAGCACTGGCACAGGGCAATTCACAACCACCTGTAACTCTGGCTCTAGGGGATCTAACTCCCTCTTCTGACCTCTTCAGGCACCCACATGCACATGTGTGTGTGCACAACACACATTCATAAAAATAAAACTTTAAAAAATCTGGACACATTAAAGTTTTTAAAATTTTAATTAAATTTATGATTTATGTCATACTGAGTGTTTTGCCTGCATGTATATAAGTGCACCACATCTGTGACATGCCTATGCAGTCAGAAGAAGGTGTTGAATCCCCTGGAACTGGAATTAGGGACTGTTGTTAGCTGCCATGTGAATGCTGGGAACTGAACCTGGGTCCTCTGCCACAGCAGCAAGTGCTCCTAACTGCTGAACCACTTCTCCGTCCCCCAACATATTAAATATTAAAAGGTTGTTTCATAATGACTAATATTTATTGAGTACCATAAATGCCAGGGATGTTACCAACTAGTTTATATAACATTCAATTAATTTTTATCACATCAATTCTATTTTTATTTATCCATCTCTTAGGAACAGAGAGGTAAGTACTTTCCCCCAGACCCTGGGGCTAGTAAGTGGAAAGACTAATACTGAGATTAGGCCCAGTTCTAGGGCCAGTTTCTATATGATTTTATCTTTTATCTTCTTGCTTTATGGCTCCTATTCTGATAACTATGTAAGACACTTATCAAAGTTCTACTTGAGATTTATGTGATTATGTGATGTAAGGAAGGAGAACACTTAGCCCATATAAGTGGATTTTCTAGAAACCATTGTTCTATCTCCTTTGGGGAGGGAGGAGTAAAAGTCATATGGAACATACTTAGATTAAGAGAGTATTTTTGTTTCAACTGTGTCAGAGAGGACACTATACTGGTCAACAGATGCAGACCATGACATTGTTTTGATTCCCTTTGATTACTTATTAGTAAGGTTTGTTATTCTAAAAGTTAGGCCTCCTTTCCTCAGACTGAACCTAAATAGGAGAAAACAAATCAACAAAGAAAATGACCTTTTTGGCCTTCCTGCACTGATTCCAAGGGGATGGGGAGAAGAAGGAGGACAGGATGACTGCTGACAGAAAGACAACTGAGTCCTGTTCAGATCAGGGACGCTATACTGTTCCAAGGATGCTGGATACTAGCCTGTGGCCTCTGATCTCCTTGGACAGGGAAATTGGGCCACTAGGCAGTGCCAAAGTCTAGGAAGAACTATGAACACATCATCAGCCACATACATCGCTAAGAGATAATGCCTGGACCATATCACAAAACTGTCCTAGGAGAAGACGTAGAACAGGGAAGAAGATGCGGGTAATACCACCACATCCTCCTGTTTTCTTCCTTGCTCACTACCCACATTAAATAGGCGTCTTTCTCTTCTTTGTGTGCTTTCTATTACATGTCGTGCAGGTGGGTTGGAGAGAATTGAAAAAGTCTGTCTATAAATTGTTCTAGCTAATTTAGAAGTCATTCTGCATCATGTACTCAAACCTATACTTTCAATAATTTCAGAAGTTTGCTTTAGTTTTGCAATGCATCAGTAAGTTAAATGGCATTTTTACTAAACCTATAGGTGACACAAAGCTGGAAAATATAGCCACACAGTTAAATCAGAATTAAAAATTGTCTAGACAGTCTGGAACGTCTTGTCTAACTCAATAAGATGAAATATCTCAGAAATAATTGCAAAATTCTATATTTAGAGTAAAAAGAAAGCCAACCATATAAATTCTAGATAGAGGTGATTGCCTGGATAGAGTTTGTTCAAATGAAAGTATTGGAAACTGTAATTATCCACAAGCTGAATATTTGCTAACATTGTGATATATCTGCTGAAAAAAGAAATCTGATTTTTGACTACTTGAAGAGAAGTGAAATGAATATTACAGACCCCTCTGGTCCTGCTGCAGTGGGCTGTGGTCAGATCATACCGGAGTACTGGGTTCTGTGGTAGTTACCACAATTCTTGGGGGTATTTGGCCAACTAGAATAAGGTTAATAGAATGGAGAGGGTCAGGAAACAAGGAAAGTTGATGAAGTGGTTTCATTTAGCTTAGAGGAGGAAAAGTCATTCATCAAAGGAATATCAGATCATTGTCTGCAAATATTTACAATATTGTTGTATGTCAGGGAGAATAAATTTGTTCAGCCCTATCAAGATGTAAAACTAGACCAAAGGGTAAAGGTAGCAAAGTCAGATTTCAGTTCAGCCTAAGTAAGAGCTCATAAATAGCAGACCCATTGTCCTTCACAGAAAAGAGAGCTCTTAATTTCTAGCAGTTCTTTAGCTATGGCTGCCTTGGGGGAAAATCTTGACATGGGGGAGAGGTGAGGTGCATCATCCATTTCATTTATTCCTTGAACCAAATAAAGCACTGCAGTATCTGCTTTGCTCTGGTTGAATTCATTGCTCTAACTTCACCTGATATTTTATGCATATTGTGTCCCAAATCAGATGCCACTAACTATCTGAAGAAGCAAGCCTGGGCTCTCAGCCATGTCTGAGCCAATTTGGAACACCTGATCCTGTAACCCAGTTGTTTACTTAGGAGTTCTTCTACAGTGGAATTCAAGCTCATGTGTTCATCCATTTGCATAATAAAAGGACTCATTTTGCTGTTTGAGCACATATTAGGTAATTATTGTTTATGCTGCAGAAACATTTTTATTATTTCATACATTATATATATTTAAAAATTATTTAATAACCACATGATTAGAAGAAGCATTTCATTACAGCATTAACATATTCAATAGCAATTTCCAGAGCAAAGATGCATCTAGAAATTCCAATACTGGATGTAAATTTTTAGGTTCACAGTTGAATTAATACAGTTATACAATACTGAACTCAGTATAAACCCTATAAGACATAAAATTGAATGAAGTTTTAACCTTTAAAAAAGCTCTCCATTTCATTTTAAAATATACTGTTTCATGCAGAAAAACTCATTTTTAATGCTACTAACACTTAGATGTTTGCATAGGCGCCTCTAATCTCTATATATCTGATTACTACTGGTCACATTCAGTTACTTTCTGAGATGCACCTGAGCATGGATATAAAATCATCAAGAAGATTTCAATGGTAATGTGTTTCACCTCTGCTAATTAACATGGAGCATATTTTTATGCTTCTTCCTCAAATATAACTCTTTTTAAAAAAATTTGTTGATAGTGTGTGTGTGTGTGTGTGTGTATTTCATACAGAACATCCCAAACAATCTTATTTCTATATACGCACATCCCAAATGGCACCCGTCCATAGTCTTCCCCCTTCCCCGACTGGAGCCCATATACACTGTAATCCCTGTTACTGTCCACTGTGTTGAGTGCCCCCAGCCGTTCTCCAGTGCTTATCCATCTTCTAAATCTAGTCAGCCTATGTAGAGTTCCTTGTTTAGGAAGATCAGCTCTTCTTCATCTAGCAGCAGTTGCCAATATTCCTTTAGAGAAGATTGGGGTCTGCTGTTCATTTTTCCAGTTCTATGCTGGGTTACTGTCTGGGAGTCTCTTGGGCCACCCTGACCAACAACTCAAAGGAAGGTATCTCCTGTCTGGCATTGGTTCTTGTTATGTAGCTTTTATCTATACACATTTGGTTATACTTTCCTTTTGGGTATTTAAGACCATACAGTTGGCCCAGATAAACCAATTTATTTTTACTCTTATGGTCATTAGAGGATCTGTTCCTCAAGGGTCACATGGGCTTGGGAGGAGCCCCTGGCTCCTTTCTTTTACCAGTTCCATCTATGTAAAGATAAGTCAAAGGTCCTGCTCAACCATGGCTGGCTTCACTTGGAAGCATGAAGGAAATGTTTCCTCTGTGTTGACCCTCCTCTTTGTAGACTGGACACTGGTTCAAGTCCATTTTGTGGGGCCTCCATGTCCTTGATCAGGAGGACAGCTGACTCACCACAGTTACAGGACATTTTGAGAGATGCTCATAGTCCCCTGGAGCTTAGTTGACCTAGGAGGGATAGGAGCAAAAAAATGTCCCTTATGTCCCTCTGACCAAATTAGTATAGGCCTCAAAGTATGTCTGTTAATCATCCAAGGTTAGTTCCACCAGTCTGGTACTTTTAATCACTGTGTGTCATGTAGATAAATCTTGAGCAAAGACCAATTGCTCTCAGATAAACCTTACCTAGACATATATTTCTTGATCTGCTATGTATAATTTGTCAGTAGGCTGTAGGAGTTGTATAATTTGGCAGTAGGTTGTTTGATTAATATGGTTCCCTCTGTTTTTTTAAAACTAGCTAGGCATTATTTATCTCTTGCATTGTCTAACCCTCCATAGTTTCCCTATTTAAAGTGCCCCCATTTTCCCATTTCTTCCTTAATAATACCTTTCTCCTATAGGCCCACCTCTCTTGAGCTCCTTCTTTCCCTTTACCCCCAAGGTTCCTTGTATAACCCTTCCTCCACCCTCCCCTTAAAATAACCCCATTTTTATCCATATGTCCCTTATTAATGCCTGTTTCCCACTGTTCTTCTCAGTTTCCCTATTTAAAGTGCCCCCATTTTCCCATTTCTTCCTTAATAATACCTTTCTCCTATAGGCCCACCTCTCTTGAGCTCCTTCTTTCCCTTTACCCCCAAGGTTCCTTGTATAACCCTTCCTCCACCCTCCCCTTAAAATAACCCCATTTTTATCCATATGTCCCTTATTAATGCCTGTTTCCCACTGTTCTTCTCCCTCAGATTCTTTCTTTTCCTTTACCTCCCTGGTCGCTTTTCATTATCCTGGTTCCTGCAGTTTTGTCTGGATACATACTCCCTTATAAGGATTTGGTGCTAGGATCCACATAGGACAGACAATATATGTCATTTTTGTTTTTGTTTTTGTTTTTTTCTGAGTCTGTGTTACTTCACTTAGTATAACAGTTTCTAGTTCCATCCATTTACCTGCAAATTTCATGATTTCATCTTTCTTTATTGCCGAGTAAAACTCCATCATATAAATGAAGCACATTTTCATTATTCACTTGTCAGTTGAGGGACACTTAGGTTGTTTCCATCTCTTAGCTATTGTGAAAAGAGCAGCAACACACGTAGATGTACACGTGTCTCTGCAACAAGATGGGTTCTTTGGATATATGCCAAGGAGTGGTATAACTGGGTCAAATGGTAGGTTCATTTGTAGTTTTTAAAGAGTTGTCCATACTGTTTTCCATAGCGGTTGAACAAGTTTGCAATCCCACTAGCACTGGGATCCCCTTTCCCTACATCCTCTCCAACATTTGGTAGCATTTGTTCTCTTAATCTTAGCCAGTCTGACTAGGGTAAGATGAAATCTTAAAGTGGTTTTAATTTGCATTTTCCTAATTACTAGTGATGTTGAACATCTTTGAAGATGCTTCTTAGCCATCTTTATTTCTTCTTTTGAGAACTCTCTGTTCAGC
>NW_008346548.1:7998566-8007753 GCF_000622305.1 Nannospalax galili
CATTTTTGGGGGGGTTTGTTATATATTCTGGATGTTAAATCTCTGTCAGATGTGTTGCTGGTGAAGATTTTCTCCCATTCTGTGGGTTTTCTCTTCATTTCCTTGGTTGCTTCTTTTGATGTACAGAAGCTTTTTAGTTTAATGAGGTCCGTTTTGTTGATTCTTGACCTTGTTTCCTGGGCAATTGATGTCCAGTTTAGAAAATCCTTTCCTACACCTATATCTTGTAGGTTATTGCCAATGTTTTCTTCTAATAGTTTCAGAGTTTCAGGCTTCACATTGAGGTCTTCGATCCATTTGGAGTTGACTTTTGTGCAAGGTGAAAGATAGGGGTTTAGTTTCATTCTTCTACAGGTGGAGATCCAGTTTTGCCAGCACCATTTGCTGAACATGTTGTCTTTCCTCCAGTGAATGTTCTTGGCCCCTTTGTCAAGAGTCAGGTGGCTGAAATTGAATGTACTCATACTTGGGTCTTCAATTTTGTTCCACTGATCTGTGGATCTATTTTTGTGCCAGTACCATGTTGTTTTTATGACTATAGCTTTGTAATACATTTTAAAGTCTGGTATAGTAACACCCCCTCCAGCATTGCTCTTAGTGCTCAGGGTTGCTTTGGCCTTTTGTGCTTCCATATAAATCTTAGGATGGTTTTTCCAACTCTGTCATGAAAGCCATGGAGATTTTGATTGGCATTGCATTGAATCTATGGCTTTTGGTAGGATGGTCATTCTCACAATATTAATTCTTCCAATCCATGAGCATGGGAGGTCATTCCAACTTCTGATGTCTTCCTCGATCTCTTTCTTTAATGACTTAATATTTTTATTGTAAAGATCTTTAATGTCTTTGGTCAGGTTTATTCCAAGGTATTTTTTTGCAGCTATTGTGAAAGGGAGTGTTTCCATGTGCTCTTTCTCTGATTGCTTGTTATTGGTATGTAGAAAGGCTACAGACTTTTGTAGATTAATTTTGTAACTTGCCACTTTACTGAATGTGTTAATAATTTCTAGGAATTTTCTGGTAGAATTTTTGGCTTCTCTTAGGTATATTATCATATCATCTGCAAAAAGGGATAATTTAATCTCTTCTTTTCCAATTATTACTCCTTTAGTTTCCTTCTCTTGTCTTATTCCTCTTGCAAGAGTTTCAAGCACTATGTTAAAAAGGAGTGGAGATAGTGGACAGCCTTGTCTGGTTCCTGATTTCAATGGGAATGCTTCCAGTTTTTCTCCATTTAGAATGATGTTGGCTGTGGGTTCATTATATATGGCTTTAATTATGTTGAGGTATGTTCCCTCCAGTCCAATTCCCTCTAGGACTTTGAACATAAATGTATTCTGAATTTTGTCGAAGGTCTTCTCTGCATCTATTGAATTGGCCATGTGGTTCTTGTCTTTGTGTCCATTTATCTGACTTATGATGTTTATTGACTTATGTATATTGAACCATCCCTGCATCTCTGGAATAAATCCAACTTGATCATGGTGGATGATCTTTTTGATGTGTGTCTGTATGTGATTTGCAAGTATTTTGTTGAGAATTTTTGCATCTATGTTCATTAAGGATATGGGTCTATAGTTTTCTTTTTTGGTTGTATCTTTACCTGGCTTTGGTATTAGAGTGATGCTGGCTTCATAGAAGGAATTTGGAAGTTCTCCATCCATTTCTATCTTTTTGAATAAATCATGTAGTATTGGATCTAGATCTTCTTTAAATGCCTGGTCAAATTCTGCTGTAACTCCATCTGGTCCTGTACTTCTTTTTTCTGCTGGGAGGTTTTCTACTACTGTTTCAATTTCCTTATGTTTTGTGGGTCTGTTTAAGCTATTAATCTCTTCTTGGTTTAGTTTTGGTGGTTTCCTTGCTTATAGATACCCATCTATTTCTTTTAGGTTTTCAAATTTAGTAGCGTATTGGTTTTTAAAGTATTCTCTTATAATGTTCTAGATCTTTTTGGTGGCTGTTGTCATGTTTCCTCTTCCATCTCTGATTTTGTTGATTTGGAGGTTTTCTTTCTTTCTTTTGGTTAACTGGGCTAGCGGTCTATCAATCTTGTTTATCTTTTCAAAGAACTAGCTCTTGGATTCATTAATTCTTTGTATTGTTTTCTTTGCTTCTATTTCATTAATTTCTGCTCTGATTTTTGTTATTCTTGTCTCCTGGATTTGGGCTTCATGTGCTGTTGCTTTTCAAGTGTCTTCAATTGCAATTTTAAGTCATTTATTTGTGTTATTTCCGATTTTTTAATATAGGCACTTAGAGCTATAAATTTCCCTCTTAGGACTGCTTTCAACATTTCCCAGAGGTTTTGTGGTGTTGTGCTGTCCTGCTCTTTTAGTTCCAGGAATACTTTTATTTCTTTCTTAATTTCTCCTTTGACCCTTCATCATTCAGGAGTGTGTTGTTTAATCTCCATGTGTTCAAATGGTTACTAGGCTTTCTTCTGGTTTTAATTTTAAGCTTTATTGCATTGTGGTCTGATAGAATGCATGGAATTATTTTAATCTTTTTGTATTTGTTGAGGTTTGTTTTGTGCCCCAGTTTATGGTCAATTTGGGGGAAAGGTCCATGGGGTGCTGAATAGAAAATAAATGATGGTTGGGTGGAATATTTGGTAGATGTCTGTTAGGCCCATTTGATGTATGGTATTGTTTAATTCAGATGTCTCTCTTTTAATTCTCTGTCCTGTTGGCCTATCTAATGGAGACAACAGGGTACTGAAGTCCTCCACTATTAATAAGTTGGGATTAATCTGAGTCTTAAAGTCCTGTAATACTGTTTTTATGAAGTTGGGTGCACCAGAGTTTGGTGAATATATGTTCATGATTGTAATATCTTTTTGCTTTATTGTTCCTTTGTTTAGAATGAAGTGGCCCCCTTTATCTATTCTTATTAGTTTTAAAGTCTATTTTGTCAGATATTAGAATTGGAACACCTGCTTTTTTCTTAGTGTCATTTGTTTGAAATATTCTTTTGTTTCTTAATCCATTTGCTTAGCCTGTGTCTTTTGACTGGGGAGTTCAGTCTATTGATATTTAAAGTTATTAATGAAAGATGTGTATTGGTTCTTGTCATTTTGATTTCTGTTCTCATTCTTGGTGTAAATGCACTTCCACAGTTACACCTTCATTAAGTTTCTTTCTGTTATCCCTTGGGTATAGTCTTTCCTTTCTTCAGCTCTTTGTATTGCTTCAAGAACTCTCTGAAGGACTGGTTTTGGGGAAACGAATTCTTTCAGCCTATTTATGTCATGGAAGACTCTTCTTTCCCCTTCGACTATAATAGACATTTTGGCTGGGTAAAGTAATCTTTCTTTCCCCTTCAACTATTATAGACATGTTGGCTGGGTAAAGTAATCTGGGTTGGCATTTAGAACTGGGAATACTTTGGTCCAGGCTCTTCTGGCTTTCATAGTTTGCACTGAAAAGTCAGCTGTGATGCTGATGGGTTTTCCTTTATATGTGACTTGTTGTTTCTCTTTTGCCGCTTTCAGTATTGTCTCTTTATTTTGTACATTTAATGTTTTTACTACAATGTGCCGTGAAGAGTTTCTTTTCTGGTCCTGTCTATTTGGTGTTCTATATGCTTTTTGTATTTGTATGGGCATGCCTTTCTTTAATTTTGCGAAATTTTCTTTCATGATTCTGTTGAAGGTCTGGTCCATGCCATTATCTTGGGATTCTTTTCCTTCTTGCATGCCCATGATTCATAAGTTTGGTCTTTTTATGGTGTCACACAATTCTTGCATATTCCATTCTTGTGAATTCTTTTATCATGTTTATAATTGTTCTTTTGAGTTCCATGTCCTGTGTTATCTCTAGAGGGTTCTCATTGTACTCCTCTCAAGGGCTGATGACACTTGGTGGGGTTATATTATTTTCATTTTTCATGTTATTTTTTCTCTGTGACTTTGACATGTAGATTTCTTTTGTAGATTCTGGTGAGAATTCAAGCCTTCCTTGTGTGAGATTCAAGCCTTCCTTTGTTGAGTTTAGGTCTGCTTCTTTTTGTAAACTTTATGTGCCTTTGTGGCATTTGTTGGGCATGAAAAGCTGGTGGCCAAATTGCTTTCCTCTTGCTGCTCAGGAATTCTCACAGAGTCCCAATTCGGATGAGGAACAGATGCTCTCAGGCTTTCTCCTAATGTCTGGATGCCTCCAGGAAAGATCCTGGCATCAGGAATTTGAGGGCTGGGCTGGCCTGGGAGCAAGACCCAAGAACGATGCTGGCCCCCAGGGGTGCAAAGGGAGGTGGGAGCTCCTGGGGACTACAGGGAGGAATTGGGTTGGTCTGGACCCAAAGGATCAGGAAACAGTGGGGATTCTGGGCTAAGAGGTCAGTCCATGGGTCTGGGGTGTCACAAGAGATGGGCTAGTGCCCTTGCTAGGAGGAGAGATGGGGTGGGGGAGCTGGGAGGGTGAATGAGGCTGGGGGAGTCAAGGCACGGTGGGAGCAGCCAAACTTACCCAGGCAAGCTTCTAGCTCCAGGAAGGTATGGGGTTGGGCAGCCCCCACAAAGGGAGGTGGGGACTAGAGGGAGGAATTGGTTTGGTCTGGATGCAAAGGATCAGAAAGCGCTGGAAAGTTTGGGCCAAGAGGTCAGTCCAGAGGTCTGGGGTGTCAAGACAGGAAATGTGCCAGTCCCCCTGCTAGGAAGAGAGATGGGGTGGGGGAGCTGGGAGGCTGAATAAGGCTGGGGGAGTCAAGGCGCAGTGGGTGCAGCAGCCAAACTTACCCAGGCAAGCTGCTGGCTCCAGGAAGCTGTGGGGTTGGGCGGCCCAGAGATGCCCATACATTATATTTTTATTCTTTGGGTTTCATTTGATAATTCCTAGACACTGTTTTTCTCAGATTTTAAGAATGCTGAATAAACATTTAATAAAGTGAAAGAAAAAAATGGAAATTTTGCTCTATTTTAGCTGTGCTATTAACAATGATACTGGGAGACTGCTGGTTTATTTAGTCAGAACCAGAGACTGAGTGCTATGTCCCAGATCTCCCTCATCTTGAAGCCCTCCCATGAGGGAGGCAGGCAATTTCATTCTTAGAATCTTCATCCAAGAGCTTAAGGGAGTTAACACCTCTAATTTATTATCAGGAGATATAAGAGATGAGGAAAATCAGAGGGCTTTTCCTACTTTGACACACTCAGTATCACACTTCCAATACAAGATGTGTGTAGGCTTTCCACCCCCATACCATTCTGCAGTGGACAAAAGCTGGCTGTCTTACAGTTCAATTCTGACACAATCTACCTAGTGTTAGAATTCATAGGTTAGGGCTTAATACTGCCCCTTTCCAAATGCCAGTGGCAAATTACCAGTTGCAGAATGTATTTCTGACCCACTTGCTGTCAACTGGAGTTCCTATGACACACCTCCCTGGTTTCAGTTAACTTGCTAGAGCAGTTCACAGAACTTAGGGAAACATTTATCCTTTCATTGTAAAGGGTTTTGTGAAGTGATAGAGATGAGCAACCAGATGAAGAGGATGGGCGCCTCCAAGTCCTCTCCAAGAGCACTGGCTTTCCAGACCATCCACATGTTCAGGGAGCTTATTCAGTCTTTTTTTTTTTAAAGATCGGCTTCCACATAGAGATAACTGGTTAAATCATTGGCCATTAGTGATCAACCCGAACTTCAGCTCCCTTTTCCCTCCCCTGAGGTCTGAATGTGGAGGTAAAAGTTCCAACCTCTAACTACATGGTTGATTCCCCTGGCAATTATTCCCCAACCTGAGGCTACCCAGGAACACAACACCCCTACCCACCAGTCGTCTCAATAGAATACAGAAAGGCACTTAGCACTTTGGAAATGTCAAGGGTTTGAGAGTAGGTGTGCCTGGAAATGGGGAAGAAGAACAAACATATATTTCACAATATTATAAGAGAATGTACATCTGGCTTCAAAATATCTTGGGAAAAATAATAACAATTAGCAACAACAACAATAGAATACATCCATAAGTGCTTGCCATGCACCAGGCCCCATTTAAGTATTTTATATACTGTAATTCATTTAATCTTTACACTAACCCAATGGTAGGTGCCATTTTATCTCAATTTTTAGATGGATAAGATATGACACGGAAAAGTTATGTAACTTGCTTAGGGTCACATTGCTAGCAAGACAGGAAGCTGGGTTGTTGGGCTTGTGACTTCTGGCTTCAGAACCTATGTTCTTAAATACCACACTACATATACTATCATACCATATAACCTCCTACTTTAACAACAGTAAATACTTGATGCAAGTCTCCAGTTTCTTTTTAAAAATATTTTTATTTTTGTTTTTTATTTTACATGTGTGAGTATATTGCCTGCATGTATGTAAATGCACCTGTGTTGTGCAGTGCCTGTGGAGGTCAGAAGAGGGAATTGGATTCCCTTAGAACTGGAGTTACGGATAGTTGTTACCTGCTAGGAATTGAACCTGGGTCCTCTGCAAGAACAGCCAGTACTGTTCAGTACTGCTGAGCCATCTCTCTAGTCCCACAAGTCTCTAGTTTCTAACTTAAATATCTTTAGATTTTTTTCAATATATATGTGTATGTACAAGTTTATTTTGAGACAGGATCTCACTATGTAGCCCAGGCTAGATTCACGCTCAAGATCTTCTTGACTCAGTTTCTTGAATGCTGGGATTGCAAGCATGTGCCACCACACTCAGGTCAAAGTGTGTACTTCCTCTATTATAAAAATAAAAATAGTAGCTAGTAGTCAGATGGATCTGGAGTCACATGTAGATTATCAATGAGAAATTGATTTCCTTAGTTTCCTCATATGCAAATTTGTGAAAATGGTTAAAGAGGATTAAGAGAGATAAAATATGTGCTTTGCAGAGTGCCTAGCCCAGAGTCAGTGCTTAGGAAATGTTTGCACTCATCAATATGTATTAGAATAAAATAAAATATGGGAAGATTAAGAATAGAAAAAGAATCAGACACAGTCCACTATGTGAACCGATTTTGAGCTGTTTTCATTTTTCTTTTATTTACGTATATGAGAAAATGTTTTGTTGTTTATGAGCTGAGAAGAGGTCCTTTGTTTGCCAAATCATCATAGTTGGGGTAAAGTACAGAGATTAACACAGATGAGTAAACACAGAATTATTCTGCATAATAAATAGAAAGGGCAAATGAAAGTCCCTAGGGGAGAAATGACCTAATCACTGCCTTAGATTTTTATGAACAGTCCCAAAGACAGAGGCTATTGATGGTCCTAGTCTTAGAATGGCTCCGGTAAAAACAGATTCTATTTGTGGTATCTTTTATAAGGATTTGCAGTTGTAGAGTAATAATGAGTCTAAGATGCTTGAGTTAGCCTTTTCTCAGCCCTCCACCTCCTCCAGTTCATGCTTTCCTGGCCCACCCCTCCCAGGGGAGCAATGATGATCTCACCCATGTTTCTGATTCAGACTCTTAGGAAAGAGGGAGTAGCCAGGGGGCTTATGCATGCCTTATTAATAGAAAATCTACAGCAAGAATATTTCTTTCCTATGGGCTTGGGCTAAAAATACCACTCGACTCCAAGGAGAAAATACTTGACCAAACTAATTTATAATCACCATTAATGTTGCTGAGCAACAGCTTAGGAAAGAATTTTACTTACCATTAAAATCCAGGTAATTGTGTTGTTATTTAATAGTTTACTTATTTCTATAAACAATTTGGATATTAAAAAGTTTATGTTCATTGGTTTGAAGATTATCATTTATTCATTAAGTAAATTTGAACCCAAAAGTTTGAAGAGCTCCTGTGTTGTCACAATTTTAATTAGAAAAGTTAAAAGGTGAAAGGAATAAAATAGAATAGGTTCTCTCTATTTCTATGACTAATCTTTAAGAAAATATTTTTGTAGACTCAAAAAACTCCATTAGTTACATTAGTTACCTGTGGGCAAATTTTAGGCTGTATTTATTTACTTATTTATTTATTTGGGTTTTTGGCAAGTTTTTTTTTTTTTTTTTTCAAAAATTTTTTTCAAGACAGAGTCTCCCTATTGTCCTCACTGGCCTGGAACTTGCTATGTAGACCAGGCTTGCTCAGTTGCACAGAGATACCGTCTGCGTCTGCCTCTGCCTCTCCCTCCTGGGTGCTGGGATTAAAGGCATACACCACCATGCCCAACTTTTAGGCTGGTTTTAATCAGACATGATTAACCCTTGCTGGAACTATGGGAAACAAAGCACCACTCAGGTTGACAGAGACTGTTGGGAACAGGGAAGAAACCGTATGAATTTTAGATTAAAATTAGCTTGAGTCCATCTTAGAGAATGTTCTATAAAGAAATACTAATGTAAATCTTATGCTAAGCATTTGGTAAGAAGTCAGCCAGAAAGATGCTCTGTAAGTGCACAAAATAACTTGGGCTTGGGATAGGAGTGAAATTTAGAAGCAGCTGCAACAGCTTCTCGAGGAAATCCAGGACCTTTGGGGGAGTGCAATTGGAAATAGAAGCAGAGTTAAGGGGAAAAGGACTTTCTCCCGAGGAGTCAAGAGAGTCCAGCACAAAGAGCCCAAGCCTGGAGTTCTGGCTTTGACAGTGTGCTGATGTGGGTAGTAGAGGCACATGGAAAGGGTTGGGAAATCCCAAGTACCCAACAGATCCAGACTCAGAAGAACATTAGGGCTTCCATGGAAGCTCTTCCTGAGAGTATCTCAGGGTTTTTTGGCTCCTAGTTTCAGCCTCAAGAAAACAGCCTGATAAAAGTGAAAGTTAAGACAGAAATACAGTTCTCGATAGCATGAATTTGGGAAGCTGGTTGTCTAGAGAGCTACTAGCACTGTACAGTAGCACTACAGTGTTATTGGTGTTCCCCTTCCTTCCTTCCTTCCTTCCTTCCTTCCTTCCTTCCTTCCTTCCTTCCTTCCTTCCTTCCTTCCTTCCTTCCTTTCATTCTTTCTTTCTTTCATGTAGCATGCAGGTGTGCTCTTCTCTGTGTGTACATGTGGAAGCTAAGGGTTTAGCCAAACTCACTGTTTTGGCTAGACTGGCTGACCAGTAAACCCCCAGGATCTGCCTGTCTCACTCCTCCCCTAGAGCTGGGATTACAGATGTGTTCTATTATGCCCTGTTTTTTTTATATAACTATTGGGGATCCAGATTCAGGTCCTTGTGCTTGCATAGAAAGCACTTTACCACTGAGCCATTTTCCTAAGTCCCTAACCTTATCTTTTTAAATGTCAA
>NW_008346548.1:8007983-8021539 GCF_000622305.1 Nannospalax galili
TCCTCCTTCCTCCCTCCCACCTACCTCCCTCCCTCCTTCTTCCTTCCTTCCTTCCTTCCTTCCTTCCTTCCTTCCTTCCTTCCTTCCTTTCATTCTTTCTTTCTTTCATGTAGCATGCAGGTGTGCTCTTCTCTCTGTGTACATGTGGAAGCTAAGGGTTTAGCCAAACTCACTGTTTTGGCTAGACTGGCTGACCAGTAAACCCCCAGGATCTGCCTGTCTCACTCCTCCCCTAGAGCTGGGATTACAGATGTGTTCTATTATGCCCTGTTTTTTTTATATAACTATTGGGGATCCAGATTCAGGTCCTTGTGCTTGCATAGAAAGCACTTTACCACTGAGCCATTTTCCTAAGTCCCTAACCTTATCTTTTTAAATGTCAACATGCTTAGCTTATAGTTTCTGCCTTCAAGATTAGTGCACCTATAACCACCACACCTACCACATAAGTAGGAGGAAGAAAGGAAGAATGAACATATACTTATTAACTGAGCCAGTCTGTCACCTTTAAAGAGCATTTCTTTTGACATTCCACCTTGTAATGCCTACTTACATTTTTTTCAGCACTTTTGTTTGATGTGACAAATCCTAACTAAAAGATATGCTATTGAAATACAGCTTTTAATCTTGGCTCTAAATTGTCTTATATTTATTTATTTTGTGTTTATGTGCATTTATACATGTACTTGTATATACATGTGGGTGCATGAGAACTACAGTGTACATGTAGAGACAGTCTGGAGGACTTGTTCCTCTTCTTCCACTGTGGGCTCAAGGAACTGAGCTCAGGTCATCAATCTTAGCCATCTCCACACCCTAGATTGATTTAAATTGGAGCTCTCTTAGCAAAATAAACAGAATTATGGACATTAAATAGGCAAGTAGCCATCTCTGACATAACCTTGGAATAGTTAAAAAAAAGCAATATTTCTAACTCCCAATTATGTGCTGATTGAAGCTCTAGAAGTATCCATGTTCCCAGGATGACCTTTCATTTATTCCAAGGGAGAACAAGATAGTGTATAGACAGCATTTTCCAACACTAGAACACTGGATTTGAGCAACTTGGGTAAAGTTAGGATAATAATAATAATATTTTAAAGGAGAGCAGCCAGGATTAAGTATATGATAACAAATACTGTAGTGAGAAAGGAGATGAGGTGATTTGTGTGTGTGTGTGTGTGTGTGTGTGTGTGTGTGTGTGTGTGAGAGAGAGGATGGAACCCTGGGTCTTACACATGATAGACAAGCACTTTAATACACCCCTTTCCTGGTATCATAACTTCCAATGTTCTGTCATGTTCTTGTATTACTTTAAACCTTTTTTTTTTAGAAAAGAAGATGATTTCCTATTGAGCTCCTTTCTCTTATGTTAATCCTTCTTTGTAGTGGGAAGGCATTTGGGCCAGCAGCCTATTTAAAGTGAGACATATGCCCAATGTACAAACTAGGCCAAAAGGCCACAAAATGTGTTAGGAAACAAACCAGGCCCTGTAAGATTGCACTTGTAGCAACATATTGTGTGTGTATAATATTGATCTCCATGTCATAGGGGAGTCATAATGAGCTGGCAAAGGCTCTCAGGAGGGAAAATGAAAAGATGAGAAAGCTGTTCAGTGAGGGTTATTGAAGAGCAGACAGTATAGCTGGAGACTTGAAGGAGAAGAATGGGTTCTAGGCCTTTTCCACATCTGCCTCCATCCAGGCTGCACAGTCATGGGGAAGTTAATACATTTCATTTTCTTACCTCTAAAATAAGGAAAAGGAGAAAGATGGTAATTAAAATCCTTTGCAATATAAGTACTTCCATTTTCTATAATTGTTGTAATGAGACAGAGAGAGAGAGAGAGAGAGAGAGAGAGAGAGAGAGAGAGAGAGAGAGAGAACCATGATTATTTTGACAACTAAGAGGGAATGGAAGCAGATGAGTAGCCCAATATGGGAGGGGGTTTCACAAGAGTTTAACACTCTTGGTATAGGAACACAAAAACAAAGAAACCATTCATTTGGGAGTGATTTTATGGGCAAAGTAGCTATATAGAGCCTCTTTAGGTTTTAGGATTTACCCAACTGATTAATTGAACCCCACCATTGAACTGAACATGCATTACTAGGAACCAATAATGATTCCTTGTGTGCATCTGGTTATAGCCACCCAATTAAAAGTCCTCAAAAGGGAGTTACTTTTATAATCACCTAAGTCAATTATATGCACTAATTCCAATTAGGAAGGTTTTAATGCACATATTGTAAATACCATTATTTCCACAGCTTCCTTAGCATTAACTCCTCTAATATCTGCTCCTTCAACTCCCAGTTCTTTCCTCTTTAACTCCCCATAAGTCTTTCTTTAAATTTAGAGGACTTTACTGATCAATTTATCTTCCTTTTTGATGCTTTTTAATTGAAAAAGTATATATATTCTTTTAATTGAAACATTAAGAGTATGTATCTCTGTGTATATGTGCACATGTATGCACACCTGAAAGGATGCTATAATTCTTCTAAAATATTTTATTGGAGACTATCTTATAATATAATATGCTACCCTAATGAGATTGTTTTTCAAATGCAAATAAGGCCCTGAATTCTCCAAAGGAAATTAAGCTTCTCTCCCAAACTCTCACACTCATTGCAATTATTTGGCTATAATAGCTCTCCTTTGAACAAAGCCTTGCTGTTCTTTCTTCCACTAGCAACTTAAGAATAAGGAGATAAAGTCTATTTCCTGAGTTGATGGGGAAGTCAACGAGCAGAATGTTAAGGAACAGGAAGAACACTGGAGATTTAGTCCAATTCAGGCTATTCCTCTCCAATGTGCCATCAGTAGTCTCTAGTCTAGTCTGCTTAAGCCTCAGCCTTTGGTTTCTTTGATAAACTTCAGGATTCTGAAGTCTCTGGCCCAAGTTCCTGTTTTCATTTTCAGCAAATGGCACTGGCATCATTCCTCACAAGTCTGCCCTTTTAAAATCTTCCTTCCCTGCATCACAGAGAAAACCCTTCTCTTCCCATCCTCCTCTCCCCTTAGGCTCTAGATTGAGAAATACATGTCTCTAATCTCTTTGTCCAAAAGTAATACTTGTTATAAATACTCCTCAAAAGTCTGAGAAGCCAGGTGTGATGCTCATACCTATAATCCCAGTACTTGGTAGGCTGAGGCAGGAGGATTGGGAACTTGAGGCCAGCCTGTCCTAAGTAGTGAGACCTTGTATCAAATAAAAACAAACAAAAATTCTGAAAGACTTTGTCTCTGAATAAGCCTGACTGAGCTGGGGTATCCAATTCTTACTTCAAGGTTAGATTGAGCACGTTATTAGAGATGAAAGAAAACCCAAAGTAGGAAATTCTGAAGAGCAATGTAAGTCTTTGCTAAGGGTTCTTTTTAAAATTTTATTTATTTATTTTTATTTTCTGTGTATGAGTATTTTTGTCTACATGTAAGTGCACCTGTGTGTTCAATGCCCACGGAGGCCAGAAGAGGGTGTCTGAACCTCTAGAACTGGAGTGTTAGCTGCCATTTGGGAACTTGGAACTGAACCTGAATACTCTGGAAGAACAGCTAGTGCTCTTAAACGCTGAACTATCTCTCCAATCCCTGCTAAAGCTTCTTTAGTAGATGGAGAAGGAACAAGGGAAAGTTCTTCAGACTATTGTGTAGATTCTTCTTTTCAAATTCCACTTATTTACCTACATTTCCTCCTTCCCGCCTCTACTGCTTAATTTTCCCTTCCCCAGTCATATTTCTGCTTACTCCTTGTTTGGTGGTTGATTTCACCAATCTCTGTTCACATGACTACGTCAGGGAAGCCCAGATTAGGTTCTTCACTAACCCCTCTTGTGGTTTTCTTTGCATCGTGGGCAGCTGCAGAAGTATAATAAATGGACCTTCCTCCAAGACCTTTCCATCCAGTTGCAAGGAATGAAATGGACTGATGGACCCCAGCTGTTGGTGCCTTTCAGATGTGTCCTAGCCTTCTCACTATGGCCATACTTATTTGGGTAAACTCTAATCTAATCATTGGACATATTGTGTTTCAGTACCACATGTCTTCCCAGTGTGGTGTTCCTTTACTGGATAGTATTTACTCTCAAGAACTTGAACTGGACAAGACTTTGGCATGAGTATACAGTCTGAATCTCTCCCTGCCCAATTCTGCTCCCTCCACCCTTTACTTTCTCAACCCCCAACAAATTCTCTTATGAGTTTTTTTTTCTTTTTGTATTTTCTGTCAGGAGGCTCACATAATCATAATGTAATGTCTAATTAATTTTGACTCCACACTGCAAAATCCATGAGGGGAGAGACCACATTTCTGCTCCAAATTGTATCCTTAGTTAATTTCTAAAATGGTTGGTTCATTGAAACTCACAAAAAAATCTTTATGGAAGGAAAGTGGAGAAATTTTACATGCTATAGCTTATTAGCCACCTTTTGCTGGGATGGATGTGGCTGGGGGAGAAAAATGGGTCATATGAACCATGAATGTTCCTAAGACAGTATTGTGCAAGATTCATTATTCCTAGACAAGTTCAACTTCTGGCAACAAGATATAGTCGTTGGAAAGAGAAGTATAATTGCTTGGCTATGGAGTTTCCTAATCTAGTTTGGATCTTATTGTTGGAGAGACTGATCAAATTTGAGTTCTCCTGCACTGCTTTCTCACATCCTTAGCTTAAAACAATTGTTTCTTTCCAAGGATCACATTCTATGGTCCTGACACCTAGTGTCTCTTTGAGTGTTTGTGCCTGCCTGGTGTTTTCATATTATAAATAAAGTCAGGAGACAAAAATAGGATAAGCCCTGGCAAAGGTCACCCCTCCTCAACATTAGGATCAGTCTCTCTTCATTTACAAGGGTGAAATCAATTCTTGGGCCCCCAAAGATGGGCCAGGCAGCCCCAGTTCCATCCCAGCCTCTGGTCCTGGTGCCTGTCAACCTGCCAAGAGTCAGTGTTGCACCTCTGCTTTAGTGCCCTTCATTATCCTGCTTGGCTGGGAGGCCCTGCTGGGTTTGGAGAGGGTCAGGGCACAAGGCCAGGCAAGATGAGAGGCCACAGAGAAGAAATAAAACAAACAAACAAAAAATCCCAGAGAAACGTATCAAAACAGTGCTGAAAACAAACTCTGGCTGTGGACCGAGGACTGGTGAGAATGTGAAATTGCCTTGTTCAGGGTCAAAGCAGTGAGGACATCCTCAAGTCGGAAACTGAAATCAATTCTTCTTCCCTTTCAGTCTGGCATCTCTGTACCTTGTAGGTGCCTGGGATGCGAGGAGGCTGAGAGTGAGCCCTGGCAAGAGCAGGAAAAGGCAAAAGGGCCACAGGCACAAGGCTGGGGCCGGAAAGGGAGCATGTCCTTTGAGCCTGCCATGGCTCCTTGCCCACAGTAGCAAAGCTGGTCCCCGTGGCCTAGGATGTACAGAATGGGGATCTCTGTCCTTGCAAGTTCTCATTTTCATGGTGATTAGGCTTTCCTGAATTTGTTTAAAAAATATATGATATGTAAATACAGCAGTGCCATATTCTGATGAGAAACAGAGACTCTATTAAAAGGCTTAAAATTCAGGGCAGGGACACTGCTGCACTTCTAACCAGTTGGTTTTTGCCAAGAGAGGCTGCAAGCATTTTGGATCGATGAAGAGGGGAGGTGAACGGAGGAGGGGAAATCAGGGAAGTAAAAGTTTTTTCTCTCTCTTTTCTGCTTTATTGCTTGGTAGAGTGCACAAAGGTGACTGTAGCTTAAGGATGGAGAGGGGAGGGAGGAAAACAGTATCTAGTGAAGAAAGTGTCACAGAATGAGAAATTTTAGAGATGAAAAAAACCCTGTATTTAAAAAATTTCCATGTCAAAGGCACATTTTCCAATATATACTTTATGTTGATCCACAAATAAGCAAATCAATTGAGAAGAGAACAAGGCATCTTAGTCCATTTTATGTTGCTGTAACAAAACACCCAATTTATTAAAAAAGAAATAGAGGTTTAGCTGACTCACACTTATGTTATGGAGGCTGGAAAGTCAAAACCATGGTTCTAGCATCTTGTTAGCAACTTATGAGGACTCCTGGCTGCATTGTAATGTGGTAGAAGGCAACACACCGGGAGACCCTAAGCATGCTGTCTTAAATCTCTCTTCTCTTTTTTCCCTTTGTTTATTAATTATTTTTGTTTTATGCGTATGAATGTATGGCCTGGATGTGTGTAAGTGCACCAGTATTGTGCAGTACTCACAGAGGTCAGAAGAGGGCGTTTGATCCCCTGGAACTGGAGTTACAGACACTTATTAGCCACCATGTAGGTCTTCTGCAAGAGTAGTTAGTGCTCTTCACTGCCAAGCCATCTCTCCAGCCCTCTCTTTTTTTTACAAAGTCACTTATGTCAACATAGGAAATCTACACCACAATCTCATTTAATCCTAATTGTCTTCCCTCCAGATACCACTGATAAGAGTTTGGGGAAAGACATTTCCAACATAGGCATGAGCTTTTGGTTTCCGCATTCAAACCACAGCAGGGAGAGAACAAAATGGGCAGAACAAGAGATACGTACCTTAGGCAAAACTGACAACCGTTATTATGAAAAGGAAAAAGAAAAGATGTGGTAGTGGCTTGAATTAGTTACTTTTCTGTTGCTGTGATAAAACACCATGAACAAGGCAATTTATAGAAGGAAGAGTTTATTTGGTTTATGGCTCCAGAGGAATAAGATGTTCATTATGATGGCGAAACCTGGCGAAGCTAGAGTAGAAGGCTGAGTACTCGTAGCTTCAAGCATGAACAGGAAGGAGAGAGAGAGAGAGAGACAGAGACAGAGACAGAGAGAGATACTGGAAGTGAGGCAAGGCTATGAACGCTCAAAGCCGACCCCCAGTGGCATACTTCCTCTGTCAAGGTCACACCTGAAAAGTTTCATGACCTTCCCCAAACAGTACCACCAACTGACCAAGTGTTCAACTATTTGGAGTCTATGGGGGGCATTCTCATTCAAACCACCACGAGGCAAGTCACCAAATATTTCCTGAGCATTTATTAGGTGCCAGGTATCATACCAGATATGGGGTATTCAGACGCCTCAAGATAAAAGTCATACCATCAAAGAACTCATATTTTAGAGAAGAGAATATATTCATTCACAGACAAATGTATACAAACTACATGTATACCTGATACAAGGTAAGATTAATTCCATTTAACAGATCATATGGAAGAGGGGGCATTTAATCCAAAGTTTGGAAGATGATTTTTATTTGCATTATACATTGATATTTTATTTGAATATGTAGGCTCATTAGCTTTATAAAATTAAACTTCTCCACTTTTCATTAAACCCATATGTGATGGCTTGAATGAGAATGTTCCCCAAAGGCTCCAAGTATTTGGACATTTTATCTCCAGTTGGTGGTGCTGTTTTGGGATGTCTTAGAAGGCGTGACCATACTGGAGGAAACACGTCATTGGGGGCAGGCTTTAGAGAGTTCTTAAGTCTTGCCGGATCTCCAGTCACTCTTGTTTCCTATGCCTGCTTGAAGATGGGAGAGCTTAGCTTCTGCTCCTCCTGCTCCAGCCACCTCCTGCCACCATGCCTCCCCATCATGATGGACTGTAATTCCCCTGGAAATGTAAGCTCAAATAAACTCTTCCTTCTGTAAGTTGCTTTTGTCAGTGTTTCTTTCACAGTAACAGAAAAGTAACTAATACACCATAGCTGTAGCATTGTTGACCTGTTGTGGATATTATCATCTTTTTATCTATCTTAACTAATTCAAATGCTCTAATAGCCATACAAGGGGGCTTCTGGTAACTGGAAAATGTGAAGTCCAGAGGTAACAAACTACAACAAGAAACAGGAACTCCTCCAAGGAAAATGACAATCATCATTTAGGTAAAGCAATATTGTTCTTTGCCCCATAATGCACAGCTGTTGCCTTCTTGTGGTTACTGCTCAGATAATATTTATATCCAGCATTATATTCATGTGTAAACTTGTTTAAGAACATACCAAGTATAAAAGTCAATATTTGACCACCTTACTCAGCTATTTTATTTTACTTTTGAAACAGAGTTGAATTTTATTAAGAATAAATGGTTTTCATGAAAATTTAAGTACAGGGTTTAGGAGATGGGGAGAGGCATAGAAGAGGACAGTAGTTCCTGATATACAGTGGGCATGGGCTTCTTACTTACCTGTTTATCCAGAAGTCAGCAGATTTTCTATAAAGTCCCAGATAGCAAATATTTTCATCTTTGTGGGCCACATGGTCTCTGTTGTAACTATTTAACAGCACTAATACAGCCACAGAAGATATGCAAATAAATGTGCTGTGGTGGTCTAATACATTTTATTTATATAAGAGTGAAATGACTGGAAATGACCCAGGATGCTGATTTTCTGTAGGCCCATAGTTATCTACCTCTACATTTAACCAGTACTTTAACTTGATTCTTCTCTGTCACTACTATCCTACTATTTGCAAGATGAAATTTCATTTCCTTCATTAGTATTTTCCAATCAATAGTTAATTTCCACTTCACCATGAGCCAAGTACTACTGTAGGCAGGAATCAAGAATGTAGCAGTGAACAAAGGAGAAAAAAACATAGAGTTCACATTTTAATAGAAAGAAACAGGAAATAAACATACTAAATGTGTAATGTCAGGTAGCAATAATTACTACAAAGACAAAGCAGATAAAGAAGATATGAAACAGTCAGAGGAAGACTCTCTGAGATATTAACTTCTAGAAGAATTAATTCTCAATAATGAATTGAGAGAGGGAGCCTTGGGAGTAAGCAAGGACAGCAGGGAAGCAAGGACAGCAAGCTGAAGGTATGTGTATGTTTGGAGTGTTAAGATCAGCCCAGAAGTCAGCTGTGGCAGGAATACTGAGAGCAGGAACAGATTCACAGATAGCAGGGTCGGAGAAGTGTCCAGGGACCAAATTAAGTAAATGTTTAAGGCATAGTCAGAACAGTCATGATCTAATTCGTAATTTACTGGTGTCGTTCCACCTGCTATGTGATGGCTGGGCTGTGGGAGCAGCAGCAGAGAAAGTGGTTGGGAGGGCAGAGCTGATAGTGGTAGCCTGGCGTGAAAGGGTGGCAGGAAGTGGGCGCATTGGGGTACTTTTGAAGAATTTCCTTGTGTTTCAGATATTGAATATAAAGGGAAGAAAGAGATTAACAGTGACTTAAAATCTTTTGGCTTGAGAAAGTGGATGTTGTCGTTCTCAGAGAAGAACACCAGGGAGGGGGAGATTTAAGTAGGGGAGATCTAGATACTAGTTTTTGGTACATCGGATTTCATTTTCTCATATTGATAGGCTTGTTTTATTCTGTGAAAGCATTTGTTAATTCTCACTGACATTTCCATAGCACTTGCCACAATAAATTGAGCATATCAGTTGTGACACTTTCGGAGTTAGGTTACACAGAATTTTAATGATCCCTAGCAAGTTTTGTAATAAAGATAACAGCAGAGACAAACACCTGATAGCATATTCCATGCATAAGGCATTATTCTGATATATTTAATTCAGTTATTCATTGAGAAAATCTAGAGGCAAACAGGCATAGGAAAGTTTCTGGTTTTTTTAATGTCACACAGAAAGTAGTAGAGTTCTTCATTATTATTTTTTCTTTGATTCACAACTTACCAGTGTGTTTTTAAAATTTCTGTATAGTTGTGATTTCCTCAAATTTCTTTCTGGTATTGATCTTTAATTTTATGCTATTGTGTTTGGAGAACATACTTAGTCTTATTAATCTCCTTATCTGTAGTGAAGCTTTTCAAATCTTAACATATTGACTACCCTAGAGAGTGTGTGCTTGCTATTGTTAGATAGAACATCATAAGACATCTGTTAGGCCTAGTTGGTTGTTGCATTGTTCAAGTGGTTATCTCCATGTTGAGCTTCTGCTTAGTTTTAATGATCTAGGTCAGATTAATATTAATTTAATTTCTGCAGCATATTTAAAAACATACTAAAAATCTCAATTCCCTTTTATACTTAACTTTTTTGTCACACAAATTATATGTCAGTATTTTATAGCCATCGACATGATTTTATAATTATTGACTTATGTACATATATTCTAAATAAAATAGAAAAAAGAAGTCATAACAAACATGCATTTTTGGTCTTTTAGTCATTCAAGTAGTTAGCTTTTTGATGCTCTTTATTTTTTCATATGATCTGAATTACTGTTGAACAATCTCATTTTAGCTGGAAGATGTCTTTTTAGTTACTTCTTCTAAGCTAGGCATATTAGAGGTAAGTTCTCTTCATGGTTAATCCAAAAATCCTTGGTTTCTCTCTTCTTTTTGAAAAATATTTTTGCTAAATGTACAATTTTTGGTTGATTGTTGGGTTTTTTCCCCCTGCACTTTGAATATGTCATCTGAGTATCTTCTGGCTTGATTTTAAATCAGTTCTAGTGATACTACTTGTAGATGATACTCATGTCTCATATTATAATTCATCACTTTGTCTTTC
Organism: Nannospalax galili; assembly: GCF_000622305.1. NCBI lineage: Eukaryota > Metazoa > Chordata > Mammalia > Rodentia > Spalacidae > Nannospalax > Nannospalax galili. Next base: position 8,018,473 of record NW_008346548.1, read on the forward strand.
TGAGTCCAATGTCATCATTTTTTCAGTGTCCAACAGATTTTTATGATAGGTCTTAGTTAGTCCTCTTTGAGAATATTTATAATGTCCTGTTTGGAGTTGTTGAGTTTCTAGATAAGTTGAGTGTTTTCATTAAATTTTGGAGTTAAGGCTATTATTCCATTATTCCTCTCTTTTCTACCTCTTATCTTTCTATAATTCTCATTCTGCATATGTTGACATTCTTTTCCATTTTACAAGCCTCTGACACCGTTCACTTGCTTGATTCTGTTTTCTTCCTGGTACTTAGAGCTACATAATATGACCTGATCTGTCTTCAAGTCTGTTAATAGTTTTCTTCTGATAGCTCATATTAGCTATTGAGTCACAATAATAAAATTTCTGTTTCACTTACTATACATTTCAACTCTGGAATTTATATTTTGTTCTTTATTTTATTTTTTATGAATTTTTTTGAGACACACATAGTCCAGGTTGGCCTCAAACTTGCCATGTAGCTGAGAATGATCTTGAACTCCTTGTTCTTCTGCCTCCACCTCCTAAGTGCTGAGATTACAGTGTGTGCCAGACCCAGCTTGGTTCTCTTTTGTTTTTATTTATTATAAAACACAATTTATATTTCTTTAGTGATAATCCGTATTTGGTAAGACATTGCTATATTTCTAGTTCTCTAAACATGACTTTATTTGAACACATTTGTAATAGCTGATATAAAGTCTTTGTTTAAAATGTCTACTATCTGGTCTTCCTTAGTAACAATTCCTATTGAATTTTTTTCTTGTTTCTGTGTATATGCCTTAATTTTTTGTTGATAACTAGCCATTTGAGTAATTTGATGTAGACACTTTGAATGTCAGGTTGCTTCTTTTCTAAAGTTTGTTGGTTTTACCCTTGCTGTTATTGCTGTTTCCTTAGTTAGTAATTTTCTTGAACTAATTATGTAAATTCTTTATTCTTTGTCAAATTCAGTCACTGAAGTCTGCTTGGTCTTACTGGTACCTAATGATTGCCCAAATGATTTCCTTAAATACTTTGAGCCAATAAATCTCCTAGATATTGTTTATGGGGGTGTGTGCCTGTCAGGATACTCCAGTAGTTTTCAACTTTGCCTTGCCCTTCATTTATTACTTAGGTGGATCTTCAGTCTCTGCCTGGGTCCAGATATGGTGATCTTCTTGGGTCTCAGGTCCTACCTTGGCATTCACATCAGTCCATCCGTGTTTGTTGCCCTGTAGATTTTCAGGAATATGTTGGAACTTTCTAAAGCTTTCTAGGCATAGCTCATTCTCCAGTCTTTTCTTTAAATTTTTTGGTCAGTCTTTTGTTTAACAATTTTCTCTCCTTCACAGGCAGCTGAGATATTAAACAATTACTACCAATTGCTTTTGAAAAATACCTCAAAGAAAAGGCTGTTCACACTGAGTGAGCTTTAAGGCATATTAAATAAAGCTCTGTGAGTGTAGTTTCCAGGTTGCTGTGCAGGCAAAACATTGACAATTTTCTGGAATAGGGATGCTTCAAACTAATGTTGCCTCCTTACAAAAGCCCCAAGATTGATGTTTTTCAAAGCTATTGCATTTGTAAAGCTGTTAATTTTCAGCATTACTGAAGAGTTGGGAAGAGGGTGGGAATAGGCAAGTTAAAGATACCAGAAACACGTGTTTATATGAATATTTGATCACTTTTCTTCCATAAATTCCTTTTGAGTACTGCAAATCTTTGATTAATTTCTAGAGTTCTGAAAAATTTGGTCTTGACTCCCATACTCCCACCACCCCCGTTTTTTCATCCTTTGGATGTCCTTATTTTGCCATTCCAGAAGTGTTACTCTTAAATTTGTTAAGTTTGAATTATTTATTAGTGTGAGGCAGGACTACAAAATCAACATCATGCGATCGGGAGCCAGATTTGCCTGGGTTCATATCTTGATTGGGCAAATTTCTTGCTGAGAGATATTTGTGTCCTTTTTTCTTAGTGAAATGAATATATTGATAGTGTCTATCTTGACTCTGAAAGCATTAAGTTAGTTATTTCCCAGTAGTGGGAAACCGACTTGAAGGACAATCCTGATCACTAGTTTTGTTCATGAGCTGAGACTGCTCTTTTGGTCTTGCTTTTAAATGGTTTACAAATCAAAAGTCTGTTTCTTTGTGCATAAAAAATTACATAACTTACATATGACCACTGGATGGGCTGACTAGACTCCAGTGGACACATTTACACTGAAGGACATTTGGGTACAAACACCTGAATGAACAGGATTCAGCATATATGGCAGAGTGCATAGGGTTTGGTGGGGGAATAGGGGGAGGCATGGATGAAGGAGGGGGTCTGGATTTGAGTGGGGAATGTTGTATGAAAGATAAAAGGTCAATAAAAAATTAAAAATAAAAAACAAAAAATTACATGAAATTCAAATTTCAGTTTTCAAAAATAAAGTCTTACTGATATCACAGTCATGCTATTCACTTACATGTTATCTATGACTATTTCTGTGCTGTAACAGTGGAGCAGTTGTTATCAATACTGTACGGCCTACAAAGCCTCAAATATTTACTACCTAGTCACATTTAGAAAAAGCTTGACAATCTTTGACGCAGACCATTGGTGGACATAGAAGCACTTATTATAGTCATGTGTTACTTAGTGTTGAAGATACAGTCTGAGAAATGCAGCATTGGGCAATTTCATTGTTGTGTGAACATCAGAGAGTGTGTATACACAGACATAGATGGTGCAGGTCAATCAAAACAGCTTCTTCATACTATCAAGAGACCCAGTAGAGACGGGTATGGAGTGGCACACACACCAGTAATTGCGGGGGGGGGGGGAGATATATGTAGCACACAATGGCAGCGTTTGGGGGGGCAGGGGCTCCCTGTTGAAGATACAGTCTGAGAAATGCAGCATTGGGCAATTTCATTGTTGTGTGAACATCAGAGAGTGTGTATACACAGACATAGATGGTGCAGGTCAATCAAAACAGCTTCTTCATACTATCAAGAGACCCAGTAGAGACGGGTATGGAGTGGCACAAACACCAGTAATTGCGGGGGGGGGGGTAGATATA
>NW_008346548.1:8021583-8024493 GCF_000622305.1 Nannospalax galili
GCAGGGAAAGCGCCCAGCCCCTCCCACGCCTCCGCCCAGACTCCCCGGCTGCGGCCCGGGCGGGGTGCGCGCACAGCTGGCGGCCCGCGAGCACATCTGGAGAGCTTACCCCGCACCCAGATGTCCGGAGCGGGCGGAGCCCCAGAGGCGGGACTCCCCCCAGCCCAGATCCAGATGCTGGACGCGCTCGGAATCCCACCTCCCGGAGGGAGCTAGACATGCCGGAGGGCCTGGGCTGGGACGTGGCTGGAGGCGCCCGGAGAGGTTGGGATGATGGAGGGAGGCTGCAGATGGTAGCGCTGGGAACCGGGGTCCGTTTGGGTGCTGGCGCCGAGCCTGTGGCCTCGCCCCGCCCTGCCACCCTGGTCCCCAGGAGGTGATGGCAGAAGGAGGGACCGCCGGGGACGCTTCCGGGGGGGAGGGGACGCGCTGCTGGGGATTGGGAGCAGAGGGAGGGTCTCCCTCCTCTGGCCTTTCCAGGTTCCCGGCCCTGTCGGCTCTTTCCGGAGGAGAGAGGTCCTCCCAGACTGGCCCAGCCCAGGTCCCTTTTCCTCCCCCACCCCTTCAAACGCCAAAAGTGGGAAGGGCTGCGATTTCCCCCTCCGCTCTCTCCAAAGTCTGAGCGCTTGGGGAGAAGTGCGCCCCGGGCGGGCGGCCACGCCCCTGCGACGTTTGTTTGCCTGCAGCTTTGGCGACTTGCTAGGCAACTGTGTTTGCAGAGGAGTCAGCGTCGTTCCAGAGAGCCTGCGTCTACTGGATGCCCCATCTGAACAAATCGTTTCCATTCGATTTGTTTAACCAAGATGAGTGCAGACTGTGTACTGACTTAGAAGTTGTCCTTCATCCAAGTTGTCCTCAGATTTCTATCTAAGGATGTCGTTGCGCCCCAGGTCATTACGGCAGATGTAACAAGGAGGAGGTGGATGTCCTGAAAGAAAAAGTTATCCTTTCAAGAGGTCACCACCTTAAGTATAGTTGAACAAAAGATGCTTCTTACTTTTTAGTTCTGTAAGTTTTTCTTGGCCAAGATCTCTATAACACAATATTGTTATTTGCTAGTCAGGTGTCAGCTCTACAGAACTTTTCTTAAAACAGTGCTTTTCTTAAAACCAGTGCCAGATCACTGATACCAGAGGAGTAGGGCCAGATAGATAATCTCTGGAAGATTCTCCAACTAGGTGTTGCTGTGGGTTTGCATATATAGCTCAGAAAAGAGGTTTGGGACTTAACACTGTGTTAACCATACCTGGCTGTCTACTCATGAGTCATGATGACTGGGGGTTGGTATGAAGAGTAAACCGGATATAAAGTAAACACTTCTGAAATATATAAACAGACCACAAAACAAATCAATTCATACGTATCGATCTAGGTCTTACTGTTTGTTTTATGTGTATAAGTGTTTTGCCTGCATGCATGTAAGTGTACCACATGCATGCATTGCCTGTGGAGGTCAGAAGTGAGTCTTGAATTCCCTGGAACTGGAGTTAGAGATGGTTGTTAGCTGCCATGTGGGTGCTGGGCCAGTAGCCATAGCTGGCCTGGGACTTGCTATGTAAATCAGGCTGGTTCAGTCTCACAGAGATCCACCCACCTCTGCTTCCCAAGTGCTAGAGTTAATGAATGGTATGTGCCATCATGCCTGACTTAAAATGGAAACTTTGAAAAAAAATTATTTATTATTTTTATTTTATGTATATGTGTGTATTGCTTGTATGTAGGTAAGTGCACCTGTGTCATGTAATGCCTGCAGAGGACAGAAGAAGCTGTTGGATCCCCTGGAACTGGAGTTACAGACAGTTGTTAGCTGCATGTGGGTGCTGGGATTCGAACCTGGGTCTTCTGCAAGAACAGTGTTCTTAACGACTGAGCCATCTCTCCAGCCCAAAATGGAAACTTTTTTTGGTGGAGAGGGGAGTCTTTATAGACAGCATTTCCCTGTAGCCCCAGCTAGCCTGGAAATCACTATGTAGACCATGTTGGCTTTGATCTCACAGAGATCCACCTGCCTCTGCCTCCTGAGTGCTGGGATTAAAGGTGTGCATCACAATGTCCAACTTAAAATGGCAACTTCTATAGTAAAATTATTAAGTCAAATGACTAAATCTAAAATAACTATAAAAATATAGTACATAATATAAACCAGTGACATGGACATTCATTTTCATTGTCAAGCATTATATATTATATATAACTATATGTTATATTTTATGTATTTTATTTTAAACTGCTGTTTTATATTACTGGCAGCACAGTAGGTTTGTTTACACCAGCATCATCACAGACATGTGAGTCATGCATTGTGTGGTGATGTTACAATGGCAATGACATTACTAGGTGGTAGGAGTTTTTCACTTCAGTATCTTTTGGGAAGCCATCATATGTTCATATGTTTGATCTGAGGTTGATGGAAATGAGGTTTTGCAGATGACTGCAATCCTTAGCTGCAGATTTTACCAGTTAGTCTTTAGTTTCTCAGTTCAGTTTGAACTGAAGGTGTATTTCACCTAGTCCACACTAGGCTGCATTAGGCTTCATTGTGCTCACCACTGCTTTCCCATCTCTGCATGATCTGGCTCCTGCCTCCCTCTCTGATCTCATCTTCTCTCTTGTTCACTCTGCTCCAGTTGCCCTGGCCGTCTGTCAGTTCTGGGACGGTGCTGAGCAATTTCCTCCTTCAGTGTTTTTGCATTTGCTCTTCTCTATTCCGGACCATCTTATGTAGAGACTAGGTCCCTCCCTCTTGTTCCTTATCCAAATATTTTATTTACTTCTTTTGTGGCAATAATAATCATCTGTGATTATTTCATTTATTTGGTTGCTTTTTTTTGCCTTACCCATTAGAATTCTATCTCTTTGAAAACAGAAAATTTATGTTTCTTATTTCTTTCATGTATATATATATATATA
>NW_008346548.1:8024755-8031445 GCF_000622305.1 Nannospalax galili
GTCTTGAATTCCCTGGAACTGGAGTTAGAGATGGTTGTTAGCTGCCATGTGGGTGCTGGGAACTGAACCCAGGTCCTCTGCAAGTACAGTTAGTACTCTTAACCACTGAACCATCTCTCCAGCCCCTTTTTATTTCTTATAAGAATGGCCTTGATGAATATTTGTTAGAGGGATGAATGAAATTTTAGTTTCAATTTCCATGGCTAAGTATACTACATCTCTTGTTCACGTGTTTTTCTTAGACCCTGAGCATCCTCACCTTTTTTCTGTTATGGTTGCTGTTGCTCGGGCTTTTTGAAGCAGGGTCTCTTGTAGATCTTGTCTTTTTGCACAAGGATATTCACAAGTCTCTGGCTGGACTATTTCTTGACTGACTTTGGACAGGTATCCTGATGGCCAGGAATTAGGAAGGAGATGGAATCCCAAGGGACAAACATGGCTTCTTTCGGCAGTGGCTCTGGACAGATGTCCCGGTGGAAAGCAGCTCTGTGCTTGCTCTCACTGCATGTGTTCAGTGCTGACACTTCTTCCTCTGCTCTCAGATAAAATCTTGAGCAGACCTCACAGCTTGTATCCTCACAATTAGATAACAAAATCTGTCTCCTTTGATAATTTGACTTACTAAAACAGTCCTCATTCACTAATTAATATATTTAGTCCAGTAAAAGTAAAAAATCTGAACTTCATTCAAAGTCACATCTTCTTCTTTCCCTCAACTTGGACTTGCTTCAATTGGAAACTTGCTGTGCTGGTGGATGTGGGTGGGAGCATGTGGGTTCTTTCCTCATCTTCTGCTCCTCGCGCTAGGCTCCCTCTGGCTCCTTTAATATTGATGTGAGGGAGTCAGGAGAGGTGCGGGACAGAAAAGTCTAGCCAAAACTAATGTAGTGATCCTCATTTCCTCTGGTTGTGGTAGAGATGCCAACAAATCCTCTAGTGGGTGCTTTTGAGGCCTCCTCAAAGATTCCTCTGATGGGTGACTCACTTGTAGTGTCTTCCCCAGGCCACAACTTCTATACCCTTTGAGACCTTCAAACCTTTCTGTAGAAGGCTGTCTTGCTCTCACAGAGATCCTCCTGGGCACTATCCCCCAGTTTCAGGTGAAACAGCCTTCTGCAATGCCCAAACAAACACGTTGTCCTTGTTGTTGAGTATGTAGTTGTCTACCAGCTGTGGTGCTTTGTTCTGCTGCTGTAAGATACTTCAGGCAGCCTCAAGAATTTCTTACTGTCCTGGAGATATGTGGAGCTCTCTGATGCTTTCCTTGATAACCCTCTTAGGGTCTGGAGGTGCCATATAGGCACAGGGTAGAAGTCATGGAGAAGGAAATCACCATCTCAACTGCACTACTCATACTGCAAGACTTTAAAAACAACAACAACAACAACAACAACAACAACTCCAGAACCTGTCAGTGGCTGGAGATGTAACTCAGTGGTAGGTCACTTACTTAGCATGCTTGAGGCCCTGGGTTTGATCCCCAGCAGTACAAAATAAAAGCAAAACAAATTAGACAAAACCCCAGTAAGCATCTTTAACCTTATTTTTATAGGCAGATAGATAGTTAGCTAATATTCATTAAATTTTAAGTTCTGCTTTGGGGATATAGCACCTCACTTTGGAATGTCACAGTGGTTTGCACTCATTATATTAGGAGCCTCAGGCAACCAGAAACAGGGTCTCATTTTAATACCCTATTTCATATATCAAGTGTCGTTTGAACCATCGTGCCTCAAGCTTGAAATACTCTAACATGTGTGGGGAGCAATTTTTGTTAATTCTTAAGATTGCATCTGTGCTTTTCAATTTGTTCTGGAGATTTTGCAAGTACAAAAGTGTTTTAACTTCATTTATGAACTAACATGCTATTAGAATTATATCAAAGATGCTGTGAACAAAACCATTTTTCTTACAGTAGTTCCAGGTGTTCGGCGTGGGGTGGCATAGTTTTATTGTATGGCAGATTCTACTTCTATCCCTTGAGACATCATTTTTGTAACACAGCTTATAAAAGGAGCAGAAGGTAGTTCTGCGTTTATTACTTATGTGTTGGTGGAGTGAGAAAGAACAATTTCTAATTTCTGCCAGTAAAATTCTTTTCTGTTCCTATCTGCTGAGCTCGTTCTGGCAGTAATCATATTTTCCCTCCCCCTTTCTCTCCCAGCCTTAACAGAGATACATTTGTGCTCATGCTGGATTGATGTAGGAAAAAGGAGAAAAACTCTTCTTCTTGTGGGACCATTAATCCTTTCCTGAATTCAGAAATTAGGATTGAGTAGCCTACACATCTAATTGTCTTCTCTGCTATAAACTAGAGAGAGCTTATGAAGATGGATCAGTACTTAAATGCTTTGCGGCATTTTTATTAACAGCCTGAATCTCTTCAGCCTCTACTAATTATTTTCTCTCCACTCCCCTCTCTATTCATTGGCTCACTGTTTTTTGTACCCTTCTTTGTGTGAGTGTGGGTGATGTTGTCCTAGATCAAAATAGATGCTCAACATGTGTTAAGTGAATGATGGTTTTGTAGTAGTATCTGCTTCTGTGGGCTTCCATGAACACCATGGCATTTAAGAGGTCTCACTTGGGAGCTGTTTGATTAGAGAGCTGTGCTGGTATATAGATCTGAGGTCAGGTGACCATGAAGCTGGAGGGAAATTCACAAAGTAGAGAGGTCCTTGTTCTGTCTGATGCTAATTGCCATAAGACACAACTGAAGAAAGAATACTTCGACCTGCACTGCTCTTAAGTGGCTAGGAGAAGAGGGATAGTAGATTCTCATACATGCTTAAAAAAACAGAGCCACAGATCATTTTTCACATCACTCTAAGCTAATGTCTGAATGGTCAATTAATAAAGCTCTCGGGAATTCAACCCACCAACAAAACTGTTAACATTCAGATTTGTTCTATAGTTAGCAAGGAACTGAGTGGAAGTTAGTCCTTGGGAGCTGGGGTTCCTTCATGTGGAGGCCTGGCTGCCTTACCAGTGAAACCACACCCATCTACCAGGAAAGGAGACTGCTCTTTCCTTTAGAATCTCTCTCTGACCTGCTCCTTATTCTTTTTTTCCCCTCTTTCTTCTTTTGCAGTGCTGTGGATCAAACCCAAGGCCTTATACATGTTAGGCAAACTATCACCGAGTTATAGCACAGTCCCTATTCTCTGATGGGTTTTGTTTTGTTTTGGTTTCAGACAGCGTTTTACTATATAGCCCGAACTGGCTTTGAACTCACTGTATTGTGCAGGTTGGTTTGAATTCATGATCCTTTTACCTCGCCCTATAACTGCCAGGATTATAAATATTCACCACTGTGCATTCCCGGTTTCCTATCTCTATCATTAAAAAGCTTTTTTTTAAAAATCACTCTTTTACTATATGCTAGCCTCTGTGTTAAGTACAGTGCACACATCATCACATTTCATTCTCCAACATTCCAACATAAATCCCGAGTGATGCTCTCTCTGCTCTCTAGCCACTTCCCTGTTCCAATGGCTTCAACTATTACCATCATATTTAATCTCTAAATCTGGATATCTCCATATAACTAGTCCACATCAACCAGAAGTTCAGTCAGTTTTCCCCATGAATTACTTGCCGCACCTGCCCTCCAACTCAACATCTCAGAAACCCTTCCTATTCTCTCCCACTTTCTTTCTCTGTCTATCATTATCCTTGCCACTCCTTAGACACATGTGCATGTGTGTGTGTGTGTGTGTGTGTGTGTGTGTGTGTGTGTGTGTGTGTTGTGCTACTTGAAGCCTCCTCACCACACATGTAAATGACTTCTTAGAGGCAGGGTGGCTTCTTTGATAACAAGAACTTTGCTCTTTAATGCATTCTGCCACTACCCTTGACAATATGTCACAGACCCCTTCTCCCCCATGCTATCTAGGGACTAGTCACCCACTGAGTTGAGCCTATATCCTTATTCTGGCCCTATTTGTCTAACTCTATCCATGCCACATGTGCCACCATTATTATCTTTTTTTTTTCCAATGTATAGTCTCTGTTCTAGTGAGGCTCTGAGTCTTCTGTCACTTTTACCTCTATCTAGGGCTCTTTATAAGGATCCCGCCATCTAGATTTTTTGCCTCTTTTTTTCAGATGGAAAATCCAAGGCTTAAGCCAGAATGTGGAGGCATATGCCTGTTGACCTAGCACTAGACAGACCAAGCAGGAGGATCGTGAACTTGGGATACAAAGTGAGACCCTGTTCCTCCCCCTTCAAAGAAAATTCTAAGGGTCAGAAAACACGAACGATGATTGATTATTTTCTTGAGATTGTATGTCAAGCAACTGAGCTGTATTTAATACTACCCTTCTGATCCCTAAGACTGTGTTATTTTTCGTTAGCTATATTGGCTTGCTGCAGAATCAAATTAATATAAGAATGAAATTCATAGATGGAAACTCAAATTGAATTTGTGTAGCACCTTCCTGGTAATAAAATTCTACCAGTCCAGACCAGCATTAGCCTTAGAAGACTATCTCTCTTGTATTGGACCCCAGTCATAACAAATGAAGACATCTTAACACCTCCACCCAAATGAATCTGCAAGATATGGCTCAATTTTAATAGTTTTTCAATTTTTGGTCCTGGGAAAAATAACTTAAAAATCGGAGAAAATAAGTGATTTCAAAGTCACTGAAATTCTCCATTAAGCTTCAATTTCAGTTATAGGTGTTGCTTCTGGCTGTCCTAGCTTTGTACTTTAAGCTTCACCCAAAGTTCCAGCACTGCATTTTTTTATGATTCTAAAAAAGGATCAGATAACATATGTTCAAGCTGAGCAAGTTACTAGGATGCCAATAGCATGTTTTTGTAAACTTGATTGTGGATTTCCTATGCAAATAGGACTTCTCTTGGTCTTGCTTTTAGATGAAGACATGACCATGACCTTTAGTTCAAAAAGATATCAAAGATTGTTTTACTCTTAGTCTTTTTAGGGACCCTTAAAGTGTATGGATGTGGATTTGTGATCTGGTAATTTGCTAAACAAACAACAAATGTCTCTTTCCAGATTTGTTTCCTTCTGTAGGAAAAGTAATAATTGTCTATTTCCATCCCTACATGAGTATCAAAGGATTAATGATGTTGGTGAACATTACTAAGAAAGAGGTATTTTATTTGTATAAAAAGACACATAAAGAGGATCCTATCATGGCAATAATTGACTTTTATTACAGAAACATGTAGCCTTATTACTTATTTAGTCAGTCTATTATCATTATCAATCATCATCATCATCATCATCATCATCATCATCATCATCAGTTTATGAGTGTATTGCCTGCATGTAGGTAGGTGTACCCGTGTCATGCAATGCCTGTGGAGGTTAGAAGAGGGCATCAGATCCCCTGGAACTGCAGTTATGGATGGTTGCTGGCTGCCAGGTGGGTGTTGAGAATCAAACCTGGGTCCTCTGGAAGAGAAGCCAGTGCTCTTAACTGCTGAACCATCGCTCCAGCCCCTATTTAGTCAGTCTTATTGTCACTACCACATTGATTCCAGACTAGAAAAACCAGATTCTCAGAAACAGAAAAATCAAATTGGAGTCGAGCTAGCAACACTCATGGCCCTGACATATCTTTAAGGGGAATTTGAAAAAAACAGTTGTCAAATCTGTTTCTAGAATCATCTATCTTTTTCTAAGATTTTTAGCATTTTGGTTCTAGGGGTTCATTGCTAATAATAGCAGGAGATTCATCAACCTTGTCCCTAAATCTCCATGCCACAGTGGGAAGTTAATATGCCATGAACACAGCAACATTTTTCTACTCTCTTCTCAGCAAAAGAAATCACACCTTATACTACAAATGGATTCCATTGACCACTCATTCTTTTTGCTAATTCAATACCTACTGTATATAAAACATTCTTTGTAATTAGGGGAAAGAAGGTTCAAAGATGAATAAGGCAGTCTCTGCCCCCAAGGAATTTATAATCCAATATAAATCTGTTGTACTGTCAATAGTATAATTTATACTTTATGTTCACTAAATTATTTTGTGCCTTTATTTTTATATATGGAATGGTGTAAGACATGTCAGATGAGTAGTTCAAAGTCTAAATTTGCACTGGATCTGCCATTGACTAGCTTGTTTGACCTTGAAAAGTCACTTTACACTGGGCTGTATTGTACTCATCTATGACACAAGGAATTTTAGAGTTCTGTGCACCCCTCCAATATTTACCAGCTGCTGTTAAAATGTTAACTCTGGGCAAGGCACAGGAATTGGTCCAGTTCTTGAATACCTAAGCAAACACTGATCCCTGCCCTTCTTATTTTCTGCAGGGGAAGAAAATAGATAATGAAGAACAAGCATAATACCAAATTAATAATATAGTAAATTTAGAAGGTTAAAGTGCTATAGAATAAGAAGCAGGGTATGAGAGAGAATTGGGAGTACAGGATGGAGAGAAGTTACCATTTTACTTTATTTTATTATTTTTAATTTTAAAAAAAGTTTTTAGAAGAAGCATTTCATTACAGCTTTAACATGCTCAATAACAGTTTCAGAGCAAAGATATATCTCTTTCAAAAGTGGCTATAAAATTTTTAGGTTCGCTGTTGAATTAATAGTTATACAATACTGAACACAGTATAAGCCCTGTAAGACATAAAATTGAATGAGTTTTTAACCTTTAAAAAAGGTCTCCATTTCATTTTGGAATATATTGTTCGT
>NW_008346548.1:8032101-8033047 GCF_000622305.1 Nannospalax galili
AGCTCCTTGGCACCTGAGTATGGATATAAAGTTATCAGATAGATTTCACTCGTAATGTTTATCACCTCTATATTTAACATGAAGTAAATTTTTATGCTTCCTCCTCAAATATGTCTTTTTTAAAATTTGTTGATTTTTCTGTGTGTATATCATTCAGAACATCCCATACAGTCTTATTCATCTATATACCCACTTCCCAAATGGCACCCTCCCATAGCCTCCCCACTCCCACATACTGGAGCCCACATACTCTGTCATTCCTGTTACTGTCCTCTATGTTGTGGATGCCCCCAGCCATTCTCCAGTGCTTGTCTGTCTGCTGAATCTAGTCATCCTATCTAGAGATCCTTGCTTTAGAAAGATCAGCTGTTCCTCATCTAGCAGCAATCAATTGTCAATATTCCTTTAGATAAGATTGGGGTCTGCTGTTCATTTTCCCAGTTCTATGCTGGGTTACTCTCTGGGAATCCCTTTGGCCACCCTGGCCAACAACTCAAAAGAAAAGGTATCTCCTGTCTGGCATTGTTTCTTGTTATGTAGCCTTTAGCTATACATATGGACTCTTAAAAATTACATTGACCCCATTAATCTTTGGTTATACTTTCCTTTTGGGTGTTTAAGACCCTACAGTTGCCCCAGATAAAACAATTTATTTTTACTCTTAAGGTCCTTTGAGAATCTGTTCCTCAGGTAACATGGGCTTGGGAAGAGCCCCTGGCTCCTTTCTTTTACCAGCTCCGTCTATGTGAAGATAAGTCAAGAGGCCCTGCTTGACCAAGGCTTCGCTTGGAAGCATGGAGGAAATTTTTCCTCTGTGTTGACCCTCCTCTTTGCAGGCTGGACACTGGTTCAAGTCCGTCTTCTGGGGTCCCCATGGCCTCCCTGAAGAAGAGGACAGGTGACTCACCAAAGTTACAGGACATTTTGAGAGATGCTCCATAGCCCC
>NW_008346548.1:8033227-8035183 GCF_000622305.1 Nannospalax galili
CTAGGCATATATTACATTCTTTGATCTGGTTGTATGTATAATTTGTCAGTAGGTTGTCGGCCTAATGTGGTTCCCTCTGGTTTTCTGAAACTAACTAGGAATTGTTTATCTCTCACATTGTCTAACCCTTCCACCATGGTTTCCCCATTTAAGGTGCCCCTGTTTTTTCCATTTCTCCCTTAATAATACCCTTCTCCTATGGTCCCACCTCTCGTGAGCTCCTTCTTTCCCTTTACCTCCTAGGTTCCTTGTATAACCTTCCCTCCCCTCCCCTTAAAATAACCCCAATATTCTCCATATCTCCCTTGTTAACACCTATTTTCTACTGTTCCCTTTCAGATTCTTTCTTTTCCTTTACTTCCTTGGTTCCTCTTCATTATCCTGGTTCCTGTAGTTATGTCTGGATACATATTCACTTATAAGGATTTGGTGCTACGATCCACATATAAGGGCGAACATACGTCATTTTTTTTTCTGAGTCTGTGTTACTTCACTTAGTATAATTTTTCCAATACATGAGCATGGGAGGCCCTTCCATCTTCTAATGTCTTCCTCAATCTCTTTCTTTAAAGATTTAAAAATTTTAGTGTAGAGATCTTTAATGTCTTTAGTCAGGTTTATTCCAAGATATTTTATTTTTTTGCAGCTATTGTGAAGAGGAGTGTTTCCATATACTCTTTCTCTGATTGCTTGTTATTGGTATACGGAAAGGCTGCAGACTTTTGTAACCTGCCACTTTAGTGAACTTGTTAGTAATTTCTAGGAGTTTTCTGGTGGAATTTTTGGTGTCTCTTAGATATAATATCATATTGTTGCAAAAGGGATAATTTGATCTCTTCTTTTCCAATTATTACTCCTTTAATTTCCTGCTCTTGTCTTATTGCTCTGGCAAGAGTTTCAAGAACTGTGTTAAAGAAAAGTGGAGATAGTGGACAGCCTTGTCTGGTTCCAGATTTCAATGGGAATGCTTCCAGTTTTTCTCAATTTAGAATGATGTTGACTGTGGGTTTGTTATATATGGCTTTAATTATGTTGAGGTATGTTCCCTCCAGTCCAATTCCCTCTAGGACTTCGAACATAAATGCATGTTGAATTTTGTCAAAGGCCTTTTCTGCATCTATTGAGATGACCATGTGGTTCTTGTCTTTGAGCCGATTTATATGATTTATGACGTTTATTAACATATATATTGAACCATTCCTGCATCTCTGGGATAAAGCCGACTTGATCATGATGAATGATCTTTTTGATGTGTGTTTGTATGTAGTTTGCAAGTATTTTGTTGAGAATTTTTGCATCTGTGTTCATTAAGGATATGGGTCTATAATTTTCTTTTATGGTTATGTTAGCCGATGGTGCACTTCCAGGGAAGCAGAGAGAGGTGAGTGTGGGGCCAGGTCCAGAAGCAGTGCTCCTGGGGCCCAAGGAAGGCACCAAGGTGGTCCGGGTGAAAAGGATCAGGAAGCAGCACTGGCTCCCCAGATGTCTGGGGCCCCAAGACTAGGAATGGCACAGGGCCCAAACTAGGAGTAGAGAACAGCGGGGGAGATGGAAGGGTGAATTGCATATAGATTTTTATAGTATTCCTTTATAATGTTCTGGATCTTTTTGTTGTGTTTCCCCTCTCATCTCTGATTTTATCGATTTGGAGTTGCTTTTTCTTTCCTTTGGTTAACTGAGCTAAGGGCCTGTGAATCTTATTTATCTTTTCAAAGAACCAGCACTTGGATTCGTTGATTTTTTTGTATTGTTTTCTTTGTTTCGATTTCATCAGTTTCTGCCCTGATTTTTGTTATTTCTTCTTGTCTGCTGGGTTTGGGTTTCATTTGTTGTTGCTTTTCAAGTGTCTTGAGTTGCAATGTTAAGTCATTTATTTGTGTTCTTTCCTTTTTTTAATGTAGGCATTTAGAGCTATAAACTTCCTTCTAAGGACAGCTTTCAGCGTGTCCCAGAGGT
>NW_008346548.1:8035525-8036656 GCF_000622305.1 Nannospalax galili
ATTGTTTAATTCAGATGTCTCTCTGTTAACTCTCTGCCCTCTTGACCTACATAATGGAGACAGTGGGGTATTGAAGTCCCTTGTATTAGTGAGTTGGGATTAATCTGGGTCTTAAAGTCCTGTAGTATTGTTTTTATGAAGTTGGGTGCACCAGAGTTTGGTGAATATATGTTCATGATTGTAATATCTTCTTGGTTTATTGTTTCTTTGATCAGAAGGAAGTGGCCCTCTTCATCTCTCCTGATTAGTTTTAAAGTCTTTTTTGTCAGATATTAAAATTGCAATGCCTGCTTCTTTCTTAGTACCATTCACTTGCTATATTTTTTTCCATCCTTTCACTTTAAGATAGTGCCTGCCCTTGAAAGTGAGATGAGTTTCTTGTAGACAACAAAAAGATGGGTTTTGTTTCTTAATCCATTCACCTAGTCTGTATCTTTTGACTGGGGATTTCAGTCCGTTAATATTTAAAGTTATTAATGAAAGATGGGTATTGAATCCTGTCATTTTTATTTCTGTTTACCTTCTTGATATAGCTGTACTTTTCCACAGTTATACCTTAATTGAATTTCTTTCTGCAACCCCTTGGGTATAGCCATTCCTTTCTTCAGCTCTTTGTATTGCTTCCAGAACTCTCTGAAGGGCTGGTTTTGTGGACATGAATTCCTTCAGCCTGTTCATGTCATGGAAGATTTTTCTTTCCCCTTTGACTATAATAGACATTTTGGCTGGGTATAGTAATCTGGATTGGTATCTGTGGTCACTTAAAACTGCGAATACTTTGGTCCAGGCTCTTCTGGCTTTCATAGTTTGCACTGAAAAGTTAGCTGTAATCCTAATAGGTTTTCCTTTATTTTGGACTTGTTTCTCTTTTGCAGCTTTCATTATTGTCTCTTTGTTTTGTACATTTAGTGTTCTTACTATGATGTGCCACAGAGAGTTTCTTTTCTGGTCCTGTCTGTTTGGTGTTCTATATGCTTCTTGTATTTGTACGGGCATGTCTTTCTTTAATTTTGGGAAACGTTTTTCCTCAATTCTGTTGACGATCTGGCCCATGCCATTATCATGGGATTCTTCTCCTTCCTGTATGCCTATGATTCGTAAGTTTGGTCTTTTTTGGTGTCACACAATTAC
>NW_008346548.1:8037327-8037504 GCF_000622305.1 Nannospalax galili
AAATTCTGTTGTGGATCTGGTCCGTGCCATTATCTTAGGTTTTTTCTCCTTCCTGTATGCCTATGATTCCTAACTTTGGTCTTCTTATGGTGTCACACAATTCATGCATATTCCATTCTTGTGTTTTCTTAAATTTTTCATAATCTTTGCTTGTGTGGTCTAGTTCGTCCAGTTTAT
>NW_008346548.1:8037985-8052187 GCF_000622305.1 Nannospalax galili
TTGTGTTTTTGTGGTTTACTTTTCGGGCATGAAAAGATGGTTTGTCTAAGCTTATGATTCTCTCTTTTGATTTTATATTGGAGCGGCCAGATTGCTTTTGTCTTCAGGAGTTCCCACAGAGGTCCAAGTCAGATGAGGATCAGATGTTCTCAGGCTTTCTCCTAAGGTCTGGATCCCTCCAGGAAAGATGTTGTCCTCATGAATTTGGGAGTTGGACTGGCCTGGGAGCAGAGCCCAGGAAAGGTGCTGGTCTTGGGCAGCTGGTGGCTGAGCCACCCAGAGATGCAAAGGGAGATGGGGACAGGAGGAGGAGCCAAGGGCTCCTGGGGACTGCAGGGAGGAACTGGGTTGGTCTGGATGCAAAGGATCAGGAAGCCTAGAGGTCAGCCCCAGTGTCCAGGAAAGAGGCTGGGGTTGTGCAGCCCAGGGAAGCAGAGGCAGGTGAGGGTGGGACCAGACCCAGAGGGCTCCTGGGGACTGCAAGAAGGAACTGTTTTGGTCTGGATGCAAAGGATCAGGAAGCAGTAGTGATTCCCCAGGTGTCTGGGGTGCCAAGATAAGGAATGGGACAGTACCCAGGCTAGGAGGATAGATGGGTGGGAGAGATGGGAGGGTGAATGAGACTGGGGAATTCAGGGTGGGGAGGTCATGATGGAGTTACCCAGGAGAGAGGCTGGTGGGTTGTGCAGGCCCAGAGAAGTATAGGGAGGTGAGGGTGGAACCAGGCCAATAGGGCTCCTGGGGACCTTGAGAAGGAAATGGGTTCATCTGGATCAGCAAGGGATCAGGTAGCAATGGTGGTTCCATGCCAAGGGGTCTGACCCAATGTCCAGGAAAGAGGCTGGCAGGTTGTGCAGACAAGTTGCTATTTTGTGCTGAGTGTCAGATGTGCTGTTTAGACCGCCTTGATGATGTTCTGTCCAACATCTTCCAAATTATGTTTTCATATGGTAACAAAAAAATATTGGAAAAGTGCTGGAGCGAACACTATGGAATAGTCCACCCTTTCTGACTTTGCTCTTTTCCTTTCACTTGAAATCAGATATGTAATCTAGAACGTTACCAATACAGTAGCCACTAGCCTTAAGGTATTGAAGTGAGGCTAGTCCAAATTGAGATAACAAATAAGATTTTAAAAAAATGTAAACTTTCTCATTGACCACTAGTATTTTTATATTGATTATATGTTGAAGTTATATCATTTTATGAGGGATTAAATAAAATATATTTAAAAATAATCTTACTTTTTTACTTTTAAAGATCTAATTACCACAAAATTTGAAAGTATACATGTAGCACAGATGACATTTCTCAAGGGTGGCACATGTCCAAAACTTGAAATGGGAGTTTTGCCATTAGCACACATCAATCTCGCATTGCTGGGGAAGTTATTTGTTATTTTACTGGAAGTTTTTCCTTTGGTATTCCTCAAAATCTTTTTCCCTGTGGCCTTTGGGTCAAGGAAGTCAAGCACTGGGTTCACAGTCCTAGAAGCGAGGCTTCTGTAGGACCGTCATAAGGATATGAGAGAGACAGGTGAGAAAAAGGAATTTAGGTTCTGGTATAGAATAAAGGCCCACAGGTCACATTTTAGGAACTGAAAGGTGACCATTTGAAGTTGTTTTGCCAATGAAGAAACATTATTTTGTCTCTACGTTTTATTCTGAACTTCATAACAACAACAAAAAATTAGCTGTCATACCTGATGAGTGAGGGAGATGCCTCAAGCCACTTCTAATTATGGAGCTCAACAAACTTTGAAGGATCAGATTTAAAATTTAAAAGAGAAGGACTGCCTAATATACCCATAACTCTTGTTTTGTAGAAATTCATGATATAGCATGGGCCAGTTCAATGGATGGCTCTGAACAATTTATGTTATAGATTTCCGAGTTTCCTGAATCATGTTTTTCAAAGTATTAAGAGGCAGGGTGGATGTGGAAAAATTGCTCAGCTACCTTTTCTTTAAATAAACAAAGAACTGAGTCCTCTAGCTCAGGGAGTTTTTAGTTCTCTTTATGATGATTCCCCAAGGACATCAATAAATCTTATTGACTGACTACAGATTATACAATGTCCCCTGAGAGCCCATTTCAGGATCTCATCCCTCTGATAGGAAAGAAAGCCTTGTTTGTGTACAATCGAAACCAGATGTCTTGATTATAAGCCAATTTTCCTTTTTCCTTTTTTCTTCCTCCCCTCCCTCTCTGTTTGGTTCATGAAGAATAACTATATAAGGTGTTAGAATGTAATTCATCCTTCTTCCCTTCCCTAAATCACTGTATTGGCTTCCGAACTCTATGCAGTTGTCCAGTATTGTTCTCTACCCTCTGCTTATATTTTTGTACTTCTGTCTTTAAATCAACTACCTTGAATTTTCTTTATTGAATTTTCATCCTGTTGTCCTATTTTCTCATTTATCAAGGTCATTAGAAATGTTATCCCTTTTACCTCATCATATCAAATAGATATATCGCTGAACCTGCAGCATTAGAAAGCTGTAAACCATGGCACTACTAAAGCACATGTTCCATGGGCAACTAAAAGAAACCAGATTTCATTGAGGAACACAGAAACAAAAGGGCAAAGAATACCAGATCACAAGGAAATCA
Organism: Nannospalax galili; assembly: GCF_000622305.1. Taxonomy (NCBI): domain Eukaryota; kingdom Metazoa; phylum Chordata; class Mammalia; order Rodentia; family Spalacidae; genus Nannospalax; species Nannospalax galili. The sequence continues at coordinate 8,040,598 of NW_008346548.1, forward strand.
GTGACAGTATCAGACAGGAACCACTCAATCTGGAACACCAGGAAGAGGAAAAGATAAGAGTCACTAAAAAGAAAATGATTCCTAGATATCTAGAATTAAATCACATAATCTGGATCACCTCACTAGATTAGTTATAAGTTCTCTGGCCTCTTCATTTATAAACACTCACATACATGCAGGCAATAGACTCATACACATAAAATAAAAAAATAACTTTTAAAAATTCAGTTTAACTCAGTGCACTCTTGTAAAAATTTTTTACTTAGAATGATAGAGTAACTCTTGCTCAGGTCTCAAAGGTTCTTTTTGTTTTCTTTTTAGATTAGTATCCCCATCAGTGAATTATTCTAAGTGTAGTTGTCTTATTAAGACACAGACACATTTTTTTTTTTTGAGACAGGGTCTCTAGCTTAGGTGGCTTGGAACGTACTATGTAGATAAGGCTGGTCTGAATATCATGGAGGTCCACCTGCCTCTGCCTCCCAAGCACTGGGATTAAAGGTATGCACCACCACTCCTGGCTAAAGACATAGATAGCACTTTAAGTACAAGAAATATTACCTTATTTCATTGCTTAAATGGATCATTGCTTCAGTAAAAATATAGAATATTCATGAGTTGTTTATTAGAAGACTGATCATCTTGAGTGAGAATGGATAAGTCATACTGCCTTTGTGACTATTTGGTAGGAAAATGGCAATTTCCAGAAAGGCAAACGTCTCCTGTAATTGCAAATGTCTGTTTTTCCTGTCTCCTTTGAACTGTGAGATCCTTATAGTGACAGTGTGACACAGTGTGAACTGTGTGATCCTTATAATGACAGTTATTCATGTTGAGATCTCCAGGTCTTACTTCAGACAGCATTCAGAAAACACTATTTGATTATCTGGATATTCAATAAATAGTTCATCTGAGACTAATTGGACGGATGAATGAATATATGGATGGATGGCACAAGTAATCTACTCATGAAGGAAAATAAGTGGCAATGCTAATATTTCAAAGCAAAACTCATTTATTTCTTTAAAAGGCAGAGCCAGGGGTGATGGATGACTATAAGAAAACAGAGTTTTCCAGACAGCTGGGAAGTCACTCATATGAACGCACAGCAATGGTGACAGTATACACAAGTCCCACCTAAGTGCCCACAGACAAAATCATAGCATAGAAGTGAGTAAGTGGATGAGAAACTCCAATTGTAGCTGAGGAACTATTGGCAACTGATAGTTCCAGGGAAGAGGAGTGTCAATTTTCTTTAAAGGTGTGATTCTGAGTAGGTTAGTCAGGTTCCAGTGGATGGGCCCATACTGAAGGACATTTGGGTACACAAATTTGATTTGATAGGCCTTAAAAAATATAGAGTACATGAAATTGGGTTGGGGGTACTAAGAAGGGTACAGATAGGGAAGGGGGCCTAAATATGATCAAAATATATTGCAGAAAATTCAATAAAAATTTAATTAAAAGGCATTAATAGTAATCTAGCTTGTGTATTTCACCCTACAATGACAAAGATTAAGGTATTAAAGCCCTTCATTTTATATATTTATACAAACATTTTATATATTTATATATTATATTTTGTTTGGAAAAGAAAGTGATATTAATACACATATAGGTATATGTATTTGCTTTTTTAATGTATCTGCCTATGTATTGATCTGATAGTACAGAGAAATTAAAATTAAGGTGGCTATTAGTATGGTTTGAGTTTATCTAAGTAAAGTTGTAAGTGAATCTTGAATCTGAAATTTTTTGTCTCACCTTTTAAAGACAGAGTTGGTTTTGTAGACCAGACTGGCCTTGAACTTGGCAAGCCACTTGCCTCAACCTTCTGAGTACTAAGCTTAAGATGTGTGGCACCACACACAGCTTGAATCTGATTTTAATTGAATGCCAATCATGAATTGATGGGGAGATGCTAAAATCCACCCAAGCAAAAAGAAAAATCATAAGAAATTGAAAGAGTTGAGAGAAAACTGGGGAGATAGATGGCTTGGTGGATACCATGCAGCTCTGTTCCCATGCACACGTGTGCTTATACACTCAAATGAACATGCACACACATACATACACTATACACAACATATACTCACACATTAAAGAAAGTTGAGAGGAAATTAATAAGGGTACAATTGATACCATGCAAGGAAATATTAATAGAGGAATATAAATATTTGTGTGATAAGGCATTTGGAAAGAATTATCATGTTTCATCTTATGGTAATGGGGATAGAACCCAGGGTCTCATGAATGCGAGGCAAGTGCTCCACCACTGAGCCACAACTTAGCCTCTTATGGTTCTGCTTTTCATTGTGTTGCCCAGGCTGGTCTCCAGCTTCTGGACTCAAGCAATCAGCCTCCTGAGGAGCTGGGGGTACAGGTACATGTACTGCTGTGCCTGACTTGATATAGCAGTTTGTGGTCACCCACTGTGGCTGCTCTCCTCAGGCTATGGCCACTCTCTTGCTCTCTCAGTTCCTCCAATCAGTCGTCTGGTCCAGACCCCAGGGCTGGTGAGGAGTCTGTGCCAGCATCGCCGCATTCAGATGCAGGAGACCAGGTTCAGTGACACAGATCTGCTTTATTGCAGGAAGGCACAAGCTTATATAGGGGTAGTGGTCCAATCACAGCACAGCAAGTAGGATACCTCATAGCATAAGTTTAGTGTACTATCACAGAATAGCAGGTAGGATGCCTCATTAGCATACTGGGTTTCAGATTACAGAGCCTGGATTCCTGGAAACCACATGACCCTGACTGTTGCAATATCTAAGTGTTGCAATTTGGATTCCAAGGGTGGTGATTAAGGAGTGGCCAGCTCTAGGCATCAGTCTCATGATCTGCCAATGGGAGCAAAATGTCACAAGGTGTTCCTTGTGGCTCTAGCGGTTGGGCCGTTGCCTCAGGCCTGCTGTATGGCCGTCAATAAGACTTTCACCCTAGGCTCAAGCCTGTCTCCCACAGCAGTTCTTAAGCAAGAGAATGATGGATGGTTGCTTTTGAAAGCTGTGAAAGAAAGAAAGAGCTGAAGCCGTAGGACATTCAGCTTGAAGAATACCACAAAAATTTGCTGGTGAGGCATGTAGGACTTATATAAGAATGATGACTGTGGGATTTGATAGGAAAGGGAGATAATGAAAGACTCATTGAAGCAAGTTATAGGACTTTGTGCCAGAATGGAACTCAAAAAGCAGCAATTTAATTTGGGGATGTGCTTGAGGACAAAATGAAGATATGTGTATCACTAATAATAACAACATGCTTAGGAAGGTGTAATATTTTGAAGGGGACATTTTTCAGTGTATATTTTTACTGACTTTTTGTGGATTTCATACAGTACATCTTAATCATATTTGGAACTCTCCCATATCTGTACCCCCTCCCATAGCCTGCCCAAGAGTTTTCATGCATTCTGTCATATATGTCATATATGCCTACTGAGTCAAGTTTGGGTACCCAGGTGTCTCTTGTTTTTAACATGTTAAATTTTAGTGCCATTAAAATAACTATCTCTGGAAGTAACTGGAAATTTGGGACCAATGGCAAGTCAGGGATAAGTTCTGAATGTTCCATCCTTTTAGGCTGACAGTTCTCTACTTCAGAAATGATTTTCTGTTTATTTATTTGTTTTACTGGAAGTCTTTGGATTAAATTGGAGCATGGTCCCTGCTTTATAGGAAGGCAGTAGAAGCCTCTGGACTGAGAGATCTTTTTTATTTATTCATATACCCCAGAGGAATGAATCAAGTACCTTCTCTGTGTCTGGAGAAGTGCTTAGAGTTAGAGACACAAGAACAAATGATTCTGATAAGTGTAACCCAGGTTGTGCAGTCATCTTTGCTTGAGCATGAAATCCAGAGTACACATTACAAACCATCTCCAGCTCTATCTCCATCTGCTCATCAGAGAATCTAGCCCACTTCAAAGTCCTTCAAGACAGTTAAGATTTCCTTAAAAAATACCATAAGTTTCAGTTACTGCACAGCAGCTCTTTCACACACTGAAGTGCATAGAAAGTTCTGAATCTAAACCTATTGCTTCACTGTAAAGTATGGAATGAGGCCCAATAGGATGTGAGGTTGGGCAGCAGGGGAAGTTAGAGGGCTTTACTGCTTCTGATTTCTGAAAACATGATGAATAATTTGCTTTTATGAAATGATATCATGTCTAGTCATAAGAATGTTCAACAAGGACTCTTTCTTTAGAGGAATAAAGGCAAACATATTCATGTTTTTCTACATACTTAGAAATATTTTGATGTGACTGGGCTGGCTTCTTGTAATGAAAAGATTCTGCCATTTGTCTCCATAGACTAGCACTTGTAAAAAAATTAATACCAAATCCATCAGGTTCCCAATGAGCTAGACCAAACCCTGAAGAAACTTGAACTCTCTAGCATCTTAAACATGACTGAAATGGCCAGAAGCGCTCGAATGAGTTGCCAGACCATGATACACGACATCATAGTACAGAAGATGGAGATAGTATTGCCTACCATATCATGATGAAGAGGTTCATGGGAATCCATTGAGACTACCCAAGGCAATGTCCCAGTATCACTTCTCCACTAGCATACAGTCTGTCTCTTGCATACTGATATCATGCACCTATCCAAGTATGCTGAATAGCTTCAGTTATGAATTTGATTTGATGCATCTAGGAAGAGGAAACCTCAACTGAGGCATTTCCTCCATCAGACTGTCCTGTGTATGAGTTTGTGAGGCATTTTCTTAATTGCTAATTGATGTGAGAGGGCATTCCACTGTAGGCAGTGCCACCCCTGGGCAGGTGATCCTAGGTTGTATAAGAAAGTAGGCTTAGGCGCTGGTGAGATGGCTCAGTGGTTAACAGTACTGGCTGCTCTTGTAGAGGACCCAGGTTTGGATCCCAGCACCTATTTGGCAGCTAATCACCATATGTAGCTCCAGTTCCCTTTACTGACAACCTTTACTGGCCTTTGTGGGCAATGCACACATGTGGCGCACTTACATACAGGCAAAAACATTAGTGCATACAAAATAAGATAAAATACAAGAAAGCAGACTGAGCACAGGCCAGAGGCACAAGCCAGTAATCAGCAGTCCTTCATGATCTATGCTTTCATTTTTACTTTTAGGTTCCTGCCCTAAGTTCCTGTCTAGCTTCTCTCAAAGACTTGGAAGTATAAGGTGCAATAAACCCTTTCCTCCTCAAGTTGTTTTTAGTCAGAGAGTGCCATCTCAGCAATATAGAGCAAACTAGAACACTGAGTAACAGATTGGATAGAGTGAGTGTACTTTCCACTGTTCTGGTCATTTGGGTCCCTGGTGTTTCCTCCTGTCCTGCACAGCTCAATGACTTATTTGAAACACTGGCCTCAGTTGGCCACCAGACACCCCTGGGTGTCATGGCAGTAGCTATTTGCTAAAGCCACAATGACCCTCCTACCCTGTATTAGTTGCTTTTCTGTTACTGTGATAGAAACACTGACCTAAGCAACTTCTAGAAGGAAGAGTTTATTTGAGCTTAGAGTTCCAAGGGGCAAGAGTCCATCGTGTCAGGGAAGCATAGTGACAGAGGTGGCTGGTAGAGGTGGAGCTAAGCTCTCACATCTTCAAGCAGGCACAGGAAACAAGAGAGTGACTGGAGACCTCAGAAGGCTAAAGAACTCTCTAAACCCTTTCCCAGTGATGTGCTTCCTCCAGCATAGCCATACCTTTAAGACCTTCCAAAACAGCACCACCAACTGGTGACAAAATGTCCAAATACTTGGAGCCTATGGGGGACATTCTCACTCAAATCACCACATACCCCAGAGCACTCCTCTTGCAGGCCCCATTCTGACTCATGTGCATTCTCCACCACACAGCTCCATCTCTAAAAACTTTCTAAAATCTTATTCTTTGACAATTTCATGCATGTATATAATGTATTTTGATCATATTTGCCTGTTACCTCTCTTTCCATTATTCTCACTATGTTTGTTCTTTCTCTATTGTAATTACAAGATGTGGTTAGATACTGCTTATCTCTTATTTAATTTTCCCTCTGTTTTATAAGGCTATAAATTCTGAAAGTGACACAGGAACTAGGCTTGATTAGTTCAATGTTAAGTTGACAGCATGAAGATTTAAATATTTATCTGTATGACTTATATTACAGGTGCTCAATAAATATTTGGTAGATAGATGTCCGAAGTGGATCTAACCCCAGCAGGAGAGAACTATGCTAGCCTTAATTCAATGAAATTGTGCAATAAAAAGTGTTTTAAGGCTTTTCATTGGTGGCAAGTGCCCAAAACTTTGAATTTAAATAGGTTGAAAAAGAAGTCTGTAGAAATATTTATATTAAAAAATTAAAATTATCTTTGAGAATGAAAATGCCACCTTGTTGAAGTCACATGGCATACTACAATTCCAAACTCCAGCTAGGTTTCAAGGTTAATCAGCCAGCAATCAAGCATGGCTGGTCCCTTGCCCTAGATTTTGCTGAAATTCCCCAAGAGACAAGCAAATGATTAATCATTGGATTAACACACTAAAGATTAATAGTGCCTCCTGGTTTCAATGGTTTGCAAAGATGCTTTGAGAGATTCACATCTTTTTCATTTGTCTCCTGAAAGATTATTGTTTTTTCTCTGCCTTTAAATTATTTATTTTCTGCAGCTTCTGTATAGGACTGAAATTGTTACCTATTGATCTTTGGTTTTCTTTCAGTACAGCTAAAACAAAAAAGCAAAAAGGACAGCTAGGCTTTATTAGGAAATTAAATTCTGCATAATTTTAGAAAAGTTAAATTTATATGCTCAGCATTTGTTTCATTTTTGTTTTGCTTTGTTTTGTTTCTGAGACAGAGTCTTGTTATGTAGCCTAGATTAGACTGGAATATGCTATGTAGTCCAGGCTGGCTTCTAACTTTTCATCTTCCTATCTCAGACTCCTTGAGTCCTGGGGTTACAGGCATGCAACACCTTGCCTGACTGGAAAGTATATATGAGAGAGAGAGAGAGAGAGAGGGGGAGAGAGATTCTTGAAAACAGCATTGAAGATTATTAAGATAATTTTCAGTCATATTTGTAAGAAGAAAAAACAGGAACATAATGAAATTTTTATAAAACAGTCTCACCCTCTGTTTGCAAAGGAAGGCTTCATTACACTTAACTATTAAACTTCATTATGAAATAAGTTTCACATGAAAAACAACACATACATGAATGTGGGTACATACATTTAAAATAATAGGGAGAAACTGAAAAGTCATTGTTTGTTTGTACAGCAAAAGACAAGGTTCCTTTCCTGAAGTATGAAATCACACCATAAGTGCCTGGCATAATTAAGCCAAATATATATGCCAAGGTTCAGATATGAGATGTCTCCTGAAAACTTGTTTATTGATGGCTTGGTCCTCAATGCAACAGAGTTCAGAGATGGAGCCTTGAGAGGTGATTGGATCATGAGGGTTTTAATTTCATCAGTAGATCAATTCATTGATTAATTCTCAGCTGGTAGAGCCTAATTGGAGGAAGTAGTTCACCTAGGGAGTATGCCCAGGAAGAATAAATGTTGTCCCCAGATCCTTTCTCTGGAGCTCTAGCTCTCTGCTTCCCATTTGCTGTGAGGGCATCAGCCTCCAGCACTGCAGGCTCCAGTACCATCATATTCTGCCTTGCCTCAGGCTCAAAGTGATGGTGCTAGTTGATCTTTGGCTGGGACCTCGGAAACCACCTATCAAAGTAAACCTTTCCTCCTTTAAGTTGTTTTTCTCATGTATTTTTTCACAGTGACTAAAATCTAATTAACAAATGTACACACTAGATGACTCAGCAATTGCAATTTCAGTCCCGTCTCCCTGTGGTGTGTGTGTGTGTGTGTGTGTGTGTGTGTGTGTGTGTGTACATAAAATAGAAAGGTATATGTGTGTGTATCTACCCCAAACCATGTAAAAGAATACATAAAGAAACACAATTTATAATAGCCTTAAACTGGAAATTAATAAATGTCCAATAACAGTAGAAAGAAAAAAACAAATTGTGGTATTATTAACAAAATGGGATACTATTCTGCCATGGAGAATTAAGGTCTAAATCTTGGACTCCACAATATGAAAAGCCACAATTTTTTTTGAATATAGAGTACATGAAAACATTATATAGTTAAAATTATATGAATTATGAGTACAGGCAAATCAGTGCTATTATGGATAAGGGTGGTAGTTACCATCGAAGTGGAAAGTAGGGAGAGGGGGAAGTAGTACTTTGGTTTCTTGAATGCTGGTGATGTTCTGTTTCTTGAACTGATGTTGATTAAATGGCTGTATTCAATTTATGAAAATTCCTCAAGTTCAATGCTTATTTTTCAGTGGGTATATGTTATATATATAAAGTTTAGCAACAGTTCTTCTTTGGGTCTAAGCAGTCCTTATTTCCCTATCAAATGGGTTCTTCCCCCGCCCCATTTTCATTCCTTTTACTTAGTATCTTGAAAATTTAACAGGAACAACAATACATTATTCACATGGTTAATTAAGTCCAAATGAAAAGAGTGAGAATCGAAGAAAGTTCAAGAGGCAGTGGAAAGGCAGAAGGAAAGCAAGAATGAAAACAAGAAAAGAGAAATTCCATCACCCAGTCAGCTCCCATCACTCCCATCTGGGCACAACATCCATCTCCCTCAGTCTACCCATCACAGAATAGCCAAACTCTATACAGTATGGGGGCTTGGATGGAAAAAGGAGCAAGGAGCCAGGAAGGGAGAGGAAACCCCGTCTTCAGTGAGGCTTCTTACAAATCACCGCCTGTAAACTGTTCTGAAAATTCTTATTTTCTTGTCACTTAACTCTTCAATGCTTTAGGAAATGCATCCAATAAAAAAGCTTTCAAATCAAACACATTTAAAGTAGATACAATTCCTCTGCTTATTCTGTAATATAAGAAAAATCACTGAACTTACATTTTCTTTCAATATCATGACTGTATCTTACCTTTTATTGACTTCAAGCAGTGTTTATATAGGAAAATTGCTTACGTTCTCAGGATATGTTCAATGTCCCACAGGATATAAAACTAAAAGCTACTTTCTGCCAAGACTTTTTGGAATGACTGAAACCTGACCAGCCCCACTGCAGTACCTTGATTCATACACTGAAAGACAAGAGTCAAACATTTTAATTCCAGGTGTCATATGATTTATGATGGTTCTTACCTGTGTCTGCATAATACAAATGAAAAAAGCCAATTGACTTTTATCCACAAAACACTGATCTTCAGAAACACTTGGATAGTCTGTTTTCAATAAAAATGAAGCATATATACTCTTTTGATAGTTTAATAAGCAGGAAAGCAAACTCTCTGAGGTCAAAATGAGTTCCATGGCATCAGTCCTCAGCTGAAGAAATTCCTTTTCCCAGAGCCTCACTTTCATGCCTGGTAAGGCAAAGCTCATTCCAAGCTACACAGAGAGCTGATGACTGGGTCCAAGACCAATTTTGGTCATCCTTGGTAACATGCAATGCATGTTATATATCTCTAAATTTTATTTTTTTTATTTTTATTTTATATGCATGAGTGTTATGCCTGCATGTATGTAAGTGTACCCATGTCATGCAATGCCTGTGGATGGCAGAAGAGGGTACATCAGATCCCCTGAAATTGGAGTTACAGAGAGTTGTTAGCTGTGATGTGGGTGCTGGGATTCAAACCTGGGTCTTCTTCAACAGCAACCAATGCTCTTAACCACTGAGCCATCTCTCCAGTCCCCACAATGTATGTTATATTAATTAAGATTCTGGTTTCTGTACAAATTAAGGATCCAAGGGTGTTTAGAGTATTTTCACACAATATAATATTTTAATTTTTTTGAAAATTTCATACAATGTATTTTGATCATCATAACCACCCGTTTCTCCCCCTAACTCCTCCCAGATCCATTCCCATCACCATCCCCTCCCAACTTCAGTATCTTTACAAAAACTAACTGCCTGAGTCCAGTTTATGATGCCCATGGATGTGGGGTCATCCACTGGAGCATGGTCAACCTACGAGGGATCATACTCTTTAAGAAAACTGACTCTCCTTCTTGCAGCAGTGATCAGTTGTCAATAGCTCCTTAGCTAGGGTGGGGGTCATGAATTCCTCCCAGATCCATGTTGGAAGGTTGACTGGCTTGACCTTGTATAGGTTTTGTGCAGATCACCACACTGCATGAGTGCGGTGGACCTGTCACGTTCAGAAGACATTGTTTCACTCCTGTTCTTCCTGACCTTTGGCTCTTAACATCTTTCAGCCTCCTCTTCCATAATGACTCCTGAGCTGTACAGGGAGAGGATGTGATATAGATGTTCATTTGTGGCTGAGCACTCACACAGACACTTACTCTCTGCATCTAGATGAATTGTGAGTTACCGCATTAACCACTGTGTACTGCACAAAGAATTATACCCCCTAAAGCTTTTTGTATACAAATATACTCATATAACAAACAATACGTTCTCTGCCCCTCATCTTTTTCTTTCAGAAATAATTTCTTTTTCTTGCTTTTTCCCAATATTGTTCAGATTTTCATTGTTTTTATTTATTCTTTCTTATTTCTGCATTCAATGGGAGGATGATTTTAAAATTAATTACACACACAAAATATTCATATATTGGCCTTTCACTAGAAGCTAGTTATAAGACTATTGAAGTATGAGCAAAATTCTGTCTTACATAAAATTTTACCCAAATTCTATTTCTTTTTGAAAAATTTTTGTATAGAATGTTCTTTTGAATTCTTGAAGATAAGCTATTACTCACCTCAATCTTAAATAATTGTGAAATTTAAAGAATGTTTGGGAGTAACAATACATTTTTATAAAGTAAAAACACATTTTTACAAAGACCTTAAAATAAAAAAAATGTTTCCCTTGGAGAAACTAAGGTTTAAACAGTTGAACTAGGCACTAGGTTAGGATCATACAATGATAAATATAACCTTTTACAGCTTACAAAGTATTTTTTTTCTGTTTATTATTTATTTAATAACCACATACTTAGAAGAAGCATTTCATTACAACAGCATTGACATATGACATAACAATTTCCAGAGCTAAGATATATCTCTTTCAAAATTGACTGTAAATTTTTAGGTTCACAGTTGAATTAATACAGTTATACAATATTGAACTCTGTATAAAGCCCATAAGACATAAAATTGAATGAGGTTTTAACCTTTAAGAAACATCTGCATTTCATTTTAAAATATATTGTTTCATACAGAAAACAATATCATTTTTAATGCTACCAACACTTAGATGTTTGCATATGCATCTCTAATCTCTATGTACCTGAGTATTACTAGTCAGAGTCGGTTACTTTCTGAGATCCTTGGCACCTGAGCATGGATATAAGGTCATCAGGTAGATTTTAATGGTAGTATTTTTCACCTCTACTAATTAACATGAAGTTCACATCTACTAATTATTGTTATTATTGTTTTTTAAATTATTTATTTCATAACCAAATGATTAGAAGAGGCATTTCATTACAACAGCATCTACTTATTCAATAACAATTTCCAGAGCTAAGATGCATCTTTTCAAAATTGGCTAAAATTTTTAGGTTTAAAGTTGAATT
>NW_008346548.1:8053021-8061504 GCF_000622305.1 Nannospalax galili
CACAGTAGGTCCAGATAAACCGATTTATTTTTACTCTTAAGGTCGTTTAAGGATCTGTTCCTCAGGGGTCACATGGGCTTGAGAGGAGCCCCTGGCTCCTTTCTTTTACCAGTTCCACCTATGTGAAGATAAGTCAAAGGTCCTGCTCAACCATGGTTGGCTTCGCTTGGAAGCATGGAGGAAATGATTCCTCTGTGTTGACCCTCCTCTGACTGGGGTAAGGTGGGATCTTAAAATGGTTTTAATTTGCATTTCCCTAATTATTAGGGATGTTGAACATCTTTTAAGATGTTTCATAGCCATCTTTACTTCTTCTTTTGAGAACTCTCTGTTTAGCTCCTTAGTCCATGTTTTAATTGGGTTGCTTCTTGTCTTGGTTCTCTGTTTTTTGAGTTCGTTATAAATTCTGGTTATTAAACCTCTGTCAGATGTGTCACTGGTGAAGATTTTCTCCCATTCTGTGAGTTTTCTATTTTTGACACAAATTAAACTTGGTAGATTCTTCTAAAAGTATGAGTAGGCCAAAGAAACGTCATTTCACAGGTGAGGAAACCAAGAATGTTTGCAAAGTCACATGGCAATTTAGTGATGAGAAATGAAACTACATCTTTGGTCTCTAAGTTCTGTTGTTTCTTTGTTAATATCGTGGTTCTCATCCCTCTTTTCTTCCATTTCCCCATGAACTTCTCTCCCCATTCCATATCATGCTTCTCAGGTGAACTGTTCAGAGAACATACTTAGGCAGACAGACTGAATTAAGAATTCTGGCTGTGCAAGCCTCCAACCTCCTACCGAAATGAAAAAAAAAAAAAAATCCTGGCAAGGCCATCTGTTTAGTCAAGCATTTGCCTGATGGCTGTGGGAGGATCGACAACTGTACCATCATGGATTCAGGCCCTAGAGAGTAAATATTGAAACATGTGTTTGTTTCTGTACGCGTGCTGTAGGGCTCAGTGATGGGCACATTCTGAGGATTGAAATAATAATAGTTATGGTGATGCTGCCAGACTTGTAGCACTGTATTACCCAAGCTTCACTTGAAGGAGAGCTGTGGTCATTTTGCTGATGACACATCTTCCTTCCCATTTATACAGTGCCTCAACCCAACCAGGTTCCTGCTATTTGCCTACATCTACCGTGGTTCTCTCATTCCTACTCAGCTATGTTTTCCTTGGAAGGGCCCCCCTGTAGATTTCCATGGTTCTTCACTGTGGGTTTCAAGGAGATGTCTACATTTCTGTTTCTTTCCCCCTTCAGTGTGCTGCGCTACTTAACTTCATGTATCAGTAGAAGCAAACAATATTTATCAAGGATTTCTGGAGTAGAGTGTGCATCAGATATCATGGGAATATATGAAACCAATAGGAAGTTGTACCAGAAAAGTTGGTTTGGAAGATAAAGAATGAGATCACCTAAGAAAAAATAGTCATTAATTAGGTGCCCCAAATTAGGACAGTTGAGTAAATAAAGGAGACAACTGTGATTTACACAGGTGTGCTTTTAGGAAGAAGAGAATATGCTGTCAAATGGTTGATTTAGGTGGACTCAGACCAAGTAATACTCATTTCCAAAATACCTCAAATGAAAATACAATCTAGTTTTAAAAATATATTGATTCCACAATCCATGCAATGTGTTTTGATCACATTCAGATTTTCCTCCCCCTCTTTAGCTTCTTCCCACACCCATTTCACATTTTCTAGTATATTTATCTTTTCAAGATTTTATTTAATTTTTGTTTTTTTAAAGGCATATTAATTCCAATCCATGCCTCCCAAGTGTTCCTGGGAGTGGGTCCATGCCTTGGAGTGTGATCAACTTACTGGTGTCACACCAGTAAGGAAAACTGGCTCTCTTTCTCCAAGAATCCACCAGTTGCCAATAGATTTTTCAGCTAGGGCTGGTGCTTCCTGTCCACATCCTCAATCCATGCTGGGCTCCTGTCATTAAGTGCTGTGGGTTCATGTGTGCATCTACCCTGTGGTGTCCAGACAACATGGTTTCCTTGTATTCATCTACACCTCTGGCTATTACAATCTTTCCAGCCCATCTTCTACAAAGATCCCTGAGCCTTCAGAGGAGAAGGTGAGATATAGGTGTCCCATTTAGGTCTGAGCACTCCATGGTTTCTTCTTTCCTGCGTGTTGACTATTTATAGGTCTCTATGTTAATCCTTATCTGGTGAAAGAAAAACCTTCTCTGGTGAGAGTTGAAGGATGTACTAATCTATGGATATAACAATAAGTCATTATGAATCAGTTTAATGTTAAGTTTATTTAATCTAGTTTTTACTGTGAGTGTGCTATGCAATCCCAACTTTAGGATAGGCCTAGCCACTCTATTCAGATTAGCTTGCCAAATTAGTTAAGTTCCCAAGTTCCTCATATTAAGTTCTGGAAATACATTGAGAAGTGATTTTCAAAGGAAATGATTCAAATAGAATTTTGGAGAAAAGATTTGAGACCTTTTTTCTAGTTGGAGGTTTGTACAAAGCCACTAATTGCTGTTGAAGCTAAAAGAAATTGATGTTGGGCTGTAGAAAGAACAAAGTATGGAGACTCGGGGAGAGTGGGGGGAATCTTGGAGACCCCTGAAGACCAGACTAATGATAACAACAGTTAACATTTATAAAGCCTCAATTCTATGCTGGCTCTGTGTTAGGTATGATGTGCTTATCATAGTACATTGTCTTATTTTAGTTTTGTGTAGTCCTGGGAGAAAGTTGATATATGATGCACGCCTTTAGTCCCAGCACTCAGGAGGCAGAGGCAGGCAGATTTCTTTGAGATCCAGGCCAGTCAGGTCTACATAGAGAGTTCCAGACCAGCTAGGGCTACAGGGAAACTGTTTCAAAAGAACCAAAAATGGGCTGGAGAGATGGCTCAGCAGTTAAGAACACTGACTGCTCTTGCAGAGGACCCAGGTTCGATTCCCAGTACCCACATGGCGGCTACGAACCGTCCTTAACTCCAGTTCCAGGGGAATCCAAAGCCCTCTTCTGACCTCCAAGGCATTGCATAACATGGGTGCACTCACATACATGCAGGCAATACACTCATACACATAGGGTGAAAATAATACATAAAATATTAAAAATACCCGAAACAAACAATAAAAGAAAGTAATTCAGATTGACTAGGCTGAGAAATTGAGAAATGTTGTGGGTTTTATTTTTCAATCAAATTTTATTTTTGTCAGAGCAATGTATACATGCTGTTTTAAAAGTCAAGTACAAAGTTTATAACCAAATGTAGTCATTCCCTGGTCACTTTTCTGGTCTTATATCCAGGTGTTGCTCCTCAGTCAACCCTGCCATGTTTTTCAGCTTCTTTTTGTATTTTCCATGTTTCAAAATCATATATTTAGACTTCTGTTTTGCTTTGTAATTAGGATTTATCTTTTATGTATTTCCATCTCTTATTCCTGTCTCTGTTACATCTCCTCAACAGTTACATGATTTTTAGGTAAATTAATATTAAATATTAACATTATGATGATGTTATAAATACTGTTTATTGCCTAGCTAGATAACACACCTTGATTTTGTTTCCTTTTTTAACAAAATTTTGCTTTTCTTTGAGAAAGAAACCTTTCCGTTTTTAAATGTCTTTGTTTCCTATACACCTATGGGTAACTTTACTCCATACATCTAACAAAACACCTTAGTACTATTGATAGACACTCATACAATCCTGGCTAGCCTCAAACTTGCTATGGGACTGTGATGGTTAATCTTGATTGTTAACTTGATGGGATTTAGAATGACTGTGGAAATAAATTTCTGGGTATATCTATGAGGGACTATTTAGATTAGGATAATTACACAGGCTATGGTCCTTGACTGAATAAAAAGAAGAAAGTGAACTGAGCACAAGCAGTCATCACACTCTGCTTCCTAACTGTGGACACAACAGGGCCAGCCACCGCCTGCTCCTACTTCTCTGCTTTCCTCACCATTATGGACTTTATCCTCTGAAACTATAATCCATCCTTCCTTTCCTTCCTTCCTTCCTTCCTTCCTTCCTTCCTTCCTTCCTTCCTTCCTTCCCTCCCTCCCTCCCTCCCTCTTTCTCTCTTTCTTTCTTTCTTTCGAAGGAAGCAACCACAGGAAGGTTTTATTTGCTCAAAGTAACTAGTGCCTTCTTATGTAAAACAAAAGCTAAAAAGAATCCCAAACTATCAATAATTTAAAAACCAACATATCAAGCTTGATTTTTATTCAAACATTTTTTCACACTAGTGGTTCAAACACCAAGATCCATATTATATATATGTATATATCCATATTATATATTATATATCCATATTATATACATATATATAGCTTCATCTTCTGGACAAGAATGCCAAGTCAGTATCTCTTCATAAAAAGCAATCACAATATGAGGACACTTCATATTTGTGTCTTTGGCCAGCACAAGTTGACCTCATCTGAATTCTACCATTTCACTAGAAACATCAATTCCCCACTGCTGTTTGTGGCACCAATGATTTGTTCTGGATCAAGACCTCTGGCAAAGCCTTTTGGTCTGTCAGCAGCATCTCTCTTTCTTTGATTTGCTATCATCAGCTTCACTGTCAGATAAAGATTTTCCTTTTTTATCATTTTTCTTAACCAGCTTCTTGAAAATTACAAAATGCTTCAATTAACTCTGGGCAATCTAAACTTTCTTCAGTTTCCCAAGTATTATCAGCATCTGTAAATCCCTTCCACTTCAGAAAATGCTCCATTTTTCCATTCACTACATATAAATCCAGTACCTTTTCTACCATAAATTATTCAGGCTCTGCTTCTTCAACTCTTATTTTTTCAATCTGTTTCTTTCCCATTTGTTTGCAATGTAGTTTTATTGGAAGCTGTTTTTTTTTTCATTGCACACTTGAAGAGTTCTTTGCTGAGGGCTCTTCCTTAAGTTGCTATTATCAGGTATTTTGTCATAGCAATCAAACAAATAGGTAAGTACACTAAGGATGAACTTGGACTCCTGATCCTTGTCTCCACCTTCTAAGTGTTGGGTTTGCATGCATTATGTACTACCAAGCCCAAATGGGGTTTTGTTCTTTCCCTTTAAGAACCTCTTTCTACCCTCATCCTTCCCCAGTTTAAACCCATTACCCTATGTCATCCTCCATTGTTCTACTGAGCTGGAGTTCATGTTTCCTAAATCTCTCAATTCAATTCTTGAATTTCCATGACCTATAGGGGTCATGGAAAATTGGAACACAGATGATCCAGGGATTGAGTCCTTAAATGCATAAAAAGATCTTAGTCTATTTTAATGATTGATTGATAATTTGTGTGTAAAATTTAAGGTGAAATGTTCTTTTAGATTTTTGAAAGTTTTTCTTTGCTACCTTGGGGCTTCCAGTGCTTGTTATTGAAAAGTCCAATGATTTGACACATCCAGTATTGCTATTGAAAAGTCCTTTGCAATTTTTAAAGAATATTTTTAAGTCTCTTATGCTGTTATTTTCTGTTTTGATTCCTAATCGCTCTTGTCTTTTCCCATCTGTTCTTCATCTCTTTTGTCACTTATTCTACATCGGAGCACATTCTAAGTCTTTGTCTTTCTTACCTTCTCTTTCTTCTTTACCTCAATTCTACTGAAGTACGTGGTTAGCCTTTAGCTATTCCTTTTTCTTCTTGAGTGTAACAATTTCTTTCTCTACCCACAGATAGTAAGTTATAAATATTTTCTTGGAAAAATTTTCTCCTTCATGCATTTTCACTGTTTCTTTATGCTTTTTAAAAACATATGTTTGGGGGCTGGAGAGATGAATCAGTGGTTAAGAATTCTGACCGTTCTTGCAGAAGGCCTGGGTTTGTATCCCAGCACCCACATGGCAGCTAACAACTGTCCGTGACTCCAGTTCTGGGGATCCAACAGCCTCTTCTGACCTCTGCAGGCATTGCATGACCTGGGTGCACTTACATGCAGGCATAACACTCATACACATAAAATAAAAATAATAAATAAAAATATTTTTTAAAATGTCTGTTTTGATCTGCTAATTTATATTTAAGAATGAGGAACCCTGAAATTGGGAGCTGTCTTTATGGGATAGTGTAGAGTGACAGAGCAGTCAGAAAGTGTTTCTATAGAGTATCTGCAAACACCAGTCAGTATTGGGTAGTTACTTTTTTTAATTGGGTAGAAACTGTCATCACTCAGTCTCTCCAGGTGAAAATGTCCCATCTACTGTCTGAGAACATCACCTTGGACTTTGTGTGTGAGAGAGACAATAGAAAAAAGCAGACTAATGAGGAATAGTCTCTCTCCCTCTCCACCATGCAAGCTTTCCTATACCTATATAACACACCTATTTTCTGCTCTAACCTCACCACTCCCTTACTGATACTGGTGTCTACAAATTCAGTCTCTATGATCTATTTTCCAGTTTTTATTTCTATTAAAGAATAAAGAAGAGACCAAGGACTGTAGTCATTTGATATATTGATTTTAATCAATTTCTATGGTAGCAGCTTTGCTATTGCATCTGTTGTTTAGAGGCTCCTGTCCAGTCTTGAGTAAGACCAAAAGTTCTGCAAAATGTCTATCAGCCAACCTATAATTGACATTCCATTCCCCAACAATTTTTATTTCCTCCTTCTTTCGACTGTACAACTATTATTCACCAAATTTCTCTGACATACTGAGTTTAAAAATAGACAAAATGATTTCACCTTCATTTTAGTGGAATTTCTGAGATATGGAAGGTACGTGCACCTTAGCTAATACAGTTGGGTAAGGAAAGGGATGGATCTGGGAAGATTTGGCAAAGAGAAGGTATATATGATCAAAATGCATTGTATGAAATTCTCAAAGAATTAATATAAAAAAAGGAGTTAGGGACTGGAGATATGGTTTAGCAGTTAAAAGCACTGGCTGCTCTTGCAGAGGACCCAGGTTTAATTTCCAGCACCCACATGGTGGCTAACAGCTGTCTGTAACTCCAGTTCCAGGGGATCTGACATCTTCTTCTGATGTCTGTTGGCATTGCACAACACGGGTGCAATTGCATAATTGCAGGCAAAACACTTATACATGTAAAATGAAAATAAAAAATAATAACACATAAAAGGAGTTATACTACACAAAGTAAGAAAATTGCAGTTTTTAAAAGAAATATTGAAAGTGCCTATATAATTTAAGGGAATGGGAAAATAAGAAAGAGTATAAAAACCTTTGTCATTATCTAAATTTTAAAACGTAGCATCAACGTTAGTTTCTACAGAGTCTAGTAAAGTAAGCAAAACTTATCTGAGTTTAAGATTTCTTTATCACAAATATATTTTGATTGGAAGGCATAGTACAAATTCATAGATACCTGTAGTGGTTTGAATGAGAAATGTCTCCAACAGGCTCCAAGAATTTGAACACTTGGTCCGCGGTTGGTGGTGCTGTTTGTGAAGGCTCAGGAGTGTGGCACTGCTGGAGTAAGCACATCACTGGGTCAGGCTTTGAGAGTTCATAGCTTTGCTCTACTTCCAATTTGTCTTTCAGCTTCCTGCAACTGGTTGGAGATGTAAGTGTTCAGCTTTCTGCACTGACTGCCTCCTGTCATGCCTCTCCTTGTCTATCTAGAACCTTAAGCCCAATAATTTTTTTCTTCTATAAGTTGCCTTGGCACTGATGTTTTATCATCGTAACACAAAAGTAACTAAGACAATATCTTTCTTATTCTACTCTCCTTCTGGTTATATGACTTTGGGGTTTGATTATAAGAAATGATCTAACTGGAATTTTTGACCACCCATGGGATGATTTCTTTTTACCTAGTCCAGGGCTCCGAATTTTTAATTAAAAATTTTTATTCTTTGAAGATTTCATTTATGTATATAATGAATTTTACTTATTCCATATTACCTTGTCTCATGTGCCCCTCCTCCCATTGAAAGCCTTCTTCCCAACAAGTCCCCTCCCTACATTCATGTTGTTTGTGGGTGTATGACCCATTGAGTTTAAATGGGTTTTTTGCATGAGTGGGGAGTTATTTACTGGAGCATGAGCAGCTTATCAGTGGCTACATCACTGAAGAAAGTGCTACCTCTTTTCCCTAGCTGCTGTTAACTACCAATAGTCCCTCAGGTAAAGAATGGAGCCTTATAAGCCCTTCTCATTTTTTTTAAACTTTTTAATTATTAATTTTATTTATCTTGGAGGAAATTTATCAAAGAATACTTTTTTTACAATATAGAATAAGTAGATTTAATAAATGTTTATAGCATATTTCATCCAACAGCTGTGGAATATACATTCTTTTCAGCAGTCCAGGTAACTTTTTCTAAAATAAATCACATTTTTTTTATTCTTATTCTTTTATGAAGTTAGTTAAAAATTAATGAACAAGAAATTAAAGAGACTGCACTGCAATTAAGTTAGAATATTCTAACTGGAAAACAATTACTGTGAAACTATTTACATTCTCATAGAATTATAAACATTTCTCAAGGAATACTTTACAGCACAACTTTTTTTTTT
>NW_008346548.1:8067158-8079126 GCF_000622305.1 Nannospalax galili
TGGGAATGGCCGCAGGGCACAAACTAGGAATATAGAATGGCGGCTGGGGGGGGGGGCGGGATGGAAGGGTAAATGAGGCTTAGGGAGTCCCGGTGCCGAGAGCTGCACTATAGACTTACCCCAAGAGGCCTGAGGATAGTATTCAGCCCTTCTCATTTTTATGAAATGTTGACAAGCCCAGTCTTGTGCAGGCCTTTTTCAGGTAACCAGGGCTGCAGTGAGTTCATTAGAGCATTAGCTATGTCACATCCAGAAGACAATGTTTTGCAGCAGTCCTTCCCAACTCTGGTTGTTATGATCTTTTTGTCCCCTCTTCCATAATGTTCCTTGAGCTTTGAGGTAGGAGTGATTATCACATTTATGGCTGAGCATTCCATAGTCACTTATGTATTAACCACTGTCCACTGCAAAGATAAGTTTCTCTGATGAAGGTTGAGAGTAGTACCAACCTATGGGTATAAAGATTATAAAGATAAGTATTTATAAGGCAGTTTGATACTATGTCCATTTAGCAAAATAATAGTAGTAGGTTCTTCCCTGGAGCTTATGACCTCCCCAGACACGACTTCTTGACCAGGTTTTTAGTATTGGGCATGAGTTTTCTCCTGTGGTGTGGGCCTTAAATCTAATCAGCAGTTGGTTACCCCCATAACATTCATGCCACTATTGCACCAATGTGCATATCTTACCAGGCCATTCATTATTGTAGCTCCCAGCGTTCACAACTACGTAAAACTGTTGATAACCTTTTTCTACCAGCAGCCTGCATAGCACCTTCTGGCACTGTGTAAGCTAGCCAACAAGGAGGAAGCTTCTTGACAAGTCCAAGCTTGATTTCTCCATGTCCTATGATCAAAGTCTTGCTGGTTTCTTCAGTATTGCTGGTTTCTTCAGCAATAAGGTTTTAACATCATGTTCTGGTGGATAACTAAGAATAATGTATGGTGGCAGGCTCCCAATTCTGTTTGCTTGCTTGTTTTGACTTTTGAGACAAGATCTCACTATGTCACCTAGGCTGGTCTTGAATGTGTATCCTTTTGCCTCATCTCCTAAAGGATAGGATCATGGGCATGTACCACCATACCCAGATCTTAGAACTTTGAGTTCTCACATTTAACTATGATTTCTCACCTGAAGAACATGATCTATTCCCAGACCTGGGAAAAGTAACTGAAACAGTCCTTTATTTAAAGTAATTTAAACAGTCAAATTATCAATTCTCACAATTCTAGGTAATTTGAAGACAGAATTACCAGAGAATGTAATTAGTCTTTCGTCAGAGTTTGAGGATATTATAGAATGGGTGACTCTTTCTGACTAGCCACCATATAGGTTGTGGATGACAACTCAGTGAAAACAGGGGCCTCTGAGAAGATGGAAGTTGACTATGTGTTCTCTGAGTTTTTTATTGTACCAATTCATTATAGACCAGAATATCCTTTATTCTTTAAAAAAGATTAAATCCATGATATGTAATTTTTTCTTTCTTTTATTTATTTCTAAAAATAGAGTGCCTGGTATGGTAGTGCATCCCTTTGATCCCAGCACTTGGGAGGCAGAGGTAGGTGGATCTTTGGGAGTTCCAGACCAACTGGTCTACATAGGCCAGCTGGGGCTACAGGGAGACCCTGTCTCAGAAAGACAACAAAACAAAACAAAACAAAAAAACACCTTCAAGCTGGGCATGGTGGCACATGCCTGTAATCCTAGCACTTGGGAGTCAGAGGCAGGCAGATCTCTGTGAGATTGAGGCCAGCCTGGTGTACGTAGCGAGTTCCAGACTAGCTAGGGCTACAGGGAGACCACATCTCAAAAAGATTTTTAAAAATCCTGAAGCAACTCTGCACCTGTAGTTGGGTTCGTATTAACACAGAATTTAGTATAAGAAAATTCCAGAAGTAGAAAATGCTGTTTTGAAAAACAAATATAAATGATTACAATCCAAAATCCATGAATGTTTCCAACTCATGACTAGAAGAAGAATATTTTAAGACTCTCCTTGGATTTTCACATGCAGTTAAAGAATTGTGTAAGAGCTATTTTCTGTTTATCTTTCCCATTTCAATTTGACTCTTTATACTACACGTGATGAGAGGAGCATTGTACGTGAAATGATTCTAAATTGTTAGTAGGAAGAACAGCCAGAATAAGGGATTTAAAAAGAGAATGAGGCAAGGGTTTGGTGGGGATAGACTGTGCAGCTACAGCTGCTACCTCAGCAGGAGAACAGAGACCTGCTCACAAGGCGAACACATGGTCTACTTCCATCCTTGCAGAGGCCCCTGTTTCCGCTGAGTTCTCTGCTGACTGTGGCTCTCAGTTCACAAGGAACTGGCACAATGTTTCCTACCTGGAGGGATCAGAAATAAAGACCAAAATCCCCATGGTGCTTTTGAACACACAAGCTTAGAAAGCTACAGAAGGCTGGACAGATTGCTCCTAGCAAAGGGAGGTGGGAATGGCTTCTAAGGCACTCGCCCAAGGGAATACTGCTTGTAGGTGACCAGGAAGAAGGGGAGTAAAATTTTGGCTAGACAAACATCTCACTGAGGTGGGAACTTATTAGACATATAGTCCCTGTGTTCTTATTCTGTTTAGGGGCCTGCTTAGAAAAAATGGGCACACAGAAGCTGCCACTCCTGTGTTGGAAATTGTCACTTGACGATTTCCTTCCCTTGGCATGAAAAGCCTCTATTTTTTTTTTTTTTACATAAAATGCAGTGGCACCTATAAACAAAGATCTTTGGAAATTCTGCCAAATGCACGTTTTGGGACATGCCAGGTTCATGGCAGTAACTTAGAATCACAGAGCCTTAGAATTAAAAAGCCAGAAAAGGCCTTAGAGGTCATCCAGTCAGCTGTGTGTGCCCAACAGACTGAGTGAATCATGAGTTTTCATCAAGTTTGGCATCTGCCTGTGAATTTACATGATGTCACTTCAGTGCTGACAAATGAGCAGCTTGGCTAGAGCCAACACTTGTGTGGGTTGCTTCATCCACAGGCATTAGTTGGTTAATTTGATGAGAAATCAGTTCTTTCTGACTCAGTGGCCTACAGTATGAGTCCTTTGCCTGGTCTAAGCTTAATTTTTTTAATCATCATCATCATCACTGATTTCTGAGTCTCTGCATTCCTCTCTTCTGCATTCTGCTGCTGATTGGTGGGCTAGCTGATTGACTCACTCTTCTTTCCTGCCAAGTTCCCATGCCCCTCAAATTAGGGGAAAAAGTGGAAGAGAAATCAAGCCTTATGTCTCAGGGTAAGAATTGACTTGTTTCAACCTGAAGGTCTTCCCTTCATGTCTGGGCTCAGATGTTCGTTCCCTTTCTCCTATCCTTCAGCAGCACGTAGATAGAATTGGATGGTAGATAAGAGTGTGTTGAGTCTGATTTCGGCCTACAGGTCAGGGCTGGAGAGCATGTCAGATACAAAGTAGGAACCACAGAGAGTGAGCTAGAAAATAAGTTTAAGTTGGGTGAAGGCTTCATCCCCTTAGTTATAGAAGCAATAATCTGAAAGCGGGGTATACTGTAGACCTTTCTCTTAGACTCACTTAGCCAAAACTTGTCTCCTAACTTGAGGCTATGAGCCTGAGACAAAGAAACACATTCATCAGAGAGAAGAACATTGAGAGAAACCAGGAAGGCCACATAACTGAGAGAAACCAGAACAAGAAGAGACAAATTTCATGTTAGGGGTCAACAGAGGCAGCAGTAGTCCTGATCCTAATCCGGAGAAGCCTGAGAATTATAGTTAAATTCTATATTAAGAGGGGAAAACACAATAAACTCTGAATCAGTGATCTTCAATGCAGGCTTCACATTAGAATTATCTGGGAATTTAAAAAAAGTACTTCTGCTTAGACCCTATTGTTAGAAATTCTAGTTTAATTGGCCTGGGATACATTAAAGTCAGCCTAGGTAAATCTAATCTAATAGTCAAGGCTAAGAACCACTTTTCAAAGGAAGTGATAACATGTAACAGGGGAACTTTCCAGAAAGTAAGTTTTATTTTTCAGTTCTCCAAAGAGAAAGGGGGGGAGAAAGAGAGAGAGAGAGAGAGAGAGAGAGAGAGAGAGAGAGAGAGAGAGAGAGAGAATAAAAGCACCTTGGAATCATTTTAGGACTCTCCTTCAGAGGGAAGTTACTTGGAATTTTGAAGTTGGTTTCTCTCAGACGGTCAGGTCTGTGTAGGAGCCCCCTGGAGTCTGAACTGAACAGTTGCTGTCTAGAGAAGAGGGGTTATAATTAGATGCTTTGTGTCTTGATGGTTCAAAAGAAAAAGTTGCTCAACCCTGAGTTTCAGATCCCCACAGAGAGAAAAGGGCTAGGGATTCAGAGTTCCCTGAAGTCCCCGCAGGTGTCTGCCTATGAGGAGTCCCTTTGTTTCCGCAGCTCTGTGACTGAAATTCCCCTTTTCCTCTTATCAAGTTTCTAGCTCTAATATCAACTCTCCTCCCTGAAGTTTTCCTTGATCATCTCAAATAAGATTAATCTATCTTGTATTTCTAGAGTACTGCATGCATCTTTCTCTCCCTGTACTTGTCACATTCTATTATAGTTGTTTGTTTATTTACCTGCCTTCTTTCCCTGCTAGAATTCGGATTTCTGAAAATCAGACTTTGCTTTTCATCTTTATGTAATAAATGTCAAGAGTGCATGATGTATGATACATGCTGAACACATATTTATAGAACTGATCAGAAATCATAGGTTAATCCAAAATGCTATTTAATTTACAATGCAATAGAAATATGTGTACAAGTAACGAATGATAGTGAGGAATGATTTGGAGTCTTCATTGTATTTACAGTAATATGGAATTTATTTTACTGTAGAGTAAATAAATATATAAAATGCACAATGCAGAAATTTTACTGAATATGGTGATCCATACCTATAGTCCCAGCACTCAAGAGGCTGAGGCAGGAGGACTGTGAGTTTGAGACAAGCCTTGTCTACATAGTCAGGGCTTGTTAAAAAAAAAAAGAGAGAGAAGGAAGGAAAGAAGGAAAGAAACAAATAACTGTCCCACAGGCAGTAAGGAGTTCGGGACTTGGAGCACCACCATACAAGGCAACATGGCATGGAAGAGTGTCTGGAGTGACTCTTGGAAGACTGGCTAGAGCTTATTGTGAGAAACTGTGTTTGATATGGGAAGCATTTGAACTTTGGGGTATTGTGGGCCGTCCTAGTTAGCTTCCTATTGCTGATTAAACTTTCTGACCAAAACTAACTTGGGGAGGAAAAGGATTGTTTGGCTTATACACCTTCATTACAGTTCATCACTGAGGGAAGCCAGGGTAGGAACTCAGGACAGAAACCAGGAGGTAGGAACTGAATGAAGCACAGACCACTGAGGAACACTGCTTATTGGCTTGCTTCTTTGGCTCAAGCTAAGCCAGCTTTCTAAAACAACCTGGGATCTCCTGCCAAGGGGTGGCACCACTCACAGTGGTCTGGGCCCTCCTATATAACTCAACAGTCAAGAAAATGCCTAACAGACATGCCCAAAGGTCAGTTTGATAGAGGAAATATTCCAATGGAGGTTTGTGCTTCAGAGGTGTATGAAGTTGACAACTGAAGCTATCTAGCACATAGGCCATGTGAGTCCTTTAAGCAGGGAATGTCAAAATGAGATTTTTTCATATGGAAAAGGATCAATCTGGAAGCTTTCTGATGGATTAATCATTGCTTGTTAAAGTAGGGTGACCCAAAGATGGGAAGAAATGGGAAAATATATCTTCTGTTACTACTTCCAAAAAAATAGACTTACCCATTGTTATGGTATGAATTTTGCCTCCATAAAAATTCATGTTTTAGTGGGACTGGAGAGATAGTTCAGAGGTTAAGAGCACTAGCTGCTGTGGCAGAGGACTCAGGTTTGGTTCTCAGCACCCACATGACAGCTAAAAAAGTCCGTAATACCAGTTCCAGGGGATCTGACGCCCTCTTCTGACCTTCATGGGCATTGTACAACTGGGTGCACTTACACGCATGCAGGCAATATGCTCATACACATAAAATAATTATAAATTATAAGTAAAATATTTTTTAAAAATTCATGTGTTTTGAAGTCTTAACTTCTAGTATCCCAGAATATGACCATATTTGAAGAAAGAAATAAATTAAAATGAAGAAAATTAGGGTGGGCTCTGATACAACATGAAAATTTCCTTCTAAAAAGTGGACATTAAGATAAACATACAGAGGAAGGACCCTAGGAAGATACAGGGACACATGGCAAGAATGTGAAATAATAAATTCCTGTTATTTAACCCATCCTGTCTTCATGAAACTATGTTATGGTAGCCTTAGCACACTAATATATCAATAAGCCCTTAGAAAACAATCAACTGTTAACTTGTATGTTGCTCTTATGAATTACTTTTCATAATGTAAATCTCATTTTAGGGGCTAAAGAACAATTTTTTTGGACACATAGTATTTGAAGGAATTTTAAAAAGAGAAATCCTAGAAATGCCCCATAGAAACACAGAATTTTAACAAATTATATGATGCCTTCAAAAACTTGAGTAGGCTGGGGAGATGGCTCAGTAGATAGAAACTGTCCCTGCAAGTCTGATGGCCTGAGTTTGATCCCTGGGACCCATGTAAAAAACTGGATGCAGTGTACGAGTCTAATCCTAGAACTCCTGCTGTCAGATGAGAGACAGATGCAGGAATCAGTCAGAACCTCGTGGGCCAGCTGGCTTGGAGTACTCTGAGCAGCAGTAGAAGCAAGGGAGACCCTGCTTCAAGAAGGTAGAAGATAAGAACCTATTCCCAAAATTTGTCCTCTGACCTCTACATGTGCTGTGGTATACATGTGTTCATGCCACATACAGCTAAAGCAAACACCTTGAATAAAGATGATAATTTCCATCAATTTTATATTTCCCTGAATTCATATATTATGCATTTATATTTGCCACTTTTTCTCTCACCCCCATTCAACCCCAGACATATGCACATATGTCCTTGAGTATATCATTCATTGAAACAATCTGTAATATGTCTCTGCTACCAACAGAGGTAGCAAATAACTCCATCCCACTGTGCTTGGCTACAGTGACCACAGAGGTAGTCATCTGACTTAAAGAGAACCAATGTACAGGCTGGGCTAAGCAACTAGACTCTTTCCATTATTTCAACCAAGAAACCTTGAAATTGAGAACATTGGTAATTGCATAATGTTTGTGGTGGAAACAGAGAATGACTATTACTAGGGTCTCCTGATTTGGTTGATTCTTCAGAGGCTTCTTGGTCCTTAGGAGATGGATATCCTGATCATGAGTCCTACAGCCACTGTTGCTTGAACCATTTTAAGATAATTTCTCCTCTCTTAACCAGCTGTGCCCTAATACAAAAAATAAAATAAATTCCAAGACTAAGATTAAGCTTTAGAAACTAAAGTCTTAAATGACTACTGATATGTCCTCAAACACATGTAATTCCAAATGCCCTTTTATTCTTCAGCGCATAGGACAAAGTCTGTATCACAAAGAGGGGGAGTGCACAGTGAAAGGAAAACAAAATCAGGAAATCAGGAAAGTAACTGTTTTCATGATTCATGTAAACTTTGAATTTTCTTAAAATAACATTTTCACTTAAATATGGGTACATATGTACGAATATATCCATATGCCAAATATACTAGAAAAAATAGTTAAAGCCTTACTTAGGAAAAGAGAAGGGAGGATAAGAAATTGAAGCATCATGCTCTCTGATATGCACAGAAACCAAACAACTTAATATCTACCCCCATAATAGTAAAATATGCACTTGAAGCATAAACATTGTCTCATTTTTAAAATAAAATTTTATTTCTATTTTATTCATCTCTCTCTCTCTCTGTGTATGTATATTTGTGTGTACACCTCATATATGTGGGTGCCTTTAAGAGGCCAGTAACTCCTGGAGCTGGAGTTTACAGATGTTTGTGAGCTGCCAGAGGTGGGTCTGGGAACTGAACTCAGGTCCTCTGGAAGAGCAGCAAATGCTCTTAAACTGCTGAACCATCTCTCTGGTCATGCTGTCTAATTTATTTAAAGGAGTTCTAAATAAATGTCTTTATTTTCCATTTTCTTCATCAATTTTAAGTATTATCAATGACTAACTGAAAGGCCTCGTCTAAACCAATGGATTTTTAAATAAGAAAAAAATTAGTAGCTTTCTGAATTGTAATCATACTCTTATATGAGAGCAATTCAATCATTCTTAATTCTCTGAAAATACTTGGCAATGTAATTTGGAAGTGTGATTCATTTGTTCTTTCCTCTGACTCAGTTTTTCTTTGAGCCTACTTATTCTCTATGGGTATTAACTTGACTTCAGGCTGATGGTCCAGCTCCTTATAAAATGATGTTCAATGTTTGGGAAACTCTCTGAATTTTATGGAGCTACATTTCTAGGTATGATTCTGTGTTCAATAAAAGTTGTAAAAATGGGCTTTTGATGTGATGATACACACTTGTAAGGCCATTCAGGAGGCTGAGGCAGGAAGATTATAAGTTTGAGGAGTGTATAATGAGACTCTGTCTCAAAAAATGGCGTTATGAGTGGAAGCAGTCTGAGCTTTTAAGAGAGGGGCCTACCTGGTTGTGAACATTCTCACTGACCAGGTCTGGCTGTACCACTGGATGACTTCTGATTGGTTTTCATTAGGACAAGAACAAGCCAAGTAAGGGGGATCTGTACTTCTCTTTCAGCATCTTTGACGGAGAAAACAATTGGAAATCAAAGGTTAAATGACCATTAACAGGGCTAAAAACGTTGAATCTCAGTGATTTACTGGGAATCTCAGGAAGCAGACAATAAAGTGAGACTTACAATGACAAAATAAGATGGTCTAGTGTTTCAGTGCAGAGGTACTAAAGAAACCTCCCAGGGCTCAAACTCCAGCTCAATATTTGTCTATTAAGTTTCTTGTCATTTCCAACTCCTTTTCCTTTCATTTCTTTTGGCTTTTTGGGACAGGGTCTCCCTGTAACCCCAGTTCCTGGAACTCACGTTATTGAAGAGGCTGATCTCAATCTCACAGAGATCTGCCTGCCTCTGCCTCCTGAGTGTTGGGATTAAAGGTGTCTGCCACTATTCCTGGCCCAGCTCTTAATTTTTCCATCTGAAGAGATGCATGGTAATAATAGTATCTATCTCATACTTTCACTTTGAGAATTAAGCGTGGTAATATAGGTAAAATGATTTGCAGTCTAGCTCTTGTGCAACAAAGGCTTTATATTGATGCAAGGCTTGCCAACCAATAAGAGAGGTCTGCAGTGAAGGTGGGCACAGGGCCAAGGTGGCAGCGTAGCGGGGCAGTGGGCTTGGTAGAGACCGACTGCATCTCCTTCTACCTGCTCCTGGCACAGAGGAAACCCAAGCCCCTCTGGCTGTGCAGCTGCACCAACACATGATAAAATAAGAAAGCAAAGAACAGCTGTGCCTTTCTCTTCGGTTTAGCTTATTTTTGCTCCTTGGGAAGGCCACTGAAGCTACTGAGATTAAAAGCAACATCTCCTCTCATTCCCCCACCCCGCTCGACACCCTCTCTCCAGTGAACCAAAAGATTTAAGTAGCACCTCCAGTGACAGAATATCTGGCAGCCTGGTTCTTGGGTGCTGGTGCTTCTCCATCCCTTCCCATCCCCATCCCAGTTTTGGCTTCCCGCCTCAGACTTCACTGCATAGCAGCAGAGGGTGTGCTCAGCACTCTGCTCAATGACTGACAGACCTGCAGCAGCCCCTGCAGAGGAGGCTGGGCTCTACTTCAAAACACATTTGGAGGGTATTGCTTCTTAGTTGCTAGTGACAGAATTAGCGATGGACTCTCTGTGGTCACTTTTCTGATTAAGTTCGGTTGTCTTCCTAGCCCCCTTTCTCACTATTTTGTTCCTTTATTCCTCTCTCTCCTCATTCATCTCCTTATTTATTAAGTAACTAAGTATTTCAATATCTTTGGGTATCAAATTATTTTAAAATACAATGTATACATGAAATTTAATCATGAATCTTTTGTCGGAGGATTCCATTTAATGACTGATGAAGCTCCTCAAAGGAAAACCCTTAGTTTACAAATTCTGAGCCTCTTGACAGGGAAAAGAATGTCTTCAGCAGATATATACCTATCTATATCTATATCTATATCTATATCTATCAAATACATTTGATTCAGCCCTCAGGTTTCCATACTCAGGGGCTTTACAGTGTGATTACATGTGCAGTCAGACTGTTCTCCCCAGGGTCTGGAGCCCTGAACCTTCAGGAACAGGTTTGGTGTCTCTCACATTGTACAATGATAACTCCATATTATTTTCTATATGTATTATGTTTTTACAAAATAGTTATGTTCAAAGCACACAGACCTATTGTTGACTGTGGTATTTATAACGTAAGGATTAGACCAGAATGCAACAAAGATGCTGCAGAGATTGCAGTAGTCAGAATGAATAAATGTACAGATTCAGAAAGGTGTTGTTAATGGAAAGGTGAGTCTGAGGGGAACACTGGGTGGTGTGGACAGTCAGCTCTTCCTACCTAGGGTTCCTCCTTTCTTAGATGAAATGTTAGGCAAATGAAATATTTAATTTTGTTTTTCCTTTCTAAGACAGACAGCATACAGACAGACAGAGAGAATATCTCTGAAAAGAAGATTGC
Organism: Nannospalax galili; assembly: GCF_000622305.1. Lineage (NCBI taxonomy): Eukaryota > Metazoa > Chordata > Mammalia > Rodentia > Spalacidae > Nannospalax > Nannospalax galili. The sequence continues at coordinate 8,077,813 of NW_008346548.1, forward strand.
TACACAATTTGTAGCAAAAACGAGACAAAGAAGGCAAAATTAAAGCATTATTTTCTAAATACAGAATTGAAAAATAGTTACAGAAAATGAAACTGTTGAGTCGGGAGTGGTGACATATTCTTATATTCCCAGCATCCTGGAGGCAGAAGAAGGGGGATCAAGAGTTTAAGGCCATCCTCAATTGCACAGTGTTTGAGACCAGTCAGGATTATGAGACTTTGTCCCCCTAAACTAAAGAACCATTGAAAGATTTTTAAAAAATGTTTACAAAATAAAGTTTTTCTCTATTGCTGTCTGGTCTTTGTGCTTCCCAAGTTCAAAGGAATATTTTTGTGTAAACTCTACATAGTTCAATTGATAGCCAACTCAGTATAATTCTCAAATACAAATGAAAAATTAATTCTGGGATACCCTTCCATTTTTCCAAGCTGAGGAGAAGAAAGAATGAAAAGACTTATTTGCCTATTAGATTTCTAATTTAAAGATTGGGAGGTTTTCTATTTCTGCCTACTAGGCCTTGAAGCCTAAGAATACTTGGTAGTTGTAACACACATCTGCCCCTTTAGGGGTTAGAATCATGAAGCATATTGCCCTAATTCTTCAAACACAATAGGAAGGAAGGGACAGAAAGAGGGGGGAGGGAGGGAGGAAGAGCAAGAGGGACAAGGAGAGGGAGAGGGAGAGGGAGAGGAGTGGGGAGAGGGAGATAGAGAATAGGACTTTTCCTGGTCGATAAAACATTGGAAGATCATCACTTGTACATGAAAGTTCAAATATATACAAATGGGAACACTCGATTATATTCCAACCACATTAGCGTATTTCCCTAGCCTGTATAAGATGTCACTGAAGTCTTATCTGCTGTTACTGTAAAATCGCCTGTTCAGTCTTGACAGTGAAGTGAAGTTTACAGAACTAAAAAATTGTTTACATTTAATCCTGTGTGGACCCATCAGCCCATTGTTCTATGATGTAGGTTGGCATTTATATGCAAACTAGCCAATTTGGTAGAAATTGGTAAAACCAATTTCTTGCATATGTAATTCTGAGAAAAAAATGCTGTTAATGAGGAAAAAGATTTATATATACTACCCAACAAAATATTCCAGTGCTACCAGGATGATCAAGTACTTTTTTGTTTTGTTTGTATTTTGAGACAGGGTCTCATACAGCCCAGGCTGGCCTAGAACTCACTATGTAGCTAAAGATGGTCTTGAACTCCTGATCTTCCTGCTTCTACCTCGAAAGAGCTGGGATTATGCTTGGGGACCAAGTGTGTGTGTGTGTGTGTGTGTGTGTGTGTGTGTGTGTGTA
>NW_008346548.1:8079213-8089218 GCF_000622305.1 Nannospalax galili
TATATATATAATAAGTAATAAACATATTGTAGTTTCCCTTTTAAGGAGGAAAGAGGTCCTTCATGGGTACAAGAGAGAAGGAACGACATGAAACACAGACAGATGGCTTTTTCTATTCTCCTGTCACCAGATGTTCTCCTGTTGCTGTTTCAGTAAAGTGAGCTGACAGGCAGCCAGTTAACTTCCTTGAGTAACCAAATATTTAAAACAATTAAATACACAGAAACCTTTTAGTGGCCTTCATTTGTAGGCAAGGTAACCACAAAGAATCAATAAACAAATTGACCAAGCACTTGAAAGAAGGTATTTGTCACAAGGCTATGTTGCTGAACGATGCATCTGACCCATCCCTGAGTTCATGAAGTACTGGGTGGCTCCTTCTTCCCAAATCTGTGTTCTTCCAGAGTCTTACAGTAGTCCTACCCAGTTACTTGACTTGGTATCAAGTCAGATTTGTTGTTAGCTGTTCTCGAATCCTGGTGTTCTATCTCTTTACTTCCTATTTCATAGATATACTGTTGACTGAGCTTCCTGCTAGTTTCTCCAGATCTCATTGGTTTATGTATGAGTTTCTTAGAGCTGATGTAACACATCACCAGAAACTGAATGGCTTGAACAGCAGAAATTGTCACGTTCTGGCGACTGGAAGCTCAAGTTTCAGATGTCACCAGGGTTGGTTTCCTTCTGAAGGCTGTGGGAATCTGTTCCATACTTCTTTCCTACTTTCTGATGGATTGCTTATAATCTTTGGCATTGTTTGACTTGTAGAGGCATCACCTTGATCTCTGCCTTCAGTATCACAAGGCATTCTGTCTTCATCCCTGTCTCAACAACATGACATTCTTTTAATAGACATCAGTAATATTGGATTAGAGACTCTTCCTTAGACATTATTACCTCAATTTATCTGTTAAGACATTACTTCCAAATATTGGATTATATCTGAAACACTAGTGATTAAAATTTGAACATATAAATGGGTTTGTGTGTGTGACTCAACCTATAACTGCTTACTACCCCCACTCCTGGACTGAATAAATTTTGTTTTCTTTTGTTTCTCTGAAACAGGATCTCCATATGTGGCCCAGACTGGCTTTGACCTTGTGATCCTTCTGCTTCATCCTCCTTAGTGCTGAGATTCTAGTGTGGACCACCAAACCTGGTTTACAATTTACTAACTCTTGTTAGTCTGCTTGGTTTCTACTAATGACGTGTTCATTGTTTTTGGTTGCTAAGTCTACCAATCCTTTGAAAAACATCTTTGAGTTTGATTTGGATCTCTCCTGGCTGTCCTCATGATCGTCCTAAGGAAGGAAGGATCCTTATTTTTTTAGGACACTAACATCTAGATCTATATTTACTTTGGGATTCATGTCTCTTTATGCCTAGACTTGTGTGTGAGTAGACTAAACGTCTCATAAAGATACCCAAATGCTGTCTTCAGACTCTGAATATCTAAAGTTCTATGGCTAAGAGGAATTAGAGTTACCAATGGAATTAAGGTTGCTAACCAGGTGATTTTAAAATAAATTATTCCAGAATATTCAGGTAGGCCTAAGGGGACCATAGAGACTTTAGAAGTAGAAGGAAGTAAAAGAAGATTGAATTAATGCAAGGCCCAAAGAGGAGCAATGCTGCAGGCTTAGAAGGCAGAAAGAAAGTGAACCAAGCAATGCAGGTGGCCTCTACAGCCAGAAAAGGCAAGAAAGTGGATTCTCTCCTAGAGCCTCCAGAAAACAACACAGCACTGATAACCTTTCTTTCTTTCTTTCTTTCTTTCTTTCTTTCTTTCTTTCTTTCTTTCTTTCTTTCTTTCTTTCTTCCTTCCTTCCTTCCTTTCTTTCTTTCTCTCTCTCTCTCTCTCTCAGACAGAATCTCACTTTGTGGCCCAGGATGGCTTGGAACTCAGTATGTAGACCTGACTGGACTTTGAATGCACAGCAATCCGCCTGCCTCCTTTTAATTATTTCATTGAGAAGTTCATACATTGGCTGATAATTTTCACCCTGTGACCCATGCTGGAGTTCTGAACTATAGAGTTATAGAAGAATAAACTTGAATTTTTAAAAATTTTATGTGTATGAGTGTATTGCCTGTATATATGTACGTGCACCCATATTTTGCAATGCCCACGAAGGTCAGAAGAGGGTATTAGATTCCCCTGGAACTGTAGTTACAGATGGTTGTTGGCCACCATGCGGGTACTGGGAATTGAACCTGGGTCCTCTGCAAGAGCAGCCAGTGCTCTTAACTGCCGAGCCATCTCTCCAGCCCCTTGAAAGGTTTTTCTAGTCTTCTAATCCAAGCCTCATTTCAGTTAATCATTCTGCCACCGCTTCAAACTTCAGACTTAGCACATATTATATGCAGCATGATGTGGAGGTGTTATACACAGTATGACAAGGGGTTGTGTGGGCATTTGATCAGTTGGACTTCAATTCTAGTTCTGGTATTTCCTAGTTGTGTGATTTTAGATAAATCACTTAACCTTTTGAGCTTTAGTTATTCCTTTATATATAAAAATGGAGGTAATAAGACATGCTTCTGGGCTGGAGAGATGACCCAGTGGTTGCGAATACTTGCTGCTCTTCTATGACCCGAGTTTGATTCCCAGCACCCAGGTTAGGTGGTTTACAACCTCCTATAACTCCAGCTCCAAGGCATCTGATTCCCTCTTCTATCCTTCATGGGTGGGTGTGCGTGCGTGCGTGCATGCGCGCGCGCACACACACACACAGAGTATGCATTCACACAGACATAAATAATAAAAATAAAATGAATATTTTTAAAAGACATACCTCTTACTGTGAAGATTGATGATAACAGCAGTAAATGCATCTAATACAATTGTATATGTTAGGTTTCAATAAGTAGTCATTATTAAAGGATTTGAGATTCCTAAACCCACCATTTAATTTTTCAACTATATGTTACTTTTATGCAAGGCTTATTTGGGATTCAGAATATAAATCAGTAATGGGTTTGAAGAGAAGAATCAGTGAGACTTTGTATCTTATAGTACTTATTGCTGAGTAGCTAAACATCTAGAAATAAGAAAATATAAAATCGCACGCCTGTAGTCCCAGCACTTGGGAGGCAGAGGCAGGTAGATCTCTGTGAGTTCAAGGCCAGCTGGGGCTACAGGGAGAACCTGTTTCAAAAAGGCCAAAAGAAAAGGCTTTATGTATACTCTATAAATATAGATGCTTAGACAACATTTCCCCTTGGGTTGCACATCAATATATAGCATTGTATATTACAATGAACAATGAAAACTTAAGGGTATTGTATATGAATACATATACCTTTGTAACATACTGTAAATAAAAAGTTGCTTTAAAAAAATAAAATATAAAATCATAAAACATATTCAATGTAAAAATATGTCAAATAAAAAATAAAAATTGGTCAGGTGTGGTGGCACATGCCTTTAATCCCAGTACTAGGGAGGCAGAGGCAGGTGGATCTCTATGAGTTCAAGGCCAGCCTGGTCTACATAGTGAGTTCCAGAACAGCTAGGGCTACAGGAGACCCTGTCTCAAAAAGACCAAATAAATAAATAAATAAATAAATAAATAAATAAATAAAATTTAAATGAAAAAAGTCAGTGACTTGGGTGAGGGAGAACATCCTTCAACAGAAGACAGCACTAAGCAAAGTAAGTTAACTATAAGCTCTTGGCTGTTCTGCAATAGAGGCTGGAAAGACATTTGCTGTGTTGAATAATAATGCATAATAAGTAACTTGAGAGCACTTTGAAAGATCATATACATATATTCTTTTTCCTTCAAACGACTTGTTACATTCATCATCTGTCATAATAAACTGAAAGCCCAAAAAAAGATTTTCAGACAAATGTAAATCAGCATTGGGACAATGAAGTGGGACAATGACACTTCACCATGATGAAAAGGGCAGTGTGTGCTGGGATCAGAGGAGACTTGGTAGTGGCTGCCGTGTCTGCCCTGCTGGGCACCATGAGTGTCACCTGACCAGAATCACTGCCTCATGTATAGCTGCCGAAATGATGTCTGGGGCAATTGCCATTGGAGTCATGGCGGGCAGCCTGGCAGCTTCTCTGTGGTTAGTACAGGAAACTGGACTCCCAATCAACCCAAATTTTCCTGTGTGTCACTGGGTTAGTGGTTAGGAACTGGTTGGGGGCATTGAGGAGAAACCCTTTTTCTCCCAATTGAACCAACCAAGAGAAGATTTACCCCAAGTCGAATCTCCAAATTCCCATTCGAGTCAGAGAAAGATGAAGACTATAAGACCACATGTTGATGTGTCTAAATTAAGATACAAAAGAAAATTATGAAGCCTCTAAAAACTGTGAAATTACTAAGAGCAATTTATTTATTTATTTTTATTTTTTGATGGGCATATTCTGTATCTTTATTGGGGGATTTGTTACACAAATGCATAGGTGATTTATTAAGAGATGTCTTTAAAATTTTTTCTTCTAGAGCTGGGGAGATAGCTCACTTGGTAAAGTGCCTGACCAGGAAGTATGAAAACTTGAGTTCCAGTCCCCAGCATTTATGCAAAAGCAGTCTGTAGTCCCAGTGCTAGGAGATGGAGAGAGGCAGACCCTTGGAGCTTGCAGTCCAGTCAGTCTAGATAATCTATCGATGAGCTCCAGGTGCAGTGAGAAACTTTGTCTCAAAAAATAAAGTGGAGAGAGACTGAGGAAGATAACTGGCATTGACCTCTGGCTTCCACACCCACATACATGCACACAAACATGTACACACACATACACACACACACACACATTACGTACATACACACATGCCTAAAAGAAAAAAATATTGAATATTTTAAAAAGAACCAAAGAAGAGAGGGAATCAAAAGAATGAAAAAAAATTATTGTAACCAAACTGGGCACTTGGGAGGTTGAAGTGGGAGGATTGCTGTGAATTTGAAGCCAGTCTGGTCTACACAGTGAGTGTCATATCAGGCCAGTCTAGGCTACAAAGTGAGATCCTGTTTCAAAAAAGACTATAAAACGAATTAAAAATTCCACTGTTGAAAAAATTGATAGTCTGAAGTAGAAGTTTCCTTTGTCAGTTAAAAATAAATTCTTGCAAATGAGCAGTACTGGTTGAGGATTTTACTGTACTCAGGAAGATGGGGCTAGCCATTGAAGGCAGTCCCTTCTGAGTTTAACTGCAGAGATGCAAAAGTCATGTTTTAAAACCATAGCTATTATTGCATCTGGATTATATAGTGCATTTGTCAGACATTTGTCAACAAAATGACTGGGATGAAATCTGTCCAAAATATACTTGGAGACTTGAAATGGATTTCTAATTCTAAGGACTAAGGAACAGAAGTAAAAGAACATTATTAAGAAGAGGAGTTCTCATTAGCCTATTCCTACTGCTGCAAATCTCTCAAATCTCAAAGCTGAAAAGGAAAAATATATGAAATTAGCCCTATGGTCACATTTTATAGGACTGAAAAACAAGTGCTGTGACAGCTGGAGGGGACAGATGGGCTTCAATGGATAATTCCAGTTGAAGAGTGAAAAACGATGGCTAGAGGGACAGTTAGAGAGCAGCAACATTAGACAAGACCTTGAAGAAGGTGGGGAGGACCCCAGGATAGGATAGGAGGGAGGAAAACACGCATTTTCATCCTGGGGAGGAGTCAGATGCAAAGTTCAGCGGATTGACATTCAGCGTACAACACTACATACGTACAGGACACAGAAAGTAAACAGGATTTATGGAGGGAAAGAGAGGTGCTAGCTGTTTCTAAGGGAGAGGAATGAAGAAACACAGCAAATAGCATAATATCACTCAAGATATTGTGATCAGGACCTGGTAGAGGAGACTTATTATGAGGTTTCTGAATCCAGCAGGAAGTTTACTTCTAATGATAAACTTGTGGGCATGACCTGATTTCTACAGTCAGTCAGAACCTTCTGACTGCCATCCTCAATCCCTAAAGTGGTCAGGGCTGGCCAGGTGGACAACAACATGAGTCTTGGCAAACAGCCTTTTTGTGATTTGATATTATGAAAAACAGAATGTCTTCAGGGGGTAGGTCCCAGAACCCTGTCTGGGATTCTGCCAGACAAATATGTCCAGAAATATGATGGCAAGGCCTTTGCACAGCAAGTCTGCTGGCACTTCTTGCCTCTTGTCTGACAAAGATGCTTCTCCAGCCAGCAAAAAATTAAACAGTCACTCCAGACCAAGATGTAAGATGACTTTGGATGAGGCAGAGAAATTTGTTTTAATTTGAGAGATTCTGTAATTTTTAGAAGTCTGTGAAATGAGAAAAATACAGTATCAGGTGCCCAGAGTCATTTGGGAATTTCCTAATTCATCTTTGTTATTGACTTATGTAACGATTTCTGGCAAATGGCCTGAACAAGAAGTCCAAGTCCCAAAGTACATTTATAATTCCAAATGTGTATATTGTTGTGATAGCTTTCTCTGCAGGTTAGAAATATACTAACCTCATTCCAAAGATCAAAACATGAAAGTTACGTGGACTGGGAACATCTTCTCTAGATTACTTATGTAAACAAGCAAGCATACATTGCTAAAACACAGATAACTATCTGAAACATTATAGGCTGATGCTACATGAAACCCATATCTAGTCAGAAATCAAACTGTTTCAGCTCTGCCTTTTAAATTTCTCCCTCCTCTCTGTGACATTACCCTAGTTCAAGGTTTACCACCTTTATTATTAAAATAGTTTCTTAAACAGTTTGCGATCTTATTTTCCCTCATTTCTTCTAATTTCTTTTTCTACACTATCATGATTATTATTTTTCTAAATATCTAACCTGGTCATTCCATTTCCCTGGCTAAAACATCTAATGGTTGGGGATGTGACTCAGTGAGAAAGTAGCTGCCCAGCATGTGAAACTTCTTGTGGTGTCTTATTTTTCTTGATATAGAGTCAAGCTTCCTTAAAATAGTCCAAAAAAGATGTTCATAATCAGGTGCCATTCATTTCCTCCAACTTAAGTTCCCCATTTCAGCTCCACCAACCAACCTTCAGCTTGTACACAACTCTGTCACCCCTGCTCCCTCTGTTCTATGTTCTCTCTGTTATCTTATTACCTCTTTCCCACTCTCCCCTCTTTCAAATTTTATCACTAATGTCAACTCACCCATGAGTTCAGATACACATTACTCCTGCTCACCCCAATACATCCATCTTTTCCCCTTTCATCCTTGGCAGATGACTGGAACACATTTCCCAGCCTCCCTCACACTTAGCCTGTAACCATGTGACTGATTCACTTGTGATTGGAAGCGATGTGCCACTGTCAGGCTTGGTCCATAAAAATTCCATCACTCATCACTCATCAAGCTGAGTCCTCTACTCATTAAACTTTTGGATTTCTTCAACTGTCCTTTCAATGGAAAGGGCTCTGAAGGCTTCAAGAGGACAAAATCCTAGGATGAAGCTACCAGGAGCTTTCACTTGACTGTAACCTGAACAAGAAAGAAATTATTGTGTGTGGAGCCATGGAGATAGTAGGTCTTGCTTGTTTCAGTAGCTGGCATCACTTTTCCTTCCGCAACACAAGAACTTGCATTAGTTATCAGCTCCTTTAGGAAACCTTTCAGTGAAAGTATCTCTCATTTCCATTTTACTGTAAGCTCAGCAAGGGTAAGGACTGTTCTCTTATTCACTATTTTGTCTTCAGGTCTTATTAGTGTCTGAACACATTCAAATATCTGCCCAGTGTTGAACTGATGGGCTTTATATTGAAACTTGATTAAGCATACAGGATTACATTCAGAAAGCACACATTCAGTTCTCTTATTGGGCAGAGAAGAAACTGAAAAAAACAGGAAGTTCTTATAGTAAAGCAAGCAAACAACTAAAATGATCAAATCAGCATTTTAGGGCATCAAAGTTAACAAAAAAGAGAGGTTTACCCATCACTTTGGCATGCTCAATGGTCTGCCATTTGATTTTATTAAGACTAGAAACCATGATAAAGCTCTCTGTCATTTAACATGTGAAGAAGCTCTTGAAAAGTTGAAATAGGCTCTGATTTTTTGCCTCAGGTTTTAGAACTCCCAGCATTTCAAACTTGTTCAAAGTGTCAAGTAGTGGTTGAAGCACTTTGTTATAAAACTGCAATTAATAGTCATCTACTTATGAGAAAAATGTCAGAAAACACTTTTCATTTTTATCAATAATATAAATCAATTTATAGTTCTTAAATAAATTGGCTCTCTAGATTGCCTGTTAATTAGGGTTCAATAAACTTAAGAGTAGCCTGTAGAAATTAATTTATAGAAAAAAGAAAGGGACTAAAAAAAGTGTGTGTAATGGTGTGGGGTGGTCAAAGACAAGAGTATTGTCTGTGAGTAGAGAACCTGAGGTTTTCACAGTTCGTGGATTGTGGTCACCGGCTGTGGCTGCTCTCCTCTGGCTATGGCTGCTCTCTTGCTCTCTTAGTTCCTCTAATCAGTCTTCCGGTCTGGACCCCAGGGCTGGTGAGGAGACTGTGTCAGCGGAGCCTCATTCAGACACAGGAGACCAGGTTCAGTGACACAGATCTGGTTTATTGCAGGAAGGCACAAGCTTATATAGGGGTAGTGGTCTAATCACAGCACAGCAAGTAGTTTAAAGGTGAGATATCCAAGGGTGGTGCACAGTACAGTAAGTATTTTTAAAGGTGGGGTATCCAAGGGTGGTGCACAGTACAGTAAGTAGTTTGAAGATGTGGTATCCAAGGGTGGTGCACAGTACAGCAAGCAGTTTAAAGGTGAGGTATCCAAGGGTGGTGATTAGGGAGTGGCGAGCTCTAGGCATCAGTCTCATGATCTGCCAATGGGAGCAGCAGTCCGGCCCTTGCCTCAGGCCTGCTGTATGGCTGTCAATAAGACTTTCACTCTAGGCTCAAGCCTGTCTCCCACATCTCCCCTTTTTTATTTTTAAAGGTGAGGTATAGTTTAGAATACATAGCATATTGATATCAGTCCAGATAGAATGGCTCAGGGGGTCATTGTATCAAGAACCCCCTCCCTCAAGATGGTGAGCTTCCTCAAGAGCAGGCTGGGCCAACTCCATGCCAACCAGTGGGAGTCGAGATTCTTTGCCTCGGCATTGCTGTCCCCACCTCAAGAGTCACCCAGCATTATGGACTGTGCCTTTCTTAGGTTGTCCCGTCTCTTGGGATCTTACCCGTCATTGACTACCAGCCCTCGAAGGGTGAGTCCCTTGGTATGGTCCGGCAGAGGGAGAGGCAGTGTATCAAGCTTTGGCCCGTGCAAAGGCCTCTTCAGGAACTAAGAATTCAATAAAAGCCGAGGGAGCAGGGTCATCCTATCTGGGGTAACGATGGGGATTAGGGAGTGGCAAGTTCTAGGCATCGGTCTCACAGTCTGCCAACAGGAGTATATATCGCAAGGCATTTCCTGTGGCTCTGGCAGTCGGGCCATTTTCTCAGGTCCATTGCATGGTTGTTTTGTAAGATTTTACACCTATACTCAAGCCTAATTTTCGTATCTCTAGGTTGGTAAGGGCAAGGAACAGCAGGTCCTTGTTTGCAGAGACATGCCTGGCAAGATCTGGAAGTGGGGCAACAGCTAACTGAACCAGAGAAATACGAGTTTTAACAAAATTATCAAGACCCTTAACAATGCAGGGTCCAAAAATCAGGAGTTAGCAGTAATGATGGCACACATAGGTACGCTGCTTCCTCCAGGGTCTGCCATCTCTGGGGTCAGTGGTTGCGGAGGGAGGTTTTCCATCGCAGGCAATTCTGATGTTCCGGGCTGGGATCCAGACAGGGCCTGGAAGATTATCTGGAAAGGCACAAGCATAACCTCGCCCTCATGTTAATAATAGGTGTGGACCTTTCCATTCACTTGTGAGAGGGCCCTTCCATCTCACCATGGGAGCAGGAGTGGGCTGAGTGAATGCCCCCCAATGCTTTATTGCTGGTGGGAGGCCACTGAAGTCAAATTTTAGAAAGTTTAATACAAATAGAGCTCGTTGTATAACAAAATTGGGATC
>NW_008346548.1:8089801-8103354 GCF_000622305.1 Nannospalax galili
ACATTCCCATTTGAAGGGCCCCAAAAGGCTTCATGTGCTCATTAATAGCCCTTAAATCATGTAAAAGTCTCCACTTTCCTGATCTCTTTTGTATAACAAAAATGGGAGAATTATGAGGACTAAGTGAGGGTTCATTGTGACCCAAGGATAACTGTTCCTGGACCAAGGAGATCAAATGAGCTAATTTATGTGAAGGAAGAGTCCAATGATCCACCCATATGGGAGCTTTAGTGTCCCACGTTAATTTGATGGGGGGCGGCTTGGGCAGTGGAGCAGTGGCCGTTAGAATTGGGGGTGAGGGTGGGGGGCATTAACTAACTGTTGGTCTACAATGCGGTCATCATAAAAGTCTTTTTCATTGGTAGTTAGAACAACCTCCATATTGCAGAGGATATCTCTCCCCCCACAGGTTATGGGGAAGCCCTGCAGCTAGGAGTGGTTTAATAGCTCCTGTATTGCCATCTGGGTCAGTCCAGACCATGGGACGTTGGACCTGTAAAGTATTTGTAAGCCCCCAACACCTTGTATAAGAGGTCCAGGCTTATGGTGCCAATGAGACAAGGCTTCTTCCTGTCTGATTATAGTAATATCAGCCCCTGTATCAATTAGGCCTTTAAACTTATGGCCATCTAGGGAAAGTTGCATCCTAGGCTTATGCAAGTCAATAGGCATTGTCCTTACTTCCTCTCTTTGGGGCAGGCCTGAGAGGCACCGGTTGCCCATTTAAAGGCACCTTTTGTATGGGTTTACCATCTGCATCCACCTTAGACCTACATTCTCTTGCCCAATGAAAGCCTTTGTGGCATCTCGGCATTTTGAAGGGGGAACCTGGCTCCTTTTGGCCTCTTTCATAATCTTATTAGAACAGGTACGTGACCAATGGCCCTGTCCCCCACAGGCCCAACATTTGCCTTTTTCCAGCTCGGCCTGAGGCTGATGAGCAGCCAGTGCCTCAGCAAGGGCTACGGCATGGGCCCAAGCAGTCCCCACATCTCAGCAGGCCAGAATCCATTCAGAGACATCCTTGTGTCTAATGGGTCCTATGGCAAGGCGACACTCTGTAGAGCAGCCTTCATATACAAGATCCTTGAGCAAGGCATCGGCAGCTCCCTGATGACTGATCTTTCTATTTATACTTTGTTGGCATCACTCAACAAAATCAGAGAAAGACTCGCCTGGTTTTTGTATTAATTTGGTTAATTTAGTATCACTGCATACTTTGAAAAGCACAAAGCATGCAAAGCCATACTTGTTCAAAGTAGCAGGGAGATCCCTATGCCTGAGCTTGGGGGGGGGTCTCAAAATTGCCGTGTCCTACTAGAGCATCAATTCCAATGTTTTGGACATTGGCATTTCTATTGCGCTCTGCCTGTTGTTTACATTCATCTTGGTAAGCAGCTTTCCGTAAAAGGAAATCGCCTCCCTGTAAGCAGGCACGGGTGATATTCTGCCAATCATAGGGGGTATTGGCCGAATGACCAATTGTATCTAATAACTGACCAAACCAGGGGGAGTGAATGCCATCCTCAACTGCTGCCTTACGCAGCTTCCTTAAGGTATCATGAGAATATGGATTCCAGACATTAGGGTTCTGTTGTCCCTGATTGACAGTAACTGGGAAGAACTGTAGAAAATCTCCCATTGTATCATAGAAGAAGGGCCTAGGTGGGAGGGGCTTCCAGTCCTCCTCCGGAAGGGAGGGGTACATGGACTGGAGGGGAAATTCCTTAAAGCTAGTGCAAGATAGTGGAAAGTAGCCATTGCCCTGTAATGGCAGAGCAGAGGCTGGCTTAACTTCCTGTTTTCCATCAAAGCTAATAAAAGATGGTGGACGGTAGCCACCCCCCTGTAATGGTGGGGCAGAAGCGATCTTGACTTCCTGTTTTTCATCAGGGGAGCTCTCAAACCCCAATTCCTCATTTTTTATAGCAGTCAGTTTTATCAGAACAAGAATCTGTTAGTTTTGTTTTAACTGGAAATGCATGGGACAGGCCATCCCCAGCATCCTGTTGTATTTGCTCATCTCTCTCCTTAAATAGGGGATTGTCCTGTTCAGGGGCTTCAGGGGGAACCCCCCAAGGGAGGCCAGAGTGGCTCTCACAATGGGGTAGAACAGCCCAGACTGTGGGTGTCCCCTCCCTGATTTCTCTATGCTGGGCCAAGAATAGAATGCAAGCTCATTGTTCAGGATCCCAGCAATAAGAATCTGTAAACCAGGGTGTAAACCAGGGGGCAAGAGCTAGTACTTCATCTAAATCCTTAGTTACATCCTTTTCTGTTACTCTAATTTGCCTACTCCTGAGGAGAGAAACCAGTGCAGCAGTGCAGGGGCTGGCAGCAGCTGGATGACTATTCCCCATAGTGGAGGTCACTCACCCTGCAAGATGTACCCAAAGGGACTCAGGAACCGTTCAGGAAGATGATCAGCGAAGACAGGAATGACACGCCAAACCGAAGACTGCGAGCCAGAAGAAGCACAGGAGAATGAAAGTGGCAAGCAACCACGGAAGAATCAATGGCAAAGGGGGCCTTGGGAGCCCCGCTCAGTGTATTACAGCTCCGTGGGGCAGGAGGCTTCGTGCCCCACGTTGGGCACCAGTTGTGGTCGCTGGCTGTGGCTGCTCTCCTCTGGCTATGGCCACTCTCCTGCTCTCTTAGTTCCTCTGATCAGTCGTCTGGTCCAGACCCCAGGGCTGGTGAGGAGAGTGTGTCAGCGGAGCTGCATTCAGACACAGGAGACCAGGTTCAGTGACACAGATCTAGTTTATTGCAGGAAGACACAAGCTTATATAGGGGTGTTGGTCCAATCACAGCACAGCAAGTAGTTTAAAGGTGAGGTATCCAAGGGTGGTACACAGTACATTAAGTAGTTTTAAAGGTGAGGTATCCAAGGGTGGTGATTAGGGAGTGGCGAGCTCTAGGCATCAGTCTCATGATCTGCCAATGGGAGCAAAATGCCACAAGGAATTCCTTGTGGCTCCAGCAGTCAGGCCATTGCCTCAGGCCTGCTGTATGGCTGTCAATAAGACTTTCACTCTAGGCTCAAGCCTGTCTCCCACAGTGGATCTCTCTGAACTACAAGTTACTCTGTGGATTTTCACTAAAGTCAGTTATGCCACAGATAGGAGAGGACAGGAATGGAATGGTGTTCAAAATCTACTATGCTTCTGTGTTTCTTTTATTTATAAGAACTTACTAGATTTCTGTCTTACCTACCTGCTGAAAAAATGCAGAAACTGAGGTGTCAAATGGCTATTTAAAGCAAACTTTACACATCTGTTCTCAGGAGTTTTCTTCTTGCTTCTTCTTTGCTGCTTTGCTTAAGTCCAATGTGAGATGATGCAACACAATTGATAAGCCAATTATGACAACTTTACTTCTTTTTTCTTTTTGTAGCTTGAGGTAACCATGTGATCTGATTCTATCCAATGAGACCTAAGATGAAATTTGCTGATGGAATTTCTTGGGAAATTTTGTTTTCTTGATTTAAAGAAAAAAGATGAGGGGACATATGCTATTTTTGTGGTTCTCCCCTCCCATCTGCCCGCCATCCTTTTATTTTCTAGTTTGAAAGTGTTATTGAAAAATAATCTAACTGTATTTCCCATATTCTGTGATGATTCATATTGTGGGTATTTCTTGTTCAAATGAAGAGAAATAAAGTTCATCTTACATGACAGAATATATTTTCTATTTTCCAGTTTATAGCAATAAAATAGTTAGGAAGTTAGATAATCATACTATTAATTAGGTGCTTTGGAAAGGTTCTCTCTCTGACTAAATTACAGGACAGCTTTTTTTTTCATTGCCATTAGCAATTTTGTGGAGATGTGGCCTTCATGTTCCAACTTCAAATTGGTTACACTGTATAGTCATGAAATGTAAACGCATTTTAGCAAATAAAAACTGAATTAACTGTCAAGACCTCCTTCTACTTAAGGAAATCATTAAAAGCAACTGACTTCCATAAACCACCTCATTCATAATGATTTCACTCAAGAAATGACTACTCATCAAAAATCCATGACTCTCAAACAGGAATAATCTTTTCTCTTGGGCATAGTCTCAAACTTCTCCACTTTGAAATTCCTCAAAAACTCGCTCAAAAATCCCATTTGATGAGAACAATAGCTAAAAACACAGGTTATATTAATTTATTTTTTTCTTCTTACTCTAAAAACATTATTCTTTTTTAATGCTTTAGAAAGCCATGAACTTGGTTCTAATTCAACACTTAATAGACACATTGAACACACATTAATGAATGCATGACAAGATGTTCCAAAACAGAAAAGTCATTCATATCTTCTCTAGAAAAAAATAGCAATTTCTTAATCATTAGTGTCACTGTTAACTTGAGCAATTAAAATCAATATAATCAAGTACAATGCAGCACACTTAGATATTTTCTTACATGTTACAGTCAAAGTAAAAACTAAGTTCAAGACAAATGAAGCAAAAATTCCTTATTCAAAAAGTATGAAAAAGTAATCATCCCGTTCTTTTAACTTTGAGTCCAGAGTTATAGCAGCCATTTTACCACCATGAGGCAATAAGCACAAAGATATCTATCACTCTTTGGGTGATAGAGCAAAAGGATAGAAATAGGGGTCTTTGGCACTATTGAATCCTTGAACCTATACTAACCCAGATAAACATTTATTTCTAGGTTACCTAGAGTATGAGAAAAAAACCTATTTGTTTAGGCTTTTCTTGGCTAGATTTTCAGAAACATTAAAAAAACTTGACTAATATATACAGAAAGAAGAGAAGTTAACATATTGAAACATATTTAAAACACACCCAAGATTCCAATGGATATCTTCTTCTCATTGGTTGAAAAAAAATAGCATTAGATCCAAGATGTATGTGCATTTGAGTCTTGGGATTAATGGCAGAGCTGTGAATGTTGAGTGCAAATTATTTAAGTTAAGAAATGCTGTTGCAATCACTTTTAAAAAGTCTGTGCGAGTCTTTAAAAAATGTATTTCAGGCAAAAACAGTTACAACAGTGTAGATACTATATGAGATGGGACTAACAGACTGAGATGTTATTCTCATGTGGGATTTTCCTTTAATTACCTGTGATTAAGAACAGAACTGGCCATTAAGTCTCAGGCATGGTCATGCCCATAGCACCAGCCAAACAGGAGCATTTGGCTATGGGATTAAATAAGGTAAATAACCAATAGATTATTACCCAAAGGTTTTTGATAAAAGCAAGGTTATATATTGCTATCAAAATATTTATACAGATTAAAATTTTTGATTAGTTATTAATTCTTTGAGGGTTGGAATCTTGGATTCACCCCATCAAATTCAATTCATTATTAGAAGTAGGGCTAACTGGGCCAGTAAGATGACTAATGAGGTAAAGGTGCTTATCATCAAGTCTGACAATCTGAGATCCATTCCCAGGACCCATATGTTGGAAGGTGAGAAGCAACTACCATGGGTTGTCCTTTGACCTTCACACGCACTTACACCATAGCATGTATGTATCCTACACATCTTCATACACACAGCCAAACACATACATATAAATAAATAAATAAATAAATAAATAAATAAATAATAAATAAATAAATAAAAAGTACATGTAATAATTAAAACAAAACTCAGGCTAGTTGAACCACTGAATTGCTCCAGGCATATGAAGAAAGAGCAAATGTTTGGAATCAGAAACTTTGGGTTTTAGGCCAGTACTCTGATCATAAACTCACTTACTTTGGGAAAGGCTGTTCTGGTCTTCAGTTTTCTCAACTGTGCAATGAATATAAAAATACTTCCCTCTGTTTCTTCCACAGTTTCTGTGAGACAGAGATCAGATAATATATGTGAGATTTTTTTTGTATGCCGTTAAATGTTATATAAATACTAATTGTTAAGATGATGGTGATGACAACCGATAGCAATGCCTAGTGTGGCCCCTGGTATTACTCAGGAATTACTAATCTCTTTTTATTGCCTCCTTCTAGTATCACAACAGACTCCGGAGCACTGCCATTCTCTAACATCCATAGCTGGGTTCAAGGGGCAAACAGAACTCTGGGGCACAATTGCTGGAGTCACAGTAGTGCTATTTGCTGGCACATTTCTGGTAACTCTTCAGTGTTTCTGCCAACTTCTAGCATGCTTTTCAGATCACAGACTTCTGTCACTTTCTGTTAGAGGCTAAGAAAGGTCTAAAAGCCTTTTTCTCAGCCTTGAAAATATAATTGTCAGAAAATCCAACTTTTACAGGTCTGACAAAGGTATAACACTTACTCTTTTAAAATATACTTAGAGTTAGCTCAGATATATAAAAAATGCATAATGAACATTCACATACCTACCACCTATTATTAAAAAGATGAAGCATCAACAGTATATAAAAGTCCTTTGGTATCCCTCCCAACTGCATCCCATGTAAACAGCATCTTGAATTTATTGTTTGTCATATAATGCATTTCTCTATATTTTTGCTACCAACTCTCCTAGTTTGTTTCTCCATTTCTGTGACAAACCACTCTGACCACTATCAACTTGGGGAGAAAAGAGTTTATTCATCTTACATGTCCCAGGTCACAGTACATCAAGGAGCCCAAGGTAGGAACTCAGGGCAGGAACCTGGAGGCAGGAGCTGGAGCACAGGCCATGGAGGAATGCTGCTTACTGGCTTGCTCCTTTGGCCCCTGCTCAGCCTGCTTTCTTATACAACACAGGCCCACCTGTCCAGGGGTGGCACCACCCACAGTAGGCTGGGCCCTCCCACATCACTCATCAAGAAGATGCCCCTCAGACGTGGCCACAAGCCAGTCCAATAGAAAAAATTCCCCAATTGAGGCTCCCTCAAGCCAGGTGTGTCAAGTTGACACTAAAGCTATCCAGCACACCAACAGACACTTATTCTTTAAAAAGATAAAATCTCAATAGACATATCACAGTTCTGTATCTTGGTATTCTTTTATTTCTTTTTTTTAACATGGTAATTTTTTCATTATTATACGTTTTCAACATCTCCAGATCCTAGTCTGGTGGATCCATATATCATGTGTGATATATGTGCGTCATCCTCATTATCTTTCTACATTATGGACTATCTCCAAGCTCCTCTCTTCTTCTCTTTATTTGCATTAGCATGTGGACTTCTTGTTCCCACTAAATGAGTCAGTGGAGCTAGAACGGATGTCAGTGTCTCCTGAGAAAAAAATGCCATACTGTCTTATAAAGTCACAAAAAAGCAGTAGTTTGAGTCAACACTGAAAAAAAGTTAGGAGAGCTCATATAAAAGTCTATATTTCTGACTCCTTTCAAAAAATAGAAAACACTAATAACACAGTGCTCATATTCTCTCATGGCAACAATCCATCAAACCAAGAAGCAGCTGCCCCTCTCAGATGGGCACTCTCCATTTTACCGTATTCTTATGTTCCGTTTCCTCCATGAGATTAAGGACTGTATCAGTTTCCACTTATTATACGTGGACTGCTGATGATTCTTATCATAGACAAAAGGGTTTTTCTTTATTCATACCTATGATATCAAATGCGGTTAAAAAAATCAACTAAAAGGGCAAAATCCACTGTGAAGCCACCCTTAAATAATCAGAGCCTAGCACAAAATTGTTTAATCACCTCACAATCACAACTTGAAGTCTTCTAATTCCCCTTTCAAACGATTGTTGCTTCTAACGCTCTTCTGATTACCATCACCCCACCTACTAACCCCAGCCACTTTCCTTGTCTAGATTCATATGTAGCTTTAATCTAGCTGCAAGATAATGAGAGTAGCTGGGGATAGGAGAGGTGGCTCAGTGGTTAAGAGCACTGGCTGCTCTTGCAAAGGACCCAGGTTCAATTCTCAGTACCCATATTGTGGCTAATGATTGTTTATAACTCTAGCTCCAGGGGAATTGAACATCCTCTTCTGAGCTCTCAGGCATTGCATGACACAGGTGTACTTACATACATGCAGGCAATACACTCATACACACAAAATAAAAATAAATATTTAAAAAGATAATGAGAGTAGAAATGAGAAAAAAGAAATGTAAGGAAAGGATAAATGTCACAAGACTCCCAACCTAAAATATACATTTGTATTTAGGAGCGAGGCATAGAAATTGGTTATTTTCATTTGAAAATTGCCCTGTTCTGACTTTTTTTTCTAGTTCTCTGACTAGAACTTGTAATGATAATTACTCTTGCCTTTACCTCTCCTTCACATCTCCTATTCATGATTCAAGGACTTTCTTTTCCCCTTAGAGATAAGAGTTATGCAATTTGGGAGTCTTTTAGATAGACCCACTGAAGGGGTATTCCAATTGCCTCACCCTGCGTCCCTGTTCACCATGGAAGAAGCCAGAGCAGTCTGCGTCCCTATTCCCTATTGGCAATTTGGGTAACCCCTTCAGAGGATGGCGTGATAAGAATAGGAGGTAGGAATTGGCTAGGCAGTTATTGTAAAAAGACCCTAAAGAAAAGTAGCCAGTCTCTTGTCTAAAAGTCAAAATGTCCTTGGGACTGTTAGCAGCATACTCTGTTCCAAAGGCCAAAAATGTCAAAAGTATTTGGGAGCTTGTACCTAATCCTTAAAGATTTTAGGGTTACCTCTTCAGAGAGGGGAATGTTAGAGTAGGCCAAAAGCCTCATAAAAATAAATAAATCAAAGAAGAAGAAAGAGTACACGGAGTTATCAGAAAAAAGTGATGGGGAGATATGGGGGAGTTAGAGGGGAGGGAATGGGCATGGATTTGATCAAAACATCTTATATGCATGTATGAAATTATTTATTAAAAAAGAAATTGATTATTTTCAAACCATTTCAGGGAAATGAGTTTTTTAAATTATGATTTATAAAGTACTGCTAGTGAGGTTAAGATGTCTGCATTCCCAACGTTTTATTTCAAGCCAATCCAAATATGTGATGATAGACGATAAACTCTAACCTTGGAAATTAAATTAAGTGATAAACCCATAATAACAGAAACACTTGGTAGACAGTAAGTGATATTAAGAAGCAAGAGGAGGAAAGTAAAGATATTGTTAGCCTTCAGCTATTAGCATCTATGGAAAGAGGTACTGTGTGATAGGTCTGACAGGTGATTATAAGAATTTCAGCCACAAGCAAGATATTGTCTGGACAGAGTAGGTATATATCATCAGGCTTTTTCATTAATTATTAAAGTGCCTTCTCTCTAGCTTCATGCTTAATAAGAACCTTCTAATTGTTATTTGGGGTAGTGTCACAGCTAATAGATGTGACGAACACCACCTTTGGAGTACCTTCTCAGTATTACACCCATTTCCCCACACACTGCTCTTCCCCCAAGTGATGCTCCTGCTATTTGTTCTTCAATTGTAGGTCACATGAGAAGTGAAGTATAGAGTTAGGAAATAGAATACCTAAAAGTATTAGCTCTAGCCTGGACAGCTATTCTTATAGCCAAACCCTGTTTTCTACCTTTTCATCCTTCAGCCATCTCTGGTAAAGGAAAGATGTTGACACAGGGTCAATGTATTCTTGTTTGTTTTAGATGTAGAAAAATTTATTTTTCCATAGAGATAGTATCATAAATACATGGTTACTTGTACTTATGATACTTGTACTTACATGGTTAGAACAGCATTACATTCAAGCATGCTTTTAAAATTAGAAAATTGGGGGCTGAGATGGCTCAGTGATTAAGATCACTGACTGCTCTTGCAAAGGATCTGGGTTCTGTTCCCAGCACCCACATGATGGCTAACAATTGTCTATAATTTCAGTTGCAGGAGATTTGAGCCCTCTTCTGACTTCCATTGGCATTACACAGATATGGTGCACCTACATACATGCAGGAAAAACAACCATATATAGAAAATAAAAAATAAAATAAAGACAATGAGAAATTTTATAGCAAGATTAGAAGTAGCTATCAAGAACAATGATGTTATCTTATTCTTCATATCCAACAAATTGTTATCCAGTCAAGAATGCTTTTTGATAGATCAATCATTTGAATTAGTGTAGGACTCTAAGTATAACTGAAAGATATATTCCACACTTGAAAAAATGTATGCAAATGAAAAATTGAAAACAACTCATTTATGAATTTTGGAAATGTCTTTGTTCTGTCACTGACATAAATTCTTACTCATCTGAGCAATTATAACCACACTGCCTCTTTATCTCTTGATTGGAGCCAGGAAAAATTAATGCTAAACTAAAAGTAAGAGTCTTAAATGGTACTAACATTCATTCATTCTCTAAAATTTGTGAACATCTACTATATATCAGAAACTGTACTTGATGTGTGTGTGTGTGTGTGTGTGTGTGTGTGTGTGTGTATGTATGCAGGCAAGAGTGCACAAGTACATGCTGGTACACATGTATATGCACATGTATGTGCATGTATGCATATGCCTGTGGAGTCCAGAGTTTCATACCTAGTGTTTCTCTATCGTGCCTCACCTTATGTTTTTGAGATTGGTTCTCTTACTGAACCTGGATCTCACCAATTTGGCTTGAATCATTGGCCAGAAAGTCCTAGAGAGTTTCCTGTCTCTGCTTCTTGAACACAGAGATTACGGACATGTGCCACTATTCCCAACATTTCACATTGGTACTGAGAGTTAAGCTTAGATTTTCCTGCTTGCACAGCAAGTGTTTTACTGACTGAGCTATCTGCTCAGACCCTGTACTTGATTTTAAGATACAAAAAGATTAAGCATCATGAAATACACAGTCTGAGAATAGAGAGAGATACTAAGCACTTGACCACACCAATAATCAGATAATAATTCTATCAAGTTCTGTAAAGGTACAGTACAAAAATACAGCAAAACTATAATAAGAGTATCTAACCATCTCTGTGAATTAGGAAAGACTAAAGGTAGCTTAAATTTAGTCTGAAATATGTTAGCCATTTAAACAATAGATGAGTATCTTAGGGGCTAGTAACTGAAGAAAATACAAGGTGAGAAGGAACTGAGGGCTATTGGATGAAATGAAAACAGACTCAAGCAAGTAGGGTCTACTAACATGAGCTAGGATGGGGACAGAGAGTAATGCCAGATCAAGAGGCTGGTGTCTGCATGCCACAGATTTCAGAGTCCACTCTGCCATCAGTGGGAAGCCAATGAAGTATTTTAATCAGGAAAATGACATGATTAGATTTTGGTTTAAATCCTGTCTCTAGTTTCTAATAACCCCATGTAGTAGTTGTCTCTGCAAAAGTAGCCTTTAGCAAAGAGGTGTCTCAATGCACCATGTGACTACCAATAACATCCTATATGATGCATTTCTAAGATCATTCTTTCTTTTTGCCTTTTTTTGAGACAAGATCTCCATGTAGCCCCACCTAGCCTGCAACTCACCATGTAGACCAAGCTGGCCTTGAATTTATAGATTTGCCTGCCTCTGCTTTCCTCTCAAATGCTAGGATCAAAGGTATGTACCACCACACTTGGCTTTCTAAGATCATTCTTGATACAAGCTATTAAAATATAGATCATCATGTCTCACATTCCCTTCTAGAAAAATGAATTAACCCTTTGGCCTGAGAAAAGAATAGTTGCTAATGTTTTTCTTATTCCATCTTTAATCTTTTAAATTTTAAATTATTTATCAGGATTTATACTAGCCGCCTCTAAGCTTCTGTCTAGAAGTTTGATGGGATTTCAGGTCACTAGAAATTCATTTAGGGAATAGAAATGGCAATTTATTAGTAAATGAGCATAGAAACCCATTTTCTTTATTTTGTATTTGTTTCTGCATTGGGGTCATTCTTCCAAACAGGAGTTACTCATGACCCGAGAGAGTGAACACTACATTTAGATTGCTTAATTTGTGTCCAGCAAGAGACTGTACTTGGAAGATCAGATTTACTATAAAATATTTTATGTTGCAAGCATATCCAGCAATTCTTTCATACCAGTGCCTTTAAAAATAACCAAACAAGAATAAAATATACAATTCAGAGCCATTCCTGGACTCGTGCTATTGTCTATTCTGTGTGTGTGTGTGTGCAAAGCCCTGTCTGATCATCGGAGAGCTCAGCCTGCAGAAACTGTGAGTGTGGGGGTGGGGTGGACAGAGGAGATTTTGGCCTTCCCTTGCAAACGGCTGTCTTTTCAAATGATGCACGCATGATTGGCCCATCTATCTTCAAGGACTCAACAGAGTAGTCAGTAAAACTTTCTATTCAGTGTTTGAAGTGGCACTGCCAGATATTAATAACTCATTTTATTTATAACATTCTCCAAAGTAGGAAAAACAGGTGGTACTTTTGAAGTATCCAAAATAGCCAAATTTCAAAGGTCAGACGCTGCAAGTGCAGAATGAGAGAAAGCATTTTGTGTTCATATTCTTACTATATAAATGTTTGCCTGTGGTTCCTTTCCCCAGTCACAATGCCAGTATTTAAGGCTGTGCAGGACCTCTCTTTAGAGCCATATCCCCAACCCCTAGACAAAGCCTTACCATCCAGGGAGTTTCCCAAGATGCGGACATTTAAAATGTCCTAATGGTTCTTTATTTCCTTCCAAGTCATCTAGCTTCGATAAATTATGGTCATCTAGTGTTACAAATTGATCCATTAATTGTTTTTGCCCTGACTATTTGATGACAAACCTCTTCTGTAGAGAAAGACACACAACAATGGCCATAATAGTGAAAGATTTCAGCTACACAACATGTCCACAGGCAGGATGTTTGTGGGCAGGCAGGATCTTTCTCTCGTCAGTTTCTTGTGCTATGATCATAAGAATGGTGTCAGACTTCCAAGGAATCAAGAATGGAAGGAATGCTAGGAGACAGCTTAATGAACCTCAAATTTTTAAAAGAGAAAGAAGGTTACATCTAGCCATACTTGGCTCCTTTTTCCTTTGTTTTATAACAGCGTTGATTTTTTTTTCTTTTGAGAAATTATTTTCCCCATGGAAGCAGGATTATCACTTAGGATCCTTTGTTGTGTCCAAGCCATATGGTTGACATGTGACTCAATAGAGCCAATCAATTCTCACCCCCTAGTAAGAATCAAAATGACTAAATTCTTATAGACTTTATTCACCCTGCTAGGGGTACTCTGTGAAGCCATCCTATAATCTTGCTGCTGAGACATCCATAACTACCCTGAGTCTTGGTCTTTCTGAATCTGGTTATTCAACCTTTTTAATCCTTTTAATGAATTCTTTTTATTGCTCATAAGAAGAATTTATTTAAGGTTATTTAAAATTATTTATTTACTGACCTTCCTTAAACAAAGACCTCTAGATAGGCTGACTAGATGCACCACATGGACAAGTAGCGGGGAACGGCTGGAGGTGCCGACAGCACAGCGGACAGTAGTAGGGATAACAGAGTATAAGGGCTCTAGTGGGGGGAGGGAGGCTATGGGAAGATGCCATCTGGGAAGTGGGTGTATAGTTGAATAAGATGGTTTGGGATGTTCTCTGTGATACACACACACATACACACACACACACGCACAAATCAAATTTTAAAAAATGAATTATATTTGAGAAGGAAGCATAAAAATTTACATCATGTTGATTAGTAGAGGTGATAAACAATACCATTGAAATCTACCC
>NW_008346548.1:8106193-8123375 GCF_000622305.1 Nannospalax galili
CCTACTTCAGATTTCAACTCCCTGTCACTCAAAAGTTAGAGCAGGTACACCTCAGTGTTTGTTAGTAGCAAAAATAATGAGTCTTTCTGCAAGGAACAATATATTCTAAAATGAAATGGAGATCTATTTTAAAGGTTAAAAACACGTTCGATTTTATGTTTTACAGGGCTTATACTGAATTCAGTATTGTATAACTGTATTACTTCAACAGCGAACCTAAAAATTTTATAGTCATGTTTGAAAGAGATATATCTTTGCTCTGGAAACTGTTACTGAGTATGTTAAAGCTGTAATGAAATGCTTCTTCTAAAAAAATTTAAAAATTTTTAATTATTTATTTGCTTTCATCGTATGTGTATGGGGTGTTTTGCCTGCATGTATGCAAGTGCACTGTGTGTATGCCTGTGGAGGCCAGAAGAAAGCATCAGATACCATGAAACTAGTTACTGACAGTTGTGAGCCCCCATGTGGATACTGGAGCCTGGGTCCTCTGTGAGAGCAGCCAGGAACCACGCAGCCATCTCTCCATTCCTTAAGGTCATTTTTGTAACATTTGTAAGAAAAACGTCCAACTGAGTCAGACATTAATTCTAGACTAGGGAATGTGATATTCATCCCAGCAGATTCCAAAGGTATGGATTGCCAATTGTAATAAGCCATGAAGTCATTTCTTCTGTTGCTTATATACTGCTCTTCCTATTGAGGTAAAGTGTGATATTCTTTAGCCAATGAAAACTGAATCCAACAATATATTGCCTTTCTAGATGGAAACTTTAAAAGCCAGAGTGCACTTTGCTACCATTCTGGTGATCAGTATGTGTATATGAGTAGCTATGATAAAAAGAGCATCCCTGCCATCCTGAAGTATGAGGAGGATGCAAACCTTTGTTAGGTGAACTCTTGAGATTGGTGAGGATAAGGGAATAATGGGTGGGTGGGGTGCTGGTTTTAGTGACATATAGGACTGATTGTAGAGGATGTAGAAAAATGAATAGTGATTGTTACCAGCATGGAATCCTAGAGGTATCATATATATATAATATAATTTTTTACTCTCACTTTTGTTTTGTTTTGAGATGGGGTCTCCTCATAGTTCCAGCTGGCCTGGAACTCACTATATAGACTAAGTTGGTCTCAATCTTATGGCGATCTGCCTACCTCTGCCTCCCAAGTGCTGAAATTAAAGGTGTGTACCACCATGCCTGGCACTCTCTGACTTTTTTAAAATCAAAGGAGTTGTTAAACCACAAATATAAGGGAAATAGAAAAGATTGATATTTTCCTCACTTGAATAATATATAAACCCTATTAAGATGAACGTGAATGGAATCTGTGTATTATTTTCATTTTAATCATGATTATATAGAAATGGAATGCTAAACCAACATTATCTGATATAAATGCTAATTAAGCTAAAAAATCAATATGATTTTAGTTTTGTCTCAGTCAATTGACATATCAATATTGTTTAGCTGTTAGATGAAATAAAACCGCTGTTTAGCAATGGGTATGTGAGTCTGACTTTCATGGGTTTGGTCTTCCAATTCTACCACATGCCATGAGATGATTCAGGTCACCCACATCTTTTCTTTATTTGAAGCATTGCAAAATCATCACTTATTGAGGACACAATGATGTCATTTGGCCTGCTTTTGATGTTTATGCATCATTTAAATATTAAGTTATCTTTTTTTTTCTTAAACTAACAGCAATTAAAGTAGCAATGCTTGGTGCAAATGTGAAGATAAACCTGGGAACAGAAGTAAGATGGCAGCCCTCAGTTATAAGTGGTCATTCAACTATATTGAATATGTTTGTGTTGATTTTTTAAAAAGATAAATGAAGCCAGGCGTGGTGGGGCATGCCTTTAATACTAGCACTCAGGAGGCAGAGGCAGGCAGATCTCTGTGAGTTCAAGGCCAGCCTGGTCTACATAGTGAGTTCTAGGACAGCTGGGGCTACAGGGAGACCCTGACTGGAAAAGACCAAAAAAAAAAAAAGATAAATGAAGTGAAAACATCAGGGTAACTCTCATTAGTAAGGACCTTTGAGAAGAACTTTCAAGACCCTGGGGATATGTCTGTGGACTATGAGGACTATATATTCTAGTCTGAGTCTTTACACTTGATAAAAATATAATATCAGTAAGACATGAATGTCTTAACAACTCTGGGCCTCCTCTTAGGTGGAGAAGTTATTGAAATTATTAAACCATATTGTAATTAATAAAATGTTTGCTATTAGGATAATGTCATCCTAGAGGAAGGTTTCTAGTGGCATGGCTCAGAGCTCTATCTCTAACGTTTTATTTTATAACTTCATCTAAGTCATGAATAAAAAGGCAGTGCATATTAAAACAAATATATCAAGATAAGCTAGAGATACAAACAAGTGTGCTGCATAAAGAAGAAATATGCAAAACAACTTCTACTTCATCTCCCTCCTAAGATTTGATTTTTATGCCATCAGATGTCTTTTCCACCCACTTCTTCTTTTTCAGTCATGTGCTGACCTCCAGAAGAGCACTCCTCCTCATTTCTTTCACTCTTTCCAACAGTACAGTTGTCTGGATTCTTAGATTTCATTATACATACAGATGTTCCTTCCAACTGCTTGACTTTTTAGTTTTTGACCTTCTTCTCTTCTATGACTGTCTTGTTTTTCTCCTTAGTCACTGGACAGGTCACATTTTAAACTCAGTGACTATCAATACTGGATCCCTGTAAAATCTCAATTTGGAGCTTTCTACTCTCATTACTGCTTCCTCAAACCTTTCCAGTCCATTTATCCTAGTACCTTAATTCCAACAATCCTTTGAACCCAACAAGACTACTGCCTTCTAATCACTTATGCTTTTATCACCTTTGTTAATAAGCTTGAATTCTATAATCACTTATTATGTTAATGCTCTTACCCTCAGCCCCTTTCTACCCCTGCACTCTAATGTTGTCACTTGTCTTCAGTCATGCTCAAATAATATTTTATGTCTATTACATCCCTCTACTTGTTTAGTTGACATGACTAGAGAAAAACACAGAGCCATTCTGAGTAGCCTCACTTTATACTCATGATTGTTGACTTTAATGCTGCCTAGCAGTCAAGCTCCTTCTTTCTTCTTAAACTTTTAACGCTTTTTCCCTTATTAGTCTTAACCTGTGATCTCGCTTCATTTTCCTCTAAGAAAACAGAAACAGTGTTTAAAGAACTTAAGCAATACCATCCTTTTGGTCTTCTCCAATACATCTGTGTTTATATATTCTGTCTTTCCCCTGTTGTTACAGATAAACTCTGAATACATTTAGATAAGGCAGGGCCATCAACCTGTGTCTGGATTGTCCTTTCTCTCCCACTAAAGCTGTCTTCCAACTACCTGCCACAACTCTCATGCCCCATTGATTTTCCCATCTCTAATGGATTTTTCTCAAAAAACTAACCTGCTATTTTTTATTATTTTCCTCAAAAAACAAATCAGCAATACTACCATTCTCTTCATCTCACTCCCCCTATAGCTCATAAGTAATTATTTTCCATGTTGAAATTCTCAGGACATACATTATTATATAATATAGTAAGACTACAAAACATCTCAAGGCATTGTTCTTTCCATTTTATACACTTGAATTTCAACCCTCTCTTTCTGTTCTTGAATATGCTTTTGATTGACTTTTACCCTAACTGCTCCATTGCTATCACTTCTGTCAATATAATCCACAACTTCAAGTCCTTGTTTTATTAGACTTTCAGCAATATTTAATATAGTAGAACATTATCTAACTTCACAGCACAGTTCCTTCAACATCCTCATTAACTGCTCCTTTTCAGTCGTTTTCTGTTTACTGTTCATTTTATATGAGAATGCCCTGGAGCTCATCCCTCCTCCCCTCCCCTCCCCTCCTCTCTTCTTTTTCCCTCTCCTTTTCTCTCTACTTCCCTCCCTCTGTTTTTTCATCTTCCCTCCCTCCTTCTTCTCCCCCTTTCCCTTCTTTCTTTCTTCCTTTTTTCCAGCTTGAGTAAGAATCAAACTCAGAGCCTTGCGCATGAAAGGCAAATGCTTTACCACTTACCGAACTACATCTCCAGCCCACCTCTCCTTTTTTCTATTTATTCCCTTGGTGGTTTGATCCAATATCATACCTTTAAATATCATCTAAATGCCAGTGACTCACAAATTTATGTATTTGTAACATTTATAGCTCAGGCTTCTCTCCCTTGAATGCTTGACTTAAATATCCAATTTCCAGCTGACAGGCACCAAAATACTAATAGGACCAAAATGATGTCCTGATCTTACTCCTCCTCCAAAACTTCCTTCTTCCTCCAAAGTCTTCCCTGATCAATCCATGGCAGCTCGATTCTCATTTATTGCTCATATACTAATTGATTGTCATTTATTTGATGTTTTTCATATGAGAACTTTTTTCAATTATTGATCTGTTACTAGTCTATAGGCAAGAGGTTTTCTATTTTATGGTATCTAGGGTGAAGAAGATAATCTTCATATTTCTAGGAAGTATAATTTTAAAAGGCTACAGATATCTATAAAGCATTAAGAGGAAAGTATCTAAGATACTGAGAAAATAAAACTATGTTTTATAAGGATTTGAAGGTAAGGCTATATTTAACCTAGAAAGTAAGAAATAAAAATCATGTCTGTTATGTTGTTTGTAGAGTCTTGGATGTGGAAGATGATTAACACACTTGGATTATCTATCCTGGTTTAGTTAGCAATTAGAAATGATACTCTGCTTTCTTCTGGGAATGAATGGACTTAATAAGTGGCTAGAGGAACATGATGCTGTAAGACTGAAACCATTTAGTTCCTAATATTTATGTTATAAAATGGAAAGAAACAATATCATGAGATGGTGTATACTCTTACTATATTATGTAATATTGTATGTCCTGGGGATTTCTACATGGCTGCTTCTTTGTAATAGCTCTACTAGAGTATAAAGGAAAGTCATCATTCAGTATGATAAAATTAAAAGTTCAGCTGGATGTTACCGTATCTCACATGAGAAGGAAACGGGAAAGCATCTCACGACCTGAGAGCAGCAACTGCAAAAAATAATACTTTATCTTTAAAATATTTTTACTTATTATTTTTATTTGTGTGTGTGAGTGTATTGCCTGCATGTCTGTATTGCACCTGTGTCATGCAGTGTCCAGGAGATCAGAAGAGGGTGTCCGATCCCCTGGACTGTTGTTAGCTGCCATGTGGGTACTGGGAATTGAACCCTGTTCCTCTGCTGAGCCATCTCTGCAGCCCAAAGAACCAGACTTTAGTCAAAACTTTTCCATTCAATCCTTTTCAGACAGAAACTTCACTTCTGATCAGATGTGTAAAAGTTCAAGGAAAGGGATTGTTCCCTCAAGGGCTGAAAAACAAATTAGGAGTTACTGTGAGTTCTGTTACATCTCTAAACTTCTCACATTTACTTTCCAAAAGTAATTTATGTAATTTTAACTTGACAAGGAGAAAGGGGTCTTTCCCTGAGCTTCAACTAAGACTACCCAAGAAAATTTCTTTTAGGACCAGTAGGTAAAACTGCAGAATGATAGATATTTTTTACTCTTTGTGAATTTTTAAATTATTATTTTGGATATGATCACTATAGCAAGACTTCTTGATCTATCTGATTGCATTTGGATTCATTTTGGAAGGCTAAATATTCTGATTTTTGTGATTCATATTTCTTCCATCAGAGTTGTAGATCAAGAATGGAAATTTATTTTTTTAAAAGCCCCCACTTGTCTCCTTGTGCAGTTAAGATTTAAAAATCCCTTCTCTAGAGATCTTTTATCATTGGTGGAAAGATGGTGGAATATGAGCGATGGGTACAGTGTACAGCTATGTGGTGGATGACCACATAGAGTAAATATTAATGAGATTACCTAAACATTAGACAGCTCACAGGAGTAGATGGTCTTTCATACCTTTCTCAACCTTGAGGATTTTATTGTTTTTGTGTCTACCCAACTCAGTGCATATATACAGAATTAAAGACACACAAGGACACAAATTCCATTCCATTCCATGTATGTATGTAATGTAATGTAATTCCGTGTTGTATGTAAATACATCAGCATGATTTTACTCATATCATTGCATTCCTAATTGTTGCTACTTTGGGGCTGTGAACTGCTTTTTTTATGTTGACTGCTTTTCAGGCACAATTTCATTAGATTACATTATACACAGCATCATTGAGTCATAATGATGTTGTTAGCCTACCAGAAGAAGCTTCTGAACCAGCTGCGAGGGCTCTTTAATGTACATTATGATGTTAATAGTGCACATGAATGTGTGTGAGTAGGTGGTAAGGGACAGAAATTTAAACCAAATTAAAAATATGAAAGAGACAGCAGCACATGGGAAGTAAATACTTACTGCCACCAGTCTCAATTATTTTTCTTTTTTCAAGGTCAAGTTGGCAATTTTTCATAACTCCTACCCACAAATG
The DNA here is from genome assembly GCF_000622305.1 of Nannospalax galili. NCBI lineage: Eukaryota > Metazoa > Chordata > Mammalia > Rodentia > Spalacidae > Nannospalax > Nannospalax galili. The sequence goes on from NW_008346548.1 coordinate 8,112,658, forward strand.
CCCTTCCTGATTGATTGACTCTTACAGTTAGAAGCTCTCCTTACACCCAGGAGGCAAGCTTGCTTTTTTATCGTGTTAAAAAAAATCTAAATGCCAATGTGAAAAGAATACTTGGCTCCTATTCATTTTTATTTGAAAAATCAAAACACCATGTGAATTCTAAAGCAGTATTAATTTTCATCTTAATCCAGGATTTTTGAAAAGCAATTTAAAAAAATTTTAAAATGATATGCTGAGGAAATTGTTAATCAATCATATAAAACCTAAATAAAGCCTTATTAAAACACTGTTGGGTAGAAATTTGAATTCTTCCCACTCATTAGAGCATGCTTTATGGTATAAGAAAAGGAAGGAAATATTTCCTTTACCACGTCTTCATTATTCCTATTTTAGGACAAAATTCTAATGCTTATTTATAGTTATATAATTTTTCTTTGATATTTTTGTCCTAAAATTCAACCATAACTTAGAGAATTGGTTTAAGGGCTCATAATTTTGTGTGTAGAGAAGGTAAGATGGTTTTATATTTTCTAACTTGTCATGCTAATAAACAGAGACAGATACATATGAAATTTATAAAAGTGGGAAAATGTGATTAAACAGGAGAAGTTGGAACAAAGAGGTTAGCACTGTTAGAAGGTTAGAGAAATAAACATTCCCCAAACCATGATTTGATTCTAAATATTATATAATGTATCAACCACGCTTTTAGTTCCAATCTATAAATATTCCTTTTTTTGGTGACTTAATCTTTTGTGTCTTATCAATTCCATGTCCCATCCTTTCTTCAGCCCTTCTCTTTTCATTTTTTTATTCTTTATTACTTCTTAAAATAGGCATTTATGATAATTACCAATTCTAGCTTATAGTCCATTGACATCTTACATCTTTTGGAGTTGGGAAAGATGAAGAAATCCCAAAGACATAAGGAGGGAGATCAGCACAGAGCTAATGCTGAAGAAGCTAAATGTGGAAGAAGGCACAAGAAAACTAAAACCCATCTTCTCAAGTCATTCACCTCTTCTTCACTGAAGCCCCTGGTGGGTGCCTAGTATAATTCCTACCATTATTCCTGTAACATTGGTCTGTAATTAGTTATTTTATGTCTGACACCCCCATACTCATATTGGCTCCAGAATTTTTCCCTCTATTTTATGTTTCCTTTTCTACTTTGTTTTCATCCTCTATAGCTTATAGCACTGTACCTAGGACCAAGTAGGCATGCAGCAGATATCTATTGAAAGGGTAATGTGTGGCCTCATTAAATCTTCAAATTCAGGCCTGAAATTCTAGTATGATGTGTGAATATGCACTTGTATTCATTCATTCATTCATTCATTCATTCATTCATTCATTCATTCATTCTGCCTACCATATGCTGGACACTATTAGGAATATAATCATTAACAAAGCAAGTAAAAATGAATTTTTGTAAATAATTTTACAAATAATAAAACTGATGGTTATTTTTATTGCTGTTTTTCCTATTTCCTGACCCTAAACCATCAAAGGGTAAGGCCTTCATTAAGCCCGATATGCATAAAGAGTGTGTAAGGCTAAACGAACCTTATTCTTAGCATCTCCTGTGGAATACATGTTTCATTGTTACTGTTTTTTGTTTGATCTTTTGTGAGATTTCTTTTTAAGAATACACTTTTATTGAATATTTGTGGATTTCATACAATAATTCTTAATCATATTTAGCCCCCATTCTCTATCCTCACCATTCCCATGGTGCACTCACAGGATTTCATGCATTTTGTCATATATATAGGGCCTAGCCAATCAGGTTTGTGTACCCAGATGTCTCTTGGTGTGAATTCATCCACTGGAGACTGTTCAGCTTGTCTAGCATCACTCCCTTAAAAAACATCAACTCTCCTTCACCCAGCAGTGATCAGATGCCAATAGTTCCTCACCGAAGTTGTGTCTGCCCATTTTCCCAGTTCTATGCTGTTTTTTGTCTGAGTTTGCATAGATCTTGTGCAGGCTGTTATCATTGCTGTAAGAGGAGAGACAGATAATGCTTAGCTGGTGTGAAAAACCAGAGGGAAATGTATTAGTTCAAAAGTCTATTGAAAAATACACATACAGTGTCTGTACATGAGTGCAAGTATGTAGCTTAGGGCTATATAAAAAGAAACAGGGTCAGATAGGAGAAACCACCCTTCGAGTTGTTGGTCAGGGTAGTCCAAGAGACTCCCCAAACTCCCAAAATTTCACAGGCTATTGCCACAGCCCTTGATTGCCTCCCCAGAATTTGAAGGTAAGACCCTAATGCTGAAAACAGGACAAATTTCAGATACAGAACTTGGAAAAATGGAGTTGTAACTGACCTGGAAGTCTCCTCCTTGAAGACTAGCTCTCATAGTTTTGGAGGACACTATGCAAGCTGCTAAGGGAGAAAATCAACGGTCTAACCTCAGTTTTGAAGCCTAATAACCATAACAATGACTGGCACAACAAACTATTTGGTGCAGTAGTGGCACTTTTATCTTGGGGGGGGCATTCAAGAGCTACCTAATTGGACTTAAAGTCCACTTAATGATAAGGAACTCATATGTGGCACTGTAAACAGAGACTATTACAGAGTTCCAGAACTCATCACACACAGAATAAGTGTCTGTGAGATGCTCAACCCTAAGTAACACATCTACAATGGAATCTCTAAACCTAGACTCATAGAACATAGTGGAACAAGAGAAGAGAGAATACTAGTGAAGAGAGAATACCAGTGAAGCTTCTTCATAAAACAGAGGGCAATGAACACAAAGGACAATGAGCACAAAGGCCACACTGGCCAAAGTGTAGAGAATAAGAGATTGCAGAGTGTGGGTCTCTGGACGGGACTGTTATATTAAATTTTACCTACCCAGGGCTCAGAAACCATTGCGGAAAAGGGGGTGGAAAGATTGTAAGGAAACAGAGTTTACAAGCCTCCTAGAACCTATTTGTTTTGTTTTAAGATACAACCTCTTATTTTTCCAAATTCCTTTCTTGCACTTCAGAAATCTGTAAAAATTGATGAGCCGCAAGTAGGGTAACTATATTTTGTCTATTTATTATTTTTATTTTATGTGTATGTGCGTTTTGCCTTCATATATGTAAGTGCACCCATGTAGGTCAGAAGAGGGCATTTGATCTCCCTGGAACTGGTGTTATGGATGGTTATTAGTTGGCACATGGGTGCTGGGAAACGAACCCAGGTCCTCCGTAAGAGTAACCAGGGCTCCTAACTACTAAGCCATCTCTACAGCCCCTGTAATGATATTTTTAAATTTACAAATCAGGTCCGTACTCTTATAAATTTTTGTATTTATAAATTAATTTACACAAAACATTTTACAATGTTGTAAAATTTAAACCACACTCAATTGTGCATATAACAAATAACCATCAAAATCTATGCAACTTAAAGAAGACAAAGAAAATATTTCATCAAGATATACATTAGTTAATGTAATATTTACATTGTCATTTTCATCATCTGCTGCTGAAATGATGGCATGTTATCCCTTTTTGCTTTGTTTGAAGAACTGGGTTTGTCTAAGAATTCTTTATTCTTTCCACCCTCCCCACACTCCCGAACTTTTTGGCAAGACACTGAGTACTTCCTGTGGATTATCAAGAAATATTTTGCAGTGCCAATGACTGCCAATGATTATTCCAGTCTCTTAAATTTTTTTAATTAGAAAAACAAAAAAGACCAAGAAAATGAATAAACCACCATAATTCTCATTTTTAGAGTTTAAACAGAGACTTAGTTTACATATTTTCTTTCTGTTTGAAATAATATTCCTAAAATTGTTCAATATATTTAACCATCTTTGATATAAAGATACATTTCTCCTTTTCACATTTTACTAGCATGTTTTCATAAGGTCTGATTTAAGACCATAGTGTTTACTAAGCAGACAATATGACTGAGTTACTTGTCTCTTGTCCCACTTTTTCTATTCTGAATGTCTCAATCTGAACTAGCCAATTTTACAGTTTGTATGAAGATTTTCTTTCTAAACACCTAGGTAACAAGTAACATACAAATATCCAGCTAGCTGAGCTACAACTGTTAGCAAACAGCATTTTATTAGTTTTCATATTAAGTTCTTTTATCTTGTATCAACTCTTACAAATTTTTGACAATTACCACTATTCAAATGAGATTTCTGGTATTGAAAAATAATAGTAGCAAACTATTTTGTTGAGTAAAAATATGGATTCTGTCATCTAATCCTCAGAGCAATCAACAGGGTCGATAATCTTATATTCCCTTTATAGACAGGAAATTGAGGCAAACAGAAGTTAATTTGTCCAGTGTCTACATGGAGTATATGGCAGACTCAGGTTTGTTTGAAAACAGAGTTCCTGCTCTTAAAAATATGCTATGTGTATCCTGTCTCCTTCATCCAAAATTTAAAACAGCATTATGGAAATCAGTGGCATTAATTGAGATGCTGGATATTTTTGGTGATTTAGGAGAAGAGTTGTACAGACTGTTTTAAATAAGAGCTATTCCAGAGACTTCAAGATATCCGGTTTTGATAATTAAAGGATATTAGACAGTGACACCTTGCAAAACTATGCAAAACAAAACAAGACTTGTATTAGAGAATGACTATAGTTCAAGAGAATAGAGAATTGGGAATAATGGGGAGAGAGAAAAAATTTTTTTTTCTAACTGAAGAGAGTGATGGGAGAAACCCATAAATCACTCTTGCTGTTACTGAAAGAAATGCTTGTAAAGTTCCTCAGCTTGGCAAAGGTTAAGAGAACAATAATGTTTTGTCAGTCCAAGCTAGTGAATGAGCTGATCAGAACAGAAAGCTTATGCTGCATGGCTAGGGAGGACACACAAAAGAGTTTTCTTGTCTCAGTGCCTACAATCAGGACAAGCAAGATGTCATTCATCTTTCTTCTGTCCTTCACATTGTTTTTGAATCCTTGTTTATGGAAAAACAATCTTGCTGGTATCCTGGCTTATGCTCTAAAACTCCAGTTGACAATTTTAGCAGAGCTAGTAACTAACATGGATATTCACAAAATTTTAACATCTTAACCCTTTGTTACCTATCATAAAAGTTAATTTAGTAATGATGTCATTAAATTTGTATTGCCATCACAAAACAAATGAAGACCCCTACTTAAATTGGTGCAGCCTTCATGACTCATGGTAAATTAAAACTTCAGGTAGTAAGAAAGGCTGGATTTATAATGGACTGTTTCTACTTGTGTCCATGTTCCAAAACCAAGAAAACCTGTCTGTCTTTGTGGTTTTTATTACCAAATTCATGGTCAAAGAATCAATAATTTGTTGCCCAAGTCTTGCTGTCAAATTCAGTTTGAAAAACCAAATCAAGGGTTCACATCTCTCTTTACTTTGTCCATAGTTGTAAAGCTCTGAACTGATTTTAAAAGTTTCTAATATTCTTTTACACTTTGGTTGTTTTCCTGAGAAGCTGTCCTTTTGTAGATCTATTTGTACATATTTCTTGACTTTTTCAGCTCTCTAGATGTTCTTACTTTTTCATTTCCATTCAAATAACAATAGCATACAAAATTTTGATTTTTAATTTCCCAGTGAAAATGAATGTAAACTTGTGTTACCACTTTAAATTTAGAAGTCAAACATACGGATTACTGTTTCTATCTAAGCTTAAAGTTTATAAAAGTTTTTATAGTTTCCCCTTGAAACTGAAATCACAAGCAGTCACATGTATTTTTCTGTCATGTTTTTTGTTGTGTTTAGTTGATTGTGCCTACTCATTTATCATTTTTAAACTGTCCCTGAATTTTGTCAACAACATTTAGACAAAATTAACATCAAAACATAAATGTAGGTAGTATGATATTTCATTTTACATAAGTTTGTTGTACTGTGAATATAATTCAGTATTAGGTATGAATATACAGTATCCTGACATGGTAATACCCTTACAAGACACCAAAACTTTTTGAAATATTTAGTATAAAAGCATTTTACTTTTTACAAAACCTATAATAACATAAAGCTAGAAATAAAATAAGCAAGAATATGGAAACAAAGAAGCTATGAAATATCCATATGCTTGACTGTCAAAACTGGTGTGTCTAAAGATTACTTCAAGTGGCAGGGGATGCTCACAACAAAATGTTAGTTAGAAACCCAGAGATTAAAACAACATATACCAGACACTCCAATTTATTCGAAAATGTCCTATAAAGGACTAACAATAAATATCTAATGTTGCTACAGTTCCTTTAGTAAGTCCACTTCACTTTTATATTCAGATATCCATGCACATAAATATAAATGGAAATACATATAAATAGAAATACTAATAAAAATGTCATCTCTGGGAGCTGGAGAGATGGGTCAGTGGTTAAGAGCACTGGTTGTTCTTGCAGAGGACCCAGGTCAATTTCCAGCACCCACATGGTGGCTAACAACCATCTAAAACTCCAATTCCAGGGGAATCTGATACCCTCTTCTGACCTCTGTGGGCATTGTATGACATGGGTACACTTACATGCATACAGTCATAACATTCATACACATAAAATAAAATAATAAATAAAAGTTTAAAATGTGATCTCTAGGAAGCTTTAATTAGTAGAAGAATACTTTTGAGGATACCTGGTTTCTGTATTTCTTTCTTACTATAAGGTATAGTTCATCTCTACTGGAAAATGTCTAAGTAGGTGCCATTTTAATTACCATTTCAGTGAAGCTTTGTAGTGTTTTGACTAAACAAATCACAGAAAAATAAAATGTTGAATTGGATTGGAAAAAGCTTAAAGGTCACCTAATGCAATTCTTCCTTCTGTTCTTCAGCCTCAGTTACAGTTAATCCACAAATGCAAAAGACTTTGAAATTACTAGAAATGAAAAACAAATTCAAACATAAAGCCAATTCCTACAAACTATTTGATGAAAGTAAAATAATAATGAAGATACCATATATTTGTAAGTGGTTTGCATTCTGAAAATTACTTTCACATACTCTTATTTGTTTCATGTTAAATAGCTTAAATTTTTTCTTATATGCAAGTGAAAAATTAAGTCTTGGAGGCTGAAGTTACCTGTTAGTGCTGTAGTTACTAAGCTTGGGCTGTCTCAACACTAAATCCCTTTATTACATTACAATGTGATGGATGAGTATGTGAAAATCTGTTTTAGAATATGCACAAAGAACTGATTTTAATTATGTGCTTAACAGCAAATATTTGAGTTTTGTCCTAGAAGTCATGATATCTGTTTGCAATTCCATTATTGATTGTATGCTGAGCCATACTTTGCATGTTTTGGTTCTATCCTAGTGACCCCTGCCCTTTTATCTGAAACCCATGGGACCTAGGACATTATTTAATTAACTCTGTGGTTTTTTTCCTTTTGTGGACTTGGATTAGGTTGAATGAGAGATTTCTCACTGTGTAGCCCTGGTTGGCATAGAACTTGCTATGTCTGAGTGAGGGATTTTAAAGCTGGTTGCTACTTCCTGCTGTATGGTAGAAAACTGGGAATTATTACCTAGTATCCCTACCAAAGGATGTATTATAGGATCAGAAAAAAGTCACATGAAGATTTTGAAATAAAGGATAATACTTTAGCCCTCTTGAAAGTTTTCCAGATAAAATATAGATATAACTTGGTATTTCAGCTGTGTACTCATAATGAAATTCAAACTTCTAAGTTGGCAAATAATGAAGGATGTTGTTGTAACTTGATGGGGAATCAGAAGTAGGTGATAAGTTAGGCTATTCAGTCCAGGACCCATTAGCTTACAGCAAGTGGACTGGACAAGTCCATTTTGCTAATGTAAACTACTGCCAGTCTCCTTTATGGTAAACATTGTGTTATCACTCTTTCCGTTTGAATTCTCTCCTCCTGTTCTGACATTTGCTGAGACTACAGCCTCTCTGAGCAAATTAATACTGCCTTGCTATGTCTAATTAGTTATTGAATAGCTCTTCTATTTTTACAAGGATACTCCCTTGTAACTTTGTTAATATATTTACAATTATACTGAGACTTCCTATGAGCTAAGATCTTTCCATTAGTTTGTCATCCTAAAGACCTTTTGCTTCTAGTACTCATTGCCCCCCAAATCTCAACCTTTTTTTAGTTCATGCATCCAAACTACTGGTGAGATATTTTCTGTTTTCATTTTCTTTTCTGTTTATCTTAGTATTGAATCTGGCCATAATTAATCTTTCTAATATCAAACATCTATATAATGAGATTGCTTTAGTTTCTCGAAAGAAAACCACTAGGGACTGGAGGAGTGGCTCAGCAATTAAGAACACTGGCTGCTGTTGTAGAGGACTCAGGTTTGATTCCCAGCACACACATGGTAGCTAACAACTGTCTGTAACTGTAGGTCTAGGGGATCTGACACCTTCTTCTGACCTATATGGGCATTGCACACCAGTGCACCCATCTACATGCAGGCATTACACTCATACACATAAAATAAAAATAAGAAATAAAATATTAAAAAAAACAACAAAAGAAAACACGAGCATGAGCAAAGACTTATGTGATAAGATTTATGAGTGCAAATTTCAGTTTCAAAACCTATTAGATTTATTATATAGGGCTTTTCTTTGCTAGAGTTTTATCAGCTATAAATGGAGTTATCAGTACAGTAGATACTACATATAATCAGTGTGAGGATTAAATGAGAAACCAAGTGTAAAACTTCAACATAGATACAGTTCATAGTAGATGCCCTCCTAAAAATGTTGACTTTGATGAACTTATTATTATGGGATGAACTGTATACCTCTACCCAAAAGAATATCTAGAAGCCCTGCCCCCTTATCTTAGAAAGGAATTATCTTTGGAGATAGAACTTTTAAGACGTGATTACATTAAAACATGGCCTTCAAGTTGGGCACTAACACAATCTGATTGGTGTCTTTATAAGATGAGGAAATCTGGACCTACAGAGATGCTAGGAATATGGCCCACAGATAAAAGACCAAGCAAGTTCACAGAGAGAAAGTGGCTACCTGCAAGCCATTGAGGGCCTTCAGAAAAAAATAACCTGCTAGCATCTTGACCTTGGACTTCTGAACTCAAAAATGGCAAGAAAACAAGTTTTTCTTGTTTAAGAAATCCAATTTTTGCTATTTTATTATGACAGTCCTGGCAAACAAATGCATGTATATTCATTTTTTTATGAAGAACTGACTGTCCCTTTTCCTATTCTAATTTCTATTTAATCCTCCAATTAGTAACAGGTAAGCAACTAAGGGCACGATCTTAGAAGTTAGCGTTAGATTTGAAGACTGGATTATTTTAAATGATCTTCGGTAAATTTCTTTCTGAGCCTAAAATTTCTTCATCTGTACAATGGGGAACATTAATCAATGTCATAGAATAAAAATGAGGAATAAATTAAAAGAGATGTTTGTAAAGTTCATATATTTCAGTGTTTGACATTTAAGTACTAGGTAACTGGTAAAACTGTACTTTTATAATGTACCATTTAAAAGATTATTTTGTCATTCTGGCTTAATTTTCTCAAACTGTCAATTCAGAAAATTTTCTTTTCTGTGTGGTGTAATAGTGTGCATTTTTGTAGTTATTTGATTGTATTTTGGATATGGAAAGCCAGTTTTGATCATCTTCCTTGTTGGCTTGAATCCAAATTACAATCCCTTAAAGTGAGTTTTAATATTTTTTCAACAGGCCCTAAAATTCCTTCCAATGTATTAGTTTGGTTTAATGATTTAATGATTTTACTCCAAGGATTAAGCTCAGGCTATTTTTATTTCTTCACTTAGTATAACAGATTCTAGTTCCATCCATTTACCTGAAAATTTCATGACTTCATCTTTCTTTACTGCTGAGTAAAACTCCATCGTATAAATGAACCACATTTTCATTATCCACTCGTCAACTGAGGGACACTTAGGTTGCTTCCATCTCTTAGCTACTGTGAAAAGAGCAGCAACAAACATGAATGTACAAGTGTCTCTGCAATAGGATGAGTTCTTTGGGTATATGCCAAGGAGTGGTATAACTGGGTCAAATCATAGGTTCATTTGTAGGATTTTTTTTCAACTTGGGAAGGAAAGGGTTTATTTGGTTTACAAGAACAGTTCACTGTTCATCACTGAGGGAAGCCAAGACAGGAACTCAGGGCAGGAACCTGGAGGCAGAAACTGGAGCAGAGACCATGGAGGAATGCTGCTTAGTGGCTTGCTCCTCCGGCCTGTGCTCAACCTGCTCTCTTATACAACCTAGGTAGGACCACCTACCCAGGGGTGGTGTCACCCACAGAGGGCTAGCCCTTTTCACATCATTCAACAATCAAGAAAATGCCTCGAGACATGCCACGAGCCAGTTCCATAGAGGAAATTCTCCAGTTGAAGCTTGCTTTTCAAGGGTGTGTCAAGTTGAGGACTGAAGTTATGCAGCACACTAAGTCACACATCTACCGACTTGAAGGGTCATCATCTCAGCCATGACATTTTTTTTAATGTGTATTTTTAAATTATTTATTTAATAACCACACAATCAGAAGAAGCATTTCATTACAACAGCATTGACATATTCAATAACAATTTTCAGAGCTAAGATGCATGTCCTTCAAAATTGGCTGTAAATTTTTAGGTTTACAGTTAAATTAATACAGTTATACAATATTGAATATTGTTCACACAGAACATCCCAAACCATCTTATTCAACTGTACACCCACTTCCCAGATGGCACCCTCCCATAGCCTCCCT
>NW_008346548.1:8123646-8124433 GCF_000622305.1 Nannospalax galili
CCCACTAGAGCCCTTATACTCTGATATCCCTGCTACTGTCTGCTGTATTGTTGGCACCCCCAGCCATTCCCCACTACTTGCCCTTCTGCTGAATCTACTCAGCCTATCTAGAGGTCTTTATTTTAGGAGGGTCAGCTGTTCCTCATCTAGCGGTAATCAGTTGTCAATATACCTTTGGATAAGATTGGGGTCTGCTGTTCATTTTCCCAATTCTATGCTGGGTTACTATCTGGTAGTCCCTTTGGCCACCCTGACCAACAACTCAAAAGACAGTATCGTCCATCTGGCATTGTTGCTTGTTATGTAGCCTTTAGCTATACATAAGGACTCTTATGAAATTATATTGGCCCCTTTAATCTTTGGTTATATTTTCCTTTTGGGTGTTTAAGGCCATACAGTTGGACCAGATAAACCGATTTATTTTTATTCTTAAGGTTGTTTGAGGATCTGTTCTCCAGGGGTCACATGGGCTTGGGAGGAGCCCCTGGCTCCTTTCTTTTACCAGTTCTGCCTATATGAAGATAAGTCAATAGTTCTGCTCAATCATGGTTGGCTTCGCTTGGAAGCATGGAAGAAATGATTCTTCTGTGTTGACCATCCTCTTCATAGACTGGACACTGGTTCAAGTCATCTGGTGTGGTCTCCTCAGCCTCCTTGATCAAGAGGACAGGTGACCCACCACCACTATAGGACATTTTGAGAAATCCTCATAGTCCCCTGGAATTAGTCGACCTCGAAGGGCTAGGAGCAAAAAGTGTCCTTTATGTCCCTCTGACCAAATTATTAT
>NW_008346548.1:8124492-8125527 GCF_000622305.1 Nannospalax galili
GCGAGTCAGGAAGAGAGCAGGAGGCCCCCTGCTGAGAAGGGGAGTCCTTCCATATGGCGCCAAGCCCCTTAGTGCTATCTGGACATGGAGGACTACAACCCTAACAGCAGGGTTCCCCAGTTCCTTCTGGTTTTCAAAACTAGCTAGACATTGTTTATCTCTCACATTGTCTCACCCCTCCATCATGGTTTTCCCACTTAAGGTACCCTATTACCCCCTTTCTCCCTTACTAATACCTTATCCTATGGTCCTACCTCTCTTATGCTCCTTCTTTCCCTGTTTTTTTAAGAGTTCACCACACTGCTTTCCATAGGGGTTTAACAAGTTTTCAGCTCCACCAGCAGTGGATGAGTGTTTCCCTTTCCCCACATCCTCTCCAACATTTTGTATCATTTTTTTCTCTTAATCTTGGCCAGTCTGACTGGTGTAAGATGAAATCTTGAAGTAGTTTTAATTTGCATTTCCGTAATATTAGTGATGTTGAACATCTTTTAAGATGTTTCATAGCCATTTTACTTCTTCTTTTGAGAACTCTCTGTTCAGATCCTTAGCCCATCTTTTAATTGGTTTACTACTTGTCTTGATTCTCTGTTTTTTGAGTTTGTTATATATTCTGGATATTAAATCTCTGTCAGATGTGTCACTGGTAAAGATTTTTTCCCATTCTATGAGTTTTCTGTTCTCTTCCCTGGTCGCCTCCTTTGATGTACAGAAGCTTTTAAGTTTAATGAGGCCCCATTTGTTAATTCTTGCCCTTGTTTTCTGAGCAATTGATGTCCAGTCTAGAAAATCCTTTCCTACACCTCTATCATGTAGGCTTTTCCCAAAGTTTTCTTCTAACAGTTTCAGAGTTTCAGGCTTTACATTGAGGTCCTTGATACATTTGGAATTGACTTTTGTGCAGGGTGAAAGATAAGGGTTTAGTTTCATTCTTCTACAGGTTGAGATCCAGTTTTGCCAGGATCATTTGCTGAACATGCTCAACTTTCCTCCAGTGAATATTCTTGGCCCCTTTGTCAAACATCAGGTGGCTGA
>NW_008346548.1:8126087-8127587 GCF_000622305.1 Nannospalax galili
AAGTTTTCTCCTGGAATTTTTGTCATCTCTTAGATATAATATCATGTCATCTGCAAAAAGGCATAATTTGATCTCTTCTTTTCCAATTATTACTCCTTTAATTTCCTGCTCTTGTCTTATTGCTCTTGCAAGAGTTTCAAGTACTATGTTAAAGAGAAGTGGGGATAGTGGGCAGCCTTGTCTGGTTCCTGATTTCAATGGGAATGCTTCCAGTTTTTCTCCATCTAGAATGATGTTGGCTGTGGGTTTGTTATATATGGCTTTAATTATGTTGAGGTATGTTCCCTCCAGTCCAATTCTCTCTAGGACTTTGAACATATATGCATGTTGAATTTTGCCTTCTCTGCATCTATTGAGATGATCATGTGGTTCTTTTCTTTGAGCACATTTATATGATTTATGACTTTTATTGACTTACGTATATTGAACCATCCCTCCATCTCTGGGATAAAGCCAACTTGATCACGGTGGATGATCTTTTTGATGTGTGTCTGTATGTGGTTTGCAAGTATCTTGTTGAGAATTTTTGCATCTCTGTTCATTAAGGATATGGGTCTATAGTTTTCTTTTTTGGTTGTATCTTTGCCTGGCTTTGGTGTTAGATGATGCTGGCTTCATAGGAGGAATTTGGAAGTTCTCCCTCCATTTCTATCTTTTTGACTAAATTAAGTAGTGTATGTAAATCTTCTTTAAATGTCTGGTAGAATTCTGCTGTAAATCCTTCTGGTCCTGGGCTTTTTTTAGTTTGGGAATTTTTGTATTACTGTTTCAGGTTCTTTTTGTGTTGTGGGTATGTTTAAGCTGTTAATCTCTTCTTGGTTTAGTTTTGGTGGTTCCCATGCCTTTAAATATCTGTCCATTTCTTTTAGGTTTTCATATTTGGTAGCAAACAGGTTTTTTAAATATTCCCTTATAGTGTTCTGTATCTTTCTGGTGTCTGTTGTGCTGTTTCCCAGAACAGAAATAAAAATGACAGGATTCAATACACATCTTTCATTAGTAACAATTCATGACTGTAATATCATCTTGATTTATTGCTCCTTTCATCTCTGATTTTGTTGATTTGGAGGTGCTCTTTCTTTCTTTTGGTTAACTGGGCTAGTGGTCTGTCAATCTTGTTATCTTTTCAAAGAACCAGCTCTTGGATTTGTTGATTCCTTGTATTGTTTTCTTTTTTTCAATTTCATTAATTTCTACCCTGATTTTTGTTATTTCTTCTTGTCTGCTGGGTTTGGGTTTCATTTGCTGTTGCTTTTCAAGCGTCTTGAGCTGCAACGTTATTTTTTGTGTGATTTCCAGTTTTCTGATGTAGGCACTTAGAGCTATAAACTTCTAAGGACAGCATTCAGCATGTTCCAGAGGTTTTGTTGTGTTGTATTGTCCTTTTCATTTAGTTCCAGGAATACTTTTATTTCTGCCCTGATTTTTGTTATTTCTTCTTGCCTGCTGGGTTTGGGTTTCATTTGTTGTTGCTTTTCAAGTGTCTTGAGTTGCAATGTT
>NW_008346548.1:8128114-8128803 GCF_000622305.1 Nannospalax galili
TCATTCCTCTCTTCAGCTCTTTTTATTGCTTTCAGAAGTCTCTGAAGGGCTGGTTTTGTGGACATGAATTCCTTCAAGCCTCATTATGTCATGGAAGATTTTTCTTTCCCCTTTGACTCTAATAGACATTTTGGCTATGTATAGTAGTCTGGGTTGGCATCTGTAGTCATTTAAACCTGGGAATACTTTGGTACAGATTCTTCTGGCTTTCATAGTTTGCACTGAAAAGTCTGCTGTCATCCTATTGGGTTTTCCTTTATATGTGACTTCTTGTTTCTCTTTTGCAGCTTTGTTTTGTCCATTTAGTGTTTTTACTATGATGTGCCATGGGGAGTTTCTTTTCTGGTCCTGTCTGTTTGGTGTTCTATATGCTTCTTGTAATTGTATGGGCATGTCTTTAAGTTTTGGAAATTTTCTTCCATGATTCTGTTGAAGATGTGGTCCATTGTTGGGAGCTTCTAGTCTATTATGTACATTGAGCTGTGGCAGGCTTTTTTACTGAGTTTGTATTATGCACACCAGTACCTAATCTGCCTAATCAGGAGGAATGTGTTTATGTGGAGAGCCTCACAATACCTGACCTGGAGGCAATAGTGGTACACAAAAAGATCAAAGAAGACTTTGAAGTATTTGACTGCTCCTTGACCCTCAGATACAGGTGGGGAAAAACAGCTGTTGAAACTAATTGA
>NW_008346548.1:8129738-8155040 GCF_000622305.1 Nannospalax galili
CTTCTACAGAGGCCCATGTCAGATGAGGATCAGATGCTCTCAGGCTTTCTCCTAAGGTCTGGATCCCTCCAGGAACGATTTTGGCCTCGGGAATTTGGTGGTTGGACTGGCCTGGGAGCGGGGCCCAGGAAAGATGCTGGTCTAGGGCAGCTGGTGGCTGTTCCACCTAGAGATGCAAAGGAAGATGGGGGCGGGAAGCAGCCTCAAGGGCTCCTGGGGACTGCACTGAGGAGCTGGGTTGGTCTGGATGCAAAGGATCAGGAAGAGGAAAGGTCAGCCCAGGCGTCCAGGAAAGAGGCTAGTGGGTGTGGCAGGCCCAGGACAGTAGAGGGAGATGAGGGTGGGGCCAGGCCCACAGTGCTGCTGGGGACCTGAGAAGGAACTGAGTTGGTCTAGATGCAAAGGATCAGGAAGCAATGGTGGTTCCCCAGGTGTCTGGGGTGCCAGGACAAGGAATAGGACAGGACTCGGAGGAGAGATTGGCGGGGGAGATGGAAGGGTGATTGAGGCTGGGGGAGTCAAGGTGCGGAGGGCCCAATCAACTTTCCCTGGAGAGAGAGGGTTGGAGAGTTTCTTGTAGCTCTTTATACTTGTCAATTTAGGAAGAAGCTATAGCCTATTAAAATACTCCACCTGGGTGATTCAGCCCCAAGAGGTTCTTCTTTAAGTATACAGTGGAATGTCATTACCTGGTCTAGGTCTAGCATTTCCCATATTATTTAGAAGATATATTTTATGCTCTGGTTTCATTCTTGCTACCACATGATTTATAGAATAAAACTCTGTTGCTTTGTAATTCATTAAAGATGGAATGTGCTTCCTCAGATATTTCATAATGATTCATGTACTAGGATTCTTATGATGTGTATGTTGTCTCTACATACACAGTGCCCTCTGCCTTCTCCTCATATACATCTGCTCATGGCATGTGTTGGCACCATTTATTTTCAGGAGATCCACAGGACCTTCTCTCTGTCTATTCCTCATTTATGCTAAAATTTTTCACCTGCACAATTTATTCAAGTTAATATTTTCTGGACATTTACCATGTAAAAGGAATTGTGGAAGAACACTGATACTTAAAATAATCCAGAGTCCATCATCCAAGTATCATATATATACATATATATATATTTGCTTTATTTTATTTATTATTTTAAATTTTATTTTTATTTATGTTGTCATGTAGATAGGTGCATCTGTGTCATGCAGTGCTCACGGAGGTCAGAAGAGGGTGTCGGATCCCCTAGAACTGGAGTTACAGATGGTTGTTCCAGGACCTTGCACATATTAGGCAAGTGCTTTAACACTGAATTACATCATCAGCTAGTTTAAGTTTCTAATATTTATTTGAAAACATTTTTATTTTCTGACATGTTTTTCCCTCAATGTTTCATACCTATTTGTTGTTCCATCTGTAGGACTACAGGCTTTATCACATCTTTTTTTTTTTTAACTCAGAAGACTGTTGAATTCCCTTCTTAATTCTCCAGGAGACTTTGTCATGCTGTTTCATGTTTTTTTTTTTCTTAAAAATTTTTTATTTTTATTTTACATGCCTAAGTGTTTTGCCTGCATGTATGTAAGTGTACCTACCACAAGCACACAATGCCCAGAGGCCAGAAGAGGGTGTCAGATCCCCCTGGAACTGGACTTACTAATGCTTAGCTACCATGTGGGTGCTGGGAACCAAATCTGGGTCCTCTGCAAGAGCAGTCAATGTTTTTCTGAGCCATGTCTCCAGCCTCATTGTTTTCCTTCTTCAGCCCTCTTTCATTTCCTAGAATGAAACCCACCACTTAGTTTGTGATAGTATGGTGCTAGTGATGAGTGGCTCTTAAACTTTGCTTATAAGCATTGTGTCTCTCTTGGCTGAAGTAGGATAGCTTCTTTCTTCACTTTCGTCCAGAGCCCAGACCTCGATAGGCCTGTTTCCATTTGTTTGATATTTAAGGAGTTATATGTAGACTTTTGATGAAGAAAGGAAGACTTCTGAATCCATTATTTTATACAACAATGCCTAATCCACCAACAAACTTCTACTTTCTCCTTTTAAAATAAAAACCAGGAGAAATAGAAAATTCTGTGCCAGCCTTTGAAGAAAAGTACTATCTAGCTATGGCAATGAAAGTATAGCATGTCACAAGAAGAAGTAAAGCAAACGTTAACAAGTGAAAAATTCAAAATGAGAACATGAGCATCGAACTGAGGATCTGAAAATCTTGGCTCTGTTCCACCTCCACCATTTCCTTGCAGCATGCCTGGGCAATTCATACTAGGTTCAAGCCTCCCTTTACAGTGCTCACACCCCCTCCTCTGATAGAGAGAAAAGGGGTGGGGCTGGGGATGTCATCCTAGATCTAAGACATAAGACAATAGATAGTTGGGTCAATTACTAATCATCTCTGTTGGGTTGCTCAAATTCAAGGATAGAGTTAGTTATGGGCCTTGAGCTATCTTTCATTTTAACAGACGAACGACATTAAGACCAACATTTCTGTAGTTTCACGATAGGAAGATAGGGTTCAGAACTACATCTTCCCACAATGACATAGTGTTCTATTTTCCTGTATGGAACGGACTATCTTCCACATTGATCATTGTACCTCAGGAAAAAAAAAAAAAAAAAGCTTAAAATACATCTTGACATGGTTTATTGAGAAAAACGTTTCCTTAAAATGAGTACGTGAAGAAGGGGAAAGAGCAATTCTATTTAGTAGACTGAACAAGGTAGGCAATCGATTCCTTATGATTTGGAATTCTATATATTCTAACATTCCATCGAAAAGCAATTCACTTTAGCAGAGATGACCAGTTAAGCCATTACTAGATAACAGTTTGGTAGGGTTAGTTATAAATACATGTTAAGCATAGATAGCAGGGAAGCAACGGGAGCCTAAGAGATGCACCTGGCAAGCAGGAAGAGGCTCACAGAAAGGAAAAGCTGCAAAATGTCCAGTCCACAATATCGACGCGAGCAAGACCCAAGGTAACCCTTCCTGCAGCCGCGGACTCTAGGCGCGCAACTTCGCAAGCTTGCAAGCATTCTATTGATTCACACTAGCGTCCTTCAACAGGTAGCGCCAATTACAGCCCCCAAAGCACGGCGCCCGGGTACACTGGACAGTACGGCTGTCAATCAAATACCTCATCTACTTTCCTAAATTATCCCCTCCCCCGTCATTGACTTTTCGTCCGACCTATCACCAAGTTTCTTCCGTGCCTCGAGCCCGGGAACTCGGCCCAGTGGAGCCTAGGATAGGCGGCAAGGAGTCCTGCCCTCTGACGTTGACCATCTCCCCGCCCTCACCCCGCCCCCCTGCACGTCTGGGAGGGAGGGGGACGAGGGCCGGCGGGGGGCGGGGCCTGCCTCCCACGGCGGGGGCGGAGCCTGCGGCGGAGCCCGCCCGCTCGGTTAGGACCTCGGAGAGCGCCAGGCACCGCGAGCAAAGGGACTGGAGACGCGGCGGCAGCCGGGCTGCAGTGACTCCCGGGAGCTCGCCGCCCTCCGTGCCCTCGTCTTCCCGGGCTGGCGGGCAGCTGGTGGCGTCTGAGGAAGGCACCTAAGTCTGGGCTCCCGGAGGGACGCTGCGGCCGTGGTCCCGTCGCGGCTTGCCTCACACCTGTGCGTGAGTGCGAGTGCTCGCGGCCGTCTGAGGTGCGTGGCTTTGCGCGGGCCCGCTGCGGGCCGCCGCTGTCCCAGGCGCGGGTGCTCTCCCGCCCGCCGCGGGAGCCAGGCTATCGCCCGTCCGCGCCACAGCGGACCGAGGAGTGCAGCTAGCTGAGTGCGCCCCGCAGGCTGAGGCGGGACCCGGGCCGCAGTCCGCGCCGCCTGGCATCCCCGGAGAGCCGCCCCGTACTGCGGGGAGCGGACGGCGGGCGCGGGGAGGGGACTAGGGAGCCGAGGGGACCCGGGGACAAGTGGAGGCAGGCGGCGTCGCTGCGGCCGTGAGTCATCCGCGGATGTCTGAGGGTCCGGGTTTTGGGGAACGGGGGACGGAAAAAGACATTTTTCGTAACCCCCCAATTCCTGCTGAGAAAGGGGGAGCATGGAAGAGGAGAGGGGAGAGCCTGGAAGATGGTGGCAGAGTAAAGATTGGCTCCCCCATAGCATCGCTTTTTCTGAAAATAAAATTTTCTGAGCTGAGCCTGAAGAAAGGAAGGCCCCCTCCTCCCCCCTTGCAGAGAGACTCAGGGGGTCTTGTTCTGTTGGATTCTGGTTTGATTGTATAATAATGATGATATAATGCTAATGACGATGATGACACTGCCTTTTATTTTTACCCCAGTGCTGATAAAGCATAGCTACAGCTGGGGATAAAGCCCTTGAAAATCTGGTGTGTGAGGACGGAATACTGTTGCTCTTGGAGTTGCGTTCTGTGCATTTTATAAAAGCTATGCTTTTGGAAGTTAAAAATTGACAAAATGAAATCTGACCCCCCCCCAACTCGGTCCTTTCCAATGCTTATAAAATGGGGACTGGCTACTACTGCCTTGACTAATCAAAAGATAAGGGCTTTTTGCCCGGTATAATTCCGTGGTTGTCACCCCTTTCTCGTTTCCTTTGAATTTCTTGACAGTGTTTAAAATGAAGAAGTTTAATTTTCGAAAAGTTTTGGATGGCCTAACTGCGTCGGCCCCTGGCAGTGGTGGCAGCAGTGGAGGTAACAGTGGTGGTGGGGCCGGAAGTGGCTCTATACATCCAGGAGGGACGGCAGGGGTTCTCAGAGAGGAAATTCAGGAAACCCTGACTTCAGAATATTTCCAGATTTGCAAGGTAAGTTTTGAATTGGCATAAGGCCTATTACATCTTTACTGTTGTGACGGAATAAGGAAACACACACTTATACACACAGATACACACACAGAGGTACATACATACACACACACACACACACACACACACACACGCAGCTAGAAACTGTTGACAAGCCAGTATCAAAAAGCCTGGCGTGTAGGCCAATTTGAATTAAGATATTTCAGACATCAAATTTGGCAATCAACTTAAGAAACAATGCTAGTTTAAAGGTGTATGGGGGCAGTGACTCACAAGCAGTCTTTGCAAGAAAATTTTACGGCCCAAAAAGTGGGCAAATATAATATTTACATATAAGGAGTGAACTGAAGGTGAAAATAATTACTTCTTTTTCTGTGCTGTCATTTGGAGAAACTGTTATTCTGTTTCACTGTCCATTGTAAAAGAAATAAGGCTTTTAACATGTCACTAGAATTAATTAAGTACAGAATTGATTAGTATGTCCTATGACAGTGCCTTAAAATTCTGGATATAAAACACTCCAGAGTCTTAAACTCTTTTTAAATATATGAAGAAATACTATGGGCTTAATGCTTGCAAGAACTTACAATACTTATAAAAACTCAAAAGTAGCCAGTGCTCCGGTTTACTAGGAAAACATTTTAGGTAGTTATACTTTGATATTGAACTTCTAATAAATAAGCAGAGTTCTGACAGAGAGAGAAGATGAGAATTTACAAAATGAGCATAATATCACTATATAAAGATGTTATAGCATCACTTTCTGACGTAATGTGATGTATTTTCTTTATTGCTTTTTCTGGGGTTGCCTTTGGATGTTTTGACATGATTTATACAAGAAAAAAGCTTTATTTGTATGATACAAATAAATATAGTATTATAAATAGGTTTGTTTGAATGCATAATAAAGAAAATAGTAAACTTTGGAAGCTGCAGCAGTTAAGTACCAAATGTTTTGATACTTCAATTGAAGTGTTTGAAGTTCTTATTTTTTTTTTTTTGTGGTAAGCAAATACTGCATACTAAGGTAAGTTTCAGTCATTGGTTCGGCTCTTCTAGAAGGATCATTACAAAAATATTGTCTATGGTTACTAGTTTACTTAAGAGCCAAGTTTATTTATAATTAAACAGATTTAATCAATCTTGTGAAATTTGAACAGAATAGTGATTTTCCCCCTCAATACAAATGGCTGTTCTGTCAGATTAAGAAAGGGTTTAATAATGGTCATAAGACAGATTTGTGCAAGAGTCCTGGAAGCCAAATTTGAATTGCTGCGCAGGAGAATTATGCCCTGATTCTCTAATCTTTGACATAGTGCTCTTTTCTTTCCAACATTCTGAAAAGAATTTTCTAATTCCCTTCATTGGTGGATGTGATAATGTTACAGGAGACTTTTACTAGAGATAACATTGGTGTAGAAGAAGTATACTTCTGAAACAGCTGGGTATTGGACAGTTGAATTTAGAAAGACAGTATAGATTTTAAATTAAAGATCTCAGGAGAATATGTAAATACAAGAAAGAAAATGCAACACACAGTCATTTAAACGATTATTAAGAAGAGACGATTATGATAAGGTTGCAGAAGTTAAGAATGTACTATTTCAAGCACTGGCCCACGAATTGAAATGTGTGTTATAGTTAAAACTCCACCATTTTCCAGCCATACGAACATGGACAAGACATTTTTCTCCCTTGAACCTTGATTTCTGCATCTGTATTATGGGCATAAATATTTCTGTTTTCTGTTTCTGAAATAGGATTTATTGGGAGATATGAGATGACAGTAAGGGGAAGGCAGTACATAAATTGGAAGTGTTGATAAAATATCCATATTATTGTTAAAATATTTAAAATTTCCTGTTTGTAGCAGAAAACTATAACCATTATAATCTATTCTATATTCTAAGGTAACCAGTTTCAAATAAATTATGAGCTATATTAGCTATGCATTAGTAGTACTGAAGTCATACTAAATGGGGAATATAGTATGACGTTTTTGAATAGGACTGCAGTTAATTTTGAAAAGGGATTATATAACTGTATTGTAGGTTATATGTCACATAGTCTGTAATGAATATATAAAAATGGATTAAGGAAATCCCCAAATTAGAACTGCTATTGAAATAGGGACTTCATTTAGACTAACTGATTAAATGTGCAAAGAACATTCTATTCTGAGTTGTAAGAAGTCAGCATTTTCTGGGTACCTTTTCAACATGACCAAAATTGAAGTATAAAGAATTTAGATTCTGTTCTTTTAGAAATCAGGCTCCTCTCTACTGTCTGATGAATAATCAAATCCTATTTTATTTCGTTTGCATTTCTGAATTTTATGCCATTTTATCCACCCCTCGTACTTGTTCATTTTGTCATATTTTCTTGATTGTACCTTGAAACCACTTCCTGATTTCCTCACTTGTTTTATCTTATTATATTTCATTTTGTTATAATAATGTTATTACTGAAATACAATGTTAATCATGTCATTTACCTAGAAAAATTCTTTGTTGGTTTCCATAGAGCAGTAGTGCTCTACAAACAAAAGTCTTATGTGAAACCTCAGTAAATAACATCTATTAAAACAAATAAATGTGATGTTTTGTTGTCTTAAATTTGTTTTATAAATTATAGTAAGTTATACAGACAATTGTTTTTTGTATTTTGTTTTGTTGTATAATATCATCCATAAGCAGGTAGTAGGGCATTTGTTATCATAAAAAAAAAAAAAACCAGAAATGGGGCTGGAGAGATGGCTCAGTGGTTAAGAGCACTGATTGTTCTTGCAGAGGACCAGGGTTTGATTCCCAGCACCCACATGGCAGCTAACAACTATCGGTAACTCCAGTCCCAGGGAATCCGATGACCTCTTCTGATCTCTGTGAGCATTACACGACGTAGGTGCACTTACACACATGTAGGCAATACACCCACACACATAAAATAAAAATAATAAAGAAAATATTTTTAAAAAACAGAAATGTAAAGCTATGCTCCTCATAATCAATGAATCAATGAAAAAATACTCAAGAACAGAAAAAAAGTTAATGTTAGTTTATTATAACCTGTTTTAAGTTCAATATGTGTGCATTTGAATGCCATATTGTTCAGCTATATGTGACATACATGAACTCTTTTTCCTGAATATGATTTCTGTAAAACTCAGTTTGAAAACACTGTCTTATACAATAAACTTTAAAGTATTTAGCTTGATATGCATGTAGCTCTCTTCAGAAAGGTGTCCTGTTTACCTTCCTACACATATTTCCTTGCCCTAGGCATGCTGTGCTCCTACGACCATCACATAGTGATCTATCTGGATACCTCTTTTTGTTCTATTAGTTCAGTTGGAGTTTATCTTCTACCTTTAATATATGCAGGTGGAGAACCCTCAGTTACTTTATATCTTAATTACCACCTCTATGAGACCAGTTCTGTTCATCCACCAGAGTCGGTAGCTTTTCCTCTTAATTTTTCTATTGTATCTAGCATGCACCTGTGGTGTTAATTTAGCACCTCCTTATATCCATGTTTTAGATCTCTCACTGGCATTATACTATGAATTCTTTGAAGAGCAAATATGTTTTGCTTTTACATTTCTGTTAGTTACTTGAGTGTTCACTATTTAACAAGTTAGTAGTTTTCAATTCTTGTGGACTAAAAAAGAGTTCTAGCCTCATTCCAGCCTTAGAGAATCAAAATCTCAAGGGATAAGGCCTAGGCATTAAGGCCCACAGGAGATTCTGCTGTGCGGTTAATATTGAGAACCATGAACGAAGCAGCATATATACAAGGTTGGCTGATTAACGGAAAAGAGATTAAAGTAGAAAACTACCAATAACTATATGTCTTCAACATTTTATTTTAATTGAAAACATATAGTATTATTTTATTTTATTTGAAAACATATAAATATGTTTCACTTTACAAATCATGTGATAAATGACCAAATTATTTTTGTTATTGAGTTATTGTTTTTTCTGATCAGAATCTTGTAAATTTTCTGAGGATCTATCTTCAAAAATTAGTTCCAAATTCATATGTACAATTTTCAGTTTTGATCTATATAATGTGATGTGATATGCTTTTGAAGCAAACCTAGTATCAAGTCATATATATTTTCATCCTTATAGTTAATGGATCCACACCCAATTAGGTGGATTTTTGTTGGAGAGTAGTTTACTAGATTTTAGCATTTAATGAGCCATTAGTCTCCATGTGTATGTTTTATAATAAAATTACAGAGGTTTTGCTAATCTAGTAAGTTGGTTAAGTTAAAATTAGTTGTGAGAACTTCAACTGTAAGGTATCTTACTCGGTTTTCACAATAGTCATGTAAGGAAGGCGCAAAAATTGTTAATATTTTAATTTTATTGATCAAACATCCGAGATCAGAATATTTAGATCCTGAAGTCTCCAAGTTTGGTTAAAAGACATATAGCTGTTTTAACACTGCTCTTCACTTCTTAAATCCAGATTATTTTTGCTTCATATTTTTAGTTTACTAAAAGTTAATATAACAAATTTGTAAGGAATCTAGAGACTTTAAGAAGGGAAGGACTATACATATTAACTCTTAAATCAAAATATACATATGCTAGATCAGATCACATCTCTTCATTTCCTCTACTCCTACCTTGATCTAAGCCCACAATGTCTCCTGAGTGGGTTGCTACTCTACAGCACTGTGTTTTCCCTGATTTCACTCAGGCTTCACTACAATCTTACTTCTTAAATGGTAGAACAACACTTTTATAATAGCTTTCCATTTATCTTAAAAATGAAATAATAAGACCAGGCATGGTGGCATAACCTTTAACCCCAGCACTTGTGATGCAGAGGCAGGAGGATCTATGTGAGTTCCAAGGCCAACCTGGTCTAGATAGTAAGTTGCAGGCCAACCAGAGATACACAGTGAGACCGTACTTTAAAACAAAACAACAAAACAAAACAAACAAACAAAAAAAAAACACCAGGAAAAAAATAGTAAGTCTTTCTGTATCTTATAAAGCTCCAAGTCATCTGGATCTTGACAAAACTGTTTTCAACTGTTTCTTTTATACTCTCTATTACCTACATTGGCCTTCTTGTTGTTTCTCAGCCTCAAAACATATTTGCTCTTTCCTTTACCCAGAACACAATTCTTTCTAACTCCTCTTAGATTCCCAAATAATTGCTCATTTGTTTTATTTGTTTCCTTTACCTCATTCATGTTTGAGTCTGTTACCGTCTTAAAGAATACTTCATTGAACAGTGCTCAACTCCTTTACTCTCTACTCATATCAGGATAAATTTTTTCTTGATAATAGGAGGCAGATATCTGTGAGACTGAGGCCAGCCTGATCTATGTAGCAAGTTCCAGGCCAGCTGGGACTGCATGAAGACCTTGTTTCAAAAAATATGAAAGATTATAGATTAAACTAAATATATTTCCTTTAAAATATTTTTACTGAATTTTTGTAGATTTCACATAATACATCTTAATCATATTTAGTGCCCCCTTCCCTGTATATGTCCCTCATAGCCTACCCACAGGACTTTATGCATTTTGCCATATATGTTAAGGCCTATTGAATCAAGTTTGTGTACCCAGATATCTCTTGGTGTGAATTCAGCCATTGGAGCCTGTTCAGTTTGTCTAGTGTTACTCCCCTTAAAAAAGATCAGCTTTTCCTATTTGGCAGTGATCATCTGCTAATAGTTCCTTGCTAAAGTTGTGGCCTCCTGCCCATACCCCCAGTTCTATGCTGGTTTTTGTCTGATTGAGTTTGTTTTATTACGTAGACTATTAAGAACACTTTTGTCTCCAAATGATCAGAGGGACAGTTCAAAAGTATTAAACTGATGGTCATAAGCACATGAAATGTTCTATATCTAATGAAGAACGTACATAAAAATAAATATATGACCATTAACAGATGGTCTAATCTCTAAAATGCTGAATACATTCATAAATTAGTCAAGTCACTGTTTATAAACATTTATAAGCTATTTTATAAATGGTAATGATGTTAGAGCCAGCATACAGTTATCACATATAGGTAGCCAGCATGGTTTCTTCAGGGAAATAGACCTATAATCATGATTCTAGGTAACATACCAGCTATTTCCAAGTCACAAAGGCACAGACTGTAGAGGGTTGGGCTTTTCAGAACACCGAGAAGCTGGAAGATTAAGTGCCTCCCTGTGCCTGAATACTGTTTCTTCCTCAGGGAAGAAACAGTCTCATCATCTCCTGATTTGCATCCTTTTATTAAGAGTTTATATAACTGAGATTGGCACAAGGACGAAATCGTAGTTATACATTTCTGTAGTTTTCATGTATAAGAAGAACTATAAAAGATTCTCTGAAACATGAGGAATTGTCTCATTTCTATAGTTATAAACTGGCAGAATAGAAGGTAGGATAACTTATGGATAGAGCATCTGACATTGGCGTCATGCTTCTCTTTCTAAAAAGGACAGGAGAAGATGGACAGCTTTGGGAATGGTAATGGAGGCAAATCAGGAAAAATCTAGCTACTCTGATTAGGACTGCAAGGTTTAGAATCTTAAAAAACAAAAATAATTTAGCGTTTATAAAAATAACCAATAACCAAAGCCAGATTGTTCTATTTCCCAGACTAGTTTATTTTATTTTGAGAGCATCAGAAAAGAGGGGCATGTGTGATTAAGGAATTACAGACATATAGGAAATACCTTTATAGATTTTAAAAGTTACCATAGAGAACAATAACATTTTTCACAAAAGGTCCCTTGGTGCTAGTATATTATTAACAAACTGGATTGTTGAACTCATTTAGTATGGGATTTCTGATTTTCCTAAAAGCAAACAGTGCCATCAGAAGTACTATTAATAAATATATATATATATATATATATATACAAAATTAATTTAAAATAGTACATAATTTCCAAGTATGCTTACCTATAGGATTATTGCTAATAATTAAGTGAAATTCCTGTTTATTGAAGTTTAGCCCATTTCTCCAGATATCCTCTGGCTTCACTTGAGGATGCACTTGTGAAAAAAAATTAGGATTAAATTCCATAGTTTGCTTTCAACAATAGAGTGATTATGTTGACTTGCTACATTATAGTTCTGTGAAAGCATTTACATAATCATTTAATAACCATAACCAGGTGTAGTAGTATATGTTTCTTACAATCACAGCACTTCAGAGGCTAAAGCAGGAGGATTATAAATTCAAGGCCAACCCGAACTGTATGGTGAGACCCTGTCTCAAAATCAGTCAGTCAAACAAAAAGTTTAACAGCTATAAATAACTTTGACTATATTCAATAAAGGTATCAAATACTTTCCCCGATTAAAGTCTTTAAATTGAATTTTTTCCATAAGACAACGCTGAAGTTTTTGCTACTACCTATCAAAATAAGTATCTTTTTTCACAAAAGCTTTTATCTGGAGTGATAATTTTCTTTCTTAATTTTAAAAGAGGATAACTTTTCTTAATTTTTAATATCTGAGTAGTTAATCTTTCAAAATGTGTAAAATACTAATGTTTTAAAAAAATTTAGTAAGTGTATTGGGGAATTATTCTTAAGTTTCTAGGTGATGATAGGATGAGTGATTAAGCTTTAGAAGGTCAAAAATTGAAATTACATTTAAAGCATTTAGATAAAGTAGTTGTAAAGAATAAAATATGATTTTCAAAAAGTATACAGTAGACCCACTGTGATAGTTGGGGAGAGGACTGGTTAATGACAGATAAATGGTTACTGAAGAAAGTATTTTGACACTTTTATCATTCAAAAAAACATTTTATTTATAACACAACTTTAAAAATGATTAAACCATATAATGTTCTTAGACAAATCAACTAAGTGTGAAAATGCTTTTTGTGTGTTTGTTGATTTCATAGCAATAATTACTTATGATATTTTTTGGACTTCTTTTAGAAGGAAAAGTATGATTTCAGTTTTTACAAAGTCCCAAATTACCAGATGATATTGATAGAATGATTTTGAAATATAATGATATTTTAAAATGTTGTATTTATTTTCTGTGTATGTACATGTAAGAGTGTGTTTGTGTGTGGTTGTGAGCGTGGAGGTCAGAGGGTGACTTGTGGGAGTTGGTTCTCTCCACCATGTGGATTTGGGGATCAAACTCAGGATATTAGGCTTGGCAAGTGCATTTTCCTGCTAAATCATCTTACTGGCCTGAATATAATGACATTTAATCATGAAATAAATCAATATAATGAATTTTAAATCTAAAACATCATTATTAATATGTTATTGTCATATTGGCAATTACTTGTTTATAAGAGTTAAGCTCTTAACAGTACCATGAAATTAACATCTTATTAGGACATAATAGGTTTCATTATAAATAAAATGAAAATTTTAGAATGGTAGTTCTGGATACAGATTTAATACCTTAGAAAGCAAGAATTGGTAGTTAGAAAAAGGAATAGGAATTTTTGTTTCTATCAGTGACATTAGAAATCTAACACTTTACTCAAATAAATGCAATGATATTAGTTTTCTGTCAAGGAAATTGATTGGATTGCTTATTGTTTAATCTGTTTGTTGTACATTAAAAAGTTAAGTTTGTCTAGGCAATGCAGAGAGGTCAAAGATGGTAAAAATAAACCATCTTTGTTTAAAAATAGACAACATAGACTTGACAGAGACAACTAAGACCAAGAGGAATTTGAGAAGTGTAAAATTATTTGCAGTGAGATGATAGATTAAGGCTACACTATAATAGTACATTTTATTTGGCACATTAAATAGTAGATGTGTAAGTGCTTGATTTTATATAACTGTAGTGGGACAGTATCAGTTTCTAAAAAACTTTTGATACATTGTAGGGGTGGTAACACAACTAAAGCAGAAAGCAGCAGTTGAGACTATTACAAAAGGAAAGAGTAGTGGAAGAATGAAAGCAATATTTGCCTTTTAAAGTAGTAAGTGTATTTGATTTGGAATTTTTTCCTTTAAATTTTTTTTAATTTGCTTATTTTATGTGTATGAGTGCTTTGCCTGAATGTATGTAAGTGCACCCATGTTATGCAGTGTCCACGGAGGTCAGAAGAGGAGGGCATTGTATCCCCTGGAACTTATGGACAGTTGTCATTTGCCATGTGGGTGCTGGGAAATGAGCTCAGATCCTCTGCAAAAGTGGTCAGTGCTCTTAACTGCTGAGCCATCTCTCCAGCCCCATCAATTTTATTCTTATTTATTTCATTTTGCAAATCTCAGATGTCACACATTTCTATCTGTAAAATCTTCAGAACTTACATAAACCTCTTTTTTATAACTTCAAATATCATTATCACATCTAAAATCTTATGGGTTTATTTTGTATATAAAATCATATACCAGAGAGGTTAAAAATAAAATTTTCACTCAAAAAGGCATTTTTAAGATTATTTTCTCCAGGGATTCTGGCTATTCCTCTTCATCCTCTTCCCACTCCTAAACTGAGGCTCCCCTAAAAATTTCCTTTTCTGTCATTAGTGCATATTAAGTATACAGAGTAATAGGTGACAATTTCATATTTGCATAGAACATATTTTGATCACATTCACCACCCTATGAACCTTGTCCTTGCTTCACCAACACCCTTTGTCTTCTTTAATAGTTCCCCTTTACTTTCATATCATCACTCTTTGTTATACTCCAATGAGGAAATCTGTGACAATATCTTATTTTGTTTAATGTAATCTCTAGTTACATCAATCTTCCTGAAACTGAAATGATTTCATTCTTTTTTTATGGATTCATAGTATTCCATTGTGTATATATACCATATTTTCTGTATCTATTCACATTTGATAGGTACTTAGGCTGATCCTATAAATTGGTTTTTATGTATAATGCCTCAGTCAACATAGGTAAGCAGGTATCTATATTGTATACTGTTTTACATTTCTTTGGATAGATATGGAGGAGTGGTGTAGCTGGATCATATGGTAGCTCCAATTTCAGTTTTTTGAAGAACTTCCATGTTGATTTCCATAGTGACTAATTTGCATTCCTACAAATAGCATATAAGGATTCTTTTCCCCTTACATATTTGCCAAGATTTTTTTGTATACTTTTTAAAATAGATTTTTAGGTTAGCATACAAGGGTTTCATCATAACAACTTTCTATATATACATTATGTATTTGTATGTCATATTTCTTGTGTCCTTGATGAGGACATTCAGACTAGAGCAAGATGAAATATAAGTATAGTGTTGATTTGCATTTTCTTGATAGCTAAAATTGTTTAAATTTTTTCATATAATTAATGATCATTTTTATTTTTTATTGTGAAGGGTCTGTTCAGTTCAATTGCCCGTTTGTTGATTAGATTACTTTTTGTGATACTTTGGATTAAATTCAAGGCCTTATAGTGCTTTTAGTATTTTTTGAGTTTGTTATGTAGTCTGGCTACTAATCTTCTGTCAGAAGAATAGCTGGCAAAGATTTTCTCCTTGTTGTGTAGGTTGTCTTTAATTATTCCCTTTTCTGGGCAGAAACTTGTAGATTTGATGCAATCCTATTTGTTGATTCAGGCTATTATTTCCTGAGCTATTGGAGTCTTCTTCAGTAAGTTATTCATCATGCCATTTTCTTTTTTTTAACCTCTGATTTTTAAGTTGAGTTTTTGTGCATTTCATATAAAGCATCTTAATCAAATTTAGAAGCCCTCCCCCCTCCCCACTGACCATAGCTTTCCCCCCACCAGATTTCATGCATTCTGTCACATGTATTAAGTTCTATCTGGTCAAGTTTTTGTATCCAGATGTCCCTTGGTGCAAGTTCATCCGTTGCAGTCTAGTCAGCCTACTAGAGTCTCTCCCTTAAAGAAGATCTATTCTTCTTTACCCCACAGTAATCATTTGTCCATGGTTTCTTGGCTAGGGTTGGGGCCTGCTGCTCATTTCCCCCATTCTGTGCTGGGTTTTTGTTTGTATGAGTTGGCATGGGTTTTGTGCATGCTGTCACCATTGTTGCAAGTTCATGTGCAAGTTCCCAGAGGCCTGAAAGCCTGAGAATATATGTCTCTGAAATGCCTAGTCCTAAATAATACATCTACACTGGAACCTCTACACCCAAGGTTCAAGGAACATAGCAGAAATGGGGGTAGAGATAATACATCCCTCACTTCTCACCAGGGAAGCGTCCTTATGGTTTTATCTTTAAGGGCTTCCTTTATGTTTCCCTCTAGTATTTTAAAAGTTTGGTTTTACATTAAGATCTTTGATATACTTTGAGGTGTTTTCTGTACAGGATGAAGATAAGGAGCTTATATTAGATACTTTAATCAGGTTACTTTTTAAAGGAATGGATTTGAGAGACAAGCATACTATGTAAACCATTTCTGTTTTTGTGATTAATTATAATGTACATGTGGATATTAATCATTTTATAATTCTACTGGAACTTCTTGTATTTAAAATTAATCAGTATACTTTTTCTTGCCCTTTCTTCCTCTTCTCCTTGTACTCTTTTTGAAGCATCTTCTAATTTGTAATTTCTCCTTTTCCTTTGTTCATATTGACTTCCATTTATGTTCTTTTGACTAAAAGTTCTTTTATTCTAGAATGATAGAAACTGCAAAAATGTCTAAAACATTTCTTCTGCCATGATTTTACTCCCTTAAGCAAGCCTAATACTCTTATTGGGATTATGAATATACCAAAATAATTCTGTACGATTTTATTTTTATTTTAAAGTGTGTGTGTGTGTGTGTGTGTGTGTGTGTGTGTGTGTGTGTGAATGCAGTACCCACAGAGGCCAGAAGAGGGAATTGGACCCCATGAAACTGGAGCTACAGGAGGTAGTGAGCCACCTGCCATGGTTGCTGGGTCCTCTGGAGGAACAGTACACACTCTTAACCACTGAGCTATCTCTCTAGCCCTCATATTTTCTGTTTTATGCTCTAACTTCTTTTTGGAAGAATTGAAAATTATTTAAATTTGATCTCAGCGTAATCATTAAGGAATTTTTCTTGAATCATGCTTTAAAAATCTTTTTATTATTAGCTGGGCCTGGTGGCACATGCCTTTAGCTGGGGCTACAGGGATACCCTGTCTCAAAAAGACTAATAAAATTCTTTTATTGGTTTGAGAGCGGCATACAATGTAATTTGATCATATTTAGACTCCCTTCATATCTTCCATCCTCACTTTACTCCCCACCCCAACCTTAATAATATCTTTATTATTTGTCTTAAAAAAAAAGCCTATCAAGTGAGTCTAATCTGTGTTTCTTAAGTACTCTTGGGTATGGATATATCCCTTTGAGTGTGGTCTACCAAGTGGTACACCAGTAAGGGAAACTGACTCTCCCTTTCCCAGAATTTATCATTTGCCAAAAGATCTTCAGCTAGGAGCTGGAGCTTCCTGCTCATTTCCCCCATCCATGCTGGGTTCCTATCTAGCTTGTGTTTGCACAGGTCTTATGCATACTGTCATTAGCCCTGTGAGTTAATATGTGTAACTACTCTGTGGTGTCTAGACAACACAGCTTACTTGTATTCATTCATCATTTCAGACCCTTCCACTCCTTCCACTCCCTTTTCTTCAATGATCCCTGAGTCTAGGGAGGAAAGGGTGTGATATAGACATCCCATTTAGGGCTGAACATTTGACAGTATCTTACTCTCTACATGTTAACCAGTTGTGGGTCTCTGTGTTAATAATCATCTGCGTTAAGAAAAACTTTCCCTGGTGAGAGTGGAGAGATGCACTAATCTTTTTAAATAATGTTTAAAAAATCTCTGAAAATGAATAGAATACTTTCTTGTCCCCATAAAAAGCAGGATCATACATTTGATATAATTTTATTTAGTTGTAACATTTTTTCATACTGCTCATATATTTTATTCTGAGGAAAGAATTTAAATATAGATTTTAAAAGCATGGGGCATAGAAATCAAGAGAATGGGTACTAAGAGTTAAACATTTGAGGGTTGACAGCTGAAGAGAACATAAGAAATAGTGGGAAGGATGTATTTGAGGTCTAATTTATACACAATACACTTTACAGAGCTTAACACTCAGCTCAATGAAAATTGACAGTTCTTTATCTCTGCATATCTGCCAGCAATGTAAAATATAGAATTTCTTATTTTTTCTTAAATTCCCCATCCTTTTATATTTAGTTTTCCACCTCCTCTTCTTTCCAGAAGCAACTGAATTCTGATTTATTTCATCATCAGATTAATTTTGTTTATTCATTTTAAAAATATTTTATTATTATTTTTGTTGTATGTGTGTGAGTGCATTGCCTACATGTATGTAAGTGTACCTGTATTGCACAATGCCTGTGGAGACCAGAAGAGGGCATCAAATCCCCTGGGACTGGAGTTATGGATGGTTGTTAGCTGCCATGTGGGTGTTGGGAATCAAACCCGGGTCCTCTGCAAAAGCACTCTGCAAGAGCAGTCAGTGCTCTTAATTGCTGAGTCATCTCTCCAGCCCCCAAATTTTGTTTATTCTTGAGTCTCATATAATCATACAGTATGTAGGATACATATATGTGTGTATATGTCTTCCATTCAACAAATTTTTTAAAAATATCTTATTTTTATTTTACATGTGTGAGTGTGTTGCCTGCACACATGTGAGTGCACCCGTGTCATACAATGCCACGGAGGTCAGAAGAGGGTTTCGGATTCCCCTGGAACTGGAGTTAAGGACAGTTTGTAGCCACCATGTAGGTGCTGGGAATCAAACCCAAGTTCTCTGCAAGAGCAGTCAGTGCTCTTAACTGCTGAGCCATCTCTCCAGCCCCATACAACATATTTTTAAAAATTATCATGTTGTTCAATGTATAAGTAATTTGTTCTTTTTATTGCTGAGTAACACTTCATGAAATATTTTTATTGAAAAATTGTATTTTTATTGAAAGATTGTATATTATAGATATAGAAAAACACAAAATGTCCATATTTCAATCACTTAGATAAAGGCAATGATTACTGATTTTAGGTATATTTCAGTATTTTATTTTAAAAATATTTTTGTTGAGTTTTTGTGCATTTCATATAATAGATTTTAATCAAATTAGACCCCCTATCTGCACCCTCCATACCTCCCTGAACAGATTTCATGCTTTCTGTCACACATGTTAAGTCATATGTGGTCAAGTTTTTGTATCTAGATGTCCCTTGGTGCAAATTCATCCACTGGAGTCTAGTCAGCCTATCTACTGTCACTCCCTTAAAGATCTACTCTCCCTCATCTAGCAGTTGGCCAATAGTTCCTTGGCTAGGGTTGGAGCTTACTACCCATTTTTCTTGTTCTATGCTGGGCTTTTGTCTGAGTCTGCATAGGTCTTGTGCATACTGTTATCATTGTTGCAAGTTCATCTCAGCAAGTTCCCAGTGGCCTGAAAGCCTCTGTTTCCTTATGTTCATACACCAACCCTGACTCTTTCCACCCCCTCTTCTGCAATGGTCCCTGAGCCATGGGTGAGTGAGGCTTAATATAGGAGTCCTCTCCAGGAATATACTTTTTAGTCTCTTGTTCTCTGAAACATAGCCAGTTGTGGCCTTCTATGTGCATCACACTGTTGTATGAGGAAGAAACTCATCATAGCATTATTCATAATAGCCAAGAAATGAAAACATCCTAAGTATCTTTCAAGTAATAAATAGATTGAAATGTGGCATATACACACAGTTTAATACTATTTAGCCACAAAAGGTATGAAATCTTACAATTTCCAACAATTTGGATGTAACTGGAAATCATTAAGTTAACTGAAATAGGTCAAGCACAGAAAGAAAAGTACTCACTTATATGGTTAATATAAAACAGTTAATCTCAAAGTAGTTAAGAGTATAATTGTGATTACCAGAAGTTAGGAGGGATGGGGAAAGAATGATTGATGGGTACTATTTATAGATAGGGAAAAGAAGGTCTGGTGTCCTGTTGCATAGCAGGGTGAGTACAGATGTTGTGTGAGAAACTTCCTGGGGAGATGCAACACACACACACACACACCCACACACACACACACACACACACATCTCACCCCAGAAGGGAGCCCATGACAGACCAAAATAATGATTGTACCAAAGTCCAACTTGGTGAACCAATGAGCTTTTATTGGAGTTACTAACAGAAATATGGATGAGGGCTTACAGGAACAGGGATAAATCAAAAGAAGCCTGCATCACCAAAAAAATGCACCCCAACAAGAATGACAACCAAAGAAAGCTGCATCCTTGGAGCTCTTTGCTCAACTTGCAAGCAGCTGGCCAGGTCTCAGAAATCTCTCTCAGCTGGGCTGGTCAGAGCCTCCTCCCCCAACAGTTCTTTAACTCCTTATAAAAGCTGGGGAGGGGCCTTCAAAAATCTTGCAAGTTTCCACTTTCTCAGGATGTGATGCTTTGTTTACCACTGAGCCTCCCCTTTCCTCCTGGAAGGAATGTTTCAATTCTGAGTAAATTGCCATACCACAACAGATATTATACTGCACATTTCAAAAATCTTGAAGAGGTCTGGAGAGATGATTCAGTAGTTAAGAGCACTGGCTGCTCTTGCAGAGAACCCAGGTTCAATTCCCAGCACCCACATAGCAACTAACAGCTATCTGTAACTCCAGTTCCAGGGGAATCCAACGCCTTCTGACCTCCATGAGTGCTGCACGACATGAGTGCATTTATCTACATGTAGGTAAATTTACCTCCATGTGGGTGCTGGGATTCATACATGTAAAATAAAAAGAATAAATAAAATATTTTTTAAAACCTAGAAGGGAGACTTTTGAATCTTCATTGTAAATGAATGATATGAGGAGATAAATTTATATAGGTGGATTTAAATAAATATTATGTAGTACAAGCTTGTATTGAATCTTACCTCATTAATATGCATAATTTTTTACATTTTATTTATTATTTTTATTTACTTATTTATTTTGTGGGTGTGCGTGTATTGCCAGCATGTAGGTAAGTGCACCCATGTTGTGCAATGCCCACGAAGGACAGAAGAGACTGTCAGATTCCCTGGAACTGGAGTCACGGACTGTTGTTAGCTGCCATGTGGGTGCTGGGATTTGAACCCAGGTCTTCTTCAAGAACAATCACTGTTCTTAATTGCTGAGCCATCTCTCCAGCCCCAATATGTATAATTTTTAAAGCTGTTTAGAACTGTAGAATCAAGCTCAAAGACATTAAGATCATTGGTTATATATTAAATATTTTGCCATTCTATATTCTTGAGTGTGATGATTAACTCTATTGTCAATTCGACTGAATTTAGAATAATTTATTAGACATAACTCAGGGCATGTCTGTGAAAGTGTTTCCAGAGAGGTTTAACAGAGGAGTGAAGACCCATCTTCAACATGAGCTGCACTCTCCCACAGGCTGGCATTCCAAACTAAATTAAAAGGAGGAGAAAGTGAGTGGAGCATTAGTGTTCATTTCTCCTTGCTTCTTGTCAAGTATTTTATTACAGCAATGAAAAAAGTAATATATTGAATTGAAGTTGTAGCTATACCTCTAGTTTAATAAATAACTATGTTTAATTCAATATAACAAATCTTTTCCTAAACCCCATCTTTGCCAATGTCAATCTTTTCTTTTCTAGTGCTGGAGTTTGAGCCCATGGTCCCTCACAGGCTAGGCAAGCACTCTGTCATTCACCTGTATCTCTTGCCCTTGAATGCTAATTCTTATCCAAAAAATGCTTCTGCATATCTCTTTACCTTTAACCAGTTGCTCAATAAAGCCATGGTTTTGAATGTCATTTTTATATTCATCAACTTTCTTCTGGAATGATTTGGCAATTTAGATTCTCTGTATATTTGGTAGAAGAGCTCCATTTCTAGTGTCTGACCTAAGAAGCTATAGACAAAACTAGTTAGACCTGTAAGTGCTTTGGGTGAAAGACTGGGAAACTGAAAGCTGCATTTTAGGGAAATTTGGAGGATTTTGAACTCTCTATATAAAATTTCACTTTTGTTTTCTTGGAGCATTTCTTCATGTTTTTCTGGACACAATGATAAAGGGGGTGCTCAAGAACTGATAAGGAATATGAAAGATTATCTGTTTCAGGGGAAGAGAACCTTGGTTATGCTAGGAAATACTACATAATAGGAGGCACTCTGGGTACATAATATAGTAATTTATAAAGTATAATAACTTGAGTGAGTTTGAGCTTTTTGTTCCATCCTAAACTGGTCACTGGTTTTAGCTTCTGTTGGCAAGCCCAAGACATTGACAACTGCATTGTGAGAAAATCTGTTTTTTAACTCCTTTATCTTTTTATACAAAGAAAATATTTAAAAATTACAGTTTTATTATGATGGAAATTACTAAGAAAAATACTTTTTTATTATCAGTAAATTAAGTAATTAACCTTTTACTGTACATCTATGTATCCTGTATCTCCCCATCATTTTTTTCTGAGATCTTCATCTCTTTTTCCTTCTTTCTTTCTTTCTTTCTTTCTTTCTTTCTTTCTTTCTTTCCTTCCTTCCTTCCTTCCTTCCTTCCTTCCTTCCTTCCTTCCTAAAAAAACTTTCTCTTTCTTTCTTTCTTTTTAAACTTTAAAAAAATATTTTATTTTTATTTTATGTGTATGTGTGTATTGTCTGCATATAGGTTAGTGCACCTGTATTGTGCAATGCCTGCAGAGGTCAAGAGGCTGTCGGGTCCCCTGGGACTGGAGTTATGGACCATTGTTAGCTGCCCTGTGGGTGCTGGGATTCGAACCGGGTCTTCTGCAAGAACAACCAGTGTTCTTAACTGCTGAGCCGTCTCTCCAGCCCTGCTTTCTTTTTTTTTTTTTTAATGGTCTTTTTACTGCTCTAACATTCCCCTCTCTGTAGAGGTAACCCTAAAATCTTTTAGGGATTAGATAAGAGCTCCCAAATGCTTTTGACATTTTTGGCCTTTGGAACAGAGTATGTTGCTAAGAGGCCCAAGGACATTGTGAGTTTTAGCCAAGAAACTGGCTACTTCTCTTTGAGGTCTTTTTACCCTGTCTAGCCAATTTCTACCTCCTATTCTTATTACACCATCCTCTGAAGAGGTTACCCAGGATGCAGACTGCTCTGGCTTCTTCCATGCTGAACAGGGATGCAGGGTGAGGCAATTGGAGCCAATTGGAGGCAATTGGAGCTCACAAGCATGAGCACCTGAGTTTGGATCCCCAGCACCCAAGCAAAAAGTTGGATGTGGTGGCTGGTGTCTGTCACCCCAGCACTGGGGCTGGGGAGGAAACAAGAGGAGCCTTGACTCTGATTAATCAGTGAGCTCCAGGTTTAGTGAGAGACCCTGTTTCAGAAAGTAAGGTGGAGAAGCAATCAAGAAAGACATCAGTCTCTACATCTGGCCTCCACATGCATGTATGCACACATGTATGTATGCCCACACACATGTGCACACACACATACACAAAGAGAAAAAATTATATGGGAAGATTTATTCAGTGTGAGTCCATCCACTAGGCCCACCAAGACACTGTCCCTGTGAGACACTCTTTCCCCTCCCCCACAATTACCAAAAGTTCCTTAGGTTGGGTTGGGATTTCTTACCCATTTCTCCATTTCTGTGTTGGTATTTTGTCTGGTTTGAGCTTGCATAGTACTTGTGCATGCTGTCACCATTGTTGACTCACAGAAATATATTGTTCTTAGCATGGATATCTTGGGTCTTTACAGGCAGTCTTTCTTAGTAGCATAGGTAGACCTACCTGTGTGTGAAGTAGGCAGGCCCATCTGTAGAAGCCTGTTGCTGTAAACCGATGATTTCTTGGGGTTTCTTTTTCTACAGCTCTCTGCTGCTACTACCCAAGGGATCTTGATGTACTACTGTTGGGATTATTGCTCTCCCACGTGAAAAATACTTCACTCATAGCTTCTATTTCAACAGATGAGAATGATCTTCAGCTTCTAGCTTTCTCTTCGCTTCTGTATTGATCTCCCTACCTTTCTATGAGTGAGAACACTGCTGTTCATTATGGTGTTCTAGTTGTGAAAAATATGTAATCAATAGTCTCTCCAGATGTTTTCTTTCTCAGTTATTTATGAATTTTTTTAATTGTAAAATAAAAAAACTATTGTCCTTTTGATAATTGAATTTGGTGTGACATACTAAAATAAGAGAAGTTTGGGGAGTATAAAGAGAAAAGATTTTTATATTGCTCCTGAAATTCTGCTTTTTTCATGTCATGTCATATTGGTGACTGGAGGGAAGACTTATAGTCAGAAGACATAGCGCACATTTTCCTCTTGAAATATTCCACTGCTTCTCAGTTTTTAATTCTATTGTGTGTTCTGGCTATGGTTGATAGAATCCTATTTCCAGGATCAACTTAAGGGGGCTAGTCTTAAGAGGGCTTAGGGTTAGTTACTCTCTCTCTCTAGACATACCAAAAAGTGGAAAGAATAGTATTAAAAAACTATGTGATCTATCAGACTCTAGTTCTTATATATTGCAGCTTTTATTCCATCTATTGCTTTTTCATCTTTTCAGGCATTTAACTTTTTATAATGGGGATATATATTTAGTCTATTAGCTTATATTTTGAACTAATTTCAGAGTTTTAGAATAGTGGGTGAAATATAAAAATTCCACATAACTTTAGTCTTTTAATTTTGTCAGTATTGACTAGTTCATATTGATAACCTTTCAAAGAACTTGTCAATCTGTACCTGTTTTTTCATCGCTCATGACAAGACTATCACAAATAGGACTTTAAGAAATTTCTTACAAAACTTAATCATTTTAATAAAAGTCACTTTTTTTTACCAGGTACAGAGATGAATAATTGAAACAACTGTGGGAATGTGTGTGCAGGCACACACAGCACACAAACTAAAATATATACATATACCTTGCTAATTAAACTAGATCATTAACCTGTCAGGAAATGATAATGACAAATTAAGAAATGCTAAACACAGAAGAAATGGTTCAGGGACCAAAAAAAGCCAATAACAATAGAAAGAATGTTTAGCATAATTCTTGCTATTATGTTTACACAATAAAAGGAGGCAATGCTAATAACCTTTATTGAGTACTTAGTCTTGGATTGTGCTAAGCACTTTAGAAGAATTATCTCTTTTGATTGTCGATCACAACTATGATGCAAGAACTGCTTTTATTTTTGCTAGTCAGATGAGGAAATGGGAGCTTGAGGAAACCTAACCTAAAGTCACATAATAATAATTATATAAAGCTTCATTTAACTTAGAGAGTTTAAGATTTAAATCATGTCAAATTTGCCAGTAGTGTGACCTGTTTCGCTATTGGTAAGTCATTTATTACTTGTAGTTTTTTAATCAGTTTATGATCATTTATCTGAAAGTAGCCACCAATTATACAAATACATGTTTATTTATTTTTTTTTCTTTTATTGAACTATTGTGATTTTCATACAATATTGTTTGATGGTATTTAGATCCCCTCCCCTATTCACACTTCACCCCACTTACCCCCACCCAATTTAATGTATTCTTTTATATATATAACATGACCTAGAGAGTCTGATTTGTGTCCCTAAATGTCCTTCAGTCTGGGCCCCTTTCTCCCCTCCCCCC
>NW_008346548.1:8155958-8184168 GCF_000622305.1 Nannospalax galili
TCATTCCCCTTGTTGTCCTAACCTTAACCATATGTTTCAGAAATCTTATGTCCATTTTTATTGTATCCTGGACCAGTTATACTTTTACCATAACCCCATGCTTTTAGTTTTCCCTGCTTCATATTTGAAAAATGAATTATCTTTATACATTCTAGGAAATTGAAAAAATGAATGCTTTAAAATTTTGTAAGTACTTTGAATATCAAAGCCATAAGAACTGTAATGGGTAACATGGATTAAGTTTCTCCCCAATATAATCTGACAGAGTTTATTCCAGAATAGCTTTAAGAAAAAAGAGATTAAAAAGAAAGCATTTTGCTTGTCTGGAATGCCCTTTTTGTATAAATCCTGTCTCTAAAAGTTCAGAAATACTGGTATAGATTTCTGTGAACTTCTGTGATGCAGACTGTTTTAAATGGAAGCATAAGGCACAGGGATCAGTTGATCTTGTTTATACTCATTTGTAAAGTGTTTGATTATTATCTTGTCAATGCTTTAATTCAGTGGGTGATCCTGACTCTACCTCAAATTAAAGTTATCATATTATCATACTTTTGAAATCTTTTTCTTACTCCAATCTTAAATTCATATGGCCAAATCAGGAAACTCTCTCATCTTGAAATAGAATTAGAAGACTGAGAAGCTACATAGTCCTCAAGTTAACAAATTGTGTATATGTTTAAGTAGCTTAGTGACTGTGGATAGTTGATCAACCTTTCTAAGCCTCAATTTCTTCATTTGTAATAACACCTCCTATCTCATCAGGCTGTAGGAATAAATGAAAATTCAGGGCTGGATAGATGGTTCAATTTTTAAGAGAACTCACTGGGTTTTGAGAAGACCCGGGTTCAAATTCCAGTTCCAGATCCCAAACTCCATTTCTTGGGGGATATGATGCCCTCTTCTGGCCTCCATGGGCATTGTACATATGTGGTACACTTACATACATGCAGGCAAAACATCCATACACATAAAAATAAATAAAAAATTTTTAAAAAGAAAAAAATTATTTAGTTTAAAATAAAAACTTTAAAATTTTAAAAAGAAAATTAAATGAGATATTCTACGTGAAGTGTTCTTCATTGTGCCTGGTACATAGTAAACATGTGGCAGCATCAGCCTTGGTGGTAATCATTATGATCCAAGTTACAGATTTTTCCAAATGTAATCAATTTTTGCAAATGACAACAGACTGTTAAGGATATGGGATGTGCATTTCTTCTTTTATAGAATGTAAATATTCTGCTTCTGTAGATAGATTACATATTTAGATTTTATTTGTAATGGAGTCTCAAAATGTCCTCTTTCTTCTATCACTGGGGATTTAAGAAAGTATCATTTAAAGAAGAGAAGTAGTCCTCAAATACTCCTATAAATGAGTTTCTAGAAATAATGAAATAATAACAGTACCAGCTATTTCAATGAGCAGTTTGAAATTCAAGTATGTAGTTCATGAGGGAATCAGGTTAAATCACCAACAAATTGTCTTTAGTAGTCTAGCACCATAACTAGGTATATAATTAATTAATCTGAGTCAGTGAGTCAAATGCTAAATACAAGCATGTTCCCTTTTCTGTAAATTTTTAAAAGAAATTTTTGTGTATTTCATACAGAACATCTTAATCTTAATCATCTTTATACCCTCTTCCCCAATGGCACCCTCCCATAGCCCCTACCCCACTGGAACTCATACATTCTATCATTTGTTTTAAGGCTTATGATGTCAAGTTAATGCCCCCAGACCTTCCTCAGTACAAGTTCATCCACTGGGGTCTAGGCAGCCCATCTAGAGTCCCTCTCTTTAAGAAGATCAGCTCTTCCTCACACAGCAGTAATCAGCTGCCAATAATTCTTTGACTATGATTGTGGCTTGTTGCCCATTTCCACAGTTCTGCGCTTGGGTTTTGTTTGCTTGAGTTTGCATAGGTCTTGTGCATGCTGACACCACTGCGGTATGAGCAAAGTCCCAGGAACTTGTAGGACTTTATTTCCATGTGGTCGTGTACCTCCTCCCCAGCTTTTACAATGTTTCTGCCTCCTCTTGTGCAATGATCCCCGAACCCTGAGTGGGTGGAGCTTAAATAAGAGTCCTGTCCAAGGATGCACATTCTGCAGACTCTTGCTCTCCATGGCTTGACCATTTGTACCTTTTGTGTTCCTGGCCCTCTGTTGCATGAGGGAGCTTCATTGATGAGTAGAGAGTCTGATTTGTGTCCCTAAATGTCCTTCAGTCTGGTCCATTCACTCGGCTCACCAAGAGATCCATCCCTGTAGGACACTGTCTTTCCTCCTCCCAGCAGATATCAGTTGTCAAGTTCCTTAGGTTGGGTTGGGATTTCTTATCCACTTCCTCATATATGTCCTGGGTTTTGTCTCATTTATTTTTACTTATTTATTTATAATTATGTGCATCTGTGTGTGGGTATGTGCATGTAAATGTAGGTGTCCATGGAAGCCAGAAGTGTTAGATCTCCTAGGAGCTAGAGTTACAGGTAATTGTGAGCCACCCAGCATGGTTGCTGGGAATTGAACTCAGGTCCTCCGGACAAGCAAGAAGTGCTCTTAACCACTGAGCCATCTCTTCAGCCCTGAAACTTTTCTTTGGTGTATCATTTTTGTTCTGAGGTTTTATAATCTCCTAACATTAGCTCTAAAATTGTCCAAGTGAATATTTTGTAATAATCTAATTATCTAAAAATTTTTTTCTTAGAAGAGGAGAAAAAAGGAAGGAAGGGAGGGAGGGAGAAAGATGGTGGGAGAGAGAAAGGCCATAAATGAAAAACATTAATGGAACAGAGAGGGCTGGTATTTTCCAGAGTGACCACTCTTCAAAGGCCTTGTGAGGTTTCATGTCCAGTTCATGGGTGTAAATCTCTCAGATCACATTAGCTCTTAGGAATCGGTTACTCACTCTCTAATCTGCCTGTCCCTGTTCTTCTAGATTACTGGGAGAGCTATTTTCCTTGACTTGGGCTACAAAATGATTTCTTTCTCATCTAGAGAAAGTCAAGGGCAACAAGCTTCAGAAGTAAAAACAACACTAAAACGAACAGTTTTATGATATCAGGCGTCTCCTGTTAAAGATCCCTCTAAATCCTTTCCACAGTCCACCCAGTGGCCACAAAATAGCAGAGGGGTTAGAATGTTGGGAGTTTTCTGCTCTGATTTTTCAGCTTATCTTTGCTGTGTGACTGGAAGTGTTTCATTTACACAATCTCTCTGGTTCTTCACTTATGTTAGTTACTTTACTGTGACAAAATACTAACAAAAGCAAGTTGAGGAAGGAAGAGTTTATTTGGGGTCATGATTTGAGGGCACAGTCTATCATGGCAGAGAAGGCTAGGTGAGGCAACCAATCACATTGCACCTACAGCTAGGAAGCAGAGAGAGACAAATGCTGATGTTCTGTTTGCTTTCTCCTTTTTGTTCAGTCTGCATCCCTAGCCCATGGAAAGATGATGGCCACATACCGGTTTGGTTTTCCCATCTCAAACCTCTCTGGAAAGGTTCTCACAGATGCTCTTACAGGTTTGTCTCCTAGGTGATTATAAATCTCATCATTTTTGCAGTTAAGATTAATCATAATATCTATGCAACAGAAGTTACTCTAGGCTATTGGTTCTCAAACTTTCCCTTAGAAAACACTAGTGCTCTGAAGCTGGATGAGGTTTTTTGTTTTTGTTTTTTAATTTAAAGAAGCACAAAGCATAGAATCGGTATAACAACTTTTTGCTATTGCCAACAACCATCTTAGCCAGGACTATGATATGACGAACAAGCGGGGATAACTAGTCTTGCCTAACTTTACAGTAAAGGGAGGTTGGGTAAGACTTTTTCATAGTTCCTTAGTAGAATCATGACA
This sequence comes from Nannospalax galili, assembly GCF_000622305.1. Classification (NCBI taxonomy): domain Eukaryota; kingdom Metazoa; phylum Chordata; class Mammalia; order Rodentia; family Spalacidae; genus Nannospalax; species Nannospalax galili. The sequence continues at coordinate 8,159,821 of NW_008346548.1, forward strand.
CAAGCCAAGACCTCTTGGTCTATGGAATGAGAAGTAGTGTGGAAAGGGCACTATAGCCCCACGGCTTCCCAGCCCTGTGACCCTCAGAATGTCACTTAATCTCTCTTAATGTAGTACCTTCACATTGATGGAGAAAATCACTATTAATGGCTTAAGTTAGGCAGATTTCTGAGTTAAATAGGAGACAAAACATGCCTGTTTCAGGGATTATTGTGAAGCTTAAATGTACCTATGCACAGGTAGCCTTTAGAGCACAGAGTAAGTGCTGCACAGATGTTAGTTACCTTATTTGTGTATGCGCACATGTGTGTATGCATGTGGAAGCCAGAGGCTGATGTTTGGGTGTCTTCCTCGATTGCTTTCTTTTAAAAAACTTATAAAAAATATTTTATTTATTATTTTTATTTTATGTGTATGAGTGTATTGGTGAGAGAAGCATTAGTGTCGTCTTTACCCCTTGTTTTATGTTCCATGAGCCTTAGGTATAGAGGTTGCATCGTGGATATGCCATTTAGTCGTGGGCAATTCACAGATAATGTCTGTGTGTGACCAGTTGTGGAACTCTATAATAGTCTCCCTCTGTTGCAAAGGAAGCTTCTTTAATGGTGGTGACTGGGATACTTGTCTGTAAATACAAGGATCCATATTTTACATTATAGTAAGAAATTACATTTGTCTAAGGACAAATTTTTATTTATTATTTTTATTTTTGTGTATGAGTGTATTGCATGCATGTATGTAAGTGCATGCATGTTGTGCAGTGCCTGCAGAGGTCAGAGGGAACTGGATCCCCTGGAACTGGAGTTATGGACAGTTTTTAGCTGCCATGTGGGTCCTGGGCATCGAACTTGGATCCTCTGCAAGAGCAGTCAGTGCTCTTAACCACTGAACCATTTTTCCAGCCCCACATGTTTTTTAAGAAACATACTTGTGAGGAAGAAAAACAAAAATTCCTGTCTATCATGTGTCTTATGGGCTATTGTGATTTTCACTGTAAGTGTAAGTAGGCATATAGATAGAATTGGAAGAATGCTCTAGTTTTAGTATATCTTAAGGTTTAAGAAAAATTTCTGCTTTGATTTAAAAAGTATTTTATTATTTTTATTTATGTGTATGAGTATATTGCCTGCATGTCTGTAAGTCATGCAATGCCAGCAGAGGTCAGAGGAGGGCATTGGATCCCCTGGAATTAGAGTTACAGATGGTTGTCATCTGCCATGTGGGTGTTGGAAAACGAGCCCAGATCCTCTGCGAGAGTGGCCAGTTCTATTAACTACTGAGTCACCTCTCTAGCCACCTGCTTTGATTGTTCTTTTTTTTTTTTTTTTTGAGACAGGGTTTTACCGTGTAGCTTAGGCTGACCTTGAACACACGAATCTTCTGCCACAGTCCCCTGGATGCTGAGACTGTAGTCATGTATCACCACTCCTGGTTTCTCTTATTTTTTAGATAAAGACATGGAGAAATAATATGTCTAAGTTAGATAGTCAGTGGTAGATATGGAACCTGAAGTTTGTCTCAGGTTATGTTTCTAGCTAGAATTATGTTTCTAGCATAATTTTCTTCCATGTTATTTGGGTCCTGTAATTATGCTTTATAACATTTTCTCTTAAAAGTGTTCTTTACTTTGTTTTAGGGATAAAATATATTTTATGATGATAAATTTCCATTTTATTGTTTAACAATGAGAAAGATCTTTAAAATCAGATAAATTTGTTTGATAGCTATATATTCAATAAAAGATATTTATGTCATGTATGATACAGAATTAAATTGTAGTTTGCTCAGATTTTAAATGACCTGAGGACAGAGGGGTTAGTGTGCCCAGAAAAAAAAAGTTTCAAGTAAGTGGAGTTTAATTGGAAGTATTATAGTAGGAAGAAAGATTGAGTGGGGTTCATAATAAGAAAAGCTAAATTTTAGTTTTTGAAAAGAGTCTACACATGTATGACCACAAGTTGACAGTAATTGGAGATAATTTGTCAAGCAAAAATTGAAGGAAGAATGATGGATTCAAGGTATATAACAAATTGAAACAAGAACATTGAAGACAATAAAACTGCTGATAGGTCTCAGAGTAGAGATAAAATACATAATTCAGATGACCAAAACACCTAAAATGGGAAAAGAAAAACCAACTAAAAACAGTGGAAGCATTTTGTACAGAATTATCTGGCACAAAAGAGATTTTTTAATTATTCAGTTTTTATTGAGTAATAAAGCTGATAGAATTTGATATACTGTAGGGGTATGTCCATAGTTTGCTTGTTATGATTGTGCCTGTATTTATGTTATTTCTATCAACATATTTTTTTTATATATACTTTTCAGTACCAAGAATCGGGCCTGATATGTATTATTAGGCCTATTTCTTTGAAGGCATGTATTGATATAAATCTATGTGATATTATGAAAGATGTTATAAGGAATAGAGACATTTGACATTTTCAAGAATAAATTTAATTTTATCTTAATTAAAAAATTATTACATTCCTTTGTGTGTGTGTGTGTGTGTGTGTGCGTGTGTGCACGCACTATGACATGTACAGTTGATTCTCTCTTTCCACCATCCAAGTCTTGGGACTCAAACTTAGGTTGTGAAGCTGGGTAGCAAGGGCTCTCATCTGTTGAGCCATCTCACAAGCCTGAGTGAATTTAATTTCAACTTAATTCCCTCATATTTTGAAAGGTACTTTCTATTATATAGTATAAATTCATATTTATATAATATGTTCAATTTAAAAAGCATGTTTACATGTATGCCCCACTTATGAATATTAGATGTTTTTGGGAGAGTCAACAGTTGTAAACTTTTTTTCAATGTATATTTTTTATTGAACTTTTGTGCATAACAGTAATCATTTGTGTTAAGCTGTTGTTACAGAAGTCAGTAGTTTTTGACTACTATATAAGGCTTGTAAGCTTCAAAAACAGAAACTCTGACCTTGAGTAGTTTCAAATTAAGTAGTAAAGAAAAACCTACTTTCCTACTAGGTTTAATAAAACATTGGTATGTATAACATATGCTTGAGCAATTGCATCTAAATATGAGTGTTCATTCTTTTCTGTCACTCTAGCATATACATATGGTGACAGTCACAAAGGTACTCAGTGAGAAAGAGTGACAGTGGTTGCTATTGAGCTTTTTATTTTGATTTAAAATGTGCCTTCATTAGTATGGAAAGTTGGAAAGTTGAAACAATGGCTCCAAATAAAGAGATAATTATATATTGTTGTAAAATATTGCAAAGATTTTATTTCAACATTTAAAAAGTTATAATTATTCATCTTTTTCACTATAGAATTGTTTTTGAAGGAAATACTGCTTATATGCAGGCATGTTGAACTTAAGAATCTTTGATGTTTAATCATAGCACCAGGAAGAAAAACCAAAGGGATAAACCTTGTTCTTAAAGAAGTTTAGAATTGTTTTAAAACTATGCTGTTGGTTTAGAATCTTAGCATATATTTTGCTTAGCAGTGGAGCTGGGACCTGGGATTTTAGAGAGGTATAGTTGAATTCACGTTATTTATAAAAAATGCTAACATTAGCATTTCATTTGTTTGTCAATATGTATAAATAGCTTTTCCACTAATTTATTTTAAAAGATACGTTGAAAAGAGATGCTTTTTGCAGCTTTAGTCACAGAACAAATATAAAAATTTCTTGGAGCATGTAAACAATTACTTCTTGAATCCTAAATTCTAATGGGATTTTGTTGTCAGAGCTACAACAGAAACTAATGACATCAGCTCGATTTTTCTGATAGAATTCTAACAGTTGTAACTCCTGTAGTTTTACATAAACATTAAAATATATGAATGCTATTTTTCTATTACTGAGGATTTTATAAACCAATTAAGTTCCAAGGTAATAATAAAATTTTCTCTTACCAAATACTTTATATGCTGGAAAATACATTATTCAATGATATTGAATAAAATCTTTGTTTTTAGACCTTTAAGAAATCCAACAGATATCAATTTACAACTTCCTTAAAATTACAATTTAAATATATAAATGGATATTTAATTCTAATTTTGTTAATTATTATTCCTATAGTAAACAAGTTGCTTATTCTTGTTTATTTTCCTTATATTTAAAATTCTTTCTTTTCCTTCCTTTTTTCCTACTTTCCTTCCTTCCTTCCTTTCTGTGTGGGTTGAAGACTTATTCATTTAAAAGTTATTCACTGTAGTAGTTGGAGAAGACTCAGTGATTAAAAGTTCTTGCTGCTCTTGCAGAGGACCTTAGTTCATTTCCCACCTCCACATACAGACACACAAAATAAAAATAATAAAATCAATCTTAAAAATTATTTATTCTATAAATATTTATTGATGACAGATATGCAGTCTAAGTGAATTTATCATTTTCTTATACTCATGCTAGAAATTATTAATTTTAAAACCTTACTATTTGCATTTTGTATCTGTATATAATAAACTTTAATTCTTTTTACCTATACCTGTCTCATCTCCTCCTTCTGCTGAGCCTTCTTTTTCCCTACTAGTCCCTCTCCTGCTTTCATGACTTGTGTGTCTGTGACCCACTGAGTGTAAATAAGGTTGCTGTGTGAGCATGAGTGGAAGGTTATTTACTGTATCATGGACAATTTATTAGTGGTTACAGCACTGAAGAAAGTGACACCCCCACCTCAGCCACCAGTAACTGTCAGCAGCAACTCAGGGAGGATGAGGGCCTCAGGAGCCCTATCCCTGCTATGATGGAATGTTAATGGGTCCAGTCTTGTGCAGATCACCACAGCTGTACTGAGTTCATGAATGCATCATCTGTGTCATGTCCAAAAGGTAATTTCACAGTGGTCCTCTCCAACCTCGGCTCTTACAATCTTTCTTCTTCAGCAATGTTCCCTGAGCCTTCAGGTGTGGGTAGGAATTAGGAGACAGATACTGCATAGCACCTTCCTGCACTATGAAAGCTAACCAGCATCAAGGAGGCTTCCAGGTCAGTTCCAGCTTGATTTCTCCATGCCCTGTGGCTGACAGGTTCTTTTGTGCAATCAAGAGCAACGACAATATCCTGTATTTTTTTCATGAAACCGTGGGACCTCTCTGACCAATAACTCATAGGGAGGTACCCAATACCAGTCCCTGGGCTTTTTGTTTAATAACCTATGGCTTCTGGGAGGAACATTATCCCCCCTGACCCATGTAGAATACCCCTATATAATATTATATTTTTAATAGGCTTATAATTGCAAGCTTTCATATGGCTTTTTCATAGTCCTTAGTGTTCCTCATCCCTCCCTCATGCCCCCCTCTGTTCTACCCTTCTATCTCATCCCCACTCAAAACGATATTATTTCCTTTCCACCTTCACACTACCTATGTACTACTGTTCTCCCTCTCTCAAGCCTTTCCACTCCTCCAGTGGCCCCTTTATAGTTTCATGGCTTCTACAGGTACTCTGAGTTAAACACAAATATCTAAAGGTTTGACATGAAACCTATGCATCAGGGACAGTGATGCCTCCCTCTCTTCTTACATTCTTCAGGATTGTTTTGGCTATCCTGGTTTCTTTGTGTTTCCACATGATATTTGAGCTTATTTTCCTATTTCTATGAATAATTATTTTGAAATGTTAGTGGGGATTGCACTAAATCTGTAGATTGTTTTGGTAGGATGTCCATTTTCACAATATTAATCCTACTGATCAGTGAGCATGGGAAACCTTTCCATCTTCTGGTACTTTTCTTTCTTCACTGTCTTAACGTTCTCATTATTCAAATCTTTCACTCCTTTGGTTAGATATATTTCAAGGTATTCTATATTTTTGAGGCTATCATGTATGGTATCATTTCCCTATTTCTTTCTATTTTGCTGAATGTTTACCAGCTCTTAGAGTTTTCTGGTAAAGTCTTTAGGATCTTTCATGTATAGAATCATATAATCTTCAAATAAGGATGCATTGAATTCTTTCTTTTTTATTTGTATCCCCCTTATCTCCTTCACTTGTTTTACTGCTCTACCTAAAACTTTAAGCACTGTATTGAACAGAAATGGTGAGAGTGGACTTGCTTGTCTTGTTCCTGTTTTTAGTGGAAATGCTTTAAGTTTTTCAATATTTAACATGATCTTGGTAGTGTGTTTGTTGTATATTGCCTTTATTATATTGAGATAAGTCCACTATATCACTAGACTCTTCATGACTTTTATCATGAAGGGATGTTGAGTTTTGTCAAGAGTCTTTTCTACATCTAATGAGATGATCGTTTGGTTACTGTCCTTGAGTCTGTTTATGTGTTGGATTACATTTATTTATTTACATTTGTTGAACCATCTTTGCATCTCTTGGATGATCTTTTTGATGTACCATTATATTCAGCTTGAAAGTATTTTATTGAGAATTTTTGCATCTATGTTCATCAGAGAATTTGGCCTATAATTTTCTTTTTTGTTGGATCTTTGTCAGGCTTTGGTATCAGGGTAATACTGGCAGCTTAGAAAGAATTTGGAATATTACTTCCTTTTCTATTTTATAGAATAATTTGAGAAAATTATTATTATTGCTTATTTGATGATTTGGTAGAATTCTGCACTGAAACCATCTGGCCCTGAGCTCTTTTTAGTTGGGAGATTTTTAATTACTTCTTCTATCTCATTGGTTGTTATGGGTCTATTTAAATTGTTTACATCATCTTGGTTTAATTTTGGTAGGTCATATATATCTAGAAATTTATTTATTTCAACTAGATTTTCCAGTTTACTGGAATATAGATTTTTAAAGTATGTTATTATGATTCTCTAAGAGTCTCTGAATTTCCTTAGTAAAATACACTTCAAACTAAAACTCATCAGAAGAGATAGGGAAGGACACTTCATACTCATTAAAGGAAAATTAACCAAGAGGATATTAAAGTCCTAGATATATAAGTACTAACAGTGGGGCACTCAATTTCATAAAAGAAACAGTACTGATCTAAAATCATAGATTGGCTTCAATATAGTGATAGAGGTTGACTTCAATACCCAACTCTCACCAATAGAGGGGTCATCTAAACAAAAACTAAATAGAAAAACCCTGAAGTTAAATGACATCATAAGTGAAATGAATCCCAACAGACATTTCACCCAAATGCTAAAGTGTATACTTTATTCTCAGCATTCCATGGAATTTTCCCCAGAATTTCCCACGTATTAGGACACAAAGCAACTCTCAACACATTTAGGAATATTGAAATAACATTCTGAATGTTGTCACAAGTGAATAAAGCTGGATATCAACAACAATAGAAATGGGGAATAAGCACACAAACTCTTGGAAACTAAACATCAAACCATTGAATGAAAATTGGGTCAAGGGAAACATCAATAAAGAAAATTGAAAATTCCTAGAAATGAATGGAAATGAAAAGACAACATGGCAAAATCTATGGGACACAATGAAGGTAGTCCTAAGAGGAAAGTTTATAGCACTAAGTGACTACATTAAACAACTGGGGAGATCTCATATTAATAACTTAATGGTGCACATGAAGGCCTTGGATAAAGAAGAACAAATAACATCCAACTGGCTGAAATGTAGAGAATAAGCATCTGCAGAGGGCATGCCCTTGGATAGGACTTCATGTCCTGGATAGGAGTACTATACTAAACCTCTGCCACCCAGGGCTCAGGGAACATTGTAGAAGGGCCAGAAAGACTTTAAGAGCCAGGAGTAGTGGATGAACACAAGGAAACAATTTTCAAGGCAACTGGCAACTTGCTTATATGAACTTAGACAAATGGTGACAGTGTGTACAAGACCTATGTAAACTAACACCAGACAGAAACCCGGCATAGAACTGGGGAAATGGATAAGAAACCTTAACCTTAGCTGAGGAACTATTGGCAGCTAATTACTGCTGGGTGAAGGAGAGCTTGCCTTCTTTAAGGGAGTGACATTAGATAGGCTGACCAGGCTCCAGTGGATGAGTTTGCACCGAGGGGCATCTGGGGACAAAAACTTGAGTTGCTAGTCCTTAACATATATGACACAATGTATGAAATCTTGTGGGAGGGCTATGGGGAGGTGTAGATAGGGTGGGGGGGTCTAAGTAAGATTAAGATGTATTGTATGAAATACACAAAAATTCAATAAAATATGTATCGTACAAAAAACAGTAGATGGGAAGAGATTATCAAATTAAGGGCTTAAATTGATGAAATAGAAATGAAAAAATACAAAGAATCAATAAAATGAAGAGGTGGTTCTTATTTTTGGAGAATAAGAGACTGTAAAGTATAGGATGGGACTCCTATATGGAACCTCACCCACCCACAGGGCTCAGTGGCCATTGTGGTAGAGGAAGTGGAAAGATTTTAAGAGCCAGGGCTGGTTCATGAACACAGGAAGGTGGAGGCTTCCAGGACACTGGAGGCTTGATCATGTGAGCCTGTGGCAACAGTGGTGTTGAGTGCAGGACCCATGTCAGCTCAATTAAACAAGGACCCAAAGGGGAGGTGAGAAATAGGTGGTGGACCAGCACTAGACTGAGAACTATTTGAGACTGATTGCTGCTGGGTGATGGACAGTATGACTTACATACGACCACTGGATAGTCTGACTAGACTCCAGTGGATGCATTTATGTTGAAGGACATTTGGGTACAAATGCCTGAATGAATAGGACTCAGCATGTATGGCAGAGTGCATAGGGTTCGGTTGGGGTATAGGGGGAGGCATGGATGGGGGAGAGGGTCTGAATTTGAGTGGAAAATGTATGAAATTTATAAAGCTCAATTTAAAAAAAGAAAAAGATTAATTAGCAGGATTAACAAATCTGAAGCTGAATTAACCAAAGGAAGGAGAGAGAGGATGCAAATTAATAAAACCAGAGATAAAAAGGAAACATGGTTTTCTTGATGTTTAGTTTTTAACATTCTAAATATAAATACTCTGTCAGATGTGGAGCTGGCAATGATTCCCCCCCCCATTTTATAGAATGCCTCTTTACTCGATTAAAAGTTTCCTTTGCAATACAAAAGCTCTTTAATTTCATGTGGTCTTACTTATCAATTGTTGGCCTTATTTCTCATAGGACAGTGTCCTATTCAGAAAGTCCTTATTCAAGTGTACTCCCTAATTTTTCCTCTAGAAGTTTCAGAGTTTTAGGTCTAATATTGAGGTTTTTGATCTATTTGGAGCTGATTTTTGTGCTGGGTGAGAGATTCTTTTCATTCTTCTATAGGTAGATATCCTGTTTTCCTAGCACCATTTTTCAAAGATGCTGTCTTTTCTCCAATGAACATTTTTGTCGTCTTTGTCAAAAATCAGGAGGCTGCAGGTGTATAGACTTGTATCAGGATCCTCAATTTTATTCCATTGATCAGTGTGTCTGTTTTTGTACCAGTATCATGCTGCTCTTATTTCTATGGCTCTGTAGCCAGACTTCAAGTCTATGGCTTGAAGTCAGATATGGTGGTACCTCCAACAGTGTTTTTGTAGTTCAGGACTGTTTTGACTGTCAAAGTCTTTTGTGCTCCAAAATGAATTTTAAGATTGTTTTTTCAATTTCTGTGAAGAATTGCATTGGAATTTTGATAAAGACTGCATTGAATCTGTAGATTGATTTGGTAGGCTGGCTATTTTCATGATATTAATCTTGCCAATCCACTACTACATTATTTCTTAAAGAAGGTTTATTATTTATTTATTTATTTATTCATTTATTCATTTGTTCGTTCATTCATTGTGCATATGTTATATGTTTGTGGTATGTGTTTGTGAGGTGTATGTGGGTATACATGCATCAGGTGGCCATAGGAGGAAGCCAGGTGTCCTGCTTTATCATTCTTATTCCCTTGAGACTGGGACTTTCACTAAATCTGGAACTACAGCCAGCAAGGCCCAGGATCCTCTTGTGTCTACCCCTCCCTCACTGTGCTGGAGTAAAAGGTACCTCTGAGTCCACAAAGGTCTTTTTATGTCAGCTAATGCTTAAAACTCAGGTCCCCATCCTTGTGTAGCAAGTGTTTTTACACACCGATTCATCTCCTCCGTCCCTTAAAATTTTTTTGGAAGTTTACTTTCTCTTTTCCTTTCTCATACTTGCGTATCATTTCAATGTTTTTCTTTTTTCTTTTTTTTCTCCCCCCCCCAAATGTCAGGCTATAACCATTTCTAGTACTCACTGGCTTCTGAACACTGAGCGTAGAAATAGCCACTTTTTGTCTGCCCTGATGCTACAGGCACAGCAGAGCAGCCGTGCCTGTGGTGATGGCAGATCCAGGACAGCCATTTTATTTCAGTTTCTTATGTTGTTGAATTAGATTGAATCTGTAAAACAAGAATAAATAATAAAGATATACTTTTTCTGATTTTAATGGGAATGATTATAGATTTTTGCTATTTAGTTAGTATGTGTGGGTTTTTTTTTTTTTTTTTTTGGATCTTTTTGAGGCAGGGTCTCCTTGTAGCCCCAGCTGTCCTGGAACTCACTATGTAGACCAGGCTGGCCTTGAACTCAAAGAGATCCACCTGCTTCTGCCTCCCAAGTGCTGGGATTAAAGGCATGTGCCACCATGCCCGGCACATTGTTATTTTTGTTATTATTAATATTTATCAACTTTAGGTATTATTCTAATCCTATTTTACATAAGATGTTATAGATACCAAATTTCATCAGATAGCTTTTCTAGAACATGTTCATATCATCATAATGTTTGAATTCTTCAATTGTTGATGTGTTAATGTCAGTATATATTCTGACATTGAATTATCCTTGTGTTAATGTAAATGAAATTAGGTAGTTTATTATACATAAATTGCATTTGATAAAGACAATTTGTTTCAAAATGTATTGGGCACTTTAATCATTATTTACCCCACCTCATTCCTTTCCTTTATTCTCCCCTCTCCCCCACTTTCTGAGTATTTCTTCCCTCCCTCTACCCTAGTCTCTCTTGATGTTGTGTGTGTGTGTGTGTGTGTGAATGATTTTCAGTATATATAAAGAATTTTATGAGCCAAATATACTAGAAAACAAACATTATGTTTGACTTAATTCACTTAATATGATTATCACCAGTTGCATTCATTTTCCAGAAAATGACATAATTTTATTCATTTTTATAGCTGAATAACACTCCACTATATATGTATATATATACATACAAGTGTATATATACCTTTTTTTTTCCATTCATCTGTTGACCAATACTTAGCCTGATTCCATAACTTGGCTATTGTGACTAGTACTACAATAGACATGGCTATTCAGGCATCTCTGTGGTATGTGGTCATTCAGATATATACCCAGAAGTAACATAGCTAGTCATATGGTAGTGCTATTTTCAGGGTTTTTTTAGGATCCATACTGATTTTCATAGTGGTGAGACTAATTTACATCCCCATCAATAGTGTATAAGATCCCCTACCCACATCTTCTCCAGCATTTGTTGCTACCTTTTTACTTGATGATAGCCATTTGAATCGGGGTACATTTCCTGAGGGCCAAGGATGTTGAATTTGTTTTCATGTTTATTGGCTTTTTGTACCTCATCTTTTGAGAACTGTCTGCTCATTTCATTAGTCCATTTATTGACTGTGTTTTGTTGTTGTTTAGTTTTTATGAGTTCTTTATTCTAGATATTAACTCTCCAACAGATATATAGCTTAGCAAAGGTTTTCTCCCATTCTGTAGGTTGTGCCTTCACTTGATTATTTACTGTGTTGTGAAAAAGCTTTTTAATTTTGTATAAGCTCACTTGTCATTTCTTAATATTATTTCCCAAACTATTGCAGTCCTTTTCAGAATGTTCTTGCCTCAGTCTATATCTGGAAGTATCCTTAATGGTTTCAGAATTTCAAGTCTAAAATTTGTTTCATTTATTTATCTATCTATCTATCTATCTATCTATTTATTTATCCATTTATTTGTGTGTGCGCATGCATGCATGTGTCTGTGTCTGTCTGTCTGTGAGGGTATGTGCACATGTGTGCAGGTGGCCGTGGAGGCCAGAAGAAGGCATCAGATTCCCTAGAGCTGGAGTTACAGGCAGTTGTGAACCATGTGTTTCACTAAATGTTCCCCTCCCCGCTGGGAGACCTACCCTCACTCAGGGTCTTGCAGTCCTGACACTGGTTGCCAAAACTGACATAACACATTCTATTTGGGTTTTGCATAGTTTATGACATTTGGGAGGGGTGACTTACAAAGAAACGTATTCTTAAAGGTTTTTCCTTTTCCATATTTGAAATGCACACACCATCTGCCTCCTGCCCAGAGTCTCCACCAGGTTTTCAGGAGCAGCTGCTTGCCCCTGGTTCGCCCAGGTTCGCTGCTCTGTCACGCCCAGAGGTGTCAGCGAGGGGCTGTCTCACCGAGGGGGTCCTCCAGGCAGCGTTTCTCCCAGCTCCGCCAGTCCCCACTCAATATGGCGGTGGCTCCACCCCTTTTACCCAGTGCGCTCTGCCATCACCCTTGCCCTGGATCAACTCCAGCTTTTCGTGAGAACTTCCAGGTTACACCATGCAGCATGGTGATGGGAACTGAATTCTGGTCCTTTGCAAGAGCAGGGTATGCCCATAACTGCTGAACCGTCTCTCTAGGCCCTGGAATTTCAAATGTTATAATATGATCTATGATCCATTTTAAATTGATTTTTGTACAGGGTGACAGATAGGGATCTAGCTTTTATCTTTTATGTGGCTATCCAGTTTTCTATTACCATTTACTGAAGAGTCTGTGGTTTATTGGCATTTTTGTCAAACATCAGATGGTTGTAGCTGTGTAGATTTTCTCTGGGTTGTCTATTTAATTTCACTGAGTTATGTGTCTGTTTTTATGCCACAGGGGAATACTGGGATGTCTTTGAGAGCGACAGTGTCTTTCTTGGCTCTGTTGTGCTTAGCTTGAGATGCTGGGGTCCTGGAAATAAAATGGCCACCAAAGCCATCTTAAGTCAGAGGATTTCGGGTTATTGTCTTGAGAATTTAAAGAATGAAATTTATGGACCGCAGAGGTTGAGTTTTAGAAGGAAGTATGTTATAGGGTGCTTACAAAGAAGAAAGAAGGCTGAACTACTGAACAGCAGAAGGAGAGTGGGATGCCATTGAGCCTGCCTCACTGCACTAGAGATAATAAAGCTTTAGTGTAGAGGAAGGGAGATGGAGATGAGCTGGTCAATCGAGTTCCTATGCCAGGTATCCAGGTCCCTGCAGATACCTGCAGTTACAGTCATATCATCAGTATCGTTTCTAGAAATGAGATACTCCTATAGAGAAAAGAGATGAGGGGAAAAATCAGACCCCTTTTCTGGTGTCCCCAGCCTCTGGTTCTGAAGGAACAAGAGACATTTTTGGCTTAGATACTTCTGGCATCTTTGGCTTCAGGCAAAGATGAGTATACTGGCAGTCAAGGATATTTCCAGTTCTAGTCAAGAAAGATGTGGTCACTCTTTGAGGGTCTTTACCCTAACCTGCCTAACCAATTTCCACCTTCTGTTCTCATCACTACAGTACTGTTTCCGTTGCTATGGGCCTTGTGCATTAATTGAAATCAGATATTGTAATACATCTAACTCCCCCTACCCAACACCTGCCTGCTCAGGATTGCTTTGCTTTGACTATCTGGAATCTTTTGTGCTTCTATATGGATTTGGGGGGTATTTTTTTTTTTTGTATGTCTGTGAAAAATGCAATTGGAATTTTAGTGGAGAGTGCATTGATTTGTAAATTGCTTTTGGTATAATAATACAGTTATTTTCACTATATTAATTCTGCCAGTACACAATCATTGAAGATATTTCCTGCTTCTTTTTTAATGTTTATTTTTATTTATTTATTATTTATTATTTTATGTGTATGCATGTATTGCCTGCATGTATGTAAGTGCACCTATGCCACAGAGGACAGAAGAGGCTGTCAGATCACCTGGAACTGGAGTGACAGACAGTTGTTAGCTGTCATGTGGGTGCTGGGATTCAAACCCAGGTCTTCTGCAAGAACAGCCAGTGTTCTTAACCACTGAGCCAACTCTCCAGTCTGAAAATATTTCCTGCTTCTAAAGTGTTTTTTAGTTTCTTCAGTATTTTAAAATTTTTCTTGAAAAGAACTTTCACTTCCTTTGTGTCCTGGTTAAGTTTCAGTTGTCAACTTGACACACCTGGGAAGGGGGAACCTTAATTGAGGCATTACCTTGGGTTAACCTTGTGTCAATACCTGTGAGGCATTTTCTTGATTGTTTAGTGAAGTATGAGGGCCCAACCCACTGTGGGTATTGCCATCCCTGGATGGGTAGTCTTGTACAAGAAAGCAGGATAAACATGGACCAGAGTGGCAAACCATAAGCAGCGTTCCTTTGTGGTCTGTGCTTCAGTTCTTGCCTTCAGATTCCTGCCCTGAGTTCCTACATTGGCTTCCCTCAATGATAGACTGTGAGCTGTAAGCCAAATAAATTCTTTCCTCTCCAAGTTATTTTTGTCACAATAGAGGAGCAAACTAATACACTTAGTTGGGTTTATTCCTAGGCATTTCTTTAATTTAATTAAATAAATTAATTTAATTAATTGAGAGAGAGAGAGAGAGAGAGGTGGTGTGGGGGGGGGATGTACCACAGTAAATGTGTAGTGGTCAGAGGACAGTCTAATGGAATTGGTTCTCTCCTACTATTTGGGTCCTGGGGATTGAATTCAGCAGCAGATACCTTTACTCTCTGAGCCATCTGGCTGCCCCCATATTTTATTTTATTTTTTGAAGCTATCATAAATGGAATTGTTTGTTATTGATATATAGAAGGACTACTGATTTTTGTTTGTTGATTTTGCGTCTTGCTATTTTGCCAAAGATGTATATCTAAGAGTTTTCTAGTAGAGCCTTTAGGATCTCTTGTATACAGGATCATGTCATCTGAAAAGTCTTAGATTGATGAGAAGAATGTGTGTTCTTCAGTGTTTGGATGGAATATTCTCTAGAGGTCTGTAAGTCCATTTGATCTATAATGCCATTTATCTCTGATTTTTCTTTTTTGACTTCTTTCGTCTGACGCATCTATTGATGAGAGTTTGGTATTGAAGTGAAACACTATTATTATTTTGAAGTCAATCTGTATCTTTATTGCTGTATCTGTATCCAGCAATATTTGTTTTATGAAATTGAGTATACTGATATTCAGTGCATATGTGAGTAGAGTTGTGATGACCTCTGGATGAGTTGTTTTCTTAATATACAGTGACCTTCTTTACCTTTTCTTATTTTCATTTAAAGTCTGTTTTGCCAGAAATTAGAGTGGCTGCACTTGCTTGCTTTCTGTGTCCATTCTCTTGGAGCAACTTCCTCCATCCTTTTTCCCTAAGGTGTGTTTGTCTTTGACAATGAGGCAAGCTTTTTGTAGGTAACCAATAGATGGTCTTGTTTTTTAATACAATCTCCTTGTCTGTGTCTTTGATTTTGGAATTGAGATGATTAACATTCAGTCTTTATTGAAAGGTATGCTTTCCTTCTACGTTGTTGTTTTATGTTAGGTGCTTTTATGTGCTTCATTTTCTTATTCATATAGTGCAGTTTACTCTCTCCTGAGGCTTCATGGGTGTGTTTATCTCTCTCACCTGTGGTAGGATTCCTTTGAATATCTTCTGTGGTGCTGCTTTAGTGCTCATGAATTCCTTTAGTTTGTATTCATAATAAAAAGTTTTACTTTCTCCAATTATGAGGGACAGCTTCATTATATGTAGTACCTGGGTTGTGAGATACCGCCTTCATCATTCCATGCCCTTCTGACTTTTATTAGAGTCTCTGTTGAGAAACATGCTCTTATTCTGACAGGTTTGCTGTTATATGTGACTTGGTGTTTCTCTTTTGCTGCTTTCAATTTACTTTCTTTATTCTGTGTATTTGTGTTTTAACAATAATGTGATGTGGGAAAGTTTATTTCTGGTCTTGTCTGTGATTCTAAACACCTCCTGTATGTGATGGAAATTTCTTTCCCCAGATTTGGGACATTTTATTGAATATGCTTTCTAGTCCTTTAGGATGAAATTCTGTCCTAAGCTCTTGATTCATAGATTTGGGTTTTTTAATGATGTCCCATAGATCTCATATGTTCAGCTTATACTTTTAAAAAATTGAATATTCTAATTCATCTACTTTGTCTTCAGGTCATGATATTCTGTCTCCCACTTGATCCATGCCATTGGTGAGGCTTTCCACTTAGTTTATTATTTGACTTATTGAACTTTTCATTTCCAGTGTATCATTTTTTCAGCATTTCCCTCTCTTTATTGAATTCTACTTTTACATCCTGTATTGACTTCTTTTATTCATTAAAGTGTTTGTTGAGTTCTCTTTGAATTCATTCAGGAGATTATCTGTGTCTTCTTTGATTTTTTTATAATAGACATAATCATTCTTTAATTTTTTTAAAATACATTTTTATTTTATGCTTATGAGTGTTTTACTTACATGTATTTAAGTGTACCCATGTCATGCAATGCCTGCAGAGGCCAGAAGAGGGAGTTGGAGCCCCTGAAACTGGAGTTAGGGATGGTTGCTAGTCACTGTGTGGGTTCTGGGAACTGAACCTGGGTCCTGGGTCCTCTGCAAGAGCAGCCAGTGCTCTTAACTTCTTAACTACTGAGCCATTTCTCTAGCCCCCATAATCATTCTTTTGAAGTTTTTTTTGTTTTTTTTTTTAATTTTTAAAGTCACTCTCATTGGAGGCCATTACTATGGAGTTAGCTGCCTTGGTCTTTCATGTTTATGTTTGTTTTTGTTTTTTTGTTTTTTAGTTAGGGTCTCTCTGTAGCCCCAACTGGCCTAGAACTTGCTATGTAGAACAGTCTGGCCTCAATCTCAGAGATCTGCCTGTGCCTTCCTCCTGAGTACTGGGATTAATTAAAAGCATACGCCATCATGCCTGGCCACAATGTTTGTGTTTGGTGGTGAGACTTGTGTATCTGGGATTAGATCATTGGTTGGGTATTTTAAATCATTCACATTCTTTCAGTGGAAGTGTTTGCAATGTTCAAGTAGGAGTAGGCTATAGTAGGGCTGAGGTGTCATTTCTCTCCACTGGACTGGGGGTTTAATCTCATTAGTCAGACTCTCAGCCAACAAGTTCAGGAGACTGGGCTCTATACCTAGTGTTTTTCTGACAGTGTTATACTATCTGAAAAAAAAAAACACAGTCAAAGGATAGGCTCACTCTGAAAATACAGCAATAGAGAAATAAACCAACTGTCCCTTCAACTTCAATAATTGTAAGTAAAGAAACATGGATAGTACTGTGTGGACTAATATGCTAGGTACTGAGGGTCTGTGTGAAAAGGAAATAGAGTAAGACTAACACTTATCATTAGGATGATAGAAGGAAAACTAGAAGAGGGCAAAGTAAACAAGAAGGGGAGACAAAGGGAAGAGATGGAGCAGGTCTGTCTAAAGGTGGAATAAAAAGAGGTAAACAAATGCAATCCAACAACCTAAGAAAATCATAGCTCTGGGTAGGCTGAAGCAGGAAAACCCCTCAACTCCTAGGCAGCCTGTGTTGTTCAGGGAAAGCCTATGAAAAGGAAAAGGGAAAAGAAGAGAGGAAAAACAGAATCAGGGACAGAGCTCAAATGAAGAGTAAGTGAAACAGAGAGCTGGGTCTGGGAGCAGAGTCTGAATTTCTTTCTCAGTGCTGTTCTAGTCTTGCTTCTAGGCATTCCTGCTAGTTGTACTCCCAAATGGCCTTTCATAGTTGAGTAGCAGGTGCTGTCCATGCCCTTGGGTGGATTTTTGCTGGTCAAGTTGTAAATGCTGGTCACACCTCTGAGCTGTTTTTCATGGTCTGGTTAAGAATGCTGGTCATGCCGGTGGTCCTTCTGAAAGTCAAGGCATCTTTAGAACCAGAGTCTGTGTTCCACTCCAAATTATGACTTAGATTGGATTTCTACCTTTCTGAACACAGTGCAGTCCTGATTCAGAGCTGCCCCCTCCCTCTCTCCCCCCCTTCCTGTGTAGAGGTATTCTACAGGCCATGTTTCAGAGTACAGTCTCAAAGGCACTTGTTCAGAGTATGGCTCAGGGAGAATCTTTTTCCTCTAGGATTTTCCAGCTACCCACTCAGCAAGGATCTTTTTAAAATGCCATTTGACACTGTCCCTGTTGAGAGCCCAGGGGAGTGTTTTCCTGGCAACTACAGATGGCTGAGGCTGTCTTATACTGCCATCTGCAGCTCGCTTAGTTAGGTTTCCAAAAAGGCTAATCTCCAGGACAGACTCTGGTCTTTCCTTCTGTCCTGCTCTGCAGAGTTTCCTATTTTTACTTTGTTTCTGAAACTAGACATTTTCTGCCATTACCAACCTCTTATAACTGTCTTCAACTATTCTCAGTTTATCTCCTGCAGATTCTAGCAGGCCATGGCTGAGTGATGTTTATTAACTTCTGCTCCAATTTTTTTTCATTAAATTCGACAGAAACATACTTTAAAACTTAATTTTCCTTTCTATACTAGAGAAAAGAAGCCAATGAAGCGTTATAAAAAAAACTCATTTGTGTTTTTATTTTTTTGAAAATATTCTATCAATTTAAATATTATCAGGGGAAGACATTATTAAATAAAACAACCAGTCAGAATTACAGACTCCTTAGATAAATTCATAGTTGTAGGATCAATATAAAGTACAGCACACTCATTAAACTCCTTTGTAAAAATAACATTCATAAAGAGACTTACATGATGAAGAATTATGTTCATTTCTCTATATTATCATTCTGAGATTTATTTTGCAAAGAGTTGGAGGTTATTACAATTTGAAGGCCTGGAGGGTTCAAATTTAAGAAAGGAAAATGGTGAAATAAGTTACTATAGCTATCTAATATATATGAAGTATATAATCTAATGTATGTACTTACTTTGTTTATAGTTTATAAAATATTTGACATCTATATTTCCATTTCTGGAATAAACTAGTAACATTTTCTCATTGGCTACATTAATGGATTAGATTTACTAGTATTTTCAATATTTTTGAAATATTTACTAGTGTTTTCAATATTTAAAAAAAAAGTTAAATTATTTTTATTTTATGTATATGCGTGTATTGCCTGCATGTAGGTAAATGCACTCAAAAGAGGCTGTCAGACCCCCTGAGACTGGAGTTACAGACAGTTGTTAGCTGCTATTTTTGGTGCTGGGATTTGAACCTGGCTCTTCTGCAAGAACAACCAGTGTTCTTAACCGCTGAGCCATGTCTCCAGCCCCACTAGTATTTTTCATATTTTGTTGCTATATTCCTACATCTGTTTTTCTTTACTATGCTTAAAGCAGTGTGAACTTATATATGCTGTATAATGTGATGTTTCTCTGAAATCATTACCATATTTAAAACTGTTTTGTCTCTCATGGACCTTTTGGTGCATATCATCCCCCTTTCTGCTGATGAACCCAGGAAACAACTAACTGCATTTTTTTTTGTCACTACAGATTGTTTACATTTCATAAAAGTGTGTGTCTCTGTAGCTTACTAAATGTATATACCTCATATTTATCATTAAAAGGCAGTATGGGTTTGAATCCCAGCACCCACATGGCAGCTAATAACTGTCCCTAACCCCAGTTCCAGGGGATCTAAAGCCTCTTCTGTCCTCCTTGGGCGTTGCACAACATGGGTGCACTTACCTACATGCAGGCATAACACTCACACACATAAAATAAAAAATAATAGAAAAAATATTTTTTTAAAAAGGCAATCAGGAGGGGGCTGCTGGAGAGATGGCTCAGCAGTTAAGAGCACTGGCAGGGGACCTGGGCTCGATTCCCGGCACCCACATCATGGCTAAAAACCATCTGTAACTCCATTTCCAGGGGATCCAACACCCTCTTCTGACCTCCAAGGGCACTGACACGAGTGCTCCTACATACATGCAGGCAATACACTCAACACATATTTTTTTTAAAAAGGCAATCTGGGCAACAGAGGGACGAATTTGGTGTTGAATTAGTGACAAGCACATAAAAACTAAGAAAATGATGAGAATAAGCTTAACCCTAGGGAGCAAAAAATTGTATGGCAAAATAAAAGAGTAATAAAACAGTGTGAAAAGTTATGATTAATTAGGAGAATGGGCATATTATAAGGATATTTGCATGTATAATGGAGTAGATAAAAGCAGTGGTTATCTTTTTGTATTTTGGGGGGCCAGGACCTCACTCTGTATCCCTGACTAACCTAGGAATGTCTGTGTAGACCAGGCTGTCCTGGAACTCGCAGAGATCCATCTACCTCTGCCTCCTGAGTGCTAGGATTTACTTTGTTTCTAAAACTAGAGATTTTCTGCCATTGCCAACCTCTTATAACTGTCTTCAACTATTCCCAGTTTATCTCCTGCAGATTCTAGCAGGCCATGGCTGAGTGATGTTTATTATCTTCTGCTCAAAAATTTTTTTCTTTAAATTCAACAGACATACTTTAAAACTTCATTTTCCTTTCTATACTAGAGAAAAGAAGCTAATGAAGTTTTATAGAAAAAGCTCATTTGTGTTTTTATTAATTAGGAAAATGGGCATATTACAAGGCTATTAGGATGTATAATGGTGTGCCACCGCCCCCAGCTAAGAGTGCTTTTTTTTTTTAAGTCAGTAAGTAGCAATAAAAATATTATCTTTAGATACATCAGGTAAAAATACCGAAACACAAAAGAATAAAAATTAATTGAATCTTGGGAGGAAGAAATTAGAGATAGATAAGGTGGATGAATTTAAATTATCATATAGTTTCTCTGCTGGATAGCTTTAGTGTCAACTTGACACACCTGGGTTGAGGGAGCCTTGATTGGGGAATTGCCTCTATTGGACTGGACTGTGGCCATGTCTGAGGGGCATCTTCTTTAGTGATGTGGGAGGGCCCAGCCCACTGTAGGTGGTGCCACCCCTGGGCAGGTGGGCCTGTGTTGCATAAGAAAGCAGGTTGAGCATGGGCCAGAGAAGCAAGCCAGTAAGCAGCATTCCTCCACGGCCTTTGCTCCAGCTCCTGCCTCCAGGTTCCTGCCCTGAGTTCCTACCTTGGGCTCCCGGATGGGATGAACTGTGACCTGGGATATGTAAGCTAAATAAACCTTTCCTCCCAAAGTTGGTAGTGGTCAGAGTATTTTGTCACAGCAATGAAGAACAAACTAGGACAGTTTACTACAGAATTATCTGACATATTAAATTATGTGCATGACTGTGATTAAAAAACTAAAATGGAAGAGACACAAGTAGAGGATAAAATTGTAAAAAATTAGCCAGTTGACAAATATTCCATTAGTGTTATATCTACTGCCAAATGTCTTATAAAATACAGGTGTGTTGGTGATTTATTCTCTTAATTTCAATGTCAACCACATTTTAAATCTTTAAAAATTATAATTTTCCATTTTTCAAGTCTCATTGAGCAATTAATATCAATACCAGTGGTATTACATTGATAACTTGTCATATCTGTGCCTATAGAATGGACTAATCTTTTCAAACTACATGTGATGAGGTTTCATAAGAATTTGTTATTTTTCAGCTTTATGCCCTTCCATAGCATCATATGATGTTCATATTCCTTCAGATTTCAATGATATTTGTTTCCAATAATAGTCCTACCATTTAAACCTTGAATTTTAATTTTTTTACATTTGTATTTTTATGCCTGTGCATATGTGTGTATACATGTGCCATAGCGTGTGTGTGAAGGTCAAAGGATAACTTGTGCAAGTTGTTTCTTTTCTTCCAACATATCAGGTCAATAGGTCAGGCTCTGCAGCAAGTTTCCTTACCCTCTGAGCATCTTGCTGGCCCAAAACCTTGAATTTTTCAGACCTATTTTTGCATGTCTTCAAGTCTTCCTTAATTCTAATCTTATCGTAGATCATTGAAAGTTATATTTAATAATTTCCTCCTGTTTTAATGAAAGAAAAGACAAGGAATATGAACATCATATGATGCTATGGAAGGGCATAAAGCTGAAAAATAGCAAATTCTTATGAAACCTCATCAAATATGATCAATGATAAGATTAGAATTAAGGAAGACTTGAAGACACGCAAAAATAGGTCTGAAAAATTCAAGGTTTTGGTCCAGCAAGATGCTTAGATGGTAAGGAAACTTGCTGCAGAGCCTGACCTCCTGAACTGATATGTTGGAAGAAAAGAAACAACTCACACAAGTTATCCTTTGACCTTCACACACACGCTGTGGTACATGTGTACACACATATGCACAGGCATAAAAATACAAATGTAAAAAAATTAAAATTCAAGGTTTAAATGGTAGGACTATTATTGGAAACAAACATCATTGAAATCTGAAGGAATTTTTCTACCAAAAGTAGGTATTGAAATATTTCCAGCACTGCTCCTTGTGACCAGGGATGCTTTGCTTATTCTGAATCTTTCATATTGCAACATAAATTTTAGGCTTGTTTTATTTATTTCTGTGAAGAAATTCATTGGAATTTTCCTAAGAATTGTATTGAAATTTTCTGTCATACTGGGATATGATTTAGTTACCATAAAGCTTAGCCTCTTTAAAGTATACATTTCAGTGATGGTTTAGTATATTCACAGAATACATTCATCACCACCACAATCAATTTTAGAACATTTCATCACTAGGTCTATTATCTCATTTCTGTGACAAAGTAGTTGACAAAAACAACTTAAGGAAGGAAGGGTTTATTTTGGCTAGCAGGTTGAGGACATGTGGTCTATAAACTCAAGTTTGAGGAATATGATGTCATTTCTATTTACTGATTGAATGCTTGAGTATGAAAAATATGAAATATGTCCCTGTCAATAAATAGTATTTTTAGTCAAAGAATGATTGGGTCAACAATTTAAAAATTCTTTCCAAATAGTTTATAAGAGATTGTCAGGCATCTAGAAGACATGCCTAACAGAGTTGCTTGAAAGATTGACTTAAAGCACTTTTAAGTGTTATATCAAATATGGATTTTGAGAAAGGCAGAATTATTCATTATAAATGAGCAGTAGTTAAATCTATATGCGTTTGGTCCTTGGGAGCTTTAATATCTTTGGCCCATTTGTTTATTTATTTATTTATTTATTTATTTTTATTTAATTATACTTATTTTTGAGACAGGGTCTCCCTGTAGCACCAGCTGCCTGGAACTCGCTATGTAGACCAGGCTGGACTTGAATTCAGAGATCTGCCTGCCTCTGCCTCTGGAATGCTGGGACTAAAGGTGTGCACCACCACGTCCCGTTCAAACTGTGAATTGTTTTAGAAGACACTCATACAACACAATTTACATGAAAAATTTCTATGCAATTCAATATGCTCTACTAGAGTGCTTCAACATTATAGCTTGACTTGATTTTAGGAACTGTACATATTTAAGTAAACTATATATAAGTATAACATTTTCAATTGAACATACATGAATACTTTAGAATCCCAAAGTTCATGTCAGATGACATCCTACTTTTATCAAATTAAAAAAAATAATTTCTTGATAATTTCATACAGGGATATAAGCATATAAGGTCAAATCCATGCCCACTCCCTCCCCTCTAACTCCTCCCATATCTCCCCATCACTTTTTTCTGATAACTTCATGTATTCTTTCTTCATTTTTTAATGGGGTTTTTTGCTACTCTAACATTACCCCCCTCTGAAGAGGTAGCCAAAAATCTTTTAAGGATTAGATAAAACTTCCCAAATATTTTAGACATTTTTGGCCTTTGGAGCAGAGTATGTTGCTAAGATGCCCAAGGATATTTTGACTTTTAGCCAAGAAGCTGGCTACTTTGTGGTCTTTTTACACTAAGTGCCTACCTAATTCCTACCTCCTATTCTTATCACACCATCCTTTGAAGGGGTTACTCAGCTTTCAGTTAGGGAATCGGGGTTGCAGACTGCTCTGGCTTCTTCCATGCTGAACAGGGATGCAGGGTGAGGCAATTGGGGTATCCCTTCAGTGGATCTATCTAAAAGGCTCCCAAATTACATTAACTCTTATCTGTAGGGGGAAAAGAAAGTCCTTGACTGGTGAATAGGAGATGTGAAGGGGAAGTAAAGGCAAGAGGAATTACTATTACAAGTTCCAGACAGGGAACTAGAAAAAAGTCAGAACAGGGAAAATTTCAAATGTTCATATGAGAGTCCATTGGAATTTCTTGATGAGAACTTCCGAAAGCATCCCTCTGTTGGTTCCTCCTCATTTTTCTTTTGTCTTCCAAGGCTGGAATTGAGAGTGAGGAAGAGTGGCTGGATACTCAGGTCAGGGTCCAGTGACCCTGCTTGGCACTCCTTTAATGAATGAGCACAACCATCAATAAGCCCCATTGTGACTATGTTTAGCGATCAGGCTCAGCCAAAGTCATGATGATGGTAGTTATTTCGTGCAGAAGTGACTACTGTATAGCATCATCTTA